>NC_139638.1:4569878-5169878 GCF_964638095.1 Poromitra crassiceps | reverse complement strand
TGTTACACCACAGACCTGTATGGTCGGGAATTATGTAGCCTAATAAAACCATGACAAACAAATTCTCATTTTTAAATCAAGGTGTGTTTTTTCTGCAATGTAGGCAATAGTTAAAAATCAACGTGGCATTCCGAGGAGAGAAGAGTGTGTGCAGGCGCGAGTGGAGTGACATCCATGCTGTGCGTAAATGGATCCATTCAAGGATTTCCTGCACTGCAGGGAGATGTGGAGACTGTCTGCGCTCAGGCGTACGTCTGCGTTTGCGCTAAGACCAGCTATTTCCTGGCGTTAAAATTGAGAGCACCCAAGGCGATTTTTTCTAACACATTGCGCTGGAACGCCTATTTTGGAACGGGCAACTCCCAAACCTCTCTTTGCACTTGCCACATACCGACGGTATCTTCCCCACAGCGCTAAATGACACTTGCGCGAGACACATGATAGGCTAGAGGCCCACCGACACACCTGGGCCACGCCTACACCTGTGTCATCACAGCGCAAAACTGGGTGGTGGAGGCAGATATCTGGGAAGATAGCAATAAGAGGCGCGCAAACGCAGCGCAAAGGCATTGCAAACGATAGCCCCATACAACGATAGGGCCCTTAGTGTGCCATAGATGGCACATACACAATTACAAAGGACACAAAGCATGTAAGAGCACAATAAAAGAACAAAAACATTATAACAGAATCATACCAGAATTTTCACATATGTGACTGGTATCTCACAGTGCTTAGCCCAGGATCAGTGAGCAACTTAATGACTTTCTGAGACACGTTCAATCGACAGATGAATCTGTACCTCAGATTCCTCAGGAGCGCATGGAAAGTGGCCACCCCGCCTTACAGAACAGGTCACTAGCACTGCTCCACCTGGGCTTTTTCAGCAAGATGCGCATGCAGTCATTATAGGCAACCTGAAGTTTATGCATGCTCGCCTTCTTAAACTTTACCCACAAGGGGGCAGTATAGATAGGGGTACAGTAAACCCTAAAGAGTGTGATCTTAACATCATCAGGGGGTCATCTCGCCATTCCGAAGTGTCGGCATTCCGATCATTGACTTCTATGCTTTTCGGAGAGGCGGCCCTTTTTATCTCCAAAAAATGTTTCGCCATTGCGAAAGATATTAGGTCCGCCATTCCGACATAGTATATTGAGTTATTTAGCTTACAGGGGTGGGAAAGGTTAGGTTTAGGGTTAGGTTCTGGGGGAGGTTAGGCTTAGGCGTGGGGGGTGGGAGAGGTTAGGTTTAGGGTTAGGGTCTGGGGGAGGTTAGGTTTAGACGTGGGGGCTGGGAGAGGTTAGCTCCAGCCGGTCCCCCGGGTTAGGGTTAGGGTTCTTTTTTGCAATGGCGAGACAGATCTCCATTCCGACAATTTTGTCGGAATGCCAGTATTTCGGAGTGCCGACATTTCGGAATGCCGAGGTGTCCCCCATCATCAGAACAGGAGTGGAATTTCCTGACCAACATGTTAGCCTGAATGTATAACACACATCGCTGTCTATACATATCATCATCATCACCCATATGGTCAGTAATGAAGTGGCCCAGATATTTAGTTTTATCACAGACACATAGAGCATGCTCAGACAAAAGAAAAACAGGAAAAGCAAGATCCCTGTCCTCTTTCGTTCTACATATCATAACAACACTCTTCTTAGCATTGTATTTAACTCATTGGCTGCCAGCCACTTCTGGAAAACGGATGCTCCCAGTGCCAGCCCTTTCAGAGAGTTTTCAGTGATTTCTCAAGACCCACAGAATATTGTGTGATATTACTATGTAAATGTCACAGGGTGATGCATTGGTGTGTGGTAGAAATGTGGGGGTGATGGTTAACCTGGGGGTGGCACTGTCTGGAAGGGGAGTTTTCTCTCTTTTCGCGGGACTCTTAATTAATCTGGGGCACAGTGGCTGTGATTAGCGCACGGGCTCTGTGGGCGGTTCCCTCAATTGCTCCGGACTGTTCATTAGGAGATGCAGAGCTGGTGTGGGAAGAACAGACACACAGAGAGAGAGGGAGCTGGGAAGCCAACCATGGTGGACGTGGACAATATGGAGGACTGACGTGCCCAAGCCGAGAGGGGGAATGGCAGAGCTGGGGAGCAGTATTCAGCCCTGCCTGCGGTTTAGGTAAGAATGGTGCGAGCGGCTTCGGCTGGGATGGCCAAGCTACCCCCTCTCCCTGCGTACCTAAGGTCGCACCGTGGCTGATGCACGGGTGAGAGGGAGAGGGGGTGAAGGCCCCGGAAGTCGCTCCACCATGAGCTGAGAGCCGCAGGTGGGGTGGGAGCTCCCCAGTCTCTTTCTGTTTCAGCTGCCATTCCTCCTCCAGACGAACGGAGAGTCAGAGTGCGGCAGAAGCAGTGTGTGTAAGCTGTGCTTGGAAGAGACGCCAGAGAACACGAGGGGCACGGACGAGTCGAGCCGACCGGAGACCCAGACGAGCCAAGCCGACCTGAGATCCGAGAGGCGGAGGAAAGAAGCCGCTTGGACGTGTGGGGCCAGCCAGGGGAACGCTGGGATCCCATCTCGCACGAGCTGCGAGGGAGAGAGAGGACAGGAGCGACCGCGGGAGACACGCTGTGTGAAAGCGGAGGGGTGGAGGTGCGCTTCCCCCCTCCTTCAGTTAAGTCCCGCTCCATTTTTATTATTTTATCTTTGTGTGACCAGCTCCGTGAAACAGACGACGCGGGTCTGCCTGCAGGCCTAACCCCAGACACCTGGCAGTAGAACAAACCCTCAGTGGAACTACTATAGTAGGCTACTGCACTGAAGGAGGACGAGCCCTTAAGGCGTGTTGTGAACTATTTAATTGGTGTGATTTACTTGCAATAGACGTGTTGCATCTGACTGGGTTGAACTTGGTTGCAGTGGATTTGGTTGCATTTCAATTATTTAACTTGGCTCATCCAAAGTGACAGTAGCCTACTAGTGAGTTATCCTACCAGTGAGGAACTCTTATTCCCCTGGGGAACCAAAGCATTAAAGCCTGCTCTGTTCTACACCCTCTTGTCAGCTGGAGGCGTCAGGAGAGGACGGGGACCGGACGAGAGGGAAACACCGCAATTGCTCTGGACTGCAGCAGACACTGGACGTTACACGGACGCTGGACTCTTTTTTTAACTAGGCACATTTTTTCTATTGTATTTTAGTAATAAAACTCATTTGTTCCAACTTTCCACCTTGTCTGTGTATGCTGTTTGGGCCAGCACCACTCCCCAGTAGAATCCCATCTCATTCAGTCACGCACACACCCGTGACATAAACACTGAACACGCCCAAAGAACGATGAGACTCTCTTGTATCATCAGCAAAAAAAAGTTTATTGATATAATTTTCCGTTCTTTAGTTATCAGCAGTAGAAGATAGGTTGGTTTCACCAAAAACAGACGTTTCAAACTAGAAGCTGAGATAATGAGCCTTTTGTGAAATGAAGCATTTCAAGCACATCACTGACTCTGAAGCTAATATTTTCTGATGTAGTGACACCTCAAAAATAATTTCCTTCAATAAAACAGCAAAAACAAAGGAATTTTGATATCTGGGAAGATAGCAATAAGAGGCGCGCAAACGCAGCGCAAAGGCATTGCAAACGATAGCCCCATACAACGATAGGGCCCTTAGTGTGCCACAGATGGCACATACACAATTACAAAGGACACAAAGCATGTAAGAGCACAATAAAAGAACAAAAACATTATAACAGAATCATACCAGAATTTCCACATATGTGACTGGTATCTCACAGTGCTTAGCCCAGGATCAGTGAGCAACTTAATGACTTTCTGAGACACGTTCAATCGACAGATGAATCTGTACCTCAGATTCCTCAGGAGCGCATGGAAAGTGGCCACCCCGCCTTACAGAACAGGTCACTAGCACTGCTCCACCTGGGCTTTTTCAGCAAGATGTGCATGCAGTCATTATAGGCAACCTGAAGTTTACCTGAAGCTAATATTTTCTGATGTAGTGACACCTCAAAAATAATTTCCTTCAATAAAACAGCAAAAACAAAGGAATTTTGATGGCAAAATAATATTTTTTAGCTGCAACCAGCAGCGCTGGCCCCTGCGTGCGCAGACCCTACACCTTCTTGCTGGTCTTGATTTACTGCTGGTGGGCATCAGGTATTCTAGCTTGTGTTTGCCAATCTGTCCATCGAGCCTGCTGTCTGGGTCGGTGTTGTATGGTGCCCTGCGTGCCCCACCCCCCTCAACTGCAAACTCCTCTCTGGGAGTGTCTCTGGTGGCTCTCTGCTGCACGTTTGCTCTGCACGTTTCAAAGTGCGCTGCACCCAGCTTTTTTTTCACAGCGCTCCGCCGTTCCGCCGCTCCCAGCGCTTCCAGCTGAGAATAATTTGACTTTTCGGAGTGACGCTGGTGTCGGGTGCTCCTTTTCTGGCAACTAATCATGTGGAGGAACTGTCGCAGCGGGGACGGGGGGGCTCAGTTGTGGGAGCAGATTGGCTGCTGTTCACAGCTAACGTTACAGCATGCATCGGTTTCAATTTCCCCACGCTTCTTCTACTCTTTTTTCCTCACCTTTCTCTAATCTGGAGAGCACTGTCGCCACCAAATGGGTCCGTAAAATAGCTTATACACCTTCAACATCCCCCATATTTTTACAGGAGATGCATCAGGCTTTGATCCACGTCCCACCGTCAAAAAACGCAATTGACGACTTTAGTCGTCATTGGCACTCTACGTTACTATTTGAATTGACGACTTTAGTCGTCATTGGCACTCAATGAGTTCAAAATTGAACCCCGTATACAGAACAGATATTCAGCAGTTGTTGAAACCCAGTGCTGCTGGGGGAAAAGATCGCCAGGTCATCCACATACATAAGATAAGGCGTTACCTATCATACATCCCGTTCTGCAGCCTCTTAGAGATCATCCATGTACAGATTGAAGAGAGCAGGGGAGAGTAGCCCCCCCTGCCGTACCCCATTACCAACACCAAAAGGGGTAGAGACCCTGTTGCCCCATTTTACCTGCATACTCTGGTTGGCATACCAGTATGCCAGGATGCGTGTTATGCTGCCAGGCACACCTCTTTGACTCAATTTTAAAAATAGCTTATGATGATTGACTCGATCAAAAGTCTTAGATGCATCAATAAAACCAGCTAAAACAGAGGAGTTCTGCCTTTTATAGGCTTCGACAACCCCCTTCAATTCATAGATACACAAATCAGTGCTATGCTTGGCCTTAAAGCCAAATTGATTATCAGAGCTAGAAATAAACCAATTTAAACGATCTAATAAAACCATTTCAAATAATTTGGAAATCACACTGGCTAGGGCGATAGACCTGTAGTTATCTAGGCTCTCGACTTTACCAGTCTTATCCTTGATAACAGGCACCAGAGTGACTGACAACATAGATGCCGGCTAGAACCCAGGACCTGTAAGCCTCCTTGGCTTCTGCATGATGGGCAGCTACATATTTATTCCACCCTGGCTTGATGTTACATGCCTTACTAGGGTGGGTGAGAAGTGGAGTGCTTGCCTCAAGCTCCCACAATACAGTCATACATTTTACAAAAGTCATTACAGTGAGAGGCATCATTACAGTTCACATCAGAACACAAAATAGCATCTATGGGCAAGAAGACAACACTCAAAAGATAATTTGTTCTCCCATAAAAAGCCAGAGACTATGTTATCTTTGCCCAGTCTACTCTGGGAATACTGAGACCATCATTGGCCTCCTCAGACATTTTAGGAAGCCTATCTGTATCCAAGGACATAACAAAGGGAACATGATCAGACACAGTAGCTTCATACAGAATCTCCATTGACTGTAAGGTGGCATGGACATCAGCGGTGCTGATGCAGTGGTCCAGCCAAGATGGGGTGTGCCATGCTTCACTTATGTATGAGTAGCTATCCGCTGGCAAAAGCAAAAAGAGTAAGACAGTTATCCATTCAAAACTGAAGCATGTGTTTAGCGAACAGAGAACTTCTGTCAGATAAATCTGCATTCATATCACCTACCACATATATACTTGAAGACAGGCTATCCGAAGTAAAATAATTTACGAAAGCTAGTCTATTCAGGTATTCATCCTCATTCTGATGACATTCATAAGGTGTGTAGACATTAAGGATAATAAATTCTCTGTCATCAAGCTTAACCTGTATGGCAATACACCAATCGGTTTTGAGCCTGATCACATTTATTACAGAGTTCAGCTTCTTATGCCAGTGGATAGCCAATATGCTATTCTGCCCCTTACAATACCCATAGACAGGTCAGTTGTGGATTCCCCAGCCCCGTAAAAGTTATCATATAAGCAGTTCAGTTTAGTTTATAGCTGACAGGAATACTGATGTTATTTACTTAGCAAGTTAACGTGTATGTACAGCTAGTAGCTAGCATCAACGTTAGCTGCCTTGTAGCGAAGCCTCATGAGAGTGTTACACAAAATGCCAACGGCCCTACTGTAATAAACAAACATTAATGTCTGGCCTCTTGCATTAGATTAGCTGGTTGAACCATCGACAGTCAGCATGTTTACCTTGATAAACCATGCAAGCTAACGTTTATGGCTAGAAGCTAGCTAACATTAGCTAACGTTAACGCTAGCTTATAGCGTTAGTTAACAGGAATGCCACGATGAAACATAAAATAAACACAAACAAAATAGCCTACCGACTAACATTAATCTCTGGTCTCTTGCATTAGCCAGTTGAGCCATCAACAGTAAATACCATCGATAGTAGCCCTAAATAATAAACATATTACTCCATGAACCTGAGGTAACGTTATCAAACCGGATATGCTATTTAACCAGGCTATACTAGTCATAATATAGCGATTAATACAAATCACATTTCCCAAATGTCTAAACACTAATAAAGTGACTAATAAACAAATGTAACGTTACCTGCTGACATGAGCTGGTGTGTTGAAGGAAGATAACGTGTTGTTTTAGAGCATGGTTTAGAGTGGAAGAAAACCGCCCACACGGAACAGCCTAAAACTAAAGCAAATGCACCCACAAACGATCCAGGGATATTTGATTGGTCAACATTATAATGACATTCTATTGGTTGTGCATTTTTGATAGGGTCGTGTCACAGAAAATCCAAGAGCAGACAAAAGATCCAAGAGGAGAAATTCCAAGAGAGAGCACACTCAGTTTGAATGGAGAGGGGGAGTACATTTGAATGGAAGCACAGAGTTTGAGCACAAGCAGACAAAATCGACCTTTGAGGAGGGGATATTTGAATGTGAGTGCATGAAATCTGTCCATAAAGAAAATTTTGAGCGCGAGCGTAAAGTTTTGAGTACAAGTACAGCACAGCACTTTTTGAGTCCAAGGGTCGAAAATATGAACGTGAAATTGATAAATCATGCTCTCAAATTTCTTGATCAACCTCTTGAATAATGATAGGATCTTAATTCTTGTTCCAATGGCAACTAGTGTTGTGACGTTCGCGAACGACCCGAATCTATTGAACGGCTCTTTGCTATGAACGAAGGGAACCGAGTCCTACTTGAGAGCCGTTCGTTGTAATGTTGTGCCCAAATTTCACTGCATGCCGCTCCCCAGCACACCCACAGGTTAGACCTCCCTCCCTCCCTCTGCTAGTCCGCTGAGCAGGGAGCATGGGGCAGGGAGGATAGGTCGGGTGCACTCGTTAGGTGCATGCTGTAGCTGGCCTGGGTGGGCGGACTCAGCTTAATATCAAAACCGGAGTGCATCTGCCGACTTTCTGGGTAGCGAAGTGTTGCATGAATTGCATCAAGGACAGCCAACTTTCAGCTTAGTCAGTAAATTCACTGACTAAATAAGCAGATGATATGGTGTCACCTTGTGTAATGTTTACAATGCAGTTTATTGACATTAGGTCTGGAAATACTGTATGAGTAATTTAATGCTGCTGCAGTCCACTGATGCAAAATGAAATAGTGGTGGGTCTAATCAAATCTGATCCAAATCATACCATATCATTATATTAGTGATTTCTCAGAGAAACAGTAGTGCGCGCCCCATAAAAAAAAAAAAAGGAACGAGGAGGCGCTATTTTGAACGGCTCTCAGAAAGGAATGGAGCCATAAGATCCGGCTCCCTTCAAAGAGCCGTAATTCCCATCACTAATGGCAACGCTGCTCCTCCTGGAACGGCATATATTGTTTTCTACGATGACCTCACCCAACCCAAGGACATCCAGCTAGCTGTTCACCAATGCAGAAACATACATCGGATTTGGCAGCTACTACGGAGGGAGGTGGTGCTCATTCGACTGGCCACCTGAGTTCGCTCTACTCTCCCCCTCTGCCGCTCTCCACGAGTTGGATCCCATCTTGGTTGCAGCACTTCTTTGGTGCACTTTCTTTCACGAGTGGTCTAAGAAGGCCATTCATATCCACATAGACAACACAGCAGTAGTCAACATCATCATCTTGCAATTCATGCGTTACCTTATCCCGATCTCAGCCCAGTATCAATTCATCATCCGTGCAGCTCACATTTCCGGTTACAAAACTCCATCACCGATTCTCAGTCGCATGTCTCATTCCAGAAATTCAAACTCTACTTCAGTCTCCGACTCTCATTCCGGTTCCATGTTTAGCCACCATCTTCAACTAACCCCACAGCTGCAGCACCTGACCTCAGGATCCCGACAAACCATCCTCAACAGCTTGCTCCCAGAACATCGTCATCATACCTCACAGGATGGACTTGCTTCAAGACCAAGCCTATGTCCTTCCATCTCTCATTCCCACATCAGCATGCCGAAAGGCCGAGCCACAATTAACTTTCTCCAAACTTGCATCAACACTCTCCGCACAGGGTACTCATCCCCATCACCGACGCAACCCTCAGATCCATGTTCCTTCAGACGTTCAGAATTCAACTCAACCACGTCCACCACCAATCCATCTCGACATGCAAGTCTTTCCGACCTTACAATTCATACTTCCGACTCCATCATAATCCGTGTATCGTTCGTTCATTTGTTTTTCAAAAAAAATAAAAAACGACTCTTTTTCTCAGTATTTGTTTCCAAAACCAAAATGAAAAAACGGATAACGACTCGTTTTTTCAATTTCCGATTTTGTACTCAAATGAAAAATGGAAAAAACGGATAATGAGCGTTTCCCGTTTCATTCAATTTTAATAAAGCAAGTTGCGTGACCCGGAAGTATTGTCACGTGATGCCATGCAGCCCAGAATGGAAAATTCTCATCCACTTGCATGGGGACCCCGCTCATTATCCGTTTTTTCCATTTTTCATTTGAGTACAAAATCGGAAATTGAAAAAACAAGTCATTATCCGTTTGTTCATTTTGGTTTTGGAAACAAATACTGAGAAAAAGAGTAGTTTTTTCATTTTTTCATTTTTGGTTTTATTTTGAAAAACGAATGAACGAATGATACACGGATTCATCATCTACAAACTCAAATTCAGCAAGACCGATCAACTCGGAACAACGCATCCCATCTGCCTGTTTCATCTCGATTCCTACCCGAGTCCTTTCGGACCACGACTCAACTAATGCAATACCCGACTAACCCGCCATGCTTCTATCCGAGATCCTCCAGAACCGTACTCCGGCCACTCTATTGGAGCTGCCTCTTCTGCTTCCAGTCAAGGAATTTCTAGTCTCGCTGGCCAGCCTCCCCTCCCTACCGTGAGAAGAGTCTGGCGGCGCAGGTCTCCATTGTGGGATTGCGATGGGCGGCGCTTGGCGGCAGTGCCCTTGGAAAATGGTTTCCAACAATCCAACTTGCCATTTTCAGCGTGTAGCAACGAGCTAGCGTGTAGGTTTCTGCGTTAGCTTGCTAGCTAGTTAGCGTTGTTGTTTTCACTGAGGAGGCAGGGCACTGTTTACAGCGACACACAGGGAGGAGGGAGCGTAAGACACTCTGATTGACATGGTCGGAGCCAATGACAGAGCTTGTAATAAGCCGGGAGCGGACATCCGGCCGCGACTGAAACAGTCGCTCCAGTGGGGAGCAGCTGTAGAGCAAGGGAGGGCTTATCCCAGTAGCCTGTTTCCGTGTAGTCTCTTAAAACAGACTGTATCATCTACATCCGGCGAATGCAGCTATATACAGTCTGTACGTTACATCCCCAGAACATGCACAAGGAAGTTGGGAAAAAAACCTTCAGACTGGAAGGAAGTTCTATGGAATCCAACCAATCACGACACGCGAATGCGGCATATTGGATTCTGATTGGACTAATGAGCGGAAGACCCGCCTTTCTGCCAGCATATTGGATTCTGATTGGACTAATGAGCGGAAGACCCGCCTTTCTGCTTCCCATTCCGGTTGGTGCATGATTCTCCCCCACGAAGTACAGACGGTATGGCGGAAGCATTTGAAAATTGCGGAAGCCAACTCGTCTGTTCTAAGAGACTAGTTTCCGTGCAGCCAGATGACTCTCACAGAAGTGAGAGGAGGCTGGCCAGCGCGACTAAGGAATTTCTGACCACACCTAAGCCGTTGGTCATCTGAAGACTACAACAGTTACCCCCTCAGCGACGTCCGACATGCCCACGCTCACCTTAGCAATGAAGTGCTTCTGGGGATAAGATGGAGCCATGAAGAGCATCCAGTTCCCCCATCCAGTCTCATTCCCCGGTTCCTTGAGACACCTACTCATACTTCCTTTGCAGTCATATCGACCCCTTCATCCCTTCCCTTCATCCCCTTCATCCCTTCCCCTTCGACCCCTTCTCATAAACCATGAATCCATTGTGCCATGGTCGTAGTTAGTGAAATGAAGATATAATATAACTAAAGTTCGGGAACAAGGCAACGGCACAACCAAACACTCATTCAATCCAAAACCATGCATCCCCTGGATGCCCCAGGTCTCTAGTTTGTGGTTGCAAAGCTTTCATATAAGCATCTTCACTCTCTCTGGAGCATCTGAAAGACAGTAATGTCGGCTGTGGACGAAGAGTAGATAATCAGGGACATTTTCGGGGACAGCTCCAGCCGGAGACAGGTCACACAAAATGGGTGTCGGGGAGATCTGGTCACCTTATATGACTATGCAGATGTGCACTGTACTCCGTCAGGTCCCCCAAACTCCCCAAGTTTGGAGGGGATCGGAGCAATGGTCATTTAAAATTAAAAAAATGCCGTAGCGCCCCCTATGGCCACACTACTTTCTTTTTTCCATGCCAGATGCATGCCAGCTGCCTGAAAAGTGTTTCGGTAAAGTTTGGAGGCGATCGGAGCAACTCCAGACATACTGTACATACGGACGGACATAATGTAGCAGCTGTCCAATTATCAGTGTACAAAAGAGAAGGTGCACTTTTGGCTTCTTTTTGGTTTCAGTTTCTTTATTGAGTTCAAAAGGCGACACCATGATCAAATATAACTGTCATCATAGGTTCTGGGGTCAAGAAGACCACAAACAGGCTACACTCTTAGGAAAAGGCCTCAGGTTGTCCACTGAAGTGAAGGTCACATAGAAGCGCCATCATAAATTCTGGGGTCAAGAGCACAAACACAGGCTGCACTCTTATGAAAAGGCCTCAGGTTGTCCAGTGAAGTGTTAGGGAGCATGATGCAACAGGAGCAGGGACGTTTCCAGTGGAGGAGTGGAGGCAGGCATGGGCTACAGGGAGTTTGTTAGCTCGTTAGAGTGGCTGTGTAGAACTTGAGGTGTGTGGGGACTCAGGGTTCTGGCCTGAGGCAGCTTCTGCTCACTTGATGTGTTCCGATATGAAATTCAACTCCCGAAAGGCAGACACCCTCAGGAGAGCTCTGAAGTGCACCATAGTCTGACAGGCATCTCCACAAACAAAAACACCTAATTATTTTTAATTAAACCAGACCAATAGGCATAGCAGGCTATTAAACAGCCCTATCGCTGAAACATAACAATAACAGCTAATTAAATATCACAGGGTCCAACACCTTGCTAAATCAGGCGTGGCAATTTGTTTATTTGGAGCAAAAATGTCAAAAATGTCACTTTAATACTTTAACTTTAATTCCATAAAAAATGAAGTGACATGTATAATAAAATAATATTAAATTATATGTAAATGTGCCAAAATCATTTCATGTTCATTTACAGGTGACAATGAGCATTGTGTAAATATGGGCTACTGTGCACATTTACATTCTGTCATACACACAGTCTTAGTTTAATGGTCAGTACCACTTATCTTTGAAGAGAACTTAAAGAAAAAAACATTACACATATAGTATAGTATTTCTGGTCATGTTTCATAAAATATCAATAATGTGTATACTGAAAATGCATTGTTTATGATAGATAAATAATAATACTGTTGGCGGGACAGGGAGGCACGTAATGCAGAATAGAATATAAAGTGTTATCAGTTAAGTTCAAGCATTCTCTTTGCACTTGCAACATTGTGATTGTCTTTTAGTTTCCTACTTCTTTATCTCTGAATATTGACATGACCACTACGCTGCATACTGACACTACTGACAAATTCCTGGTAATTTTGCATATTGTGGCAATAAAAATCATTCTGTTTCTGATTCTGGAACATCAAAGGCCTGTGAGTAGTTGTATAGGATACCTCCTCCTGAGCTTTGTGACAAAACGCCAAAAATCGGGGGGCGTGGTTTGGGATACCTACGTCATCAAAGGGGGTGTGGCTTCCAACTCGCAGAAACGCCAAAATCAGGTGGGCGTGTTTAGGACACTTCCGTCAGCAAAGGGGTGTGGTTTCCAATTCACAGAAATGGTGAAAATCAGGTGGGGGTGTTTAGGACACCACTGTCACCATCCATCTGTGCGTTTCTCCTTTTTTTAAAGGTCTGTTTGAAAACACACATTTCCACAGCGTGTCGGTGAGGACACTCCGTGGCAAACCGTCCCTATGGTGTATCAGCATAGGCCACCTTTGATAGTGATGTAATGTGCTGTGCATTTTTTTTTTTTTTTTTTAAAGGTCTGTTTGAAAACACACATGTCCACAGCGTGTCGGTGAGGACACTCCGTGGCAAACTGTCCCTATGCTGTATCAGCATATGCCACCTTTGACAGTGATGTAATGTGCTGTGCGTTTCTCTTTTTTTTTAAAAGGTCTGTTTGAAAACACACATTTCCACAGCGTGTCAGTGAGGACACTCCGTGGCAAACCGCCCCTATGTTGTATCAGCATACGCCACCTTTGATATCTCCTGGCAGATATAATAATAATTATTATAATTATAGCTGCTGCGCAGCAATGGGTCGTGTCCGGGCACTGACAAAGATGTTCACGTCATTTTTTCTTTTTGTCTTTTAGCTATAGTCCAATCTGATGCATGCAATCCAGTCTGCTTAGAACACTGCCATTAGTGACAGGGCTGGGGCAGAAGTAAGGCTGCAGCAGGTTAAGTAAGTGGCAGTTGAACAGAGAAGTGGAGAGAGAGAGTAGGGACAGTGGAGCTAGTGATAGGATTTCTCTCCTTAGATCCCTGGTATCCTGATAAAATCTTAATTTTTTCTAATTGATAACCAAACATTTCCTCATTAAGCCCAGATTGGATTCAGCAGGGGGAGGATACCTCACCATGGAGGCCCAGCTGGGGTGAATCTATGCAACTAAAGAGATGATGTTATCGTTTGCAAATTCAAATATATATTTTATTATGTTTAAATGTTCTGTTTCTGAAATACACATCTAGGTCCTTGGGTGAGCTGCTGAGAGGAAACTTCACTTCAAATGAAAGATAAACGTTTCTCCCTCTCTGCAAGGGGACATGCGGCCCTGGAGAGGTTAATCTTCAAATGGTCTAGCTGATAAGTTGTGCAAGGATGTCACAGTTAATGATTTTTTCCCTAAAAGGTCTTGTCTTTAACAGATGGTCAAATGGTCATGGTTATCAGTAGACCCCTTTTCGACTGTCATTTAGGCCATGGTCAATTTACTTTAGAGCAGAGGTCACTGAGATCTACCTACATGAAGGACATTCCTTTATGGATATATGCCTCTGCTCAGTCACTTTGGTACAGGTCTGGAAATCATCACAAGTTTATAGGTTCTCTTTAAGATAAATGGCTACATAACATCAACAGAAGTGGGGGGACGGGCCCGTAGGATGTTGAAAGGATGAGGAGGAAAACACCACTATATATTTTGGAAACTAATGAGTGATGTTTTTACCATGCGCTGACGTTTCCCCCAGAAAAGATTGGACCTGCTCTAGGAGACAGCACATTGTGGGAGGAGGGGTCCCGGGTTCGAATCTCAGATGGCCAGGCTTTGGTCTCTGGGAATATTAGATGCTCAGTAGAACGTAAATTGGTTATCTTATGATAGAGTGTGTTTAGGACAGTTATGGAATGGTGTCTGATGTTGTATTTTTGTGTGTTGAATAACTTCAATTTGCCTTACTTGCTACACAACGAGGGCTATAATATTTAGATAAATATTAGCTTATTGTTACTACTGCAACTTTAGGTTGGGAAAATAAATGTATAGTCAAAATTTTAAGGATATTAGGGCTGCATCTGCCGACCGAATTGGCAGGTGGTCGTCAAATTAGTTGATACATGGTAATCGTCCTGATCAGAATAAGGATGAAGCTGCTTTTTCTGTTGTGTTGAGATTTGAAACTATCTCTTCTCTTTTTACACCTCCTAGAGGTGGTTTTAGACCAAGAGATAGTGGGTTTGAGCTGTATGAAAATTGTTCCAGCTTCAGACTGAATATACTTGAATTTGATTCTATCCAGGATGTAGATTAGATTGTCTAGTCTAAAGTAACCATAGATAATGTGCTACAGGATTTTAAATAGAGAAAAATAACTAAATTAGCTGACCCAAATTATAGGAGTTAAAATAGGAGTTTAAATGTATCAAGCTGGTAATGTTAGCAATTGTATTGACAGTTGTTTTGGTAGATAGGGAAGTTAATAGATGACTATTTCAAGTGAGGGTTAGTGCATGTGGTCTCCTGCTGCCACGTCACGTGATGAGGGCCCCGGAGGAGGAGAAAACACGCCTACCATAAGAGTGACGGAAGGAGAGATTGCCTAGCTACCAATGTCCGCCCAGCAGTGAAGGGTGTCACCAGATGGAGGAGGAGCCTTCGGGGAGAGACCAGCCCATACCAGAAGACAACGCCCCCAAGGAAATGCACTTTATAAGCCCACGCACAAGAGAATGAATTGGTCGGTTTTCAAATGTCTCTTTCTTGATCTGCTACATATCAGCTGTTAGGAAAGACCACTGGAAATCCACCCGGAGATCTCTGAGGGGTAATTGGTATCACTTGACTTGCTCTGTATCATGATTTATGCAATATTCTCTATATAAAATAATGTTCTAAATATCAGAATTGCTTGTCATATTGGTTTTTCATATATCTGGAATTAATTGGACACGCTGGAAAGGTATTAACATATGTCAACACCTTCTGATCGGTGCGGGCAGTTTTGTCTAGGTTGGACCGGCACCGAAAAATCCTTTCCTATCACTAGTGGGCAGAGAGAGAGAGAGAGATAGACTGAAACATTGCTTAATACTTTAACATGTATGACATCACCGATGACATCACAGTAGCAAGTATGACATCACCCATGACATCATAGCAACAACTATGACATCACCCACTCAGTCTGCTCAGCCAGGAAGGATGACATCATCACTGATGACATCATTGCTCGAGTGATCACATCACATCACCCTAAATGTATCTGTAACACAGTAAATCTCACCAGCAGTTGACTGAATTATCTGCTGCTCTAAGTTTCGACTCGGAGCGGATAGATCACAACTTGGTTATGCAGTTTAACAATATTTATTGCCACCATGAATAAATCACTGAACCTGGATTTGTACACCTTATAACAATTGACAAGAAAAATAAATAAAAGAAAATAAACTGTCTCTCACGGCAGCCGTGTGTGCTGTGTCCCGTTCCGTTCCAAGTGCAGTACAGTCCGTTTGTGTACTTCTCTAGTTCTATCTGTGTGTGTATAAGCAAGCGCACGCTACCCGGGTGTGTTTCATGTGCTTATCTGTATCCACAACCGATTCTCTGCGATGCAGGTGAGGACGATGAAAATGAAGAAGCAGGATGGTACCTCAGTAGTAATAGGGGGGCTGCTTTTTCGCCCCCCTTCTTTTGCCCACTCCTAGGGGGCAGCTGCCACGCCCACCTCTCAGGGGGCAGCTGCCACGCCCACCCCTAGGGGGCAGCTGCCACGCCCACCTCTCAGGGGGCAGCTGCCACGCCCACCTCGTAGGGGGCAGCTGCCACGCCCATCTCTCAGGGGGCAGCTGCCACGCCCATCTCTCAGGGGGCAGCTGCCACGCCCCTCTCCACGGGGCATCATGTGTGCCCACCCCCCTCCTCGCCCCTCACCTCTGCGCTAAGCGCACTGTATGCTAAAAAAAACCCTGTCTAATCCATACAACAGTACTGGTTTATGCAGGCTTCAGGTGTGGCGTGCTGTGAATCTATGTATGCATATAATATTAATAATATATGTTTTTTGGCGGTGCTGGACTGTCAAATGAGTGATATCGACAATATCCCGTCAGAGATGTGGCTTTCACACTACACACCCTGTCCTGTATGAACTTTCGACTGAAAGGTCTGAAAGGTATGTGATTACAAATAATCTACATAGGCCTATACTGCTCCATTTTTAGGACAGTGGTGAAAAGGTGGGGGGGTCTCAGACCTCTCTTGTCTCGGGTGCTAACGTCATTGTTTGGGCCCTCTCTATGCAAATGCTAAACAAATACACTTACGAGCGTTCTTTCCGGCTGAGACACACACACACCCCTGCATCAGTTTCTGCGCACGTTAAACGTTGTCTATAGTGCCTGCCCAATAGGAGGGCTCTGTGACTGTCCAAGGCGTTTCATTCAAACATTTTTTTCTATAAACCGAGGACCCGGTCTATAGGCTACCACTGCTGCTACAGGCTAGAACAAATGACCCATTCCAATTTCTCCATTTACAAAATAGCTACATTCATCCCTTTTTTTCATAAACCTTGAGAGTGATGTCTATCTGTGATATAAGCCTATGTCAATATCACATTAGGCGCACGGACTCCCATTTGATGAGATTTTTCCCACTGTGGACCCCAATGTGAGAATATTTTTATTTGTTAGATATGATTTTGTCCATAATTTCAAGTCTGTAGAGAGCTAACGGTGAAGATAAATATTTTACATTCTCTATAGGCTATCTTGTTATATGCATTTAATTTTGATCACAGTCTTGTTTTGATAAAAGTGTTTGTGACATCTCACATATGGCTTTGATATAGGCTATACGAGGGATCAGCCGAGCAGCATTTTGGTAAACAAACCGCGTCACTGGGTGGCAACGGCAATGGAACCCTATGGATCCCAAGTGGCGCAAGGCTTGAATGTCTGACTCTAGCCAGTTAACTCTGTTTACATTTAAAAAAACTGTGACAGTTCACACAACTTTAACACGACATGCATATATTATACATCAAACTCTTGAGCTACTTCTGCTCTCACTCAGAATGTCAAAATATAAGTGATGTCATGTATAGTTTTTGAGATATTAGTTTGTTTGGCACAACTCATACTATTAACTTCCGCGGGGTTCCGCATTTCTGGGTGTCAAGTGATTGATAGTATTCTGTTACATCACCACATGGCCATCTCGGTAGAGAAATAACAGGTGATCATAATCAATTAACAGGTGATTACAATCAAGTGACACAAACAGCCAATGAGCTGTGTGTATTATAGTGTCATATCGGTAGGAAAATGCTTGTGACATCATGGGAATACGGGAGGGCTATTCCCATGAGGCTATTGTGTATTGTCATTCAGCCTAAAAAAATACAGATATGATTTTTGTTCCATATCACCCGGCCCAAATTCTTTTGATTGCGGTGAAGTATAGGCCTAATGATTGACATATTTGTCAAATCCAGAAATCAAATCCAGAAAGGCTGACAGATATTTATGAGCTCACAATTCAAACTTGTCAGGATTGAACATTACAAATATCATGGATTTTTGGAAGCAGAAATGTCAAAATAATATTTTTGACTCAACACACAGCCTACTCAAATCTTAAATCTTGGAGGCCGGTGACGCTGATAAGAATGTGCTATGATTGATCAATCAACCAACTAACCAACCACATGTAACATTGTATAACTTAATTCAACTCCGGCACAAATTGTTTAATGTATAATTTAATGTCAATGTTTGGCCATCCTTTGCGAAAAGTCAGACGCGACAGTGTGTTGCTTTATGGGTAGTGGTCGCCAGGGGTACAACTCTACTCCATGAAGTAGCTTCTAGCTACTATAGCCAACTAAAAGAAGCATGCATGGCTGATGGATGGTATCTCATGGGATGTTTTACAGGTTAGTAATGATCTTGTCGCCCATCCAGTGCACAGAATGTCAAGATAACATGTCTCACTTGATGTTTAGTGACTTAGAAAACGTATTGCCTCATCCATTCATCTTAGCCAATGGGGTGAATGTAGAAGCGTGATAAAGCGGCGTTCGTGCCGTCAGTGGCTTTCTTTGTCATTATTACAACTTCCCTGACACTTTATTTTATGGAAATAACTAAAAGACTAGTTGAAACTTTTGATTTTGATCAAATGGTTAAGATTTAGTTCTAAGTAGCCTAATGGAAATATAACATGTAAAATGTGATAATTTGTTATAATGTGTCATTGTTACAATGTGTTCATCTTTACCTTACTGTGTTAATCCACAGTGTAGTCACATTCAGAAGGGAGTAAAAAACTTTGAGTGTTCATTTTGTTGTTTTGTTTTGGATCAGTTTCAACTTTGACCATTTCTATGCCAAAAAAGGTGTAATGACTGAATGCGGGTTAGCTACAGTAGCTACCAGAGTGAATTTACACAAGCACTTGAGTGAAATTCATAGTAACTACACTGTTAATTCAGATGCCTGAAAAAACAGGAAAATATGTGATTCAAGGGACACTGTATTTTGTTATTGTTTATTTTAATGAAAAGACAAGAGGAAACAGATTAGTAATGAGAACATGCATGAACTGTTTAATAAAAAAGCAAAGATGCCTACCTGGTGCACTAACGTCTAAGATTTTTATACAGAAGCGTTATCCTGGTGCCCGCAAGGGGGCACCTGTAACACTAATGTTAGCCACAAATTTTCTTCTTACAATAGCTGATTTAGCATACATACACATGAGTTGTGTTACAATATTTAGATGTTTATTTGTAGATGTAGGTGATTGTTAGATGTATAAAAATTTAGCAAATGTTCAGCTTTTCCCCCGCTCATATTTTAACAGCTCCCAATTCTGAGGCCAGTAACACTTTGTTCAAAAAGGTTTTCACACAAAAGTACATAGCCTACATGTTAGCGGCCACGTGTCACGTAAAACAGACACAGTTACAATAAAAAAGCATTATTCATAATTTGGCAAGATACTGGCGGAAGCAGCATTGCAGTAGCCTACTAATGTATAATTTCACAATGTGCAATTTCAGGTGTCTTGTAAAGGAGTGGAGCAGTGTTATGTAGGATATTAAATACAAGGCAAAGATTTGCATCCTTGTTATCCCAACTCAAAAGGTACTTTCTTAAGACGGGGACAGTAGTTGTCCAAAAACTTTGAGTGTTTGTTTGTACAGTGTTTCAAGCGAGTTGTTTTTATTGGCTTGTGCAAAAACTTGTCATGCAAGCGTGACAAGTTATCTCATCTGAAGTTAGATAAGTTAACTTATGACATGTTTTATACCTCTTGATGTGTTGTCATTGTTTTGTCAGCATTTGCAACATGGGACAAATGTTGGACAGCTAATGCTACAACGTATCTACAAAGCGACATAATTGGACTTGGCAGTTTATGACAAGTGTCAGCATTTTATGGTACACAAGACAAATTCTAATGTGCAACTAAATGGGGCGCAAATGATGTGCGTGAGAATTTTAAATCTGTGTAAGGGCCCGCCCAGTCTGTAAATGTTTTCTCATATAGTCAAACATGAACTTTCATGTTTTGACTTGTTGAAATGTTTTAGAGCCTACTGAAGTTATTTTATTTTACATTTTACTTATGTGTGTGTGTGTGTGTGTGGGTGTGTGTGTGTGTGTGTGTGTGTGTGTGTGTGTGTGTGTGTGTGTATGTGTGTGTGTGTGTGTTTGACCACCATCGGGCTGTAAAAATGTATTATATTCAACAAAAGAAATCTTGAGCGTTTTAAAATTATAATTACAATTTATAAGCAACTAGAATCAGATCTAACCTACAACATTTTCCTTATCTCTATTCAACTCTGTCTTCAACGCCTGTTTTCCACTTGTGAAAGATGTTGTTACTGTTCTTCTTGGAAAACTGCAAAGTTTAGGCCTAAGCCTTGACCGTGAATAAAGCACTTTCAATAAAAGACAAACTAAATGCTATTATAACGTAATTGCATTAATTGTAACAAAAGCCTGAAAATTACAGAGCAGTGGGTTACAATGTATATGAGGTGAGTAATGACTGGGAAAATTATATGATTATTGTCCATTGTGTAAATGATACTGTATCTCATCACACTGTATCTGCCCTGTCCTCAGAGCGGAAGAAAGGATAACTCCTTGTAACTAAATCAGACACCATACTGTGATGAGTTTTACAACTAATAAATAGACAATGTATGTCCAGAACCATAAATCCAACAGGTCTTAATGTCAATTAACCTAGAGTCAAGAGTGTTCACCCATCTCATATACGTAAATAACTGTATTAATAACCGCCTATAACTGTATATATCTGTATATAGCCACATGTACTGTACATATTCCTTTCATACACACGCTTTTCAAAATAGACACTCTTTCATACACTCATTATTGCATTGTATATAGTAGTTAATGTTTAATTATCCTCTGTGATTCTTGTTTGTTTTATGTGGTTCCGGTTTTTTAAGCGAACTGAAGCCAATTTCCTTGTATGTGTACATACTTGGCCGATAAAGCTGATTCTGATTCATTGGTAAACTGAATCATGTCTGCAAAACATAGATGTATCAAACAAATGTATTTTATACTGACACAAATTACCGTACATCTGCCAGCATCCTATCCATATGTTTTCAACATGCAATGGCATTTTCTCAATAAAATATCTAAGATATACTTTAATCTGCGTGTTCAACAAAGCTTGTTGTACTGATGCCCCAGATCAGTCCTTGTAATGAGGACTATAATTTTGGTCAAAAACAAAACTAACAATAATGATGACTATATTTTTGATCAAAAAGAATACTAACAATAGCTAAGAGACATATTTTAACAGCTATGTATCATACACATTTAATGTAGAGACATTCAAATCTTACAATTGTAACATCTTACAATATGGGTAAATCTAATGAGTTTTGTTAAGTATTGTTTATGTTTAATTCTATACATTGCCTTATGCAATTCAAAATAGTACATAGATTGCACTTTTCCAAAGAAAAGCTCAATAAATGGTCCAGTCCTTACCACAGCGCTCCCAGTCCTCAAGTCTTCACCACAGCGCCACCTACAGTCAGTCCCCATCAGAACCGATATTGCCGGTACCACGAGTTTCAAGTTTCAAGTTCCAATACTTCATTGCCTTTCATCATCGTTGACAGGAATTCGATTTAGTGAGCTCAATCACAGAACACAACAAGACACGACGACATACCACAGGACGGTCGTCGTGGTCAGCCCGCTTCACTCAGGGGATGACACAGAGCCCCGCCATCCAGTTCCAGCATTGGCAGCAGCCAATCTAGGCAGGAGCACCTGGCTACAGGAGTAGGGTTCACTCCATCAGCTACTGCAGTCGCAGTCAGCCTCATCTACTGCACAGAGTAGAGTTCAATCCATCAGCTACTGCAGACGCAGTCAGCCTCATCTACTGCACAGAGTAGAGTTCAATCCATCAGCTACTGCAGACGCAGTCAGCCTCATCTAATGCACAGAGTAGAGTTCACTCCATCAGCTACTGCAGACGCAGTCAGCCTCATCTAATGCACAGACTAGCCTCATCTACCGCACAGAGTAGTGTTCACTCCATCAGCTATTGCAGATAGTCTGCCCCATCAGTTACCGCACAGAGCAGAGCAGTTACGCCGTCAGCTGTCGAGATGCAGTTAGCTTCATCTGCCACCGCAGAGTGCAGTTCCATTCATCAGTTGCTGCAGACGCAGTTTACTCCTTCAGTCACTGCACAGAACGCAGTTCAATTCATCAGTCGCTGCAGACGCAGTTTACTCCTTCAGTCACTGCACAGAACGCAGTTCAATTCATCAGCTGCTACAGACCCATCAGCTGCTGCAGAGGCAGTTCACCACATCAGCCTCAGATAAACCATTTTTTGGAGGCACGTAGGGTCTGGGAAGTCCCAACTCATCCACCCTCACTCCTCCTAACAGGAATACAGACACTTCATCTCAGGAACAGCGACGTCATTCTACTAGCTCCTAGAAGCCATGTTAAAAGGCCTCTTACTCGCCATTCTCTCTCCACTCAGCCTCTGTATCAGTTCTCTACATTCGGTCAACATATCTTCAATGGTTAAGCTACTCATAAATCCACGCTTACGCCGGATTCAGGCTGCGGAGGTCCCCCGTATTACTGACCTCACCTGCCTATGGTCTTCTCCTCATCCCAGTCTATCGGTCATAACTACCCGCATTTGCCACTCCAACGGAGCAATAGATTAGCAGAGAATCGGTCTCCCGACCTACTTCCACCTCAACTCCTATCTTAGTTTGCAATATAATTCCATGCACTTCATATGTAAGGAGCATTTCTTCACGAAAAAAATGTGTAGACCTTTGTTGTTGTTCCTGTTATGTTATTTTGTCATTTTGTGTTGTCTTCTTTTTTATGATGCAGCTGTATGTAGCACTGTTGTCCAAGACAAATTTCCTCTCGGGGACAATAAAGTATATCCTGATCCTGATCCTGATCCTGATACAAGCCAGCGACTAAATACAACAGTTTCAGGCATGCCACAGGCATCACCTCAACATCCACTCTCTTCATGGAAACAGGAAGAATTGCCACACTATTCTGGTTCCAGAAGTACCTACACCGAGCCTCAGCTCCAGGCTTATCTCCAGAACACTATTCAAGCCACTCCTCCATAGACGTCAGACTGAGCACATCGAACCAAACCATCGAGCCCCTCGACCCTTCGTAATCTCTCGCATGTCGCTTCTGCATCCTCAATGATCTTAACGATCTCAATGATCTTAACGATCTCAATGATTTTAACGATCTCAATGATCTTAACGATCTCAAGGATCTGTCGAGCTCACGTGCAACTCAGCTCAACTTAATCCGACTTATTTTGGGGGCCTGAAATCTGCTCGGGCTGAAACACGGCTCACGCCAGACCCGCTCGGGCAGACCACGTCTGAGACGGAACCCCCACCCTGAGTCTCCCTCTGCCCCGGTCATCAGGACGTTCCCCCGGAACACGTGACCTCCTGGAACAGACGGCTCATCTCGCACCCACACTACACCATACACAACTCATTCTCTTCAGTAAAGAACCTTAACGATACTCTTGTTGTGGCGTGGTCCTTGCTAGTGAAATGAAAGTTAACGTTTAACTTAAGTTCAGGAGCTGGGCCACGCCTCAACCACTCCCCCAACTTCCTAACCACCCCTCTAAACCACTCCTCTAATTACGTGGCAATATTACTTGCACCTGGTTAACGTGCCTCACCCTGTTTGTCTCGATCTCTCGACCCACCCTCCCTCCCTTGTATATCTCATCCCTCAATCCCCTATCCCTTCCCACACCCCTCAACCCTTAACATCCGCATTCCCTCTCACTAGGCACGGTGCATGCCTCTCCACGTCTCGATCCATCCGGGGGGGCCTGAAATCTGCTCGGGCTGAAACACGCCTCACGCCAGACCCGCTCGGGCAGACCACGTCTGAGACGGAACCCCCACCCTGAGTCTCCCTCTGCCCCGGTCATCAGGACGTTCCCCCGGAACACGTGACCTCCTGGAACAGACGGCTCATCTCGCACCCACACTACACCATACACAACTCATTCTCTTCAGTAAAGAACCTTAACGATACTCTTGTTGTGGCGTGGTCCTTGCTAGTGAAACAATACTTAACAAAACTCATTAGATTTACCCATATTGTAAGATGTTACAATTGTAAGATTTGAATGTCTCTACATTAAATGTGTATGATACATAGTATCGAAAACGTTAAACCAATATGTTTTAATCTTAGGACATTGTATGTAGCTGTGTGCAAGAGTGGCATTATCATCTTGACACTTATCGCATATAGGAGAAACTGAGGGGAACCATTTATTGAGCTTTTCTTTGGAAAAGTGCAATCTATGTACTATTTTGGATTGCATAAGGCAATGTATAGAATTAAACATAAACAATACTTAACAAAACTCATTAGATTTACCCATATTGTAAGATGTTACAATTGTAAGATTTGAATGTCTCTACATTAAATGTGTATGATACATAGTATCGAAAACGTTAAACCAATATGTTTTAATCTTAGGACATTGTATGTAGCTGTGTGCAAGAGTGGCATTATCATCTTGACACTTATCGCATATAGGAGAAACTGAGGGGAACCATTTATTGAGCTTTTCTTTGGAAAAGTGCAATCTATGTACTATTTTGAAATGCATAAGGCAATGTATAGAATTAAACATAAACAATTCTTAACAAAACTCATTAGATTTACCCATATTGTAAGATGTTACAATTGTAAGATTTGAATGTCTCTACATTAAATGTGTATGATACATAGCTGTTAAAATATGTCTCTTAGCTATTGTTAGTATTCTTTTTGATCAAAAATATAGTCATCATTATTGTTAGTTTTGTTTTTGACCAAAATTATAGTCCTCATTACAAGGACTGATCTGGGGCATCAGCACAACAAGCTTTGTTGAACACGCAGATTAAAGTATATCTTAGATATTTTATTGAGAAAATGCCATTGCATGTTGAAAACATATGGATAGGATGCTGGCAGATGTACGGTAATTTGTGTCAGTATAAAATACATTTGTTTGATACATCTATGTTTTGCAGACATGATTCAGTTTACCAATGAATCAGAATCAGCTTTATCGGCCAAGTATGTACACATACAAGGAAATTGGCTTCAGTTCGCTTAAAAAACCGGAACCACATAAAACAAACAAGAATCACAGAGGATAATTAAACATTAACTACTATATACAATGCAATAATGAGTGTATGAAAGAGTGTCTATTTTGAAAAGCGTGTGTATGAAAGGAATATGTACAGTACATGTGGCTATATACAGATATATACAGTTATAGGCGGTTATTAATACAGTTATTTACGTATATGAGATGGGTGAACACTCTTGACTCTAGGTTAATTGACATTAAGACCTGTTGGATTTATTCTGGACATACATTGTCTATTTATTAGTTGTAAAACTCATCACAGTATGGTGTCTGATTTAGTTACAAGGAGTTATCCTTTCTTCCGCTCTGAGGACAGGGCAGATACAGTGTGATGAGATACAGTATCATTTACACAATGGACAATAATCATATAATTTTCCCAGTCATTACTCACCTCATATACATTGTAACCCACTGCTCTGTAATTTTCAGGCTTTTGTTACAATTAATGCAATTACGTTATAATAGCATTTAGTTTGTCTTTTATTGAAAGTGCTTTATTCACGGTCAAGGCTTAGGCCTAAACTTTGCAGTTTTCCAAGAAGAACAGTAACAACATCTTTCACAAGTGGAAAACAGGCGTTGAAGACAGAGTTGAATAGAGATAAGGAAAATGTTGTAGGTTAGATCTGATTCTAGTTGCTTATAAATTGTAATTATAATTTTAAAACGCTCAAGATTTCTTTTGTTGAATATAATACATTTTTACAGCCCGATGGTGGTCAAACACACACACACACACATACACACACACACACACACACACACACACACACACACACACACACACCCACACACACACACACACACATAAGTAAAATGTAAAATAAAATAACTTCAGTAGGCTCTAAAACATTTCAACAAGTCAAAACATGAAAGTTCATGTTTGACTATATGAGAAAACATTTACAGACTGGGCGGGCCCTTACACAGATTTAAAATTCTCACGCACATTATTTGCGCCCCATTTAGTTGCACATTAGAATTTGTCTTGTGTACCATAAAATGCTGACACTTGTCATAAACTGCCAAGTCCAATTATGTCGCTTTGTAGATACGTTGTAGCATTAGCTGTCCAACATTTGTCCCATGTTGCAAATGCTGACAAAACAATGACAACACATCAAGAGGTATAAAACATGTCATAAGTTAACTTATCTAACTTCAGATGAGATAACTTGTCACGCTTGCATGACAAGTTTTTGCACAAGCCAATAAAAACAACTCGCTTGAAACACTGTACAAACAAACACTCAAAGTTTTTGGACAACTACTGTCCCCGTCTTAAGAAAGTACCTTTTGAGTTGGGATAACAAGGATGCAAATCTTTGCCTTGTATTTAATATCCTACATAACACTGCTCCACTCCTTTACAAGACACCTGAAATTGCACATTGTGAAATTATACATTAGTAGGCTACTGCAATGCTGCTTCCGCCAGTATCTTGCCAAATTATGAATAATGCTTTTTTATTGTAACTGTGTCTGTTTTACGTGACACGTGGCCGCTAACATGTAGGCTATGTACTTTTGTGTGAAAACCTTTTTGAACAAAGTGTTACTGGCCTCAGAATTGGGAGCTGTTAAAATATGAGCGGGGGAAAAGCTGAACATTTGCTAAATTTTTATACATCTAACAATCACCTACATCTACAAATAAACATCTAAATATTGTAACACAACTCATGTGTATGTATGCTAAATCAGCTATTGTAAGAAGAAAATTTGTGGCTAACATTAGTGTTACAGGTGCCCCCTTGCGGGCACCAGGATAACGCTTCTGTATAAAAATCTTAGACGTTAGTGCACCAGGTAGGCATCTTTGCTTTTTTATTAAACAGTTCATGCATGTTCTCATTACTAATCTGTTTCCTCTTGTCTTTTCATTAAAATAAACAATAACAAAATACAGTGTCCCTTGAATCACATATTTTCCTGTTTTTTCAGGCATCTGAATTAACAGTGTAGTTACTATGAATTTCACTCAAGTGCTTGTGTAAATTCACTCTGGTAGCTACTGTAGCTAACCCGCATTCAGTCATTACACCTTTTTTGGCATAGAAATGGTCAAAGTTGAAACTGATCCAAAACAAAACAACAAAATGAACACTCAAAGTTTTTTACTCCCTTCTGAATGTGACTACACTGTGGATTAACACAGTAAGGTAAAGATGAACACATTGTAACAATGACACATTATAACAAATTATCACATTTTACATGTTATATTTCCATTAGGCTACTTAGAACTAAATCTTAACCATTTGATCAAAATCAAAAGTTTCAACTAGTCTTTTAGTTATTTCCATAAAATAAAGTGTCAGGGAAGTTGTAATAATGACAAAGAAAGCCACTGACGGCACGAACGCCGCTTTATCACGCTTCTACATTCACCCCATTGGCTAAGATGAATGGATGAGGCAATACGTTTTCTAAGTCACTAAACATCAAGTGAGACATGTTATCTTGACATTCTGTGCACTGGATGGGCGACAAGATCATTACTAACCTGTAAAACATCCCATGAGATACCATCCATCAGCCATGCATGCTTCTTTTAGTTGGCTATAGTAGCTAGAAGCTACTTCATGGAGTAGAGTTGTACCCCTGGCGACCACTACCCATAAAGCAACACACTGTCGCGTCTGACTTTTCGCAAAGGATGGCCAAACATTGACATTAAATTATACATTAAACAATTTGTGCCGGAGTTGAATTAAGTTATACAATGTTACATGTGGTTGGTTAGTTGGTTGATTGATCAATCATAGCACATTCTTATCAGCGTCACCGGCCTCCAAGATTTAAGATTTGAGTAGGCTGTGTGTTGAGTCAAAAATATTATTTTGACATTTCTGCTTCCAAAAATCCATGATATTTGTAATGTTCAATCCTGACAAGTTTGAATTGTGAGCTCATAAATATCTGTCAGCCTTTCTGGATTTGATTTCTGGATTTGACAAATATGTCAATCATTAGGCCTATACTTCACCGCAATCAAAAGAATTTGGGCCGGGTGATATGGAACAAAAATCATATCTGTATTTTTTTAGGCTGAATGACAATACACAATAGCCTCATGGGAATAGCCCTCCCGTATTCCCATGATGTCACAAGCATTTTCCTACCGATATGACACTATAATACACACAGCTCATTGGCTGTTTGTGTCACTTGATTGTAATCACCTGTTAATTGATTATGATCACCTGTTATTTCTCTACCGAGATGGCCATGTGGTGATGTAACAGAATACTATCAATCACTTGACACCCAGAAATGCGGAACCCCGCGGAAGTTAATAGTATGAGTTGTGCCAAACAAACTAATATCTCAAAAACTATACATGACATCACTTATATTTTGACATTCTGAGTGAGAGCAGAAGTAGCTCAAGAGTTTGATGTATAATATATGCATGTCGTGTTAAAGTTGTGTGAACTGTCACAGTTTTTTTAAATGTAAACAGAGTTAACTGGCTAGAGTCAGACATTCAAGCCTTGCGCCACTTGGGATCCATAGGGTTCCATTGCCGTTGCCACCCAGTGACGCGGTTTGTTTACCAAAATGCTGCTCGGCTGATCCCTCGTATAGCCTATATCAAAGCCATATGTGAGATGTCACAAACACTTTTATCAAAACAAGACTGTGATCAAAATTAAATGCATATAACAAGATAGCCTATAGAGAATGTAAAATATTTATCTTCACCGTTAGCTCTCTACAGACTTGAAATTATGGACAAAATCATATCTAACAAATAAAAATATTCTCACATTGGGGTCCACAGTGGGAAAAATCTCATCAAATGGGAGTCCGTGCGCCTAATGTGATATTGACATAGGCTTATATCACAGATAGACATCACTCTCAAGGTTTATGAAAAAAAGGGATGAATGTAGCTATTTTGTAAATGGAGAAATTGGAATGGGTCATTTGTTCTAGCCTGTAGCAGCAGTGGTAGCCTATAGACCGGGTCCTCGGTTTATAGAAAAAAATGTTTGAATGAAACGCCTTGGACAGTCACAGAGCCCTCCTATTGGGCAGGCACTATAGACAATGTTTAACGTGCGCAGAAACTGATGCAGGGGTGTGTGTGTGTCTCAGCCGGAAAGAACGCTCGTAAGTGTATTTGTTTAGCATTTGCATAGAGAGGGCCCAAACAATGACGTTAGCACCCGAGACAAGAGAGGTCTGAGACCCCCCCACCTTTTCACCACTGTCCTAAAAATGGAGCAGTATAGGCCTATGTAGATTATTTGTAATCACATACCTTTCAGACCTTTCAGTCGAAAGTTCATACAGGACAGGGTGTGTAGTGTGAAAGCCACATCTCTGACGGGATATTGTCGATATCACTCATTTGACAGTCCAGCACCGCCAAAAAACATATATTATTAATATTATATGCATACATAGATTCACAGCACGCCACACCTGAAGCCTGCATAAACCAGTACTGTTGTATGGATTAGACAGGGTTTTTTTTAGCATACAGTGCGCTTAGCGCAGAGGTGAGGGGCGAGGAGGGGGGTGGGCACACATGATGCCCCGTGGAGAGGGGCGTGGCAGCTGCCCCCTGAGAGATGGGCGTGGCAGCTGCCCCCTGAGAGATGGGCGTGGCAGCTGCCCCCTACGAGGTGGGCGTGGCAGCTGCCCCCTGAGAGGTGGGCGTGGCAGCTGCCCCCTAGGGGTGGGCGTGGCAGCTGCCCCCTGAGAGGTGGGCGTGGCAGCTGCCCCCTAGGAGTGGGCAAAAGAAGGGGGGCGAAAAAGCAGCCCCCCTATTACTACTTACCTCGCCCCTCTCTTAGATTGGATGGGGACCCTGGCTCCTCTCCACCCTCTGTTCTGTAACATCTGTTGTAGTCTAACAAAAAAACAACCTGCACACCACAATTGAATCAGTTCAATATCAACACTGTACAGTAGTGATCTTCACTTCTTTTTTCTCTACATCTGGTGTAATCATAATACTGACCCAGCATAGCAGTCGGCATCAATGTTCAACAGTACATTATTATTAATTAATACACAGGACAAGATGTTACTATTGCGGTAAATTCCATACTAATTGTAATATCTTAAAGTATGACTATATGTGAAATATAGTTACTATTCTCATTTGACTGGAAGGCCAGAAAGCACTCTTTACCACTGCAGACCATACAGGAATGTGTCCTATTCTGAGGCATTGGCTCTCAGTAAGTTGAGCAGAGCCAGGTGGCCATGCCATTTAGATGGAGTGGGTTTGATGTTAGTGACCTCTGCTCTGACCATAGCTTAGCAGGTCAGCCAGGATAGGAGTCCAGTGTGGGTCAAGGATCATTTCCAGATGGGGTTTTGTTATCTTTAAGTCAGATGCTGGGATTGATGGGCATGGAGCTGTCAAACTCGGCGTCAGGACCAGAAAGCTAGACTGGGGAGGCTCAGATGGAATATTAGTTAAGGAAAGGTTTCAAGGCGACCCCAAGGTTTCAAGGAGCTCTTCTGAAGTGGAATTCAAGGAGATGGTCATGTTAGGGTATAAAACCTTTGTCTCTTGGTCTGGCAGGCAGAACGACATTTTGACTGGTCCTACTCCAGGGCACTGCGCAGGCCCTGTGTTAAATGCCATTTGCTTAGGCCATTAGGCTACTCCGATTAGTTTCATTCGTATTTTGTTGTAGTGAAAAAGAATGACTTTAGTGTGTGAATGAGGATGTCTGCGAACAGTCATCAAGCTGAATAAATATTGGTCAAAGATGTTTTTTTACAGATAGACTATAGCATGTGTGTGAGAGATGTGATGGCTGCTAGATTGTTTGGAGTAGCCTAGTGGGAACGTGGGGCTGAAGTGGTAGCCTATATGATGATTTGTATGTGTACAATGATCCGTGAATATTCATTTATAAAGTCGATTGGGTGCTTGATTGGTGTTGAATTAGTTGCCTAATCAATGAATGTGTGTGTTGCTCTGTGTGCTGCGGTTATAACTGAGGCTGAAAGGGGAAATGGTTGTGTAAGAGTTATAAGCTAAATAATTTAATTCATGAATACATCGTACGTCAATTAATGTAGGCCTATAGGACGATAGGCTAATTACAAATTCACTTAGTAAAATGAATAGTTTATGTAGTATCTAGCCTACATAATAAGGGATTACTTTATGTTGTGTAGTAACATCCTGTTGTATGCGCAATGAGGCGCGGATGGATCTCTCTCCGCCTGTTCACCCTGAGTATCGACCATTAAAAAACATAGTTCTTTTGATTAATGTCTAGTTGTGTAGTTAGGCCACATATACAACAGTTTATGTTTAGTTTTATTTACTTATTTACATGGTTATAATACACTGCTGAATTTAACTCTCGGGGGTTACTGTAGAGGTCATTCTTCATTTTTATTGGTCCCATTAAGTGGTAAAATAGGGGAAAGGACTGCAAGAAAAAGTCTTAAATAGGGGTTTTTCTACATCTGTAGTGGGGAGTTTAGGGTCTTAAAATTAGTTGCACATAGGCTGGTATTAATAATTAAAATGATTAGTGGAGTTTCTGTTAACAAGCGTGGTATACGTCTTAACGGTGGGAACATAGCATTTGACTACAGTTCATACCAGGATATGACATTGAAACTACAATACCCAGAGTGTTTTGCAGCGTGGAGCAGGAAGTAGATTGGCCAATCAACAATCAGGAGCCTAGGACTAGTGGTTGTTAGTTAATGTAAGCTACTATTTAGGGAGAATTGAGCGGATACTACATTTTTGTTTGCAAATTATATAGGCCTATTTTTACATTCGCAAAACAGGTTAGAGTAATCGTTTCCGGTGTGATTTGTGCATTCTGTTCTTAGCCGAATTGGGGAATATTGTCGTGTCACGGTTGAGTTTGTGTCATAGACAGACGAGATTGATTCAGCTATTTTTTATGATTTGTTGAATAACCATTGCAGTGAAGGCGCATCTGAGCAGACGTCTTTGTGTTCTGCTCTGGAACACCAAACATGGAGCCGCAGCATAGTCTGCGGTGAGTCAGTCAAGTCATTTGATATTTGTGGGTGTTCCCGGACATGTGCCTCTATGAGGCGCCTACAGAGTGACGTAGTGTCGATCTGGCGTATAGCCATTGACGTATGGCTAGAAGTAACTACAGTTCCCAGAAGACCTTGCGATGCAGCAGGCTTGGCTGCAGGAACTAGACTATTCATTCTGACTGCAAATCAGCTGCGAATATGATGTAGGTTGGATGATGTTGGCTTGTGATAGCGTTGAATTAAGAAAGTTCTGTTGAGTACAGGTTGCTGTAATCATAAATAAGCTTATCATATTGTCATATTTGTTTGGTTTAGCTTTGAGCCAACAAAGGGCTACTAGTAGAATCAAGATTATTTTGTGGGATAAAGTGTCGAACCAGAGAACACACACGCAATCACCAGGAGTAACATGTATAAAATGACAATCTTTATTCTATTTTAAGTAACAGTTTAGAATGTGCTTGGGGTTGCTAGGTGAGGAGATGATTGATCACTGCAAGCCACTGCGGATGTCTGTATGCTCCCCAGGCCAGAGTCACACAATACTGGCTCTCCTTTGTCGGAGAGTGACCCATGGCTGGATAGTCAGTCACACTTGACGCTCATTACCTGCACTCGGTGCGATGAGTGAGTCACTGTTTACATCACAATATGAGGCTGTGACTGACCTTGGTTGACCTGTTGATTTGATTCATTTAGACTATTGTTTTGCTTTGCATTAACAAGTTGATTAGTTGCTTGTTATTAATGGATTTATGATTGATTAGTGAGGTTTATGGATTAAGTGGATATTGGTGTGATTGAAGTCTATCAGTGTTGAGTAATTGTTGGATGAGTCGATTTATTGCTTGAACTAAATGGGCAGAGAGTGCTGTTTGTTGAGGTAATTGGTTGTTTAGGTAACATTGGAGAAATAAAGAAATTCATTTGACATTTGATGAAGTTATTTAGGCTGGTTGTAATACTATCTGAAGTTTGATAATTAGTAGCCTGTATAAATTAAAGGAGTGGATTAACTCTTAGTCTGTTCATTTAAGTTCAATCATTTTTAAGTAGTATACAAGGGCCTCAGTATAGATTGGTTGGGAAAGCATTGATGGGATAGGCTTTGATTGATCATTGCTTGTGCTTGTGTCAATTGATCTAGTGATTGTTGATTGAATACTGATCATTGGTTTATTTTGTGGATGGCAAATTGCGGTGTAGTTATTGATAATGTAATTGAGTTGACTTAGTTGTCCTTAGTTGACTAGGTAGTGGACTTCTGATTGGTGCAGAAAAAATGAGATAATATCTCTGTTCCGTTAATCTCTCATGGAAGGGAGCTGAAAGGTGGAACAAATAGCCTACGTTACGCCATGGATTTAGATGAGGAGATATAATGGATCATTTATATGATAACAGTAAATATGTCGTTTTTAGCTAAGGGCTAATTTGCACCTGCATTCTTCAGGACATAATATAAACATGCAAAATAAGAGACAACATCAAAACAGCGTACAGTTCAAAGGCTGCCGGTAGGAACAACAATGGGACATAATAATTGTGCGTTAAGGGATGAGAGAATTAGATTACATAGGAATAAAGTATGTGGGTGTGACAGCTAAATTAATTATGATCGTTATTATTGGTTATGGTTGCGATAATGATTTGATTGAGGGTTTTAGATCAATATTTGGCACTGTGCAGTTTCACTAGCTTACTAACCGAGGCTCTGTTTTCAGGTAATAACGGACATACGATGTGTTTGCTCATTAGACTGCTTTGCAAAATGGGGGCTTTGATAGTTAAATACACATTTTTTGTACTTTTATAGGAAATCTATAGCACTAGCCCAGGGTGATGGATTTTTATAGGTGGGGTGGACCTATATGGTTACTTTTGGACATAAGTAGGATGTAGGAGTCACTACACGTTCTGTATAGATCTCTGACTGACACCAGTAAACAAACACATAATGTTTAGATCACATTAGCATTGCATAGGAGCGGTGGATAATAAATGTTCAAGTCAATAACAGCCAATAGGACATGCGTCATCCGAGCCACGTTTGAAAGTATTTGCCTTCAGCAGAAATCGTGTTATGATGATACAAATGTTACAATACTGGCTCCACCAAATACTACTGTTGGAATGATGTTGGTTTAAGGCTGCACACAGCTCCTCTCTCAGTTGGATTTGAATGTTTGACATTGGGTCCCTCCCCCAATACTCACTTCCTGACTTAAGTGACTAAATGACTGGCTTTGGCACCCAGCATAATGCACCCAGGGTTGACATGTACAAAGGGTTAGCTGCTGATTAGGCTTGTTGTAAACTGGTGAACGTGGTCTTGTGAAATCCGCATTGTTGTGTGGCTTTATTGCAACAACAAAAGTAAAAAGGGAAAACGTGAATGGGGACAGTATTGGGGAAATAATACGTTGAAAGTCCACCGCACCTTCTCATGCACATATGGTTTACAGACTGAGCTGTACTGCGTTATAAGCAAAACATTTGAATGACGACACAGGATACATGTAGGCTACATTATGATTTAGTAAGTTATCATGTCAGTTTTAATAGTTTGGTATGAATTTCCCAATGGGGATAAATAAGGGATAACTTAACTTATTGTGGGGTGTCTCTTCTTTTGCATTGTGGCATGTAAGCAAACTTTTCAATTGTCCATTTAAAGATCAGTGCCATTGTAATCTCATAACTGCTGCGGTTTTGACATAGTTTTCAAAAGTTGTTTAGTGAAGTAAAATACAGTTATATAATTACAGAGGGGGGCAGAGATGCCTCCCATGAGTCTGTTTGCCATAAGGCTCTGAGATGTGTTCTGTTAATTTTTACATCTCATTACAGACGAACCAGCGTGGGGTCATTTGTCTCTTATGATCCTGACCCCGTAGCAGATTGTGTGAGTGGTGAACAAACAAACCTAATATCTCGGAAAACTAGGTTATAGGCTATGTTATGTAGCTTATCATGTTAACACATTGACTGCCAGACGTTTTTTTTTGCTGTAGGTAGCTTCTGCCAAGCCGTTTTTTGAGGATTATGGCTCATTTTATAAGAGCCGAGGATTCGTTTCAGCTTGGAGTTTGTGAACATACAATATCTCAAAAGTACTAATAGAATGTGTACTTTCTCTGTCTAAAAGAGTTAGTTTGTAGAGTTAGTAGTTATGTAAGCATTAGCAGTTGAATACAGCATGGTTTTAGCGTGAAAAAGAATATTCAGAGATAAACGGCTTTTTGTGAAATTGGATGGAACTGTCACTTTAACCATTCATTTTTGGCTCTCTCTCTCTCTCTCCCTCCCCCTCTCGCTCTCTCTCTCTCTCTCCCTCCCTCTCGCTCTCCCTCCCTCTCTCTCTCTCTCTCTCTCTCTCTCTCTCTCCCTCCCTCTCGAGTTGCTTCAACTCCGCCCTCCGTGGGCGGACAAGCTTGTCACCAGTCAGTGCTTTGCTGCTCTCCTGTGCCTGCATGTCTGGGCCGCTGTTTGAGGAAGTCGGGAAGGACTCGCTCGTTTGGAGTTTTGGTTGAGAGAAGTTTTTGCGATTCTGGTCATATTTATGCTGCGTGTTTCAAAGTGTGTTCCTCCAACTGTAATCTATCACCCGATCATAGTAGATCGGCTGAATCTATTATGTAAATTTGCAATCCCGCATCGCCAGCAATCAGCGCGAAAAGGAGAATGGCTGGGCTGAGAATGGCTTGACAAGTTAAAAAAATGCTTTCCTTCCTCTAGCAAGGAGAGCACTGTTGCCACTTAGTGGGTCGGTGGAATGGGTTGTAAACGTTCGGTGGCTCCAATAATTATATAAGAGATGTAAAAGGCTTAGATGCACAACCCACCGTCAAAAAAAAAAAATCGATGCCAAAAACGTGTAAACACGTTGTTGGCAGGGAACAGCTGGATTCTGAAAACGTGTTCATACGTTGTTGGCAGTGAATGAGTTAACATTCTGGTTGAGAACAACAGTAGCTTAGGAGTTTGATGCATAGCATATGCATGTCGTGTTAACGTTGCGTGAACTTTCACAGTTTAAAAATAGAAAATAGACAGTCAGTCGGCTAGAGTCGGACACTCAAGCCTCGCGAGGCTCACGCTCCATAGGGTCCCATTGCTGTTGCCACCTGGTGATGTGGTTTGGTTACCGCAATGTTGCTCGGACTGGTCCTTTGTGTAGGATGTAAGAGTTTGTTTTAACAAGGGGGGTGAATTTGGTAACTGGAGTATGATACAGTAGCATGATATGTTAGGAAATTGATTGATTATCATCATATAGCGGTAGAGCTGTAAAACTGTTAACTTGGCATCCTATAATTCCAGTATGATTGCTGGTTTGAGTGCAATGCTTTACTAGGGATAATATTATGGAACGTCACACTGCATGGTTATTTCAGGGTTTAACAAAAGCATGATGTCACTGATACATACAGACGCATTTAGCCCTGGAAAATAGTGCTCAGTATGGGTTGAAGTTTGAGGGCACAACATGGTGTACGTTTAAGACAGGCTAATATCAAGGTTTTCTTTGTTTTCTATTTGGTGTTTAGGTCACAGTTGTAGGACATAGCCTACTGACATATTGACGAGTCAGGTTAAGTCCTGGTTCACGAGCGTGTTTTAGGTGGTTTCACAGGAAATGTGTTTATACGTCTAGCTGGCAATAGTAGCAATTACATTATAATGATACCACATTGGACGATCATGTGTTGGAGAGAATTGAAAGTTGGTGTTTTGATGAGTTGTGGGTGTGGTTGAGTTTTTCAACTAGGTTCCTGTGTGTGTGTGTTTGGGTGACAGGAAGCATTTGAGATGGGGTTGTTCTTCCGTCCTACTATGTAATGAGTAACGTAAATACGTACTATTTATTTGTGTAAGCACCTTTTTCAGCATGGATGCAGTGTTACATAGTGGTTTGAAGTCAAAAATAAAATCCAACAACATGTAAAATTTGGCAAAACGGATCTTAAGATAATAGCGTATGGGTTGAATGAGAGTTCTGAGTACAAAATCAGCGGTTCAATCTGCAGGAGTCCAAACACCTGTCTGGAGAAGAGGGTGTTCAGCTGTCCCATGAACCTCCCCATAGAAACAGAGTATGACATTTGTCCCTTTGTGAGTAAGGGACAAGGGGGGAGGTAGGTATAGAAGATAATGTTGTGTTTGGTAAATATGTATAGTATCAAATTATGTTTGTTTTTGGGTCCTAAGGGACATCAAGGTGGGTATATGACTACAAAACACAAATAGGGAATTAAAGGCGTGGTAACAAGGGTGTTTATATAGTTGGTTGATTTGATTCACAGATTTGAGTGTTTTGACAACCTTCAAATTATAAGATTAGCAGTACATTCTGTTAAAGTCTGTCATTGAGTGCACGCAATGACTGGGTTTGATATGAAGAGTCTGCTATGATGGGAAGATATGACACATCAATCGATTAGTTGATGTAGTTATATTAAAATTGGGATACTCAATTATTATTTAGTTAATCAGTTATCATTTATGTTATAAAGATTCAGTTCCCTTTGAGCTGTTAGTTTTGTGGTCGTGGGAAGCGTTTGTTTCAATTCATAGGAAACAGCTGTCAGAGCCACCACAGCAACCATGAGGAGAAGATGAGAGTCTGCTGATACGATTCTGGTAATATGTCGATCATCAATATTAGTTAATATAATCATTCTAGCAGTGATCATAAGTTAATTATGCATATATAGGTCAAGTTGTGTTCGTACTGGGTTGTTTGTGTTGTCTTTGTGTGTCTGTTTTTCATTCTTGTCCAGATTAGGAGATGTCATCAGTCTGACGTGGTGAAAGTTGAATTTGCAGCTTGTGATACACAGGAAGCTCTGCGATTAGATGAGATCCTGGACTGGTATTGTAAAAGTTATATTATAGACTGAACTTGTAATCATAATTGCATATTGAATGTTTGACTTTATGTGTTTTTAATCTGTCCTACTGATGTCAGATTTAAGAGGATTGAAATGCAAATTGAAATAATTTAATCTGGAAAATAGTGTCACTGGATCTCAGTTAAATCTTTGAACTTTAGCCTTCCACTACAATAGTTTCTATCGATACTGTACGCCTAAGTCCAGTCTGGGCGTCCAGAAATGTTGTTTTCTGTAAAGTAATTCGTTCCAGGTTCAAATTGGGTCAGAGAAGGGCATTGACTGGACTGGAGAAAAGGAAGAGACAACAAGTCCTGGATATGGTGAGATGCACAGGACCGGGTCATAATAATATTATTGATTGAAGTGCTTACCAAGGTAAGTATGGGATTTAAATACCTTCAAAAATAGAAACAGACATTTTTAGTTTAGGATATTCATTTAACCCTTGTGTGGTGTTCGGGTCTGTGGGACCCGTTTTCATTTTTTATTAAAAGAAAAATGATACAATTAATTAATTTTTCAAACTGAGACTCACTGACTTTGGCTCATTTTCTGTGAAGAACATATATCAGAATACATATTTAATGACCACACACCATACACCCCCCCTACACATTTCTATTACATATAAGATGTCCGGGTCCACTGGACCCGGACATCTTATATGTATGAATTAACCATTCTGTATTTTCTTGCGCTGCCTTCATTGCTTTGTGTGGCTCTGCATCTCAAGATGGCGGAAAGATTCTCTGCTCAGAGGGCCTTAGAGATCATTTTTGAAGAGAGAGAAGCTTTTTTCCTTTTTTCCCATTTTATCATAAAAAACGGATAGCACTTTGATAAATGTGATCTAACAGAGGTAAATGATCAATATTAACCATATGCTCTCTTCATTGCTAGTAATTGGGATAAATTAAACATCTGGTAAGTATCTTTACATAAATTGTTATGGCTGTATTGATTTAAAAACCCAATAATGCGGCGGGTCCACCAGACCCGCAAACATTGGCTGAGTAACAAAAACATGAACACCACACAAGGGTTTAATAATGGATGCACGATACACTGTTTGGTTTGACAGATTGTCAAAACCTTTTGACTGAATTTGGATCTGAAAGGTCAGATGATATGATAACTGGCCTGCATTTATATAGCACCTTTATCCAAAGCGCTGTACAATCAGTAGTACATTCATTCATTCATACACTGATGGCGGCAGGTTACCACGAAGGGTGCCGACACATTATCAGGAGCAATTTTGGGGCACAGTGTCTTGCCCAAGGACGTTGACATGCAGATTGAAGGAGGCAGGAATCAAACCACAGACCTCTTTTAAGCCAAAGTCTGCTTGGAGACTTGTGATGTCTTTTCCTAATAAGGAAAAGTACAAATTGTGGAAACATATATTGTCTAAGTATCGTGCATCCTAGGGCATAAACGGTTGAGTTAATAAGAATACTAATTGCCATCTCCATTTTCCTACTGTCCTATTACCTCTATGCTCTTGCTAATGCCTCCTCAGAGAAACTCGGACGGGCCGTGACAAGGAGTTGATGCCAGTTCCAGACCTGGCATACTGAGGAGATGCATACTGAGGAGATGCATACTGAGGAGATGGGGGCTCCAGACATTATTCATCCTTGGGGACAAGGACCAGAGAGGAGCCATACCAGAATGAGCCATGAAGGGTGCTGATCTGCTGCAGGAAGCACCATGGTCGATACCCTTTCAAGAATACGCCAGCACTTGTGGACCCCCACACACTCGAATAGCAACAGAGAGGACTGTTGCGCGTTGCCTTCAGTCGTGAAGATAGCGTTCGTGTCCCAGCTAACCAGTCGAACGCCTGCGAATGGACACATGGATTCATCGGCTGATTTAATAAAATTTGATGGGCCCAGTGTTTTTATTTTTATTTTGACAGTTATGTTCATCATAATATTTATTTCACAGAGACAATAAGAAGGAACTTCTGTTTAGACTTTGTGATTTCCAAGTGTCTTAAAGTGTTTAATAGGATGATAAGGATATGTTATCTAGGATTTGTTGCCTTTAAGTAATCTACTGTTACTCTTTTGTAGTCTGTATGAAAACATGGATTGGATGTCTTAAAGAGGATTATATCTAGTGATGCTTTAATAGTGAATCACATGGGTTGAGTTAATATGAGTCTGACCTGGTCATTTGTGATTATATGTTGATATTGTTACATCACTGTATTACTAATAATGATTTGACATCTCTGTGTTAGTTGATGTAAGATACATCCTTTCAATTGTACTTTGTCTTATACCAATGAGAAAGATGTTACTTGTTAATGACAATATTAACTTAGATTGTTATTGTTTTGTTTAACTCTGATTTAAAATAGATTGGCAGATGGACATACATTGGCTGCCCAAATTAAAGGAGCTAAATAAGACTAAATAGGAATTTAGAATAGGTTGGGTGACAACAGATTTTATTGATGACAAGTGGTACGCTGCAGAACGAGAGACAAAATGGTATTTCTGTTAAGATTGATTTACTCTTTCTGTGACTTTAGGAAGTCACAGAGGGGGGAATGCGGTAAATTCCATACTAATTGTAATATCTTAAAGTATGACTATATGTGAAATATAGTTACTATTCTCATTTGACTGGAAGGCCAGAAAGCACTCTTTACCACTGCAGACCATACAGGAATGTGTCCTATTCTGAGGCATTGGCTCTCAGTAAGTTGAGCAGAGCCAGGTGGCCATGCCATTTAGATGGAGTGGGTTTGATGTTAGTGACCTCTGCTCTGACCATAGCTTAGCAGGTCAGCCAGGATAGGAGTCCAGTGTGGGTCAAGGATCATTTCCAGATGGGGTTTTGTTATCTTTAAGTCAGATGCTGGGATTGATGGGCATGGAGCTGTCAAACTCGGCGTCAGGACCAGAAAGCTAGACTGGGGAGGCTCAGATGGAATATTAGTTAAGGAAAGGTTTCAAGGCGACCCCAAGGTTTCAAGGAGCTCTTCTGAAGTGGAATTCAAGGAGATGGTCATGTTAGGGTATAAAACCTTTGTCTCTTGGTCTGGCAGGCAGAACGACATTTTGACTGGTCCTTCTCCAGGGCACTGCGCAGGCCCTGTGTTAAATGCCATTTGCTGTACTTGAATAAATGATTATGTTCAAGAGCTTGGTATTGCCGACTTCATTCATTTCATTCCAGGACTCAGCATTGAATTAAACAACACTATCCCTTGTGCCAAAATCCAAGGAAAAACACATTTAGAAGCCCAATCCAGAATAAAACAAGCTAACAGGCTAACAAACTAATAAACAAGACACAAATCACCAGTTACCTACCCTAGCCAACAGCAGTATGAAGCATGTCATTGGGGTTTTCAAGTGGGCACCTTCCTTCACCGACGTTTCGTTAAGTTAGGCCCACGACACCTCAAGAAGGCTTAACGGTGTAATCCAGCGTCCTGGAAACACCCCCCTCCATGCTACCACCGCACAACTGCATATTACCTCACTATCTAAGCCTAGCTATCCAGGTCGGTTCGGTATGACATTCCTGACTACACCACCACTGTCAATGATTCAGCCCTGTTGATGCGGACCGTTAATCATGACCAACAACAAACAATCCCTAACTACACCACCACTGTCAATGATTCAGCCCTGTTGATGCGGCCCGTTAATCATGACCAACAACAAACAATCCCTAACTACACCACCACCGTCAATGATTCAGCCCTGTTGATGCGGACCGTTAATCATGACCAACAACAAACAATCAATCTGACCTTAGCGAGCTCCCCAGCTAGCATGTTTCCTCCTTATCCACAGCCATTCACTTGCTCGTTCTGCTGCCTGAGACATGTTGCTAACCGCAAGTTTCAGGCTCCGTCCCCGAATGCCCAACTCAGTTAGTAAGGCAATAACGGACTTTGCCACAAAACCACGGCAGCCCACCTCTACAGGCCGCACTCGAGCCCTCTAACCTCGCTGCTCTGCCTCTGCTGCCATTTCAGCATACCTAGCTTTCTTGCGCTCATAAGCCTCCTCAACTCGATCTTCCCACGGGACTGTGAGTTCGATAAAATAAACTCTCTTCTCTACCTCAGACCACAGTAACAAGTCCGGACGTAGCCGGGTGCTAACTATATATGCTGGGATGACTAGCTGTTCATTCAAGTCAACCCTCATTTCCCAGGCTCCACCTACACTTAGCTGCCCTAACTTGTGCCTGACCTTAATTGGTCTAATCTTTTCTCCCTCACGTACAAATTTGATCTGTCTAGTCTCTTTGCTAGCAACTAGAGAATTTACTTCTAGCCGCTTTTCCTCAACTGCAGCTGCCAAACATTTCAACACCTGGTTGTGACGCCAGGTGTATCGCCCCTGGGAGATACTGATGCTGATACTGATGCCTTGTTCCACACAGGTTTCCCTATGCACAACCCTAAGCCTCCACGCCCATGCTGCACCTGACCTATGATATCCCTGTGTCTAAGAGCTGACTGTGCTTGCTGTACTGCCTCCTTTGGGTTCCACTTCCTCCCTGTTTTAACTGTGGGCGCTACACTCCTAACCACTGGATCCTTTGACTGAGTCAGAGTCATTTCCAGTCTAACCTTAGCACACTTGAACTCCTCTGTCAGGCTAGATAATGGCAATTCCAATATGCCTTTCCCATATAAGGCTACACTGCTTAGGCAGCGTGGGACTCCGAGCCATTTTCTAATGAATGAGTTAATCATCCTTTCTAGCTTTTCTACCTTTGAAAGGGGAACCTCATACACTGTCAGTGGCCACATCAACCGAGGCAACAATCCAAACTGCAAACACCACAACTTTAACTTTCCTGGGAGCCCTGACTTGTCTATACTTGAAATACCTTGAATCATTTCCTGCCTCACCTCCTCAAACTGTCCCTTATCACTGAGACTTGCATCATACCATCTTCCCAAACTCTTGACTGGTTTCTCTAACACTGTAGGCACCACCTCATCATTTATAACAAACTTCTTACCTACTACCCTCCCTTTAATGATTGAAATACTCCTGGACTTACTTGGCTTCACTTTCATTCTAGCCCACTGCAGATTACTATTTAACTTATCCAACAATCTGCTAGTACATGGAGCGGTTGACGTCATAGTCGTCATGTCATCCATGTATGCCCTAATTGGAGGGAGCCGCAGCCCTCCCTGCAGCCTTTCTCCACCCACTACCCATTTTGAAGCCCTAATAATGATCTCCATTGCCATGGTAAAAGCTAATGGGGAAATTGTACACCCTGCCATAATGCCTATCTCCAGCTGCTGCCAAGCTGTAGTGTACTCTGCTGTGGTAAAGCAGAGTTGAATATCTAAGAAGTAGGCTTTAACTAAGCTCTTTATACTACCTGGCACTCTAAAGAAATCAAAGGCCTCCCATAACAGACTATGCGGCACTGACCCGAAAGCATTAGCCAGGTCCAAGAATACTACATGCAGGTCTCTCTTCTCACGCCTAGCTGACTGGATTTGGTGCCAGATCATGCTGGTGTGCTTTAAGCACCCGGAGAAGCCGGGAATTCCAGCCTTTTGCACCAAAGTATCTATTAGCCTATTCTTTTCTAGATAACTAGACAGCCTCTGTGCCACAACACTAAAGAAAACCTTCCCTTCAACATTAAGTAGACTGATAGGTCTAAACTGACTTATCTCTAACGAGTCCCTTTCTTTAGGAATGAAGATTCCCCCTGCTCTACGCCACGCCTTAGGAATAACCTGCTTCTTCCAGACTACCTTCATCAGCTTCCATAGAAACTGCAACACATCTGGATCACTCTTATACAGCCGGTAGGGGACTCCATTAGGACCCGGGGCTGAAGAGGCCCTTGCACGTCTCACTACTTCTTGAACTTCTTTCCACCTTGGTGGGCTATCATCACACTGGCTCTCTATTTCACCAATAGGTGGAATATCAGCTGGGACTGTCATCTCTCTAAACCTTTCCCTATCTTTGTGAACCTCCTCCAAATATTCCTCAAGCTTCTGCTTAGGTACCATAAGGCTACCATTCCATTAAACATACACTCAACTCTTTTTTTCCCATATCTCATTCTTGTATCTACAGTTTTTAAGTATTGTGAATTGACAACAGCAATACAACTGCAGTGTTTATCAGAAAAGAAAAGCCATCATAGCAAAATAAATAAAAGGATTTCAACTGTAAGGATTACTGCAATATACAGGAAAACATAGTGTACTCAAACGTGGCCTCGTTGTTAAACGAGGATTGAAAGAACAATAGCGCCTCATGGTAGCATGGCTACAATATCAGTTCACTTAGCACACTTTCGTACCAAGAAGACTCATCTTAACATGGGCTACAAAACAACATATCTACACAATCTTCACATTTGACTCCGATTGGTTTTTAGTTAGATTCAAAGTGGTTCAACATCACTGAAACGATTGAAAATCAAAGAATACCCCAGCATTTCAGTAGCTAGCAAAACGGTAACAAGCTAGGAGCTAGGTTAGCACTGCTAACATAGTGACTCACCGGAGATTTCACGGAGATCCAAATTTAGAAAAGAAAAACAAAGTAAAACATGCTCCACGGCATGTCACGCAGCAGCATCATCATATACAGCCAAAAATCTTGTTCTCTTGACCAGGAAGCTCAATGCTTCGATATCTTTTGTGAAAAGTCAGCTTTCACTCTAACTTTCACCATGCGTTCATTAGCCGTTTCTCTGTCTGTATCCAGCAAGCTCTTGTCGCGCTCTGTGCCGTAAGCACGTTCAGCCCCGCCTCTATAGGTGATGCAATCTGGCAAACAGACACAAGACCGCGTTGCCCTCTAGCGGTCTTCTTCTGCAACTACACCAATATATGTGGTCTATATTATGTGGGTTACATATCTATTTCAAATATCCATCTTACCTAAAACAGTATCTAGTCCCCTTCAATTCTTCATACCCACTTAGACACACTCAGTATTCTTCATTTGTTATTCCCAAAACTCACAAGCAAATCGGTCGTAGGGCATTCCACTTCAAAGCCCCATCCGATTGGAATAATCTATTCTAAATTCTCTTCGCTCTATCACTTCTCTGTTCATTTTCAGGAATGCATTATCTGCTCATCTAAAAACGATTTGTTCTTGCTTCTGACTGTATTGATTCTTGTAAATTGTACTGAGAGGGTGTGTGTATGTGTGTGAATGTGTATGGTTTGTATCTCTTCATGTTTATGTGTACCTGTAAATCTCTTTTGTTGTACTATATCTTATCCCGGATGTGAGAGGACGCTGGCGTGTTTGTCGCCGCTTCTCAATCCGTGGCAAAACCTCCTGTTTTCTCGTCTGATCTCTCGTTCACCTATTCCTGGACATTTCTCATCACATACTGGACCTAGGTATTTTCTCTAACACCGAATTTTCCACCGAAGCGCTGTGACCAGCAGCCTCCACTGCTGGTCAAATCTACAGCTACCTGCTGCTACCTGTTGCAACCCACCGACGCTACCACTGAGCTAGCAAGCTTCTACTCTGCTGCTGGCTGAGACACTCTCTGGATCAAATCGAGCTAGCAAGCTCCTACTCTGCCTGCTGCCTGAGACACTTTCACGGACAGCCTCTCAGCTGTCCCAGCGGCTCTGTCGCCATCGGATCGCTAACTGCTCCACTCTGAGTTAGCGGAGTAGCTAGCCACTAGCTAGCCGCCCTCCAGACAGTGAGCGGCTAGTGCGCTAACACCAGTGGCTAACACTCGCCACCTCAAATCAGTCCGCCTGCTCCACCTCATCATCGCATTGTCTCACCACCATCCTTGTACTGTTCAACGGTACACCCAGTGTAATTTCACTCACCTCGGATCATCTGTCATGCTGCCGATCATCATCTGCCTGTCACTCCTCCACCTCTGGTCAACACGTCCATGGCTAATCAACTCCGGGCACCACGATATTCCTCCGACAACCATGACGCTGAAATATTCCACCGCTCAACTTCTGCAACTCAACAACCTCTCCATCCCGCCCTGCATCTCTGTCATCAAAACCCATGGTCTTCTCCATCGACCCTGTTACATCCACCGAGCCTCTCGTAGAAAGTTAATTCACTCCCGTCCTGACCACTCCATACCGTCCATCTGGTCCACTGAGCGCACGTCGCAATGTCATTACGTCATTATCACAACACACAGCACGTGCATCCTGCCTGCCTACGCCCACTGACCAAAACAAACCTACCCATCCACTCAATAGCCTATCTTAAATTTGCACTCTTTAACACCAGATCCCTCAACACCAAGGGCCCATCCTCAATTAATTCATAACTGACAATAAACGGGACTTCCTCTGCTTAACCGAAACATGGCAACAACCACTGGACTATTTTTCCCTCAACCAAACCACACCCTCTGGATACTGCTATCTGGACAAACCCCGCCAGGACAGCCGCGGCGGCGGAATAGCTGTATTTCACCACCATTCAACCACCACATCTGCATTATCCCTCCCCACCCCGTCCCCCCCCCCCCCCTCATTCGAACACCTCTCTTTCAAACTATCTGGTCCTAAACCCCTGGTTATTGCTGTCATCTACCGCCCCCCCTCCAAGCCAATCCCTGAATTTCTCTCCGACCTGCCAGAATTCCTCACCCAGCTCTTTGCCATCTCTCCATCCGTGCTGTTGCTCGGCGACTTTAACATCCATGTCGACTCCACATCCTGCAATAAAACCACTGAATTCCTGGACATTCTACACTATTTCAACATCACCCAACACATCGACTTCCCCACCCATAACAAAGGACACACCCTCGACCTGGTCTGCACCTCCGGCATCTCCAACAGCAACCTCTCCACCACCGACCTCACCATCGCTGACCACCTAGCTATCACCCTGGACATCAACATCCCCCCTCCCCCCACCAAACAGCAATGCACTATATCCTTCCGGAACCTCAAATCCATCAACCATTCCTCCTTTTCTACCATCCTAACTAACGTCATCTCCAACACCATCCCCACCCCAAACGTCTCCCCCACTGACCTGGTCAACTTCTATAATAACACACTCTCCTCATGTCTTGATGCCATCGCCCCTGTCAGAACCAAGCCCGTCTCCTTCACCCACTCCGCCCCCTGGTACACCAAAGAACTCCGTCACCTCAAAGCCAAAGGCCGCCAACTTGAACGCTTATCCAAAAAGACCGGACCTCACTATTCACCTGGACGCCTACAAACTTCACCAACAACAATATAAAGAAACTCTCAACCATGCACGATCCTCCCACTATTCCTCTAACATCCGTACCGGGTCAAATAACCCCAAAACACTTTTCTCCACCATAAACAAACTGCTCAAACATATGGACACCACCAGCAATTCCTTCACCACCAACTCCTTCCTGTCATTCTTCAAGAAGAAAATTGACGACATCCACTCACTTCTAGCTGCCTCCGCCCCCTCCACCCCCCCCCCCCCGCATCAAATCCCACCTTGACACCAACAACCTGTATGAAATCTTCCAGTCCGGCTTCCGCACACAGCACAGCACTGAAACCGCCCTCCTCAAAATCACCAACGACATTCTCCTCTCGGCAGACTCCGGCTCCCTGCTTTCGACACCATCAATCACTCCAACCTCCTCTCCCGCCTCCAGCACTCCATTGGCATCACCGGCACCGTCCTCTCCTGGCTCACCTCATACCTCTCTGACCGTCACCAATTCATCTCCACCAACAACTGCAAATCCTCCACTGCCCCAGTCACTCATGGTGTCCCCCAAGGTTCAGTACTCTGTCCCCTACTCTTCATCCTCTACATCCTTCCCCTCGGTCAGATCCTCCGCCATCACGGCCTCCGTTTCCACTGCTATGCCGATGACACTCAACTTTACCTGTCCTCCAAAACCATCACCCCAGCCACCCTCTCTGCCTGCCTCAGTGACATAAAAACCTGGATGCAAAATAACTTTCTCAAACTCAACTGCAATAAATCTGAAATTCTTATCATTGGCCCCCAGTCCCTCACCCGCTCTGCTCAGAACTTCTCTCTCACCATCGACGGCTCCATTATCACCCCCTCCGCCCAGGTCCGCAACCTCGGTCTCATCCTCGATCCCACCCTCTCCCTCCTCCCCCATGCAAATCATATCACCAAAACTGCTTTCTTTCACCTCCGGAACATTGCCCGCCTCCGCCCCTCCCTATCCCTCCCCGCTGCTGAAACTCTCATCCATGCCCTCATCACATCCAGACTCGACTACTGCAATAGCATCCTCTACGGTTCCCCCCACAAAATCATCAACAAACTCCAATACGTCCAGAACTCCGCTGCCTGTCTCCTCACCTCCACCCGCCGCCGAGACCACATCACTCCCGTCCTCCACAACCTCCACTGCCTCCCAGTCAAATACCGGATCAACTACAAAATTCTACTCACCACCTACAAAGCCCTCAACAACCTGGCCCCCCCTACCTCTCTGATCTCCTCCCCTGCCACGTCCCCACCCGCAGCCTCAGGTCCGGAGACACCAACTGCTTGACGATCCCCAGGACCAAGCTCCGGACCTGGGGCGACAGGGCCTTCTCAGTTGCCGCACCCACCCTCTGGAACACTCTCCCCATCCACATCCGTCAATCTAAGTCCATAACATCCTTCAAACAGGCCCTCAAGACCCACCTCTTCAACCTCGCCTTCTCCTCCTAACCTCACTCCACCCTACCTACTGTCCCCACCTTTCATTAATGTATCAAATTAAAGTATATAATTATGTGTGTTCTGTAAAGCGACTTTGAGTATTTAGAAAAGCGCTATATAAGATAAATGTATTATTATTATTATTACTATTGCTGCATTCTTGTTCCTGTAGGTCCCCCTCTAAAACGAGATGATCCATCTCAAGGGGTTTTCCTTCAATAAAGTTCAATATATATCATTAGGTAATTATGGCAATTTAGATGGTCTTTAGGCTATACATGGGGGCATAATTCAACATTTTGATGCACTGTGTGCAAAATTTTTGATCAATCGAAAATTTGTTTGATACTTTTGTGGAGGACAGTCTAACGATGCAGATGCTGGAGTTTGGTGTCGTTTGAAGAAGAAATGTGGGAGGAGTAGGGTTTAAATTGTTTTACAGTTTTTGCAGTTTTGCAGTCTTTGGACTTCATAATTGGCCATATAGTCCATGGGCCAGACCAGATATCGGTATCACTCAAGGTGGCAAAATCTAGTCACATTTTTTGAAAAGGTACATGTCCATAGATGATATTTTGGTATGATAACCTTTGCTAAGTGGTAGCTTTGTCACAGTTATCAGCACATTAAGTTAACCACCCCCTACAATAAATTGGTATTTAGGCGCTGGTGCATATCCTACTTTAGGCTCATTTTCAGGACCTTTACCTTTGTTTTATGAAGGCATGTTTGGTCTAATTTTAAAGGGTAGACTCATAGGTTCATTTAAGCACAGTTGTGAGTTTGTCTAATAAACATATAGGTCACATGGGCTCTTCAAAGTGTCAACAACATTCGTTTTTCCACCATTTCCGCCTAAACTATAGTCTTTATTTGAGCATTGTGACATGTAGGAACATCACTGACACAAATAACAAAACCTGAAATACTCACAGGACTGTAACAACTTAGGAAATGTATAATCTTCCCATATTATCCCACCATGAAGGCTGATTGTGGGCCTTAAAGTAGAATATGAACCCGGGCCAGAATTTTCACTAATTGGTAGCACCCAAGTTGACAAATTCTAGTTTTGTAGATGATATTTCAACTTGATAAATCTTCCCAAGTGGTATATTAGTCACAGTTAACCCACAATGACACCAAACATTGATCCAAAGAAAGAGACAATCATGTCACTTTATTTGAACAGAACATGTGATAGAAAAGAATCAATAATTCTAACTTTCAATCATTTATTTAACCAATGATCTTTATCATCACCACTATCACAAATATAATATTAAACAGTATTCATAATCTGTTTTATTCATTATCATCATTATCATCATAGTCATTGTTGTAAGAATTTTCTTACTTACTAAATAACCAACTCTATTTGCTTAAAATAATCCATGATTTATTACTGAAACATGCGCATGGAAGCATCCACTACATCCCAAATCTCGTAGCTGGCATACTTCCAGTCACAAGGTTGATCACTCTATTTAAAGACAAGAAGTAGGAGGTGGAGACTATATTAACATACAAGGGAGGAGTTTACTAAACCACTCCTTCTAACTAATTTTGGATTATCTTACGACAATTCCTCCCTCTTGTTCATCAGAACATTATTTCCAAAATTACATTGCACAGTTAATAACACAATTAATACAGTGGAAACTTATTATTCACTAATACAGTGATATATACAAAGAATGGAAGATAGCTGACCCTCCTCCTGCTACCTAGTACAAAAAGTGTATTTGTACCTGTTGAAACCTATAGCTAACAGTTGTGTATTAGATGAAATCCTCTACATCTAATTTATTGATCAGAGGTGGGACTAAGTCATCGTATATGGTAGTTCAAAGGTAGTCCAGTTGCACCTTAAAGTGTCTTTAATTCCTATTCTAAGCTTAAGTCATTCTCCAATTTTTCCTGTTCAGTCTCAGAATCAGGTCTCGTTCTTGTCAAATCCTTTGGTTACCTTAACATTATTTTTGACTGACACAACGATGCACTTCTCAGGAAATATGGTATTACAAAGGTCTCTATGCAACCCTCCAGGTTCATAGGTATTATAGTAATGTATTTCATAAGTGAGAAGTGCTTGGCTGCCCCAAAGCTTCCTAATAACTTTATATTAACCTATGTCAAATACAAATCTCAGTTTCTGCACATCTTAACAGTAAGTTAATTTACGTCACAAGTCACAAGTCTCATCAGTTGAAAGTCCACTTGCTTCCGTCTGTCAAAATCCCACTTCTGATCGTTCCTCTCTATGAAAATCAATCACCACATTGTAGTTACATTTTTCTCTGCATAATGTAACATCTAATCTAATATGAAATTTAACTATATTTTCAGCAACCCCAGGACAAGTCGAGGTGCTTCTATTTGGCCAAACGACCTTCCCTTAATTGACTAGGGTGAGGAAAAAGACTCAAATATGTAATTTAACTATCTAATCATGCACTTGTAGCGAAAACCCTCTTGGGACAAAACTTGACGAGACTACAAGCCATGAGTTTTTCCTAGATGTACCTAGGTGTTGCAACTCTAAACTCTCTAAAGGTGATTGATGTTCCAACATAGCAACTAATTTACAATCACAGTAACTCTCTAATACAGCATTGTATATGATAGAAAGGAAAATAAAATAAAATAAAGTAAAATTTAAACTAATGTAGGAAATAATATAAAAATCAAAATAAGTATACTAAAAGTATTTCCTATTCTAGTCATCTTATAACCAGGTAGGTACTATTTGTTCAAGGGAGGCTCCAATCCTTTTCAAATTCCCCTGAATACAGTGAAAGAAAACCAACAATATAAAAGTATTCCACATTACAATCCAAGTAAAATAAAATAATTTCAGGCACTTCCCAACTGATGATTTGCCTTCAAAGTTGACCTATCAACTCTGCTGTTACATATAATATGTACCCGATCTATTTCCCTCCTTTCCCAACACAGAAATTATAATCCCAACTAATCGTACAAATAAGGTAAGTAAATAAAATTTGTGGATCCCATATACGGAGCTAAAGGACTCATTGGCTCTTCTGCCTGTTCAATAGGATGTTCAATGTTCCATCTTTGTACCATAACTTTAACAGTTGCTTGGGAACAACATGAAGCAATGGCTACTTTTAAACAGTACAGTAGCATTATAAACACAGCAAAAATAATGAACCCATACAAGACATAATGCATTATCTCTGCACCAATTAACCCACATTTCTCAGCAAGCCAATCAAACAGGGAGTACGTTGTTGGTGTGTGCAATTTCTTAGATATGTCATTAAGATGGTTAATAATGTAAGGAATAGAGTTATTACTATTATTCGGAATATATGTACAGCATTCTGACCCAATAACAGAACAAGTTCCTCCCTGACTTGCTAACAAATAATCTAGAGCAGCTCTATTTTGCAATGTCATCAGTCTAACTGATTCTAATTCAGAATTTATAGCACTGATTCCTTCAGCTGTAGTGTTGGCTAATTCCTCTACAATAACAGACAGATCGGTGATTTGATCCAAGGCCGACATGACACCATACTGGGGAAGCAAAGCTCTAAAAAATCACAAGTCTTACAATTTCTATCATGAGTGTGAAACATATTTGAATGTCGTTTCTTCCGAGTATATGGCTTATTCAGTAAGGTATGGGCAATTCGCATGGCCGGTAAAACATATCCCAATGAACATGTCCCTCTCCATCTTCCAGGAGGATTGGCATACGCGTTTCTTCCGCAGATCCAGTACGCGCCTGGCGGAGCTTGCATTCCTCTCTCTGGCCACCCCAGCGAGTCTTTGGCAATTTGCATAGGCGTTGGTGATCCACAATAGGTTATCCTTATGTCCGAGTTATTTCCACTGGGATCTGCGACCTGCATAGTTACATTTGCACATGGGCATAGGCACCTGACTTTAAGGAACCTTACAATCCTGTATAAATGTTGAGAGGGACTTCTCTCAACATTTCCACATGAACACTGTTCATTCTCTACATTCCATTTCGTGGTACAGTTAGCTATCTCTCCTACAAAAGGTCCAGTATCATTTCGAGTGATGCACCAAGGAAAGGAAATGGGTTCTATCGCCACCGATAGTGGTTTGTTGTCTCCTGGATGGCGAATAGGCAGCATGTAATTCTTGCAGATGTGGGAATATTGTCTCCGGGCCTCGATCGTGATGTCTGTTGCTGTGTGAGCCACAGCGAATAAGTGACAGGGGGTTAAGGGGAGAGCCATTAAAGGGAATCCATCCCTACTGGAGTGTGGTCTCAGCCCACAGACATAACAGTTTTCCTGGTTCGCCATCTTAGCCACGGTCTGGCTCAGGCTGAGATACAAATTGTTCCGGTGGCTCTCTACATATCTCTTTGATCTCCTCATGGCGTCAGTAGCGGCCGCCTCCAGCAGCTCAGGCATCAACTGCTCCCCTCTGTCATCTCCGTGCTGCTCCCAGCCACCCACGTCCGGAGTCGATGTCCCCTCATGTTCCACGATAACTCCAACCAGTAGGCACACCGTCACGATGATCCAACGATGACTTCTTTGCCGCAGATTACTCGCCATGGCCTCTGTCTGTGTCACCTGTAATGAAAATATATATATCTTAGTGCAGTACTCCTGTGCTTCAATAGATTACACTGGTATTTCACTTAAGTCCGTTCTCCTTCGTAAAAGAGATAAGATCTCAATTTTCCTCCTATTCTATAATGCACACACTAATTTCTAATAAATGTACAATAAGAACTCTACACCTGTTTGTGTCTCAGCACTCCAATGTGTGATCCTGTGTTCTTTCCTCCCGTCGCGTGTAGCCGAATGGAGCAAGACGATCCACATCAGTCCTCCTTCTTGGTTAGCAAGTCTGCAATGCAAACAAACCTAATATCAACTTTCAATTACAATCTGATTGCCTGTAAATAATATTGAGTTTGCACAGGGCTAAAAGGGTGTTTGCACTCTACGGATATAACCAATTAAAGATAATACTTTTTATAGATCATTTTAATACCACTTTAGGTAAACTTGAACCGCTCAAACTAACCTAAGGCAGGCACAGGAAATCCTGAATCAAATGCCAGATAAACAGCTGGACACACGCTTTTCCATAACACCCAGTAAAGTCCCATACTATTCAAAACATGTGATTTAATTTAAATTTAAGGATGTTTAGCACCTCTAACAGACGCTTGTATATCTCATTTCAGATTAGTCATATATGAAATTATTAATTTGATATTAGAATAAATCACTTGCCTGTTCATGTAGTGACTCCAGCAAGCAACACTGGACAATTTCTCTCATTATGCCGCCTTCTTTACACTTTAAATTTGTACTGCATGCATTTTCATACTCACCAAACTACGTTCCTATATTTTCATATTATTAATTGCTATAATTAATTGTATCAAATCGTAATTGTCCAGGTTCCAGCAATGAGTCATTCCTATCTGTTCATTTGACATTTCCTCCTAACTGCCATTTTCCAATGCTCCTTCTTGGTCTCCATTTTCTCTTCTGTAATGACACAAGATAGCAACATTTCCATTCAATGCATTTAGATTGAATTCTTATTATATGTTGTATGACACTGACCATAATACGTTGAAAATCATCACATATTTTAAAAGCAACCATAGAGCTATTTCATTACACATTCCTTTTGACACTGTAGTACTGTAGGCCCATTATGTGTCCATTTTCCATACAAATAAGATAGAGACACATCCTCTGGCCAACTCAGCTGTGAATGAGTTTCAGCTGACAATATGCAATTACTGTGCACTAAAGACAATACATACATTCCTATAACAACACACAATATACAAGCATCTGCTACATAATATAACATATTTATAAGAAAGATTCAGCTCACCTCTTAAGTTGACTTCCTCTTTTCCTACCTACTGTATAGGCTCCGGATGTAATCCTCCATGGCTATTTGTCCAATACATTTGGTTATGTGACAATCAACTTTCACTATTAGTTCCATGGGTTAGTGTGTTAGTTAGTAATTTTAGTACATTTCATCATACATTTACTTCCATTTCCCAATGAACTTACAATCACTCACCACGTCTTACTCCTGTAAACATTAATCAATTAACCATATTCACAATTTACACACACACAGTTTATACATTGGACTTCTGGTACCTGTTGAAACATGAAACATAACCCCTTTAACGCTTTGTTTAATTTTCCCCAGTCAGATTTCCAGTCAAGTCACTCCATTCACACAGTCCAGTCCAACATTTTCTCTTCTTTTCCCCCTCTGAAAATTTGGATTTTTCCATATTTTCAATTTGTCTCTCCCTGCAACAGAAATGGTTATTCATAGGTATTATTTACAAAGTACATATTTCATATATTCCATGTAGGATTCAACTTTGTCTCAACACAATGGTATACAGAGCTCCTTGTATCTAAATCAACGAGTATGGTATGATATGTCAATTTGCTTTCAAAAAGGAGACAGGAGGTAACAGCTCAGACAGGAGGTAACAGCTCTTATCTAATCTCTTTGAAGTCAGTCCTGTTCTCCCCGGTTCCTAAACGTCTTTGTTCTCTCTCCAGGTCTCATGGTGTGACCTCAGGTCATTAGCCAAACAATAGTCTTCATGCATTTACCTCCTCTCCTCCTCCAGGGTAACCATCACTCTATTTTCCTATTATCAACTAAAATGTAGTATTTCAGTTCACATATTTGTAGCTTTATCCTTTCCATTCTCAAAGTAAAATGACAATTTTTCTTAAAGCAAAGTAAATCTGAAATTTAGAATTTGTATTTTCCCAGAAATTCATTTTAACCTCTCTCTCTGTATCACTTGAATCAGGAAGCTTTCTCCCGTTTTTTACTCCACTCCTCCTCTGTAATAGATTTAAGCAGACAATTATAGTTAGTCATTGCAATCACAAATAATGGAACATCTTTTTGTTAAGATTAATCTCACAGTTACTCTAAGGTACATTTCTCTAAAGAAGAGTGATTTTTTTTCTCAGGATGTTGAGTTGCCAGATCACATTAAATGATACGACATCATTGAATTATCTTCCCCTTACTCAATTTATGCATTATTGATGACAATTTAGTACAAATGTATTTTCCTAAGACCATTGGGTTATTATAATCTTTCTGTACTCCATTCAAGTTACTAGATTTCCCCCAATAGCCAACAATATGCACTCATTTCCCTAGGTCCCTCTGCTTACCGTCTTTTAGAATGTTAATGACCTCGCACCTCCCTCTGGTGAACTCAGATCCTACTAAAGTTTCTTACTTCTTAAAAATCATTCTCAGACTTTCAAATTAGGATATTCTTTACTCTGTTCAAATATTTTGTATCATTGAAACCAAGCTATCATTGAATTATGATAAATGTACTATTAAATGTTTTCCTTTACACTTTTCCATTTACAAAGGTTATCCTCATGTGAATGCATTTCTCCTCTCCTTCACAAGAACCTGCTTCTTAAACAGAAAAACAACATTCAGGTTAATGTCAGACATGCCATTGCTTTATCAATTTCCATCAGAACACATCTTTCCTAAAATAGAAATATTTTCTCTTCTCTATGTTGATTTAAACTAAATAGTATATTTGTTCACTACTGACACACTAAGGCTTCTCAATGAATAGAAAGCTAATTGTTTGTTCTTCACGCCTTGAATTCCGCCTTTTGGCTTTTGTTTTGTTCTATGGGCCACTAGGTGGGCCATACGGTGATTGAGGAGCTAGATGGTGGGGGTTGGGTATTAGAGTGAGTTTGTCGCCAATGGCAGGTTTTTTCCACCTGAATAGCATTTGTTAGCTTCAAACCCTTCCTCCTTTTGCTCCTCTTTGCCTCCCCCTCCACGGCTGTGGAGCCGCAAAAGGCCAAGGGTAAGCTATTGAATTTGGTCCAAACTGCTGTGCCTCCTTCTTGCAAGCCTCACCTGGCCTAAGGGCTTTTGCCCCCCCCCCCCCCCCCCCACTCTGTGGAGTACCGGCATCCTCCTTTGTCTTGCGAGAGGCCACACGGCTGTGCTTAGCTCCCATCTCTCAATACACCAGTGAGACTTTCTCCCTGTTAAATTCTTTTTCTCTCTGTTTGTCTGGAACCAGCACAGTTAAACAGATTTCACACACACAGACACAGTTTGCAAACACACCACACATTCATGGACAGTCCTCATACACATGTGCACTTATAACGATATGTTATTATCTATCCCAATATAACTCATTCCTATATCCCCAATAATCCTATTGTGAGCATTATAAAACTCCGTAAGTTCCCTCTTAATCAAATTGACTCACTAGTTTCGGTTCTCTTTAATCCTATACTAATATCTAATGCCTCAGGTCCTTATCTAGAGCATAAACATTACAGGCCTCTAAGGTCTCATTCGCACACCTTGTGAACAATTCTGCTTTTGATAAAAAAACAAACATCTAATGGTCTCGTCTAACGGTACGTTCTAAACGCCTCACCTAGTGAGGTTTTACATATCCATCAGTCTAACTGGAATTTATCTGACGCGCCATACATTCTAAATGCATTGAATTACCATCTAATGGTTTTAATTTATCATCTAATGATTTTATGTCGACATTGCATTATAAGTAACCTAGTTACGTCAGATTCTAAATCCGTGCAGATTATAAATCTGTCTAGTTAGGTAACTTAGTTACTGTAGATTCTAAATCTGTTTAGTTCTAAACTCTTTTAATTTCCATCTAATGGTTTTATAGCATCTAATGCATCAATTTCCACTCTTCCTCAGGAGATTAATGGGCACAGGCTTTCAGACTTTGTACCCCAGACTGATCACTTCTCAAAAATGATTCAGAACTTTTGTTCGAATTCTGCACATTCTAGTCTGTCTGCCTCCCTCTGATCTTATCAGGTCGTGCATTTTCCAAAATATCTCCGTCTTCCAAATTAATTAGACTGAAATTTACCCCCTAGATATCTTCTTTCACAATCAACCGCAGACTTTTAAAAGCAAATAGGCAACTTACCCTATATTCTGTCCATCTCTGTCCGTCTGTCTCCTCGAAGCAGTGAGCAGGCCTCAAAATAGGCCCCTTTGTCGACTGTGTTTTTCACTGCTCCCAGGCAGCAAACAGGCTTCACAGACCACACGGCCCTCCTTCTAACCGGATTTCGGCACCAAACTGTTGTAAGAATTTTCTTACTTACTAAATAACCACTACATCCCAAATCTCGTAGCTGGCATACTTCCAGTCACAAGGTTGATCACTCTATTTAAAGACAAGAAGTAGGAGGTGGAGACTATATTAACATACAAGGGAGGAGTTTACTAAACCACTCCTTCTAACTAATTTTGGATTATTTTACGACATCATCCAGGGTCATGGCAACTTCTACATCCAGGGGGAGCATACAGGTATTCGCCTCCTCATGGGAAGACTTTAGCTCTTCAACAACATTACAATCTTTTTTGTTGAGACAATAGCATGTCTCTCCACAGGTTGCAAATAGCTGCTTGTCATGAAGCTTTACCCAGTTCTGTGGCAGCTTTCACTGGTCCACGATGAATGTTATCAAGGCAGTTTTGCTGTCTGGATTACTTAACATTTGCATAACACTGCAGGACATTGTGTCCTGGGGCAATGTTCTTCCATTGAGTGCTACTACTTGCTAAACCACAACTGCATCTCTCGGCATTCTTGATTGATGTTTTCCAGTACACATCAAACACCACATCTATTCAGTTACTGAGTAACTGAAAGAGAGATAAAGAGTAACTGTTACTCTTTCTCCTTCATGCAAAGCTAGGTTCAACACAGAACCAGAAATCTCAGGGGGCATGGTGGCTCAGTGGTAGAGCTGTCGCCTCACAGCTAGAAGGTCCTGGGTTCGATTCTCACCTGGGACGCTGTGAGCGCTGAAGGAATGCGTGCATGTCCTCGAGTGCCCACAAAAAGGCCTTTCTGTGTGGAGTTTGCATGTTCTCCCCATGCCCCCTGGGGGTTTCCTTCATATAGGAACCCCTCACCAAAACATGCAATATCCTGGTTGCTAATGTGGTGCCTCCTCTGGTCGTTACGAGCGCCTGTTCGGAGGGAGGGGAACTGGTTGGAATAGCGTGAACCTCCCACGTGCTATGTCCTACCGGTGAAGCTTCCCCTGTCAGGTGAAAAGAAGCGGCTGGCTAACTGCCCATGTCTCGGAGGAAGCATGGAGCCAGTTTCAGCTCTCCCCAGATCGGCAGAGGGTGGAGCAGCAACCAGGATAAATAAATTAAATTAGCACTAATGGGGGATAAAAATGGGATTGAAAAAAGAGAGAAAAAAGAACAAGAAATCTCTCCAAAAGTCTTGCCATCATCTTTCAGCATGAGTGGTCTCCAATATCTTCAACTGCTAATGTTGATTTCTCTAGCGAGTGCAGCGGCTTTGTTGGTTTTCCGCAATGAGACATCTGGATTGAAAGTGACCAAGGCAGTGGACCATGAGCCATGACATCTTCAATGTGCAGATCTTTATTTTGCGAAGCAATGATCATATGCCCAAAACTATTTCTATCTGCTTTCAAGACCAGCTCCTTGTTTTGTGTTTTGTTTCCTCTATCTCTTTTTGTGATGCCTGAGAATCTCTTCAGATTCTTTTTTTCCTCACTTTGTCATGGAACTTGGTTGCTGGTTACTCTTTCTCTATATGATTGTTCAATGTGTTATTATTACTACTGTAATTGCTACTGTTGTGTCAGCTAGAATTAGCTAGACATATTTTATGTGAAGTCCTCTGAGAAATGCTTGTGAATTAGGGCTATACAAATAAACTTGACTTGACTGACTTGACTTGGTGACACAGCAATTCCTGTGGAAAGACTGATGATATTAGACTGATCTGGACCTAGAGGGTTTACCCAGCTTTTCTCCATAAGCTCTACAAAGGCATTCACATCTGCCCTATCCTTCTCTATTCTGGGCTTCTGTAGATCGTGATGACTGAAACAGTCTGTGGACTTGTTGCCTCTCATGTTCCTGAGCTGCCTCAGATACTGAAGTGACTGCACCAGTTTTCAGGCCGAAACTCTTGGTTCCTCCAGCAGTCTGATTGTCCTTGTTTATGGTCTCCTCAATTGTCTGGTCTACCATAATATTTCCAACATGGAATAATTTGTCTGCAGGACGTATGCACCGTCATCCAGTGTATGTGATGCCAACAATCTTTGCTACCTGCACCAAATGTCTTCGAGTGCCCACCGCCCGGGTGGGGTCGTCAAAAGGGCCTTTCTGTGTGGAGTTTGCATGTTCTCCCCGTGCCCCCTGGGGGTTTCCTTCATATACGAACCCCTCACCAAAACATGCAATATCGTGGTCACTGAAGTGGTACCTCCTCTGGTCGTTCGGGGCGCCTGTTCGGAGGGAGGGGAACTCATTGGAATAGCGTGATCCTCCCACGTGCTATGTCCTACCGGTGAAGCTTCCCCTGTCAGGTGAAAAGAAGCGGCTGTCTACACTACACTGCCCATGTCTCGGAGAAGGCATGGAGCCAGTTTCAGCTCTCCCCAGATCGGCAGAGGGTGGAGCAGCAACCAAGATAAATAAATTAAAAATTAGGGCTAATGGGGGATAAAAAAAATAGAAAAAATAAGAAAAAAAATTGACTGTTTAACACATTCACTGCCAGACGTTTTTTTTTTACTGTAGTTAGCTTCTGCCAGAGGGGTTTTTTGAGGATTCTGGCTCATCTTTCAAGACCCGAGGATTATTTTCTGCTAAGATTTTGTGAACACACAATATCTCAAAAGAACTAATATAATGTGTGCTTTCTCTGTCTAAAAGAGTTAGTTTGTAGAGTTAGTAGTTATGTAAGCATTAGCAGTTGAATACAGCATGGTTTCAGCGTCAGAAAAATGATTCAGAGATAAACGGCTTTTTGTGAAATTCGATAGAACAGTCACTTTAACCATTCATTTTTGGCATCAGTAAGACGTCAGACATCTAAACAATAGTTTTGAACAGTAATTTCCTCCATAACAGCAGGAAACCCCCCTCTGCTTCCAACTCCTCCCTCCGTGGGCGTTCTTCTTGGCTGCAGCGGCCGTCACAAGCTTGTCACCAGTCTCACTGCTTTGCTGCTGCTGCTGCCTGTCTGCACGGCCGCTGTTTGAGGAAGTCTGGATGGACTCGCTCGCTTCTTGGAGTTTTGGTTGAGAGCTTTGATGAAGCTTTTGCGATTCTGGTCATATTTATGCTGCGTGTTTCAAAGTGTGTTCCACCTGTAATCTATTATGCAAATTTGCAATCCTGCATCGCCAGCAATCAGCGCGAAAACGAAAGCGTTTTCCCCCATCCATTTTCATGAGAATGGCTGCTTTTTGCTTGCCTTCCTCTAGTCAGGAGAGCACTGTCGCCACTTAGTGGGTCGGTGGAATGGGTTGTAAACGTTCGGTGGCTCCAATAATTATATAAGAGAAGTAAAAGGGTTAGATGCACATCCCACGGTCAAAAAAAAAAAAAACATTTTTTTGACGTATTAATACGTCATTGGCAGTCAACCGTTGGATTATTTTTGACGGATTAATACGTCATTGGCAGTGAACGTGTTAATATTATATTTGTGATAGTGGTGTTCTGTTCAAATAACATGACAAGCTTGTCTCTTTCTTTGGATCAACGTTTGGTGTCATTGAGGGTTAACTGTGACTAAGATACCACTTGGGAAGGTTTATCAAGTTGAAATATCTAAAGGTACAGACCTTTTCAAAATACAAAACTAGAATTTGCCAACTTGGGTGGTACCAATTAGTGAAGATTCTGGCCCGGGTTCATATTCTACTTTAAGGCCCACAATCAGCCTTCATGGTGGGATAATATGGGAAGATTATACATTTCCTAAGTTGTTACAGTCCTGTGAGTATTTCAGGTTTTGTTATTTGTGTCAGTGATGTTCCTACATATCATAATGCTCAAATAAAGACTATAGTTTAGGCAGAAATGGTGGAAAAATGAATGTTGTTGACAATTTGAAGAGCCCATGTGACCTCTATGTTTATTAGACAAACTCACAACTGTGCTTAAAAGAACCTATGAGTCTACCCTTTAAAATTAGACCAAACATACCTTCATAAAACAAAGGTAAAGGTCCTGAAAATGAGCCTAAAGTAGGATATGCACCAGCGCCTAGATACCAATTTATTGTAGGGGGTGGTTAACTTCATGTGCTGATAACTGTGACAAAGCTACCACTTAGCAAAGGTTATCATACCAAAATATCATCTATGGACATGTACCTTTTCAAAAAATTTGACTAGATTTTGCCACCTTGAGTGATACCGATAAGTGAAATTTTGGGCTTTGGCCCATGGACTAATAGGTTACAGTGTACAAAAGTTTCCCCTCATTTGGGCCCATATTTCAAAAGCCGTAGCATGTATGCCCCAAATTTGCTTCGACTTAGTTTGGCATGGGACTGGACCTTTGTGCAAAGTTTGGTTTATTTTCATGCATGGGAAGTCCAACTTCCCGGGAGAATAATAATAATACTACAGGCAAATACAATAAGTGGCCCTGCCGCTTCGCTGGCCCGGCCACTAATAAACATTGACATATTCTCAGTTTCATTAAACATCTTCCTGTTTAAGCAAGCCCCTAACATTAAAGACATGGTAGTGTGTTCTGATCAAGCGCAACCTTTGTTTCTGAAAAATTAGGCCAACAACGGTTTAAGTCTCTATAGCCAAGTGTTGAGCAATGCAAAACTCAAGGCTCCAAAACAAGAGTAAATGAATGATGACCTCACGGTGGCTCTGTCCATATTTTCATACAGTCTATGGTTCCGAGCATCTGAGTCCAATTTTACAAAGAGATGCACCCACTTTAACCCTGAGGTGTAATTATTACTTCTGATTAACTAGTAAGTAATAAAACCAATAGTAAACCAGTAGGCGGTGCAGTCTGCGGCTGCTCTCTGCCATTCTGTCAATGATGTCATCAGGGCCCGAAATTAACTTTTTGACCGGCCAGTGGCGGGTAGATGGAAAAAATCTACCCGCCAAGCATATTTCTTACCGGCCAAAAAAAAAAGACGCATTTTTGTGTCACATATATCCATACATATACATTTTTTTCAGTACATTTCAAGTATATAAGGTATTACGTTGAAGAATACACACTTAAATAAGAGGCCAGAGTAAAATTTGAAGCAAATTATTTTAATATATTGATTGTTGATTAATCAATACCAAAAGCTAGCATCATACATGGTGTGGATGTTGAAATCGTAGAGACATACAAATATCTAGGAACAGTGTTCGACTCTCAACTCAAGTTTGAGGCGAACACAGAGTCTATTGTCAAGCGTGGTCAGCAAAGAATCCACTTAATGCGGAAGCTCAGTTCCTTTAATGTCTGTGACACCATTCTTTGTAATTTTTATCAATCCTTTATTGAAAGTCTTTTAACTTTTTCATTTATTTGCTGGTTCAATGTGTTGTCTGTGAAGGACAGGAATAGCCTAAACGCTATAGTCAAGGTCTGCTCCAGGATTATTGGAGTCCAGCAGAATAACCTGTGCTCCATCTGGGAGAAACGTGTGGTACAGAAGGCAAAAAAGATCATAAGACAATCTAGCCACATTTTGTCCAGTGAATTTGCTCTGATGCCCTCAGGCCGGCGCTACTATGCGCCCCCTAGGAGAACGAACAGGTACTCCAAGTCTTTCTTTCCTTCAGCTGTCAGGCTGTTAAACACAGACAGTAGTCATTTTAAGTGAATGCCTTCACTCATACAGTATGAGCGCACAACAGGCTGTACGTATCCTGTCTGTGACGAACAGGTTAGGCTTGCTCATACATATATATATTTATTTTTATTTTTTATACATGTTCTCATGTCTTTACATATAGAAATATATGTATACTTTTTATTTCTTGTTCATGTTTATATGAGTCTGATCTGTTATCTCTGACATTATTTGTTTGTTTATTTGTTTGTTTATGTCATGTCATGCTCTTACGTTACGTCCTGTCATGTCTGAAGTTTGTAGCTCACTGTGAGCTTTGAAGGTATTGGGTAGGCTGTGAAACTGAATTGCCCTTCTGGGATTAATAAAAGTTGTCTGAAGTCTGAAGTCTGAAATACATGTCAAGTCAATCTTGAGCTTAAATTGTTGTAACCTAATGTTAAACATCATCAGACTCCTCACTCTCTACCCTCTTTGCAGGATTTAACAGAACAGAAGTAAATTTGAAGGTTTTGTAAACATAACTCCTCAGACTCCTCACCCTCTCTCTACTTCTCCTCTTTGCAGGATTTAACAGAACAGAAGTACATTTGAAGGTTTTGTAAACATAACTTAAAACTCCTCAGACTCCTCACTCGCTCTCTGAGTCTCTCTACTTCTCCTCTTTGCAGGATTTAACAGAACATAATACAATGTGAAGGTTTTGTAAACTTAAACCTCCTCAATCATGTCCTCATCATAGTCCACAATCTCCACCCTCTTTGCCCGGTCACATCCGTCCATAAAGTCCGGCCTCCTACTCCTGACGGAGTCCTGGTGCCACAGCTAAACAGCTTTTGTGGGGTCATACTCACTGATCTCTGGAGAGGACAGCTGGACCATCAGGAGATCTGACAGTGTGTCAGACTTTAGGCTGGACCGCCAGTCGGTTTTCACCTGTTTCATGATGTTAACCCCTCTTTCACATTCAGCTGTGGGTGCAGGGAAGGACAGGACCAGGTCAACCAATGCCAGCAAATCAGGGCAGGAATGCTGATAGAGATGGCTCCTGTTGACCCTGAGCCAGGACATCTTCTGCAGGGACTGGGCCTCTTACATCAGCGCCTTCAGGACAGTCCACTGGTCAGGGATCCTTTCAGCATGGATGCCAGAGGGTTACACCCTGCCTTTTCGAAACCCCCCCACTCCGAAGATCGACCTCCATTCTTCGTAATGGAGGGGTTTCCCATTTTTTTTAAAGGCACCGCTATTCAGAATGGGGACATCCCCTCCATTTCGAAACCCCCCCACTCCGAAATAGATTTTCAAGTCCATATTTCTCAGAGTTTCCTGCATCAAACACTGCAACTCATTGTTTTTTATTAAAAACATGCATAGGCGGCGCTAGACCATCGGGAATGGGGAAGCTAAATTTCCTCAGATTTTCATAAAACAAAATCAGTTCAACCCGACTGGCATTCACAAATAAGAACGTCCTCATCTTGCTAATATCTGACTCAATGAACTTTTCACCGTATGAATGTGGCCGTGTGTAACAGCTCACCTTTAGATGTGTAGAAAACATAATTTATGATTAGATCCTGTCGGTGTGTCAGGAGATATAAACAATCAGTTGAATATGCTGCTGTGGAACAGATCCTTGCGCTCTCGGATTACGCATTTGACAAACTTAAACTGTGTGGCAAGACATAAATTAACAATGTTTAGTGATTGTAGAGATATCTCTGTGCACCTGGAGAAAACTGCGAGCCAGGAATGCGCAAGATCACACCTGGTATTTAGACCAGCAGAGTGGAAAGTCTGTGTGCCAAAAAATAAAAATAAAAACACTGCTCCGGGCCCGATACGCGCTTTAGTCTAGAGTGTGCGTTGTCAAGGTGTAGCCTATTTATTTGCGGAGTGGGGAAGAAAGCAAGCGGGACAGCTGTGCCCAGTCCCTGAGCAGCGGCTCGCGCTATTCTGAACAACACAGAGTGCAAACATGTCTGTGATCCACAGCTGATTTTAGGATGTATCCAACGTTCACATTCCTGTATCTATCTGAATGCAGCAGGCACGTGTTTACTGCTATAGCGAAATTATATGAAGACAGTGACATATAATAAAAAAAACAATGAGTTGAAACGTTTATTTCAAGCTGCAGGAATGCAGGACATTTGGAGAAATATGGACTTGAAAATTCATTTCGGAGTGGGGGGGTAAAATCAATTTCAATTTCGGAGTGGGGGGTTTTCGGAATGGGGGCGTTTCTGAGTGGGGGTGTGTCGGAACGGTGGTGTTTCGGAATGGAAGGCCATGCCAGAGGTCTCCAGGACAGGCTTGAAGTGGTCCACCAGGGTTTCCAATTCAGTTTCTCCAAAATCTAGAATTGTATAAATATTACAGAAAGCATACAGTTTTAATTCTCAAAGATTCAAACTATAATAATATGATCATGAACCAGGCTGACTGCACTGCCCTGTATTAAACATAAAGAAACCAACCTGCTGCTACATCTGCTGACTCTGGCCAGTTGGTGAAGCTGACCAGCTTGGTGGCACACAGCAACCCTTCACTGACGTCCTGGAACCTGTCGGTCAGCCTCTCATGTAGCTTGTCAAGCATTTTGTCCTGTGAGGTGACAAAAGTCTTGCTCCACTTGCTGTCACTGGTCAGTGGAATTCCCTCATAGCTGTTGGCCATTGTGGCTTTCATCATGGGCCCTTGTCTGAAGATAAAATACTCATTTTACTATCATTTCTGAATTCAACTTTCACTCACACTCTCTCGTGTAATGTTGGCACAATCATTTATCTTAATTCTCTTAAGGTACGCATTTCTTTTGCAGCTTAAATAAACATACCTGGTTTTGTACTTCTTAAGTACTGCCTGTGTTGAGCACAAGGAGCTGTGGGCCTCTGCTATGGTGACAGTGGACCTCTGTGTTAGGTATGCGCCACGTCAGTGGGACTGGCCCTTTAAGAGTGTTATGACAGTACCGGAAGTTACGTCGGACTGTGAACAGTAACAGTTTAGCCTGCTAGCATCTAGGCAGCATAAGCATTGAAGCCTGTACTACCAGCAGCCGTTGTTTAATAAAGCATCAAACAGTACGTCGTGGTCCGCCCGTTCTTCAGACATAACATTGGCGACGAAGATGGAGCTGACGTTCTCACCGCCCTCTCCTTTCCTGGCTCTCCCGGGCGGTTGAGAGGTTGAGAGCAATTCTGAAACACTGCCTCGGCACGGAGGGGCAGAGGATTTTGCACACCCTCGGATCGGCGGACAAGTATGCGGACTGTGTTGCTTTGTTGGCTGGACATTTCGCCGCTCCACAGAGCGTTATCCTCCGGCGGATTCTGTTTCGCCAGCGACGACAGCGGACGGGTGAGTCGGTGCATCAGTATGTTGCCGACTTGAGAGACTTGGTGGCCGCATGTAAATTTGGAGCGTTACAAGACGAACTGATAAGGGATCAGTTGGCCGAGCACACCAACAACCCGAGGGTCCGGGAGAAACTGATAATGTCCCCGGATGATTTGACTCTTAATAGGGCGGTGGAAATAGCTTTCCAGATAGAGTCAGCAGCGGCATTCGCCACTCAACTGTCCGGCGCCCCGCCCCCCCCCCGTTCCAACTCACGGCGCAACAGATCGAGTGCCCTCCTCATCCTTCTACCCCACCCCCCCCCGACGATGCTCACGTAAACTATGTTAGCGGTGTAGTAACTGTGGCTCTTCCTCACATGCTACGAGGGCCCAGAACTGCCCTGCCAGGGGGCAGCGTTGTCAGTGTTGTGGGAAACAGAACCATTTTTCTAGGGTTTGCCGTTCTGTCCCAGCTAACTCTCAAAGACAGTCACCCTCAGCTGCCGACCACCTCTCACCCACGACCATTCACACAGTGAGTGCCCCCCGCCGCTCATTCAAAACGTGCACTGTGGAGCTGGACAGCGTGTGCCTTCCATTGCTGCTCGATACAGGGGCAGACGCATCTCTCCTAAATGCAGCTACGGTCGAGCGTTTTTTTCCTCACCACACGCTGGCAGCACCCCCTTTGGGACCCGTACGCGGCTATGCAAACTCAAAGATCGACATCATTGGCACCATTTCTTTCTCCGTGCGTTATGGCGATAGAATCGTTCCCTCATTCACTTTCAAAGTCGCACGCCTTGGCACCAATCTCATGGGCCTGGATCTGCTCGCGGGTTTGGGGTTTCAGCTGGTGGATTACAGTGGGCTCAGCATCCACCACATCGCCTCGCCCTGGCCCCAGCAATGGCCCGAACTGTTTTCTAGCCTCGGTTGTCTTTCCACTTTCAACCATCAGCCCCTCCTCGACCCAGAGGTCCACCCAGTCGTTCAGCCCCTACGCCGTGTTCCCTTGGCCCTGCGGGAGGAAGTGGCTGGGGAGCTCAAGAATCTGTTGGAGGCCGGCATAATCGAGCCCATCAATGCTTCACCCTGGATTTCTAACCTGGTGGCAGCACGTAAGAAGACGGGACAGCTGCGCTTGTGCATTGACCTCAAGGCTGTCAACAAGGCTGTCATCCCCGATAAGTATCCGTTGCCTACAGCGGAGGAACTGACCACGCAGTTCCATGGTTCCACCATTTTCACAAAGCTTGATCTCCACCAAGGCTATCTTCAGGTCCCGTTGCACCCCGACAGCCAGAACCTCACAGCCTTTGTCACACACGTCGGTGTGTTTCGCTACACAAGGATGCCCTTTGGCCTCAGCTCTGCCCCTAGCTGCTTCCAGAAAATCATGGCCACCGTGTTCGCGGGCATTCCCGGCGTGGTGATCTACTTGGACGACATCGTGGTGCACGGCCCGACACCTTCAGTCCATGACGAGCGCCTTTGCCGGGTGCTCCGCGTCCTCGCCAGTCAGAAGCTCACATTGAACGGGGACAAGTGTGTCTTTGCTGCCCTGGAGATCGAGTTTGTGGGGTTCCGCGTGACCGCCGAAGGTCTCCAACCACTGCAGTGTAACATGGAGGCCGTGCTGCGCCTTCCGGAGCCATCAGGCCCTGCTCAGGTGTCCTCTTTCCTGGGGATGATGGCTTATTATCTGCGGTTCCTCCCCCAGTTTTCGGCTACCACGGCCCCGCTGCGCGAGCTGTTGAAGAAGGACACGCCATGGCTCTGGACTGCCGCCTGCTCGAACGCTGTCCAGCGCCTAAAAGTCCAGATCACCTCCCCACCGGTACTTGCACACTTCGACCCTACATGCCCCACGCTCGTGACCTGCGATGCCTCCAGCACAGCCATGGGGGCCGTGTTGTCTCAGCTTCATGGTGGCGTAGAGCGGCCCATCGCCTTTGCCTCACGGGCCCTCTCTGAAGCGGAACGCAAGTACTCTGTGGGGGAGCGGGAGGCCCTGGCGTGCATCTGGGCATCAGAGCGGTGGCATATGTACTTGTATGGCAGGTCATATACGCTGCGGACGGACCACCAGGCACTCACGGCCCTGCTCGCAACGTCCGGCACGGGGCACAGACCGCTGAGGCTCCACCGCTGGTCGGAGAGGCTCCAGCAGTATAACTACACCCTGCAATTTACTCCAGGTCGGGAGAACGTGGTGGCGGATCTGCTGTCACGGGCCACCCCCTGCTCGTCACCTGATCCGGGTCCGGACGTTGCAGAGATCGCCCTCATCCACATGCTCCATTCCCCTCTCCAGTCTACAGTGTCACTCCGGGACCTCCAAGAGGCTTCTGAGCAGGACCCGGTGCTTTCACAGCTTCGCACCTTCATCCGCTCAGGTTGGCCTTCAAAGTTCCCAGATGAGCTGCGGCCCTTTCATCGGGTCAGGGAGGAGTTATCATGCTGGAATGATGTCTGTGTCGCTCGTGGCGTGTGCACTGTCATACCGGACAGCCTGCGCGCACGCGTTCTGGCCATGGCTCACGAGGGCCATCTGGGCATCGTGAGGGTCAAGCAGCGCTGTCGAGACCGGGTGTGGTGGCCAGGCATCGACAGAGACATCGAGGTGTTGGTGAAGGACTGTACAGCCTGTCTCCTGAGCGGGAAGACTGGCTCTCCCGCGGCCCCTCCTCTACAACCACTACAATGGCCAGCTCGCCCTTGGGAGCACCTGCAGCTTGACATCTGTGGGGAGCTTCATGGCGTCCCACACCACCAGCGCTTCATGGTGGTGGTCTACGACCTTCACTCCAAGTGGCCGGAGGTGCTCCCGACGGGCTCTGTTACCACCCAGGTGGTGACCGACTTTCTGGACTCGCTCTTCGCCCGCTGGGGTTTCCCGGTAGCCATCACCACAGACAATGGCCCGCAGTTCATCTCTGCTGAGTTTGCGGCCTTCATGGAGGAGCGAGGTGTCAAGCACATCCGCACAGCATTCTATCACCCGGAGGCAAATGGGGGGGTGGAGAGGCTGAACCAGACTCTGAAGAATGGCATCAGGGCCCACCTGGCCGACAGGTTCACGTTCTCTGCAGCTCTTCGTCGCACCCTGCTGCACTACAGAGCCACTCAACACTCCACAACTGGCAGCTCCCCAGCGTTCCTCATGACGGGACGTGAGCTGCAGCTGCCCTTAGATCGGTTGAGGGCTATGGCGATCGTGAGACCACCTGCGCGGGAGCACCGCAGGGTCCGCAACAACCAACGGCAGATGAAACAACGTTTCGACACGTCACGACGGGTGGAGACACCACGCTTCGGGGCCCGGGACTGGGTCCGCGTCCGCCGGCCTCACCGGGGCCACAAGCTGCAGTCCTTCTGGTCCACACCTATGCAGATCACCGACCAGCTGGGGCCAGCCACCTTCCGTCTGTCTGACGGGTCACGGTGGCATGCCAGCCGTCTTCGCAAAGTGTCACCGCCGACTACCGCAAGTACCGGGGTCCTCGCAGCTACACCACCGGTCGTCACAGGTATGTGGGCAGACACTGACACAGACTTGGCAGCAGCAGACGACCCCGGACTGCCGTTTGAACTTCCTCTAGCACCAGCAGACCACCACCCGGTGGCGCCAGTTGAGTGGCTGGCCCGGGCTCGGGCTCGGCCCGCTTACCTTGGGGACTATATTACTGACTTTTGAACTGGCCAAGTTGTCTGGGTGGGGGTTGGGTTTCTGAGTGTTGTTGTATCCCGGAGGGGGGGGGGAAATGTTAGGTATGCGCCACGTCAGTGGGACTGGCCCTTTAAGAGTGTTATGACAGTACCGGAAGTTACGTCGGACTGTGAACAGTAACAGTTTAGCCTGCTAGCATCTAGGCAGCATAAGCATTGAAGCCTGTACTACCAGCAGCCGTTGTTTAATAAAGCATCAAACAGTACGTCGTGGTCCGCCCGTTCTTCAGACATAACACTCTGCAGACAGGTGGACAGGCTGCTCAGGTGTATCATGCAGGAAGCCACAGAAGCGGACAACAGCAGCATCCCTGGCAGTACTGTAGTAGCACCTGGCCTTGTCCTGCTGGGCACCTCTGACATTTTGGGCATCAGGAGATTGAATCTGACGTACATTAAGAACAAAGACAGACATACAAAACAATTAATTGCTGTGGGCGTAAAAATATGGCAGATTTTATCAGTGCATAAAACATTGAAACATGTTACTATTTCTAAGCATGTTTGTTGTTATTTACTGGACATTACATATTTATGTTAACTTTTGGAGTACTTACGGGGGGGGGTACGGTGGCGCAGTCGGTAGCGCTGTCGCCTCACAGCTAGAAGGTCCTGAGTTCGATTCTCGCCTTGGACGCTGTGGGCGCTGGAGTTGTGACCCCCCCATATCTTCAGTGCCTACTGCCCAGGTGGGCTATCTCATCGAAAGGGCCTTTCTGTGTGGAGTTTGCATGTTCTCCCCGTACCCCCCAGGGGGTTCCTCCGTACATAACCCCCCACTAAAAACATGCAGAAGATCGTCACCCGACCAGTGACAACAACATCTGAAGTTGGTGCAATGATGGTCCAATGATGATCCCCGGGCGCTGGGAAGAAAAATTGACCACTGATCCTGGCCTGCCCCCCGGAGGAAAGGACAAGCCTGGATGGGTCAAATGCAGAGGACATATTTCACCGGCCACCGTCAGCATGAGTGTGTGTTGTGGCCGCATGCATGTGTTGTAGTGTGTTCGTGTGACAATAAAAGATGGGCTTACGTCTGAAATCATGTTTTTTTTTCTTTTCGTGAAATTGTGTTTTTTTTTTACTTAGCATAGCAATCTAGAGCCACTACCTGTTCCAGGTGCTGGACAAGCCCCTGGTAACCACGAAGGAAGTGGTCCAGGCCACGCAGTAGGTGTCCTACCCATCAGGTCCCACCAATTCTGGTGGGGACCAGTGCTGTGTGCCCAAGAGCCTGGAAGCTGTTTAGCAGGTTTGCCCTGTTCAGTGGACTGGTGTGGTAGAAGGTATAGAGCCCACTGATGAGGTCTTCTACTTTCTGGAACATCACATTGGAGCGGATGGAATCAGCAAAGGCCAGTTCAAGGCGTTGTGCCATACAGTGGATCCCGATGATGTAGGCCTTGTCCCCCTTCAGCCGGCTGACCACACCGTTCCTGGCTCTGGTCATCACAGCCGCTCCATCTGTTGCCAGAGCAACCAACTTGCTCCCCCACTCCTCACACACTCCTGTTTTCAAACATTTTTGTTTTGTTAAAAAGTGGTAATTGATTATTGCATTAGCATTTTCATTATGATCTAAAATGATGCATGCATTATGCCTCCTTAACAGGTTTCATATGACAGACAGTGATACTAATTTAAGAGAATAAACATTTTCACTTACTCACACATCCACTCGAAGTCCGTAAAGGGTCTTGCCTTCTTTCCAATGGCATGTACAGTCCGAAACAGCATCTTCATTTTCGTGCTGGTCTGCTCTGACATGGCTGTTAGCCTAGCCACAGAGGGTCTTGAGAGGAGAGGCTCCGATTGAATCAAGGACACAGACAGACATGCAGCCAATGTGACACTGGCTCTGGTCATGGTCACGAATGGCTTCCAGCTTCATTGATTTACTACCGATGACAAACGTGTTGTTTCTATTTTTCTTTTTGGCATACTTGCGGCACACGGAACAACTCATCACTACAGCCCCAGCATCATACCGTAGCCAGTCTCTTGAAACACCGCTATCGCCAAACTTCCACTCCTCTCGAAACTTTCTTTTGTTAGGTGGTCCCACTCTCGCTGCCACTTCATCCTTTTCGTCTGAGAAAGCCGCGGTGGGTTTTCTTTTTAGCGGCCGGCTTACTCCCTCGATATGGTTCCACATTGTAACCCATTTAATGTTATATCAAGCTAACGTTAGCTATATCAGGCGGACCGGCGTAACGTTAGCTCCCTGCAGTGCAAGCAGCCGCGGTAGAATGCAGATGGCCACGGCCAGTCAGCACAGAAGAGTAGCGGATGTGACTTCAGTAAACAAGCCAAAACAAGCCCTAAATGAGGCCGGAGATGACGCGCAAGGAGAGATTGGGGGCTGCAATAAAGGCCACTGTCGTAAGACCAAAACACACCGCAGTTTTAATTATTTTACATTACTATTTTGTTACCCTTTTCTGACAGCCCTTTTATGTCACTCGCCAAAGCTAAAATCTGCCCGCCATTGGCGGGTGGCGGGCTCTAATTTCGGGCCCTGGATGTCATCACTGTCAAGTCCCATAAGAATCTCTGTCTATGATTCCATCAAAAGGAACACTTCCAGATTATCTTGAGTGAGGGAGGTTCTTATACCTAAAATACACTACAAGAGTTTCCCTCCGATTTTACATAGGATTTCCAGTTGGGCTCAGTCTGTCTTTGTTGACTGTAGTCTGTAGTTGTTGTGGGCAGTTGTTAGGCCAATTAGCAGCAAAATCTGTTAGTGTATTATGGGTACAGATTTCTAATCGTCAAGTGTAAACTACCTCCCGACTCCAGTCAGAGCGGGGTCATCCCTATGTTCCCCGGGTTCTATATTCCCCGGGTTCTATATTCCCCGTTTTTCAGCAAAAGGGTTATTTGGGTTAGGGTTAGGGGTAGGGTTGGGGTTAGGGTTAACCCTAACCCTCTTAGTGAAAAGCGGGGAACATAGAACCTGGGGAACATAGAACCCTCTTAGTGAAAAACGGGGAACATAGAACCCGGGGAACATAGACATGATCCCGTCAGAGCCACAACGATTATATCAAACATGTTTGAATTTCTCTTGTAGTGTAAACTGGTCCAACGACCCGACCCGACTCAACTCAACTCAACTATGGCCCAATGATATTAGTCTAGAATGTGTTGGTGTAAATATCTCTCTGTCCGATGAAATGTCACTGGTGATTGTCTGCATCTATCGCAAGCCTTTGGCTAAAATTGATTTTTATGATCATCTCAAGACGCTCCTTAATTCATGTGATCACAAAAAAGAAATTATTTTGATTGGGGACTGGAACATAAATTGGGATGTGAAAAAAGATAGAAAAAGCCTGAAATCAATTATGGATTATTTTAATTTTACTCAGTTAATTGACCAACCCACTAGAATCACTCATCGATCTCAATCAAAAATTGACTTCATTTTCTCGAACAAACCTAGAAGTGTTACTAAAATACACAACCTGTTAACAGGAATCTCGGACCATAATGCGATTTTCTTCTCCAGAAAACTTAATAAATCCCGCTTCCAAAACCCATTCTCTAGTACTTCTGATAACCGTACAAACACTTCGATTGTCCCTAAAAACGAAGAGCAAAATCTGGCAAGAGCTCTAAAAGATATTGAGTGGGATAATCTCACCACGTGTGATGATGCAGACATCAGCAGCGATATGTTTCACTCTAGGTTGAAGGATGTAATCCTCAGTTTCTCCAGACGAGGGAGCCATAGGAGGAGGAACTCCACCTCCCTCCCCTGGCTCAACTCGTCGTGTTTGAAACTGATGAAAGTCAGGGACCTGCTGCTTAAAAAGTCAATTACAACTGGGCTAGGCACTGACCGACAATTGTTTGTTTCAGCTCGAAATAAGGTGATTGCTGAATTAAGGAAGGCTAAAGCCAACTTTTTTATCACTGTTATAGAAAGTGCAAGGGGGAACAGCAAAAAAATCTGGCAAAATATTAATAAACTGACAGGTAAACAACCGAAACAGGACACTAAAGCTATGGAATTAAAGGTCGACAACTGGCTGGTGAGCAACCCTGTCACCTTGGCAGAAAAACTCAACACCTTCTTCATAAAATCTATTGATGACATCTCGAAACAGTTTGGCGTATCCACATGCCCTGTAAATATGGTGAATAACCCTACAGTCAATGGAGTACCAATTTTTACCATCCAGGAAATTTCTGTACCTGAGGTCATTGATATAATTAGTGCTCTGAACAGCTCTAAGGCTAAAGATGTTTATGGTCTTAACACCAGCTTCTTGAAGTTAAATAAAGAGACATTAGCGCCACCTATTATGCATTTAGTTAATTTATCCATCAAGCACTCAACCGTCCCAAAGGCATGGAAACTGGCCTCAGTTACCCCAATCTACAAAGCTGGTGATAAATCTGACATGAACAACTTCAGACCCATCAGTATTTTACCAATAATCTCTAAAATCATTGAAAAATGGGTTGCTAAACAACTTATAGAATTTCTAGAGACGAGCCAGACCCCCTTGCACCCCATGCAGTTTGGTTTTCGTCCACATCACTCAACTGACTCTGCTTTGGTCCTGCTCTTGGAGAAAATAAAAGGCTCCTTGGACAGGGATGGTTGTGTGGGAGCTGTGTTCCTCGATCTTAAGAGGGCGTTTGACACCGTCAACCACAGTGTGCTCCTCTCTAAATTGTCCAGTTTCAATTTTTCTGTTGAGGCCATTAACACATTCACTGCCAGCCGTTTTTCAATACTGTAGTTAGCTTCTGCCAGAGGGGTTTTTTGAGGATTCTGGCTCATCTTTCAAGAGCCGAGGATTCGTTTCTGTTAGGATTTTGTGAACACACAATATCTCAAAAGAACTAATAGAATGTGTGCTTTCTCTGTCTAAAAGAGTTAGTTTGTAGAGTTAGTAGTTATGTAAGCATTAGCAGTTGAATACAGGATGGTTTCAGCGTCTGAAAATTTATTCTGAGATAAGCGGCTTTTTGTGAAATTCGATAGAACAGTCACTTTAACCATTCATTTTTGGCATCAGTAAGACGTCAGACATCTAAACAATAGTTTTGAACAGTAATTTCCTCCATAACAGCAGGAAACACCCCTCTCCTTCAAACTCCTCCCTCCATGTGTGTTCTTCTTGGCTGCAGCGGGCGTGTCACAAGCTCGTTTCTGTTGCTGCTGTAACCTCGCGTCACCAGGCTCACTGCTTTGCTGCTGCTGTGCCTGTCTGCTGGCGGCCGCTGGGCAAGTGTGGATGGGCTCGCTCATTTCTTGGGGTTCTGAGAGCTTTGATGAAGCTTTTGCGATTCTGGTCTTATTTATGCTGCGTGTTTCAAAGTGTGTTCCACCCGTAATCTATTATGCAAATTTGCAAAACCCCACCGCCAGCTCCCAAGCGCGAAAGCGTTTTCGCCAATCCATTTTCATGAGAATGGCTTCCTCACACTGCTTTTTGCTTGCCTTCCTCTAGAATGGAGAGCACTGTCGCCACTTAGTGGGTCGGTGGAATGGGTTGTCCACGTTCGGTAGCTCCAATATTTTTATAGGAGACGTGGGGGGCATTGATCCACGTAGCACCGTCAAAAAATTTTTTTTTTTTTTTTTTGACGTCTCAACTCGTCATTGGCAGTCAACCGTTGGATTTTTTTTTGACGAGTCAACTCGCCATTGGCAGTGAACGTGTTAAATGGGTTGAATCATATCTGTCTCACCGGGAGCAGTGCACTGTGGTTGGCGGTGTCAGCTCCCCTTACCTGAGCTGTCCAGTAGGGGTCCCCCAAGGGTCAATTTTGGGGCCAATTTTCTTTTCTTTGTACATTAATGATCTTCCTGATTACTGTTTTAATGTAGATGTCCAGCTTTATGCTGACGACACAGTTATCTTCACAAGGGCACAAGGGTTATCTTCAAAAACCCAGGGGAGGCGGCACGTGTCTTATCTTCAGCTCTCTCTCATATCCAGGCATGGCTAACTAAATCTTGTCTCGTGCTGAATGCAAAAAAAACAGTTTGTATGTTATTTTCTAAAAGAACATTGCACCTCCGCGCTCCAATGTCTTCTTGGGGTCAGAGGAATTAGCTGTGGTTAACGAGTTTAAATACTTAGGCGTGATGTTGGACTCCAACCTAACGTTCAGTAACCACATTAAAATGATCTCCAAAAAAATTCAATTCCACTTGTATAATTTCAGACAAATAAGGAGCTGTCTGTCCACAGACGCTGCGTTTTTATTTTTACACTCGATGATCCTTTCGCATCTGAATTATTGTATAACTAGCTGGTCGTTGACAGGTGTAACCACTCTCAAACCAGCCGAACTACTTTATAAAAAAGCCCTGAAAATACTAGATAAAAAACCCTTTTCTCATCACCACTGTCATGTCATACGTAAATATGACATGCTAAGTTTTGAGAACTTTAGAAATTTCACCTCTGCCTGTCTAATATACAAAGTTCTATATGGACTGGCGCCGCCTCCTCTTGCTGACTTCGACTGCCAACTCGACCCGTGTCACTCGGGCCATCACGAACAAGGTCTGTGAGGTCCCCTTTAGAAAAACTTCCTTTAGCCAGAAGACCTTATCCTTCATGGGAAGCACCCTCTGGAATAATCTACCTACCTCTATTAGAGAATGCCCTAGTCTCGCCACCTTCAAAGGCCAGTTGAAACTATGGCTCAGATCAAACCAGCAATGTGATCACACCTAACATATCGCTACATGCTCTGTGTGTTTTATTCATTTTAGGTTTTACTAACCTTTTGTACTATTAATTTTTTGGTACTATTAATTGTGTGTGTTTTAATCATTTTTGGTTTTACTAATCTTCGGTACTATTAATCTTTTTAGTACTATTAATTTTTTTTTCTCTCTTTCATGATTACATCAACCTGCCATGGGACTACAGGTGGAAACTAGCCCTTGGGCTATAACCTGGCATGTTTACTGTACGGCTGTACTGTTCATTAACGTGTAAAGTCCCATTCTTTAAATAAATGAATCTGAATCTGAATCTGAACTCACACGTGCATGTGGAATCCCGTCAATATCCAATGGAAAACTAGGAGTGGCAATGAGCCAAAAGCAGTGAAATTGCTAGTCTTCATACAATACAAGTTTCTGTCTATGGGATTTTTGAATGGGTTTTTGCCGCGATGCTTCAAATAAGGGCTGGGCAAGGCAAGCTTAATCAAACGCGAACCAGAGTTCAGTCGGATAATCTCCACTGTCATTGTGCTGGATATGCCGTACAGCGTATCGACGCGGGTTACGCCTCTTACTTCTATAGCTAGCCTATCCGCTGGTTATTTTATTATGGACATCTGCTACGGTATAGAATGCCTAGCTCACTAGTAACCCGCGGGGTAGAGAGATTTGTCCAACTGTTAACCACCTCCTAAAATCCTTGAGTCCGACCTGCTGTAATTCCCCCCTTCGGAGGAGATCACTCAAGTTAACGGTGGCTCTCTCTAGCACTGTCTGATGTTGTGTGTGTTGGAATTCATTCTAACTATGTGTTAATCTGCACTGGTTAAGGTCGTGTTAAAGTTTTTCCCTTGAGATGACAATTCTTGCTTAACCTGACGATGTTTTAATACACCTTCCCTGTCAAGTAGTCGTTTTAAGCTTGTCATTACAAAGGCCTCCAGAGTAACCTTAAAAGACGTGACACGTCAGGCTAAACCAAATGTTCCTAGTATTTTTACATCACGAGAAGAGGCTACTACCTAAAAGATGGACATTCGCTCAAATAAAAGAGATGAGATCAGGTGTTGGCGCATATAAGTTGCTTTTTAATTAGAGCGTATAGCTTAGCACAGCAAAAATATAATTTCAATACAATTCTCAAACATTCACATGGCATACATTTAAACACAACATAATAACACAAATCATCTTTCCTTTGCCTGGGGCAAAGCTGGGGCCTGGGTTAGTAAGGAGGAGTATCAAGCACTCACAACGGAGGAGAAGGAGGTAGGGAAAAAATGAAATAAAAATCTACACCCTGAAATCAGATGGGTATATAGGGAATTGGCTTGGAAATGGGTTTAAAGGGGCTAAGAGAGAAACAGGTGGCACTTCAAGGGGACAGGAGTAAAATCGCTGAATTATATATAAATATAGAGTTAGGAGTGGTACATCAGAAGGCGCATATGGCGCAGGGGGTGCACTGGGAGGGCAACGCGGAGGTCGACCGCTTTGTCCAGGCATGGAGAGTGACAATCATGGGGTCTGGTGAGTGGGAAGAGACTGAAAAACAGTTGTTCCAGAAGAGTGTGTAGATGAGGTCACGCGTGCAGTTCATGAAGACATTGAGCATGCAGGGGGGACACCTACACTAGTGAGTTGGTGGAGTCGGAACTCTTTATATCGGGACAGCGTGTGAGACAGGTCCTGCAGGGTAGTATGGTGTGCGGGGAGTGGAATCCCGGATCATAAAAGACGCAGGACGGAAGGCCTAGAGATTTGAGAGCAATACCTTGGGGGTGTGTCTGCGTGGACAGGGGTGGACCTCTGGGGATTACAGCTAGAGGAGGATAGAGCAGTACTTGAGGAGGTGGATAGATACAAGATCCGGGTACTTGTAGTGAAGCCTGTAGCTCTCTTGGAGTCCCTGGAGAGCTCCAGACGGACAGCGGGAGTCATTGTGAGACTGTCGTTGTTGACCGGTGGTGTCAGTAGAGTACCATGACGGTGACGTTGGGGGCCGTTCTGAGATACAGAACCAGGGGAGGTAGGCCGTCTCCCGCACAGGAGTTTTACGGGAGACCGTATGTGACCACGGAGGCAGGGAGGAAGGAGGACGAGTCATCGTTCAATCCTGACTCAGGCTATCCTTTCTCCGTGGGTTTAGACGTCTGGATCTAGGCTCGGACCAGACCAGGAGGGTAGTAGTCTACCAAGAGGTGCGACAAGCAAGACAAGATAGTCGAAGTATAGACTATAGTGGGGTGCGGCTCAGAGACACAGGTATACAGAGGGAGGAGCGACTTCAACCAACGGCCAGAGGATAAACCAGAGACGGAGATATCGATGGCTACACGCATTTTGGACTTACCAGCCTGGATAAAAGTAGTTAATATCCGAGGTCTGGTTATCACGAGGAGAGGTAGGAGCAATTTTGGGCGAGTAAAGCCCTTGATGATGATGAACAGCTTTGCTTATCGCTTATTGCTTATTGCTTATTGCTTATCGCTTATTGCTTATCGCTTATCGCTTGCAACATTTATGGGGCATATGGGGTAGTTGTTAGGGCGCTAAGGGTTTTAGATGATGAGTTTGCCCGGTTTTGTTAGGACGATATATTAGGGGAGAGTCGCGATGGTTTATTATTTTTGGAGGTGAGCGTTGGAGTGACTGGAGGATGCTGGTGTGTTCGACGACCCTCTGAAGATAGTTTAGCCATGAGTAAGATAGCGCGGTGATAGGTAGTCAGGGAACTGGGCAAATTCCAAAAATAGGTTTTTCTTCTCCTTTTATTTTTTGATACAGCGCATTAACACTTGTGCTGTAGGATGTCATTAATATTGTTTGTGATTGTGCCATAGGAGACCCAGGGTGCAGTAAGTGTCGCCTCCCCCTTGGGGGGGTTAGGACACTGTGGATTGTCGGTCCTGGGAGCGGTGGTGTGGAGTGTGTTTTAACCTTTATTTGACAGGGTATGGAGGATCCATCCTGGGTAAGCTGGCGCTCCCTGGCATGATGCAACTGATTCCTCCGGCGGGGGGCCTGTTGATGCAGCTGGAATCCGAGGTCTACTTGATCTACAACTCCGTCTACACTGCACTGCTGGAGCGGGTATCGAGTCCGGCAAGGGATTTCTGGTGATGGCACCTATTGCCCGGTTGCTGTGATGTTCTGGGGTGGTTCGATGGCATGGATGTCTACACCCTACACCAGGGGTGCCCAATACGTCGATCGCGATCGACCGCGAAGGTAGTGTGGTCGATCGCATGGCATTGACCATTTTCCACTGTTTCCACTGTTTTTCCACTGTTTTTCCACTTTTCCACTGTATACTCAGTGTATATATATATAAATAAATATGTTTGGTAGATCACTTTGACTTGGTCATTTTAAAAGTAGCTCCCGAGCTGAAAAAGTGTGGGCACCCCTGCCCTACACCGTCCATCAATGTGGTGCAATTGAGTGTTCGAAGGAGTCGGTAGGTGGGTTCGAGGCGAGTGGTCGACTCCGTGGAGGGGGTGTCGAAATGGGTACGGTGCGCCCACATCCCCTCGAACCCCACAGTGACTTAGGGTCATATATCCTACAAGCCAACGTGCACATTCAGCGGAGGAGTGATGTCATCTGGGACACCATGGCTTGGTGTTGCTCAGAGAACAGTAGCCTGTTGGCATGAAGAAAAGAAGAAGTTAGAGGTTATTGCATTATGATGTTATAATTCAGTAATTATAAGGTTTATGATCAGGTTTTGTTTATGTGTTTAATAGAGTACAAGTGGTAATCGATGTGTTCTAAAGGTGTCTGGTGGATACGTATGAAACTAAGGTTACAGTACAGTACAGTAGAATTAAAACGTTATGAGTTTCAGACACAGGGCACACAGGGCCTGTGGGGTAACCATGCTGTGTGTGGCAACGTCCACGCATCCGGCGCATGGGATGCGGCAGAACCAAAGCGTGTAGGATGTAACATTCACGTGCGTGTATCTGGAATCATAGATGGGTTTATGACCATGGGTAAGATGGTAGGCTATGTGAGGTGTCAATGATCAATAATCAGTAATCAATTATATCTGTTGTGATTTGTGGTAACATGACTGAGCATTTAGAAGGCACATTCAGACACAAGGTAATACAAAGTCATCAATGTGTTTTATATAAGAGGAGTAAAAGAGTAAGTAAAACAGGTGCCTGCGTGAGAAATGCAGCAGGGGTCTGAAGATGTGTGGAAATGTTCCCATGGAAAGTCACAGGTGCTGCAAGGTGGATATTGAGTAAGTTCAGTGTCCTGTTCGGAAGCAAGTCGGGGGGAAATGAGGTATGGAAATGTTCCCATGGAAGGTCACAGGTGCTGCAAGGTGGATATTGAGTAAGTTCAGTGTCCTGTTCGGAAGCAAGTCGGGGGGAAATGAGGAAGTAGTGGTGAGGTAGGGCACACAGGGCCTGTGTGCCCTGTGGTTGGTTAAGGGAAATGATTTGGCGAAAATCTATTATAAAAGACAGGAGAAATCATCAGTTGGGGTCTTCACGTCCCTGTGCGTGCAGATGCTATTTCCGACTGAACCACGAATCAACCCACGGACCAGCCAGCCAGCCTAAGACAGCCACGGAGCGAGAGCGAACCCTGACCGAGACACAGTTTGATTCTGACGGGTAGGAAACCTTTTTAACTCAGGTGCAAGATGTAGTCCGTATAAGGAGATCATCTGTCGTTAACACAGATTACGTTTAGATGGGTTTCGGGCTGATTTCTTCTCTCCGCCGCAGGAAAGGAAGTGGGTTTTTAACTGTTAAATGATATTATCTTCCTGTTGGTTAGCGGCTGGGAGGAAGTTTGATGTGATTTAGCGGTGGTGAACGTACTATGGTTGGCGAAGCCGTTTTGTCGTAAAACAGGAAATATATGATATAAGGGGAAAAAACTAATTTAAAATAGGAAACTACAATTTATCACAAATATTGTCCAATAAATTGCCTAAGATGAGGTAGTTTATTATTGGATATATAATTAGAATCATAGTCGGCATGTATAGGAGTGGGTTTTTCTTTACTCTGTAAAGTACATGAGATTACATGGTGAGGCTTTTCCATGGTAAAACGGTTTAAATTAATTTCTCTAACAAATATAAAGGTGTATGAAGATTGAATAAATGTAAAAAAATGTTATACAGTTGACATATATCAGAAATAAATCTGCTTTCATAACTACACACCTTAATTCGAAAAGTGTGCTATCAGGTGTTGATGTTATTTTCAAAGTGACATGCAATGCCTGTAATGCTAAAACCCTCTAAATGAATTTCCTCACTTAAAACGAGTGCATTTATATAATATATAATTATAGAGGAATAGATTCTATTTGTTGAAAGTTTAGAAATAATTCTGTTTCATACCCACACTCCTTGTTATAGAATGGAGCATTGTTATTTTCAAAGTGACATGCAATGTCTGTTATGCTAAAAGCTTCTAAATGAATTTCCCCCCTTAAAACAAGTACATTTATATAATATACAATTATAGGGGAATAGATTCTATTCGGTGAAAGTTTAGAAATAATTCATTTTCATACCTGCACACCGGCATTTTCAATGTGACATGCATTGCCATCTATGTAAAGGGTTTAAATGAATTCTCTCATTCGATGTAAATGCATTTATATAAACTACATCTATAGGGGAATAGATTCCATTTGTTAAAAGTTTGGAAATAAATCTGTTTCATACCTGCACACAGGCGTTTGAGAGTGACATACATGGTCACCTATGCTCGCTCATGGTGAAAAGGGTCGAAAGATGACCAGGCCTAATACTGGTACGATTGTAAAGGAATTCAAGCGATTCAAGCGATAAGGGGCTCATAGTGAGAGATTGACGATGGCCGGTGGCCCGTGTATTAGAAGGTGTAGACCAGCCATAATAGTAATATTACCATTGACGATCTGTCCAGGACCTGGGAGACTGAGGATAAGTTATGTAGTATTTTACATGATATAGAACACTTCACATGGGAGGCGAGTTCGAGCCCTCGGGAGATACAAATGTTTATTCCCCATATAGAGGATGTGGGGAAATAAATTATTTCATTAAAGATGGACCTGAACTGGAAAGTTGGCATTCAGAGCTGATTGGGTTTTTCTATAGGAAAAGGCCTAAGATACAGCATTTTATTCTGGGAACACTTGTACTGGAACTTACCTGGCTGGGAATTAGATAAGGCAGCATTTTAGTCTGGGAACAAATGTAAAGTGGTTTATCTCGCTGAGGTGTACAGTAGCATATATCTGCGTTTTGAACTCGTTTAGGGAAGTCGGAGTAGATCTATTTTTAGAGGAGTAAGAAACCGACGGTTTGAGGCCCGCTCAACAGGCTGGTGTTTGACACTCATTTCACACCGAGAGGGGATCATAACGGAACAGAGCCTATATAGGAAGCAGGCTATATTTAAGGGAAATACATTTTAGTTATTTACTTTTATCTCAGCTTGATCATTTAAAGTCTGGGATAATAAGATCTTGTGGAAGCATTACTTTAAACAAGAAGTGTTAGATTTGGATAGGGGAGAGAAAACACTTCCTATTTTCACTGCATGAAGCAACAGGTTAGCAGTGGCCTGACTGAACTATTATTAGAATGGGTGCAGAAGGCCACATGCAGCCACAATCAACTGATACTGAAAATTACAGTAACTGATTAAAGTGTACTGTAGCCATGCAAAAGTTATTGGGGTCCAACTAAAAGGACTTAAGCGACATGATAAAAATTACAGTAAATAATCAAAATATACTTACTAGGGTCATGATTTCAAGAGGGTTAATTAATATTAGAGTGGATCACCACACCAGGAGTATTTGTGCTTGAATGAAAAGGGTTTATTCAATTTAAGGTTAGGAAAGATGATTTGTGTTATTATGTTGTGTTTAAATGTATGCCATGTGAATGTTTGAGAATTGTATTGAAATTATATTTTTGCTGTGCTAAGCTATACGCTCTAATTAACTCATTGAGTGCATGGACGAACATGTTCGTCATTTCGTTTAGTAACGTAGAGTGCCAAGGACGAACATGTTCGTCAATTGCGTTTTTTGACGGGGGGATGTCGATCTAAGCCTCTTACATCGCCTCTTACAATATGGGAGCTATTGGATGTGTCTAACCTATTTTACAGAACCCTTAGGTGGCGACAGTGCTCTCCAGATTAGACAAAGGCCAGGAGAAAAGAGAGAAGAAGTCATGAGGAAACGGAAATCGCATTGATATGCTTGAAGCATAACGTTAGCTGTGCCTGTGAACAGCAGTCATCTGCTGCCACAATTGAGCCCCATCCGTGTCCGCTGCGATAGCCCATCCATATGATTTAGTTGCCGACACGGCGACACCAGCGTCTTTCTGAAAAGTTACATTATTCTCAGCTGGGAGCTGGGGACACGTTGTAAAAAAGCGGGGGGATGCAGCGGACTTTTCAGTGCAGATCAAACTCAGAGCAAACCGCAGCAGAGACACTCCTCCCACCACGGAGGAGGAGGAGGAGGGGGGTGGGGCACGCAGGGCACTACAGCATACAACCATTGACAGTACACACAGACCCAGGCAGCAGCAGGCTCGATGCATAGAGAGCAAACAAGCTAGAATAGGCTATCTGATGCCCACCAGCAGTAAATCAAGACCAGCAAGAAGGTGTAGGGTCTGCGCACGCAAGGGCCAGCGCTGCTGGTTGCAGCTAAAAAATATTATTTGGCCAAACAAAATTCCTTTGTTTTCACTCTTTTATTGAAGGAAATTATTTTTGAGGTGTCAGTATATCAGAAAATATTAGCTTCAGAGTAAATGATGTGCTTGAAATGTTTAATTTCACAAAAGGCTCATTATCTCAGCTTCTAGAAAAAAATTGCTGTTTTTGGTTAAATCAAGCTATCTTCTCCGGCTCATAACTAAAGAACGGAAAATGGGATCAATAAACTTTTTTTTGCAGATGATAGAAGAGAGTCTCCTCGTTCTTTGTGTGTGTTCGGTGTTTACATAGTAATATCACACAATATTCTGTGGGCCTCGAGAAATCACTGAAAACGCTCTGAAACTCTGGCACTGGGAGCGTCCGTTCTCCAAAAGTGGCTGGCACTCAATGAGTTAAAAAGCAACTTATATGCGCCAACACCTGATCTCATCTCTTTTATTTGGGCGAATGTCCATCTTTTAGGTAGTAGCCTCTTCTCGTGATGTAAAAATACTAGGAACATTTGGTTTAGCCTGACGTGTCACGTCTTTTAAGGTTACTCTGGAGGCCTTTGTAATGACAAGCTTAAAACGACTACTTGACAGGGAAGGTGTATTAAAACATTGTCAGGTTAAGCAAGAATTGTCATCTCAAGGGAAAAACTTTAACACGACCTTAACCAGTGCAGATTAACACATAGTTAGAATTAATTCCAACACACACAACATCAGACAGTGCTAGAGAGAGCCACCGTTAACTTGAGTGATCTCCCCAAGGGGGCGTAGGCCACTGCTTCCGAAGGGGGGAAATACAGCAGGTCGGACTCAAGGATTTTAGGAGGTGGTTAGCAGTTGGACGAATCTCTCTACCCGGCGGGTTACTAGTGAGCTAGGCATTCTATACCGTAGCAGATGTCCATAAGAAAATAACCAGCGGATAGGCTAGCTATAGAAGTAAGAGGCGTAACCCGCGTCGATACGCTGTACAGCATATCGAGCACAATGACACCACACATGAGGACCACTTGCATGAGTTTTGTAGCGTAAATGCGAGCCCTAGAAGTAAAAAAGCTCGAGCTAAGCTAATCCAGAACTACACACTGTCGCATAGGCTTCCATGTCACGTCAGCACTCAACCTGGACTGTTGTTGATGTGTGCACTGATTGGCCCGGGCTGAACGGGCTGAACCAGGTGAGGGAAAGAGAATTTCCGTGTTCGTCCTTTGAAGTGGTGACGTTATTGACGTATATATCCCCATCGACTCAACAGTGTAGTCTAATTTAGCCGTTTGCTAGCTAGCCGCCCTTTTAACGGCACGTAAAAGCTTCAAAACTCATCAAAGTGGTCCTCGTGTGTGAAGATGATATTACTAAACCTGGTTCGCGTTTGATTAAGCCAGCTTTGCCCAGAGAGATTATTAGAAGCATCGTGCCAAAAACCCATTCAAAACTCCCATAGGCGAAAACAGTGAAGAACCAGGAGTGTTAGCATCGATGATTTCCGGACTCGTTCCTGCAGCTCTCTATAGGCTAGATATTTCTGATACCAAGGCACACGTCAATGAGGGAAGCAAGGCGCTATGCCGGTTGCTCACGGTTAAGTCAGAAAGAATAAAACAGAAACTTCCTGTTACGAATTTCAAAATAAAAGTATATCATTGCAACCGTTTTGTGTGTGTGATGCGAAATACCCCAAGTACCAAAGAGGAAATAAAGAAGACATTTGCATATGAACCTGTTTTAAATTAACGTAATGTTGTGGCTTCGAAAAGTCAATTTTAACCTGTAGTGAGTCATGCAGTAATACATTGGCAATTTTATTTTGAAACTAAAATGATGTCTAGCTTCCGTATGGTTAGTGTAAGCTATTTTTATGAAGGTGCTATATAATTTATGTTACGTTCTAGACAGCTATGCACCATAGGCTCTTATGTTGAAGACAGGAAACGAAAGTGTGTGTGGCTGTTGTCGGGGCACTTGACGCTATGCTTATGTCTGAAAAAACAATTCCAAGTCTTTTTCATGCTCTCACGCTCTCCGTTTTCTAAATCATAGCCCCATTTCGAGGAAAATAGACGATATACATTGGATAATAAGAACAGTAATACTTCCGACCGGTAGAGGCAGCAATGTGCCGCAAGACATCTAGTCTGCGGAAAGTAACACGAATAAGAAATTTGTTGGGGGGGGGGGCGCCCCGAAGCACAAGCGGAGGGAGGAAAACAGCGCAAAGGAGAACCGACGTGCCACGTTCAAAATCATCATAAAAGTATTATTTTATTTGTATTATGTAGGCCTATGTTTGATATTCAATATGTACACGTGCATGCACACACACATATGCTATCCCAGTCACTGCTCCACCCCCTCTGCCGGATCTGGGGAGGGCCGTAGGTGGACCTGCACATGCTTCCTCCAATACATGTGCAGTAGCGTGTGGGAGGATCACGCTACCTCCCCAGTTACCCTCCACCCAGACAGGCGCCCCCAACGACCAGAGGAGGTACTAGTGCAGCGACCAGGATGTACAGTATCTTTGTTTGTTTGTGTATAAAAACAAACTGTATGTAAAATGTAAAAAGTAAAATTATGGATGGAGATGAGTGCTGATAGCTATGTGTAAAATATCTATAATAAGCGATGGGGATGTAATTTAAGGATGTCATGATAATATATAACTGTTAAAAGTGGTAGCAGTGGTGGTGACTTGCTATTATAATAATATTAATAAACATAGGTCAATAAATAATCATAGTAGAAATATAATAATAATAATAATAATAATAATAATAATAATAATAATAATAATAATAATACTAATAATAATAGTTATAATAGTAATAATAATCGAAGTGGAAACAGTAGTTATAATATTGATAATAGTTCGGAACAGAAGGTAGGTTAATGTAATAATGGTAATTTAGTAAATAAATAAATAAATAAATTAACAAAACATTAAATAAATTAAACAGTCAAACAATCAAAAATAAACAAATCCAGTCAAAAGGGGGGGGGGGGGGGGTGGATAATGGGACGTATTAAACAATAATAATAATAATAATATAATAACCGTAGCTAAACGAATCATAATACTAATAATGGAAGCCATAATCATAGGTAATCAATAATCATAATAGAAATGTCAGTAATAATAATGATAATGATAATAAGCATAGTTATACTAATAATAATAATAGTAATGAAAATAGTAATCATAACAGTAAGAATAGTTCAGGACTGGAAATAGGTCAATATAATAATGGTAATTTAGTAAATAATAATAATAATAATAAATAAACAAACAAAACATGGGATAAATTAAACAGTCAAACAAAGATAAACTAATTCAGTCAAAAAGGGGGGCAAGATAGTGGGACAGATTAAACAATAATAATACAATTATTACAATTATTACAATAATTATATAATTATTGTACTATATTATATTATATAATAATGGTAATTTAGTAAATAATTAAATAAAAAAACAAAACTAAATGAAAACACAATCAAGTCAAAAAAAGGGGGGACAAGATTGTGGGACAGATTAAACTATAATAATAATAATATAGTAACTAATTATACTTAATTATATAGTTATAGCAATAACAATAATGCAAACCGTAATCATAGGTAAAAAATAATCACAATTGAAAGGTCAATAATAATAATAATAATAATAGTTGTACTAATAATATTAATGTAATGATGAAAACCGTAATCATAACAATAATAGTAGTTCAGAACTGGAAATAGGTAAGGATAATAACTTAGTAAATAAATGAATATATAAACAAACAAATAAATATACAAACAAAAACCTGGGATAAATTAAACTAAATAAAGTCAAACAAACAAATAAACCAATCAAATCAAAAGGGAGGGCAAGATGGTGGGACAGATTAAACTATAATAATAATAATAATAATAATAAATGTTCCCAGTAACAACTAAACAAATAAGATAAATATGAAACCGTCCCCTTCACATGTCCAGTCCACCACTTGCCCTCATGTAGCTTACTCGGCTAACGCTATAGCCTTAAGTTTAGTTTCCTGAATTGTCTCATCGTATGGGAAAATACGAATGCGTCTTCTCTTCAAACACGTTGTTATGCCCCAGTCTAGGGGGTTACATGTCGCCACTCCGACATGCCGCCACTCCCACATTCCGGCACTCAGAAATATCGGCACTCAGAAATATTGCCACTCAGAAATCTCGCCACTCCGATTTTCATAAGGTCCGCCACTCCGAACTTGATTTGACTTCCAGTTCACATTCAGGCAGCTGTGCAGGGTGCTGAACCGGGTGTCAGATAAAGTACTCTGGCGAGTCGGGCGGAGCCGCAGCCTGCACCTTGCACTCTGTGATTTTGTGTGTCTAAATATTAACCAAGCCTGAACTATGAACCAAACCGTGAAAGCTACATCTTTCCCAAAATCTACTTTGAATTATAGAATTGATTAGAATCGTTTTTGTCAATAAATATTTTCGTTTGGACTTTTAAACTTCTGTAGGCTGTGTGCCAATTCTCTCTCTCTCTCTTTCTCTTTCTCTCTCAGATGCTGCTAAATGGGTTGCCTCGAATCCTCGAAATGATTGTGGAGCCCAGCAAAATTAAAATAAAGACGTGTCGTTCAAAGATGTTTGGCACATTTTAAATTGCAAAATGCAATTTAAAATGTGCCTTTTTTAATCCATTTTCATATTCTTGCTTATTCATTTTCATATTATTTGTCCTTTGCATAATTATTTTTCACCTTTACTTTACCATCAGACAATTGTTTTACTTAAAGCACAAGCAGAATTGTGCCACACTGTATACAGGTTAATTAAGTAGGCTACTAACGGAGGTACGGTGGTGCAGTGGTAAGCACTATCGCCTCACAGCTCGAAGGTCGTGGGTTCGATTCCCACCTGGGGACGAGGTGAACGCTGAAGGAATGCGTGCCCGAGTTTGCATGTTCTCCCCGTGCCTCCCGGGGGTTTGCTTCATATAGGAACCCCCTTCACAAAAACATGCTATGTCCTGGTTGCTAATGTGGTTCCTCCTCTGGTCGTTAAGGGTGCCTGTTCAGAGGGAGGGGAACTGGTTGGAATAGCGTGAACCTCCCACGTGCTATGTCCTACCGGTGAAGCTTCCTCTGTCAGGTGAAAAGAAGCGGCTGGCTGACTGCCCATGTCTCGGAGGAAGCATGGAGCCAGTCTCGGCTCTCCCCAGATCGGCAGAGGATGGAGTAGCAACCAGGATTGAGAAATCAAGTGAGCACTAATGGGGGATAAAATGGGATTTAAAAATCGGAGGGGGGGGGGGGGGGGAAGTAGGCTACTAACTTGCACAATAAATAATTAAATAAATAATTTTCTATAGACTACATGATGTCAAAAATATGCATGTTCAGGGATGCATGAAGCTGGGGCGGGACGAGAACAATGATGCGATGAAGGTTGGAGTAGTAGTACTGGCCAATCCACTTTCACCCCTGGGTGAAAGGAAAACACTCTTAATAAAACGTCTCCCACATTTACACCTTTATAATCCTCTACTTTGCTGCGCCCTGCAGCTGTGTAAAATGTCATACAAAATAATTATAAATTCCAATAGTATAAGCTTGCCTGATTAACTGAAAACAATTATACAATAACGAAAAAAATAATATCCTAACGAAAATAGAAGTCTAATCAAGTAAATAGCCTTCATAAAGTGCATCAGTAAAAGCCCAGTTCTATACTGCTGCGCTGCTGAGACACGCAGTTCAGGGATTCCGTTAGCCGGTAATTGCAGCTTTTAGCCGGTATTTGTTGACATGGGCCAGTGATAGAGAGAATAAAATCTATTCTTTCCGCTAAAATGTATATGTAAATGTATATCACAGCTTATCAAATACCAAATGAATTGAGCCTTGAGTCCAGGAAGATTTACCATAAAAGTATATTTAATAGCTTACATTCTCTGCAATACATGTATATTGACAGAGGGCTGAACCTCAATGTACACATTCTGATATGTCATACAGAGTCAATTATTCAGCCATATGGCCGACAGTGTAACATAGATTTATAGGCAGAGGAGGAAAAGGCAGAGAGGGGGGGGGTGATGACTTGACTTGGAAATGTGTGTGCGTCCACTTGAGTCTACAGGGAAACTGTTATCCGTTGTTATTGGACACGATGCACTGCCCAAGGTTTCAGCAAAGAGGAGAAGTCCTCTCTATGGGGCTGGGTGAGATGTCAGTGTGAGTCTATGTGTCAAATGGAATGGAACTTATAGCATAATTATGCAAATAGGCCTATAGCTTATTGATTAATGTGTCAGATGTCATGTTAACTTATATTTTTCTCCAACAATCCACCCAATTGTTATGTTCATCAATAACAATAATAATTACAAAATTTAAGTTCACTATTCAATATAATGCTTGTATCTGTACTTAATTGTGGGCCAGGGCTGGGCAGGGGGGGTTTTGAAAACATAGGAAACATTAAACACTTGAAAGAACACAGAATTTTTGATCAATATGCAGTCCAGCGCAGTCTCAGCTCATTATCACAGCATCTCCATTATCTATTGGAAGAGAAAAACAGATTTTAGTGATATAATGACAAAATTACATCACCACTGCTGCTATAATATATAGGAGTGGGCCTACTAATCTTAACTCTATATGGTTCAATGCAAACAGTCTAATTAATAATGCATTGAACTTAATATTCAGTGTGTTCCAAATCACACTTAAATCTTTTCCAGCTTCACTTTATTCAACGCTTCCTGTAAAAGGAATCATGTCTTTAAGTAAAATATTTTCAAAGTATTCACAACAGGAACAATATTTTCAAAGTATTCACAACAGGAACAATATTTTCTCATCATTCATGTGATGACTCTAGTTCATTCATTTATTTGTTTGTTCCTGGTGCTGTTGTTGTAATTGTTGTTATTAAAAACTATTTAATAGCCCATCTCCATGCAGTGGTTTAATTTCTTTTTGGGAACTATTTTATTAGAATAAAATTCTATTTCTAGTTTACTTTAATATTGGTTTGTTTGGAATAATGAACTGAAACTTTCTAAAATGCAAAACATTCATAACATTGATTAATCATATTCATTAAAACATAATCACAGTATCATATAACTGATTATTCTTAAAATGATACTTTAAAACACTTAATTTTATTTAATATTGAAAATAGAAAGAATTTTCTTTACTCTAGTGAGCACAGTTAAACGTACTCTCTCCAGTAGTTTACTAAACTAGGGAGCACAGTACTCAAAGTACAGATTTGTGCTGGTGTTGAAGGTTTTCTGTGACGTACAACCTGTAACTATAAACATTAGATTTCACAATGTGCCTGTATTTTAGACAAAATAACTTCATTACAAGTTATTAGTACAACAAGTACGTACATACGGCAGATAATGTTTTGAGATACTCTGTGAGTACATATTCAATTGTTTATTTTATAATTTGTTTGCAATGAACCTCATACACAAGATGGCTCCTTGAGTCTGCCTTTCAAGTTTACAGATTTCGTGGACTTGTCTTGAGAGTGGGCTGGATGAATTCCCAAAAAAAACTGCTTTAAGAGCTAGCTTATTGGGGTGGGTCAGTCCCCAGACTGAGGCAAAACAACAATACTCTAAACGCAAACTCAAGTGTAATCTCGTCCTCAGAGGCCATTGGCTTATCTATAGATACTTTTGAAAACATCTCACCGTACTTAAGTGTAAATTTTGCTTATGTGTATATCAAACCAAAAGTTAAATGTTGGTTTGCCCACTTAATTTTATTTCTCATCCACCCAATTGGTGGTTGATAAATGTGCATTTTTCTGTTTAAGAAAATACTTCAGATTCAGATTATCGTACACAGGAAGTCTTCACCCTTCACAACACATTCTATTATGATTTATTTTCAAAATAATAATCAACAGTCTATTTACTCTAATTGATTTTCAAATTTGCTTACTGCACTTTAAATAATGCAGAGCTTACTTCACTCTATTGATTCATAACAAAAAACATTTCATTCAATCACATACTGTGGGGTTTGAACCTGGGGCTTGTTTCGACATTCAATTTCATAATGTGTAATACTGTGGGGTTTGAACCCGTGATACAGGGCTTATCTCTCTGACCTAGAAAAATGCGGTGGCTGGCTCACTGTTTGCTCAAAGGTTTTGGGGATCCAATTGTTTCTGGCTAAGTTTAACCTTGTTGGAAGACTGGCTGTTCCAAGGGAACATAAACAAATTATTTCAGCCTGCTATGTTCCATCACATTGGGCCAGCTATAGGGGAAGATTGACCATCGCTACTTGGGCCAATTGAATCAACAAGATGGCTGTTTGTCCACTCGCTGCTCCCGTTTTTTATATCTACAATCTTTTACGTAATGTCCTCTCTTTCCGCAGTAGTTGCATTTATCGTAGCCTTTATAACGAGTGTGGTTTCGAGGCACATGCATGGTGTACTGATATGGGGAACTTCCTGAATTGTCTATGCGTACTGGCATGTGGTCAGCTGATATAGAATGCTGAACCATCTGATGTGGCAAATGATTTGGGTCTGTTTGTATGTTCACAGGTATCTGCTTGGCCATATTTAAAACACTTTGTTCGGTACCTGTGTCAAATTTTACGGGCTCATCTCCATACTGTCTGATAACCATCTCAAGCTGTCTAATTGTCTCTCTGGCTCCTTCACACTCCGGCCTTCTACAAAGCCCTTCAGCGTCCATTATGATAGCTTTTTCAGAGAGCAGAACCAGATGGCTTCCTTACAGTATGAAAAGACAACTGAGCAGGCCTAGGCTTATCTACAGTATTTGTTTTAGTTTACACACGACTCGGTGAGCCGTTGTTTTGATCAATTCTGTTACGTCTCTCTCTCTCTCTCTCTTTGGCAGAAGGCAAATCACTGATTAGGTAAACTGACCTCTCAGGAAAAACTCTGGAGGTAAACACACATCTCAGGTCAACTCAAAACTCTGGAGGTAAAACACACATCTCAGGTGAACTCAAAACTCTGGAGGTAAAACACACATCTCAGGTCAACTCAAAACTCTGGAGGTAAAACACACATCTCAGGTGAACTCAAAACTCTGGAGGTAAACTGACCTCTCAGGTGAAGGCAAAACTCTGGAAGTAAACTGACCTAAAGTAATAAACCTGTATTTTAGAGAGAGAGAGAACTAAGAGAGAGAACTACGTATTTTGTTTATCACTTACTTGTGATCTCTGATAGTGTCCGTGTGTGTAAAGTAATTTTCAACACTTTACCTTTTAGTCGATGTGGGGTCTCTGGTGACAGAGGGACGGTTGTTCTCCTGTTGACCAGTTCCGTCCGTGTGTGGGGTATCTGGAATTTACAAACTTGGTGACAGATCAATTTGTTCAATCGACAATTGATTCTGTATTTTGGGATTGGCTAAAATACACTTTTTGCAAACCTCCTGTTCAACTCCTTTAAAATAGGCTTCTTAAGAAATTGTTTTGTTTTACAATGAAACAGCTGCTTATTTTTGTTTGTTTGTTTGTTACATGCTTGTTACACATTGTAGGTATTTCAAAAACATCTCAACCATATTGGTTAGACAACTATGATTGCTTCCCAGTCTCGCTCGGTGCTCAATATCTCTGGCCGATCCTAGCCAGCGCGCCACGGGGCTACACCCCGCCGAGTGAGTGGTAGGTTATGGGGAGATCTAAGAAAAGGAGCACACAGCTACCTGGTTTAGGAGCACACAGCTACCTGGTTTAGGAGCACACAGCTACCTATTTGAGCACACAGCTTCTCTATTTGAGCACACAGCTTCAATCATAGAGTTATCTATTTACAATTATATACAATGTCATTTTGACACACCCACAATATGCAAACATTTCAGATTCTTTTAAATATCAGACGACAGCTCAGTAATGAATTATGAAATTAATTCAGACTTACCCGCTCTCGTAGATATCCTGTTCGTGACACGCCAATTGATAGAGAATAAAATCTATTCTTTCCGCTAAAATGTATATGTAAATGTATATCACAGCTTATCAAATACCAAATGAATTGAGCCTTGAGTCCAGGAAGATTTACCATAAAAGTATATTTAATAGCTTACATTCTCTGCAATACATGTATATTGACAGAGGGCTGAACCTCAATGTACACATTCTGATATGTCATACAGAGTCAATTATTCAGCCATATGGCCGACAGTGTAACATAGATTTATAGGCAGAGGAGGAAAAGGCAGAGAGGGGGGGGGTGATGACTTGACTTGGAAATGTGTGTGCGTCCACTTGAGTCTACAGGGAAACTGTTATCCGTTGTTATTGGACACGATGCACTGCCCAAGGTTTCAGCAAAGAGGAGAAGTCCTCTCTATGGGGCTGGGTGAGATGTCAGTGTGAGTCTATGTGTCAAATGGAATGGAACTTATAGCATAATTATGCAAATAGGCCTATAGCTTATTGATTAATGTGTCAGATGTCATGTTAACTTATATTTTTCTCCAACAGCCAGCAAATGAAAAGGTCCCTGCTCAAGCAGCCGGTTGGAAATGCCAAATAAATAAATTATACTGTTTGAACCAAAGTGATGTGTGTCTATCTCTCCCTCCATTCAATTTCAGCACCACGGACAGCAGGGATTCCGCTAGGATTTTCACCGGCCCCAATGCAACCGGTATCGTTCCAAAATTCCGGCCTTATAGAATATTTACCAACCCAGTCAAAATGTAGCTATTGAAAAAAGATCGATTTAATCTTTTTTACATACATAACATATTTTTAGCAAACGAAATTTTCATTTTAAAATCAGTTTTGTTGAAGTTTATTTCAAAATAATTATATGCACTGCGGTCTGCAGTGCAAAGTTAGTGAGGAGAGCCTCACCACTCATTAATTAATTCGGTTCAGGTTTGAATTTACGTTCAGAAATAACATTTAAACAGCAATGAAACACACAAAAACAAAGGCTATGATGCAATCATCCAAGAAATGTGTTTTATCGATATAGCCTAAGGGCGGCTCGACCTCTTCTTCTCAGGAGTAGCAGGAGCTTGATGCTTTCTGTCATTTTCTGTCCTCAGCTGAAGTAGCTACTTGCACCATCATTAGCTATAGCTATGTTTAAAAAAGAACTTGCCCAGCTATGTCTGCTTTGCCATTTTGATCTCATGTCGGCCGTCCGCGGGAATCGGGATGCTGCTGGTGTGTGCATATGGATTTTTTGGCTGCTGGAACGCTGGCTTTGGAGAGACAATGCACATTTGATTTAAATAGGCAAGCAGGTTAACTGCTGCGAGCCAGCAAACAACATGTTATGGTTTTGTGTTAATTTAAAATTGGTTGTAATTATATTTTGTTTGATCATGATGTTGCAGATGGACTTTGGCTGAAAGAGGATATCTTTAGATTTTCAGACTAAATCCTTCATCAAAACTATTGGAGAATGGGCTCCTCAATATAGGCTATGGGTTTCTCATTGGCCCATGCTACACCCTTCCACCAATTTTCATGAAAATCAGTAAAACGCGAAACCATAGCATGCTTTACACCATCGGTAAGAATATTTCAGTGGTAGGCTACATCATCTGCCATCATTGTCTATCAGTGTTAGGATTTCCCCCGGCCATGCTGACCCATTGACCATGCGTCTATATGAGGAGACACCGCCTGAATGGCTCTGGCAAAGGCAACATGTTGAAAGGCATGTGAATAAAATGTTCATCTGCAAAGCAGGATTTAGATTTAGAGATTTGTTTTTATATTATAATCAAGCTTCACAACAGGGTGTGTGTGACATGGGCAGACCATCGTCTGTGACAGCCTGTCGCTGTCCATCGACGGTGGTGTTCAAATGTTCATCAATCGATGCATAGAGCGCCTTGCGCTGTCCTAGGTGCTGAAACATCTGAAGCTTCACTGTCCGCTTTCTTAGACATAGCCTACTGTATCACTTGGCTCAATACGTGACAAATTGTTTATGGATAGGACATCTACCTTTCTAAACATGAGGAGTCTTTGTTTTTTTGCCGAAGGTGAGTAGAGCGGGCGGGGGGAGCGCGGGTGCGGTGGGGAGGAGTGGGGTGCAGTGCGGAGGAGAGCCCGAAGAACAGAATTGGGCAGCCAAAAAAACCTGTGCCTATCAGACAGATCATAAACGCCTCTGCAATCCTCAATTCTTAATGGATTTCTTATGTTTAAATGGCCCTGTAATCTATGGATTGAGGCAGTAAATTCGGCTATGTCAACCATGCTTCAATCACTTAGATCAAAGGCCAGAACTGAAATGCAAGTGTCGGGTCTTACAGTCTATGCCCGCTGCTTTACCATAAAGAAAAGTGCCACAGCAAGCTGAGAGAGAAGGTGTAGCCTACCCGATCGGACTGTTGACTGACTGCACGTCTCATCTCTGGCTTGTTGCAGGTAGGCAACTTCTTAATTTAGATTATCTTTCAAGTTATTTAAGTTCTTGGATGCAAAGAGACATTTAATGTAGGCCCGCCAGTGTCTTTTTTTTAGGCTTAATTAAACGGGAATAGCCTATATGACAAACTCAGTTCTCAAAGTTTGTGACGAGTTCATTCACTATAATAAAATACATTTGTTGGACGATTGGATAATAGCTTTTGTTTTTTGTGTTTTATTGATTAATCTTAATGGGTCTGCAAACCCAAACCGAATTAATTAATTAAATAAGGAGCGGTGTGCAGCTCGCTCCCTTTGCACTCGCAAGCGCAGACCACAGTGAATAGTTAGATAATTATTTTGAAATCAAAAAATGATTTAAAATTAAGATTTCGTTTGCTAAAAATTATGCAATAATATGTTATGTATTTAAGAAATGATTAGGCTACATCTGTCTTTTTTCAATAGGCTACATTTTGACTGGGCCGGTAAATATTCTATAAGGCCGGAATTCTGGAATGTTGCTGGCTCCATTGGCTCCACCAGAAAAAATCATATAGCGGAATCCCTGGCGCAGTGTGCACTGAAATGTCTGCACTGCAGTCTGCAGCTGTGCCATATTCCACAATATCCAAACTTCGGAATGGCGGATCCTTTAGAAAGAGGAGGAAGGGCCGACATTTCGATTAATGAAGGCAGGAATTTTCATAATGGCTGGACCTATCAAAAAAAGGTGAAGGACCGCCAGTCCGAATAATGGAAGTTAACATTCGGAGAGGCAAGTACCTAGACACAACATGAAATGAGCCCATCCTCCCCAGATCCCAAAATCAGCCACAAGAAACAAATTGATTGGGTGTAAGAAATAACAATTAATTTATTTGTAAACAATTAGAAAATAAACAGGGGTTTGCAATAAAACAGAAGATCCTAAATAAACTAAGGCTGGAGTTTGGCTTCAGAGTAGGCCAAGGCCAAAAGTACTGACTAGAGGGTTAAAGCTTACCTAACAAAATAAGAAGAAAACTAAATACATCATCTTACCTCCCTAGCTAACAAAACAGGAGAAAAAGGGGGTTAAACAGAAATGGCGGCCTACTCCTACAGCTCCAACAAACTATAAGCTAACAAAGAAAATAACAAGGATCCGGTGTGTGGCTGGTTGGGAGGAGACGAGAATGGGATATGGCCCTGCGTGCACCAGTGTCTGTGGTCTGCTCTCTTTTGAAGGCTGGGCCTTCCCACCACCAACCAATCACTGCTCCTGATGCCAACACATTCACACTCACACATACACACCTGGAACCCACTCACACAATCACTCAGACAATCAGGGAGGAAAATACAACCAATTAATGAAAATCAAACTGTAAAACTAGAACGACCGCAACGCGGACTTATGCCTCCGCCATTCATTCTTGAGTCCAAATCGCCATTTGAGGCAAATTGGAAGAAATTCTGTCAAGGTGCTCCTGTGATGTTGCATTACAGAGCTTGGAAATTGGGTGTGTGAGGTCACAGTGACCTTGAACTTTGACCACCAAAATGTAATCAGTTAATCCTTGAGTCCAAGTGGACGCTTGAGGCAAATTTGAAGAAATTCCATCAAGACATTCCTGAGATATTGCGTTAACAAGCTTGAAAATGGCATTCGAGAGGTCACAGTGACCTTGACCTTTGATCAGTTCATCCTTGCGTCCAAGTCGATGTTTGAGCCAAATCAGAAGAAATTCTATCAAGCCGTTCTTGAGATATTGCATTAACTCATTCACTGCCAATATCTGACTGGCATTTTTGGCACAGGCCAAGTATTTCCATAATGTTTGGTCATCTTTCAAGACCCACAGTGAATTCTGTACTAGGACTACAGTGATGTCCAATACCTCGAAATGAAGATCTAAGTCTCTACTTTCACCCCCAAAAAGAAAGTTAGCTTTTAGCATGTTCTGTACTCTACTTATAACCCTTTTTATACACCCCATGTTCACCAAAAAAGCCTGTCTGGGAAGAGAAAAGGGAGAAAAAAGCATTTTTGTAAAAGGGCACAATCTCAGGCATAACTCACTCTCAATTCTTTTATTTTGAACTGTATTGACATCAGACATGTAAATATTATTCGTTAGGACACAAATGACAAAAAAAAAAAAATATATATATATATATATATATATACACACATGAAGTGCTTTTTTTTTACATTCAACAATACAGTTTACTCGGTGTGAGTGTGCAGACAGACAGACAGACAGACAGACAGACAGACAGACACACCGACAGACAGACAGACAGACAGACAGACAGACAGACAGACACACACACACACACACACACACACACACACACACACACACACACACACACACGATCCCCCTTTTAGATTTCTAACCCAACAAAGGATAAGCAATAACCACGCCCTGTGGCGCTGGGATTGGCCAGGAGCAACACTGGAGGGCACGCAGCCCAGCGATTTCATGAACCAACTGAAGAGCTCTTGAGAAGGACAGCGGGCTGCTGTGAGTGCCTTCTGCCCGCTGCTGCCTAGCTGTTCCTGTGTTTATTTTTGATTTGTTCTGGTACACTCGTCCATGTCTCCCTGTCATATCAACTCTGCTATTTGATCGTTCCCGTTTTCCCCTCGGCTATTCAACACGTCCTCACCGCCCTTGCAAACTGATCGATCATTTCCTCATTCCTCCGATGATCAAACACATCTCTTGATTACTTTCTCCCGTTTTCTCCTGGCTGGCACAGAGGAAGGCGACTCCAGCTCGTGCAGCGCGCCGAGGGCGTTTCAATGGCGTTTCTCCTGTCTGCACAAGGAAGCGTTACCCGTTCTCTGCTTTTCCTCTTGCTCAATTTCAAAACAACAGCTGCGGTATGTGTTTGATCGCGTGCTGTCAGCTACCCTTTGAAGGCAGGGACCTGTGTCTGTGTCACAGGCTGGGCAAGTGTTTGCTGCAGGCGCTGCACCAATAAAAACAAAAACACGTCAAACACGTCCTTGGCGGGGAAGGCCATTGCTGATAACACGTCAAAGACGTCATTGGCGGTGAATGAGTTAACCAACTTGGGAATGGCGTTCATGAGGTCACAGTGACCTTGAAGTTTGACCACCAAAATGTAATCAGTTCATCCTTGAGGCCAACTTAATGTTTGAGGCAAATTTGATGAAATTCCGTCAAGGCATTCCTGAGATATGGCGTTAACAAGCTTGAAAATGGCGTTGGAGAGGTCACAGTGACCTTGACCTTTGATCACCAAAATGTAATCCATTCATCCTTGCGCCCAAGTCGACGTTTGAGCCAAATTGTCCATCAAGCCGTTCTTGAGATATCGCTTTAACGAACTTGGGAATGGCATTCGTGAGGTCACAGTGACCTTGGCCTTTGACCTTTGACCACCAAAATCGAATCAGTTCATCCTTGAGTCCAAGTCGATGTTTGAGGCAAATTTGATGAAATTCGGTCAAGGCATTCGTGAGATATCGCATTAATAAGCTGTAAAATGGCGTTTGAGAGGTCACAGTGACCTTGACCTTTGACCTTTGACCACCAAAATCTAATCAGTTCATCCTTGAGTCCAAGTCGATGTTTGAGGCAAATTTGATGAAATTCCGTCAAGGCGTTCCTCAGATATCGCGTTAACAAACATCGTACGGACGTACGGACGGACAACCCGGATCCATAATGCCTCCGGCCTGGCTATCGCCGGCGGAGGCATAATAAACCCAAAATACGACCGCAGACGTAACACACGTCTTCAGTGCAGACTCCTGTGACATCATTGACCATATGGACCAAAAGAGGAGCCTAGTGACCTAGCGCATAGCTAGCCTATAGAGAGCCCCAGGGATGACGTATTTTTGTAGTCGCAACGCGGAAGTCCCGGACTTCCTGGTTCTTCACTGTTTCTGCCTATGGGATTTTTGAATGGGTTTTTGCCGCGATGCTTCAAATCACCCGATCTACTATGAATCACCTCATTGAATGGAAAGGAATTGCTTCAAAATGTCAGCAACGCAAGCTTAATCAAACACGAACCAGTGTTCAGCGGGATAATCTTCGCACTGGGGCGCTTCACTGTCCTATGTATCACTCTGCTTCATATAGCTCTTTGAATGTAGCTTCACTGGCACCGTAGTGACAACGATATGGATGATTTTGACCAAACGGTACAACAGTGTTGGGAAGTAACGAGTTACTAGTTACTCGTTACTGTAATAATATTACTTTTCCAAGTAACGAGTAGTGTAACGAATTACTAATAGAATATAAGTAATAATATTACCGTTACTTCAAGATAAAACAACTCGTTACATCTTTTGTTGAGTCCATTCTGTGATGCCGCTGCGCTGCAAAACGACACGCAGTCGGCATTCACTGATCACAAGCAGCATGGCTTTTAACGCTCCCAAAACAAGGTGACGTCACCGCAGAGCACCAACAGGCAGCCACACCTCCCTCTCTGCCCTGCTGAGCCAAGGAGGAAAATCTGTGGCTGGATATATTCCCATGACTTTGTTTTTGTCGGAAAGAAAGGTGACACGAACATCAAAGTCAAATGTAAACGGTGTCCAGGACAGGTAGGCTACTAACACTCTTTCCACTGTGAAAAACACGAGCTCAAACTTCCTAACGTTAATGTTACGAGAGGACAGCACAACAGAAACCGCAAAACTGTTAAAATACAGAGATAACGTAAAAACTCACTGGTGGACATCAAACATTACTGTTATTATTGTCAGGTTAATGTTAATGTTGCAGAGCTAACGTTATTTGTGACACAAACTTGTTACGCAAAGATGTAGCCTATACATATTGAGTTTTCCATTGGCCGTGCATTATACTGCATTCTATAAAACAGAAGCTGTTTAAAAGATTGCATCTTGTCATCACTTTGAGCCAGGTGTGCTCTTCATCAAGCATCTCTGTAGGAAGCTGTGCTCTGGCAAAGCGATTAGTTTAAATGGAACGGCACATAATAGACCTAGTGTTCACACATTCGCAAAGTTTGCATACGGCAAAGTCTGCATTTTGATGAGAAAAACGCTATGGGCCTTTTTCACAACGGCCATTTGTGTCTAGAAGACAGAGTATACACAGGTGCAACCAACTAACAAATTAGGGCTCCGGCACTGGAACACCTAAATGGACTGGAAGTTGGAAGCCCTAATTAACATCTTGGTGCACCTCTGTTACCTCCTGCCTTTTAGACACAAAATCACTGCAGTGAAAAAGGCCCATTGCCATTTGTGTGGAATGTAACAGAAAAGTAATATAACGAGTATGTAACAAATTACTTTTGGCATTGAGTAATAAGTAAAGTAATAATATTACTTTTGAAAATAGTAACGAGTAATATGTAATATATTACTTTTTTAAAGTAACGTGCCCAACACTGCGGTACAAGTTCAAACCAAATTGATGCAATTGTTTGATTCAAGTTCAAACTAAATGGTACATATATATTTAGAAACAGGAGAGATCGCATAACATTTCCCTGGGACCAAAACGTAAAAAAATGTGTGTGTATGTGTGTGTGTGTGTGTGTGTGCGCATGCGTGCATGTGCGTGCGTGCGTGTGACAGAGTGAGTAAGGACCACTTTCATGAGTTTTGAAGCGTAAATGCGAGCCCTAGAAGTAAAAAGCTCGTGCTACGCTAATCCAGAACTACACACAGTGTCGCATAGGCTCCCCCGTCATGTCACCACTCAACCTGGACTGTTGTTGATATGTGCGCTGCTGTGCACTGATTACCCCGGGCTGAACCAGGTAAGGGAAAGAGAATTTCTGTGTTCGTCCTTTGAAGTGATGTACGTTATTGACGTATAATATCCCCGTTGACTCAACAGTGTAGTTTCATTTAGCCGTTTGCTAGCTAGCCACACTTTTAACGGCACGTAAAAGCTTAAAAACTCATAAAAGTGGTCCTCATGTGTGAAGATCATCCTACTGAACACTGGTTCGCGTTTGATTAAGCTTACGTTGCCCAGAGACCTTATTAGAAGCATCGCGCCAAAAACCCATTCAAAAATCCCATAGGCGAAAACAGTGAAGAACCCGGAAGTGTTAGCATCGATGTTTTCCGGACTCGTTCCTGGGGCTCTCTATTGTTTACCAGCTGCCTTGGGTCCTTTGGGGGTCCTACACTAGGCGGCTAAGAATGTGCCTGATGAAAAATGGAGCTTGAAATGCGTTCATAGACTAGAGAACGTAATTAATATTATTTTTCCTCATTAATGATACCCATCCGCTATTAATCAGAATGTTTATTTTCATGATCCGCGCTGCCCACGGGGCGGGATATCTGCGGTCAGCGTGGTTATAACTGCGGCCCACGCATCACTAGAGGCTCTCTTCTTTCTTTTGGGATATTCAGTCTTCAAGATTCAAGATTCAAGATTCAAGATTTTTTATTGTCACTCCGTAGTACAAGTATCACGTGTGAAATTATTGTGCTGTGGACTCCGTTTACAACATAGTACAAATATAACAGGGCATATGAGTGCAAAAACAACAAGAGACACAACAAGTAATAAGGCAGTAGAGTGATAAGACAAGTCAGAGACAGTGGCATATTCACTGCACATAGGTGCACATGTCATGTGCATACTTTAGACGTACTTAAACATTTTAAATTTGACGTATTTGACGTACAGGTGCAAATAGCATATACCTAATTAAACATACAATTAAACATTAGACATACATAATGGTAGCAGCTACAGTGCGGTACAGTACAGCTACTACACTATTTGTGTATGCTAAGGAGTCTCGTGGCCTGCGGGAAGAAACTGTCCCTCAAGCGATTTGTGCGTGCTTTTGGGACCCTGTATCTCCTCCCTGAGGGTAACAGGGAGAACAGGCTGTTGTGGGGATGGTTTGTGTCTGTGATGATCTTCAGGGACCTCCTGAGGCACCGCTGGTTATACAGTTGCTGCAGTTCTGGCAGCTCACATCCTGTTACGTGCTGGGCCGCGCGCCTCACTCTTCGTAGCGCCCTGCGGTCCATGGTGGTACTTGTTTCCCTAGTCTTTACGTAGTCATAGAAGAAAATATTCTGTGGGTCTTCGAAAATTAATGAAAATGAAAAAAAAACGGGGTGGCTGGTGACTTTTCCTCTGAACCTCTGGCGGAGAATGAGTTAACCCATTTAAAATATAATTTTCGAGGCTTTACCGCTCCTTCATCAGCTATTATTTTTCAAAGTACTGCAAAACAGACATTCAAAATATCGAATGGAAAAACACTGCCACGTTATGTGACTGAATAGGCTACTACTCATAACATACAGCCAAAACTCATTAAGAACTTTCCAGTTTTGCACCTCCCTCCTCTGTCCTGTCCTCCCTGTGGAGCCCTAACATCACTATTACTATACTATTATTATATCTATAAATACAGATGCAAGCTCTGCCCTGCTCCTTTTAGGTGCACCTGCTCCTGCCCTGCAGTTTGTCTCTTAAGATCCTTACACGTGTTTTTTTCTTTTCTTACTGTGATTAATTTGCCCGTCAATAATATTTATTTTAACGTATATCAGTCAATGTAACGTGAATACCAATGGGGAAGTTTGGCTGAGCGATACATTGTGGCATTTTTGTTGTCGTTTTTCCGGACCAGGGTCACATTTTAAGAATTTTGAGAAATTTGCTTCCGACGTGAAGACATCTGCTGCTGTGATTGACAGGTGGGTTAAAATTTGCATTGCATTTTCGTGCTGTACATTTGCATCGCTCTTGGTGTGTAAACGGTCTTTAGTATGATGTCCACCCAAAGCTGGACAGAGCAGGGTTGGGTCCTTCTGCAGCTACTGCTGGTGGCATCTCTTTCTGGGGTTGAGGAGCCGGTGTGTTGGCAGATAGGGGAGCCGGAGATCCCCCAGCTGTCTAAGAATGAGGACATTATTTTGGGTGGAATCTTCGGTTTCCACAGGAAATGGAAACACAGACATCACACCTACATGTACAGACCAGTGGTGCTGCAGTGCACAAGGTAAATGACACTGTAGCAAACTGCTTGACATAAGTAAGATAGAAGCTTAGAAGAGATGGGTAGATGATGATGAGTTGTGAAATAAGAAATGTTTGCTCATATAGTTTCACTTTTAATTGTGTTTCATTTCAATGACATACTGGCTGTAACAACCAACTATTTATAACTGTGTGGGTCAAGTTTTATGTTCACAGGGTTCCAGATTGCTCAGGCTATGCTCTTTGCCATTGAGGAGATTAACAACAGCACAGACTTGCTGCCTGGCATCTTCCTGGGCTACAAGATCTATGATTCATGTGCCTCCATTCCAAGGGGAATAAAGGTGGTACTGGCCTTGGCTAATGGTAATGAGGATATATCCACAACCTCCAAGGCACCCTGCACCAGACCGGCCCAAGTGCAGGCCATAGGAGTGTTCTCTTCCTCTCCTTCCATGCCTATATCCACTTTCATTGGACCTTTTCACATTACATTGGTGGGTAGTTTTTTTGTTTACACTTAATGTATAATCATATACTGTAATGGACCTTGGCCACAGTTTCATCTATTTATTTAGTTTTATTTACAATACTTATTATACTGCAATGTGTCTGACTGCTCACAGTAAAGGCAGTTTTAAGAGAAGTACTCCTAATGTGCTTTATGTTTTCCTCTGTACATTGTTTTAGAATTTGCATCCTCATCTTGGGAATATCATTCCTTTCTACTCCCTAGATCAGCCCCTGGGCCACCTGTGCTTGTCTCAGTGACAAAGTCCGCTACCCATCCTTCCTCAGAACAATAGCCAGTGACTTCTACCAGAGCAGAGTTCTGGCCCAGTTGGTCAAGCACTTTGGCTGGACTTGGGTCGGGGTAATTAGGAGCAATAATGATTATGGCAATAAAGGCATGGCCATATTTACAGAGACGGCCCACAAGCTGGGCATCTGAGTACTATGTATCCTTATTTAGAACAGATCCACCAGAAAAGATACAGGCAATTCAATTCAATTCAAACTTTATTCCAGACACACAGGGGGTCCATAGAGTACATACATATTATCAACATCACACAACAAATTATACAGTTAAAAAAAAATAAGAGAGAAACAACAAACATAAGATCATAAATAGAGGCTGACTCTCCAGTGTTTACGCAGCCTGGAAGAGAACCGAAACAGCTCTTACCAGGATTGACTATATCCTCAATAATGCTGTTCTGGGACTCATCCAGGCGAGACATGAATCCATACATAGAATGCCTTAAGAGAGCCTCACATGTGTGGATTCCACACGTCACAAACAAGTGACTGGCACTATGCCACCTAGGGACCACAAGTAGAATCCTCAGGGCATCATTGTAGGCCACCTTAAGCCTCCGCATGCTACCTTTCTTATATGTGCACCATAAGAAAGCTGTATACATGGGAGTGCAGAAAGCTTTAAAAAGTGCACACTTGACGGGGGGGTTCCTTTGCCTTTCCGACATGCTGCCACTCCGAACGTTAACTTCCATTATTCGGACTGGCGGTCGTTCACCTTAGAAGCCGCAATGCCGACCTTAGGTTTAGGCGTGGGGGTGGGAGAGGTTAGGTTTTGGGTTAGGGTCTGGGGGAGGTTAGGTTTAGGCATGGGGGGAGGTTAGGTTTGGCGTGGGGGCTGGGAGAGGTTAGTGAAAAACGGGGAATATAGACCCCCTTTCTGAGTGCCGATATTTCGGAGTGGCAGAACGTCGGAGTGGCAGCACGTCGGAGTGGCAGCATGTAACCGTTGACAGGACCAGAACACATACTGAACCTGCAAAGCAACATCTTAGCCTGAGCATAAAGTTTGCGGCACTGTCTATAGATATCTCTATCATCATGGAGATTATCTGTGAAGATGTGGCCAAGGTACTTAATTTCCTGGCATACAGAAAGATGACTGTCAGATAGGTGAAAGGCTGGGAAGGCCAATTTCTTGTCTTCCTGGCTTCTCACTATCATGACACTACTCTTTTTTGCATTGTAAATTATTACAATAATTGACATGATCAAAGTTTCCACTTCCCAGGTGATTGTCACTTTCCTCACCAACACTGATTTGAGAATAGTAATACATGAGATGGCCTCCCACAACCTGACTGGGTACCAGTGGGTAGCCACTGAAGCCTTGATGGGTCATTCATACACTGCAGCTATGAATGGACACCACATTCTGGATGGTGCTCTAGGGCTGTCCATCCCCAAGGTCCACATCATAGGCATGAGACCGTTCATGTTGGATGTAAAGTTATTCAATGCATCTACTAATAATGAATTGTTCACAGAATTATGGGAGACAGTGTTTGATTGTAGGTTCAAGCAGGCAACAGGCTCAGGAGGGACTCAGAGATACTGTACAGGGTCTGAAGATCTGTCTGGGCAGCATAAGTATGTCACTGATATGTCTTTGATGCCCATCTTTAACAATATCTATACAGGAGTGTATGCTGTGGCTCACACACTACATCATATTCTTGGCTGTAAAGAAATATGTGGCAATAAGGTACAGCCAGATCCATTCACGGTGAGTTGAACTCTGAAAGCTGAATGATAGTTCAACATTATGTGCTTCACATGAACACATGTTTTTGTTTTTGCTTTTTTAATTTGTAACAGTATTGTTTAATAAATTGTTGCATGTCCATCATTCTGCAGAGCTAATACAAAGTTGTTTACATTGAATGGAATAAGTCAAGTAATATCTATCTGCTTAGATTTTGCAGGACATAAAAAAGGTTTATTTCAAGACAAAGGAGGGGGAAGAGGTTTACTTTGATGAGAGTGGAGACCCAAAGTATGAAATCATAAACTGGCAGCCGAACGAAAATGGCAGTGTGGAGTTTGTCACTGTTGGTCTTTACGACACATATTTACCTGCAGAAAAACAGCTAAATCTGCACACCAAGTCCTTAATTTGGGCACAGAAGTCAGAACAGGTTAATACTGTATGATCATTCATGGATTGTTAACTTGTGGGATTATTGTATCGTAATGTCGCTTTGATCGGGGTCCACCCGCTATGCCGACCACCCACAGTGCCGACAGCCCGCAATGCCAACGTTAGGTTTAGGCATGGGGGGTGGGAGAGGTTAGGGTTAGGGTCTGCGGGAGGTTAGGTTTAGGCATGGGGGGTGGGAGAGGTTAGGTTTAGGCGTGGGGCTGGGAGAGGTTAGCTCCAGCCGGTCCCCCGACACACTGCACACCGCCTCGCTCAGCTTGTGGGCTATCGGCATTACGGACTGTCGGCACTGCGGTCTGTCGGCACATAGACGCGGCACCCTTTGATCAGAATTCCAAATGGTGACTTGTTAGACAACAGCGTTTTTGTTCATGCAGGTGCCTGTGTCAGTGTGCAGTGAGAGCTATCCCCCAGGAACCAATAAGGTCCTCCAGAAAGGAAAGCCGGTCTGCTGCTATGACCGTATACCATGTGCAGAGGGAGAAATCAGCAACACCACAGGTACTCTAGTATTATTTAATGGATCAGAGGATAACGCTTTTAAATTCAATATCAGCAAATAAATATTAAAATGTAATAGCAGTATTTAGATGTTTATATGCAGTACAATTCATAGTAAAAATGGAGGTAATCAGTGCATTTGAATACCACATTTTGGGGTACTGTGGAGTCTTAGAAAATGGCAGAGTAGCCTTTTGTGATTATACTGTAGACATCGTGTAAATTAATTGTAGATAATTAACAAATTATTAATCTTTTAGGGTTTCAGGGTCACAGGGGTCTGGACCCTATCCAAGCATACATTTGGTGTAAAATTATGAATCAATTATCTATGGGCCCTATCGTTGCAATCGGCGTAGAAACTGCGTTTAAGGCCTGGCGCAGCCCAGATTAGTGGGTGTGGACCAGCGCACTCGATATCTTGGTGTCAGCGCTACACGCAGCCTCAACCATTATAACCACGCCTTTTAAGCGTAAAATTATGCACCCTCTGATCATTGGAGAAGTGCAATAAACGAATCACACGCTTGCCTTTTAAGCTCCAATTCCACGGATTAGTCCAGTAAAACCAGAAACCAGAAAAGCCAAGCGCTCTCCTCCCCCCCTCCCTTTCATCCCCGTCTATCTGTCTCCATATATAGGCTATTATTCCATATTATTATGCTTCTCAAACCAATAAACTGCAGTTTAAATACTGCAAGCATGTAAATACGCTACACTATAGCAAGATCAAAGTGAAAAGAATGTTCTAAACGCATCAGCTAGAAAAATATAGCCTATCCCTATATGATGAGATTAATTAGATTGGTGAAAGTTTGTCCAGAAAGATATCGTTTTCTCTCCCCTGCTGCAGGTAGGATGATGCACATAAATATAGCCTACATTATGTAAAGTCATTGCATAAATGTGTTTTTATTGTAAAACTAAAATGTGAAGTAGAGAGTAGAGCCAATTTATTGGAGCGGACATCACAGTAGGACATGACAGTAGAAGCGCATTACGCTGTCACTTATCTAAGTCACGTTAAATCGACGAGGGATATATATAGCCCCAATATGACATATGTTTCACATAGGGTGGTGTTTTCATTTCAATGTTTTATTTGGTCCAATATTGAAATGTTCTACAATTGCAGGTTGTGTTACCATTACACATTATTTAGATCTACCTTTATATCTATTTCGGCTCATTTGGTTGCTATTTAGTAGCGAAATGGAGTAGCACAATGCATGCTGGGACATTTCACAGGCAGTGAACTTACAACTTATTTTTCCTATGGGACGTGTGTTGTGTCTGTCTGAGCGAGGGAGTCAGAGAGAGACAGAGAAGGGTGACTGAGCGAGGGAGTCAGAGGCTGACAGAGAAGAGGCAGAGGAGCGCTCCTCACAACTGGCGCACTGAATAGGCCTGGTTTCAGAGAGAGACAGAGAAGGGTGACAGGGGAGAGGCAGAGGAGCGCCCCGCTCAACTGGCGCACTGAATAGGCCTGGTTTTCAAAAGCGCAAAGCGCTAAATTTACGCCAGGTGGGAAGATATCATTAGGCCGGCATTTAAGGCCGAAACGCCCATTCTCGCCCATTCAGGGAGTGTGCCACGCCCATTCAGCATAAAGCGCATTTGCCAGCCTAAAGCCATGTTGATATCTTCCCGAGACAGGCGCAAGGCACGTTTTTTTGCGTGTAAGGCCCGTTTTAGGCCTGTGGGAGAATAGGGGCCCTTAAGTAGTGTACATTCTCTCTTCTTATATATTTTCTCCCCTAGTCAAATACACTATTTCTTGCATGGCCAAGATTATCACACTTGACCTACCACCACAACTTTAAAGGACCTTTAAAGGAGGATCTTTATGAGATCTGCCTTTTTTCCAAAATGGCCACCAACAATACATTAGAGCCCATTGGCAATTATCACACCCCATATATTTGCTCCTGTTATAGCTACAATGACAAACATGGTATAAAGTGTACATGTTTGGGGTCAGGTAATCCAATTAAATAGGTTTCAAGGCTGAAAACCCCATAGTTTTCTTCTCACCATGACAATCTGGGCTAAAATATGCAAATTTCATTAAAAATTAAGTGTCATCAAGGTGATTTTTCATTTTCTTAAATTTTTTTGTGGTCCAGCTACTTGTATAATGTTGCATGTGTCCTTTAGTAGCATTATATTTAGACCTATCAGGTGCAACCTAAGAAAGTCAACACATCCAGTGGCCGTGACCAATTTTCCAGATCTTTCCAAAACATTGCGATGACAGAAATTTGAGATTAACACATGAGGTTGGTATAACTTTATTATTGAATACAAACCTTTCTAATGTTAGCTAACTAGATATAGCTAGTAGTAGTATATGTAGTTATATTATTAGATTGAAACATGCATCTGTTGCTTATCGCACCTGGTCCCTGGTTTTTGATGATCACCTGAGCAAAGCTGTTTTGTACATGAAGAAAAACATATGCAATGATGTATCCATCATCTTCAATGCAACCAGAATCCTCCAGCAAGAGTATATTCCCATGAAGCAGTCTTTTACAGGTTCCTTCTCAAACTTCAAAAGAATCAAGTGTCCCCATAGAGGCAGAAGTCTGCTGATAGTCTGCTATATGAAACACTAGGAAAATGTGGAAGAGCTGTACTCTTGACTAAATAATATAATAATTGGTTAAATGAGTGAATGTGAGTTGAACATGTCTTACCTGAAGAATGAGAAGATCCAGATCCATGGACTTGAACCAGTAATCTGCTTGGGGCTGTGAGGCACACTGCATCTTGAGCTATTCATCAAAGGGCAGAGGCATGATGCCACTCAGCTCTTCATTATCATTTGTTGCCTTCTCCACGTATTGATCATATGCCTTCTTTATGAGCACAGATAGCACAGACACCTGATGCATGTACCAAGTTCTGCAGATGTGGTGAACACCAATGAAGGACTGAGCTTTGCCACATGTTGAGATACCACTGTTGGTAAGCACTGTGGTCCACCCGCTACCCTCCAGCGAGTCTCCAGACACACTCCACAGCATCTTTTCTAATGCATTGGCCCCAATGTTACCAGGAAAGAGTCCTCACCAAGCTCTGTCTGGGGGAACCTCCACTGAAGTTTATTGGCCAGGATGAACAGTGGTTGATCAGCTACCATGACTGGTGTCTGACCTGGATTTAGATAGTTGATTGCTTGGCGGAGGACATTCATTGCATGCCAAGCCATAGTGGGGCTGGTAGAGGACTCTGTAAACAGTGGCAACTTGTATGACTTGGACAGAGGGGATGAAGTAGGCTCTGTGATGCTGGCATGAAATGCAGCCCATGAGATCCATTCTCCAGGTTCAAGCTTCTCTTTCCCTAGAAGGTTTCTGACTCTTTCCAACCACTGGTAACCTTCTTCAAGGATGTTGATGAGATGATGGGAGGCTGGATGAGGATGGTTGTTGGTACATAATACCTCATCAGTTGGCAGTGAAACATTTGATCCATGGTTGTGTAGCAAGCTGGCAAGTTTTCACATCCCCATCATAGCTGGATCTAGGATGGCAGTGAGATTCATAGTGTGTTGGCTCTCTGAAGAGAGAAGTGCTGCTGAATGCTGATGCATGTTCCATTGATGCTGCTGTTGTTGATGACGGGTTGTGGTCAATGTTTTCATGCTTGAGGGTCCACATCAATATGTTCCCAGTGATTGATCACTGAATTGGTGATGTCTGTGCTGAATACTTTCAAGTAGGGGTCGACCGATTATCGGTTTGGCCGCCACGGTGTAGCGTCACTCTTTTTTAATCAAATGGCCATGGTTGTCAGTAGCGAAGCTGTTTTATTGATCCAGTCGCGCTGCGTGTCCGAAAAATACATTGGCATGTCTGGGCAAGCTGCAGAGCGGATTTTTTTTCTGTTCTCTGCCTCTGTTTGGAACAAGGAACCGAATAAACTAGGACAAGACATTTTGTCAGCGGACTCTGTGTTTGTTTGGAATGAAACAAGGAACCGAATAAACGAGGATTAGATATTTCATCAGCGGACTATCTGTTTGTTTGGAATGAAACAAGGAACCGAATAAATGAGGATTAGACATTACGTCAGCGGATGCACGGATGAACGTGTTTGTTTCAGTATTCTCCTTTGAGAGCCTGGGGGTGAGGTTAGTGTCAGGTGTAAGCAGAGGGAAACCCTCTATTATTTTGTTACTGTAGTGAGTCGGTGTTAGTTTGTTAAAAGTATAAGTCTACACAGCTTTATCTTGATAATATGCCCAAGTCTCCACTAGATTGAGCACACACACACACACACACACACACACACACACACACACACACACACACACACACACCACTTTGCTTAATGTTAATAGTGTGACTATTTTCAATTAATATTGCAGTTGGTTAAACTGAAGAAAATGCATTTTAACAAATGGCAAAATGGCAAAATTTTGACACCAAGATTTTCAATTTTACTGCAAATTTATATCAGTTCCAAAATATCGGTTATCGGTCTGCTTGACTCACGATAATCGGTATCGGTATCGGCCATGAAAAAACCATATCGGTCGATCCCTACTTTCAAGCGGTGATATGACACACCTTGATTATGCATGGCCTCCACCAGTTGTCTGCTGCCAGTTTGAAGGTGTAGTTTCATTGCCAGATATAGTGAGCCTGGCATTTCTTTCTCTTTTTTATGAGAAACACTCTCAAGATTCTTGGATCTGCGTCTTATGGAATTGAAAATGATTTGCTGCCCAATGGATGCTGCAACCTGGGACTTCTCAGGTCCAGGAGGTGGCTGATCAATACCTGATCCATCAAGAAGCATGTGTAGGAACGATCTTAGCATGGGAGGGATTTAATCTGCTTCACAGAAGTTTGAGAAGGAACCTGTAAAAGCCTGCTTCATGGGGACATACTCTTGCCGGAGGAGTCTGGCTGCGTTGAAGATGATGGATACATCATTGCATATGTTTTTCTTCATGTCCAAAACAGCTTTGCTCAGGTGATCATCACAAACCAGGGACCAGGTTTGTGATGAGCAACAGGTGCAACAGGTGGCCATTTTGGAAAAAGGCAGATCTCACTTGTGTCTTTGGATACAAGCTTTTATATGACCCTAAGGTACATACCTGCCAAAGGAGTCATTTGTTGCAAGTAGTAAAGTCAACAAGCTATGTTTTGCGCTTACAGCCTCTACTATTAACACGTTCACTGCCGTCGACGAGATATCTCGTAAAAAAAAATCCAACCATTGACTGCCGTCGACGAGTTATGGTAAATGGTAAATGGTCTGCATTTATATAGCGCTTTTATCCAAAGCGCTTTACAATGAGTAGATAGTCTACATTCACCCATTCATACACCAATGGCGGCAGGCTGCCGCGCAGGGTGCCTACACACCATCGGGAGCAAGGAGGGTTAAGTGTCTTGCCCAAGGACACAGCGACGGCAGCTGGGAGGGAGCAGGGATCGAACCGCCAACCCTTGCGTCATTGGCCGACCCGCTCTACCTCCTGAGCTAAAGCCGCCCCAAGTTATCTCGTCAAAAAAAAAAATTTGACGGTGGGACGTGGATCAAACCCTTTTACATCTCCTATAAAAATATGGGAGCTATTGAATGTGTATAACCTATTTTACCGACCCACTAAGTGGCGACAGTGCTCTCCAGACTAGAGGAAGCCAAGCAAAAACAGCAGCGTGAGGAAGCCATTCTCATGAAAATGGATGGGCAAAAACGCTTTTGCTTTCGCGCTGGGAGCTGGCGGTGGGGCATTCCAAAAATAGATTCTGGGTGCAACACACTTTGAAACACCAGCAGAAAGCCCAGAATCGCACGCAGCTTCATTCCAGCTGAGCTCACAACCGAAAACCCAGAAACGAACGAGCCCCATCCAGACAGCCAGGCAGCCAGGCAGGCAGCAGAAACTCGCTTGTGACACACCCGCTGCAGAGCCACGGAGGGAGGAGGAGAACACCCACGGAGGGAGGAGTTTGAAGGAGAGGGGGGTGGGGGTGCTGTTATGGAGGAAATTACTGTTCAGAACTATTGTTTAGATGTCTGATGTCTTACTGATGCCAAAAATAAATGGTTAAAGTGACTGTTCTATCGAATTTCACAAAAAGGCATTTATCTCAGCTTTGCTTTTCAGACGCTGAAACCATGCTGTATTCAACTGCTAATGCCTACATAATTACTAACTCTACAAACTAACTCTTTTAGACAGAGAAAGCACACATTCTATTAGTTCTTTTGAGATATTTTGTGTTCACAAAGTCCTAGCAGAAAATAATCCTCGGCTCTTGAAAGATGAGCCAGAATCCTCAAAAAAACCCTTGGCAGAAGCTACCTACAGTAAAAAAAAAACTGTTGGCAGTGAATGTGTTAAGGGGGATGACATGATCACACCTACACAATAGTTTTGGGCATAAATACGCCTATATGGAGGTTTGAACAGAGATGACGCAAAGTGCAGCGGGCCGACATGGCCACAATTATGGCTGGATCCCACCTGGCACGTCACGTATGCGTTCTGGCTCCGACGGGGTCGTTGGAGCTGCTCGCGGGCATTTTAATCAACGAGTGTGATCCCACCAGGCACACAATGGCTCGTATCAGAAGCGGCCCAGAAGCAGCTCGGCGCCCTGCTCGGCTAAAGATACGCAGCAGTTCTATTTTTCACAGATAACGCCTGGAAGCTGCGTCAAGCTGCACAGCCCGGAAGTCAGACACAGCAACTGCACGAGAATCCGGTCGATTTTCATAATAAAACACCGTGTGCAGACCCAATACCGACTCCTTCTCCTTCTCCCCCCTCCCCCTGTAGTCTTTCAAGTAGACGAAGAAATGCAAGAGTTCTCCTCCTGCTGACAGACACTGTATGACAAATAAATAATTTCAGCCTACGCATGGTAGAAGCACAACAATCAAGGGAAAATGACCAAATCAAAGGCAACTCAACGACAGACTGTGTTGTTTGTGTGTTGTGCTCTTTACATCCACCCCATTGTACACAGTATCGTGCGATCTCGTAAATCCCGCGCGATCTTGCATCTAGCTGCCATGCAGCGCTCGGAAGCGGTCCGCTTCTGAAACGCGTGCTGTGGGGCATGCCGAGGTGCAGAGGACGGAGCAAAGCCGCAGCACAGCCGGAATGCTGCGCAGACGGGCCTGGTGGGACCAAGGTGTTAGGGCTTTGCGCGGCGCTATTCAGGCGCAAAACGGGGGCTAACGCAAAGTTACCGCCTTTGCGACGTTAGAGCCCTATGCCTTGTCCCACACTGCGCCACAGCAACATTGAAATAATTTTGTGCCGTAATAAGGTAAGGTTTTTTTTAACTAACTAGTAACTTTCAAGTTATTAAAATACTTTTCAGGGAATGAATAACTAACTAATTACTAATTTTCACTAACTTGCTGCTGCTAGGTTAAGGTCTCAGGTTGGATAATCTCACTACTACAATAAGGCAGTCAGGGGTTCCGCGGTGCGGTGGTGCACATTTGCCCAACTGCATGCTTAGAACGACTGAAAGACTGTCTAGGTTTTAGAAGGTAAATAAATCACTTAAAGCAGGACTAAACCCCCCAGATTTCTGGCAGAACGGCATGCTGCTTGATTTGAAAAAACCTATAGGAAAAACCAAGAAATGTTTCAAAACATGGACGCCTTGTTCTTTTTATACCGGTTTACATCCATCCATGTATACATCCATGGAGTCGGGACAGTTTTAATACAAACGAAAGCTAATTTAATTCAAACCTTAATCTCGAAGAATCATTGAGGAATTCCCTCAAAATTGACAAGTGTCACCCTATAACGTTTGTTTACCCAGTGCTCCTGTTAGGCTATGAGACACGAATATAGCCTATGTAGGATTATGGCAGAAACTTGTTTTATATTTAAAACGTTGGCGTCAAGTCTTGGATCGGACATCACAGTGTAACCGTCTACAATCTGTGTAAGAAGAACCCCGAAACACATTGCAGACAATTGCAGGATTCCCCGCAATTCATCTCCTCGTAGTCCCACCTCCAAGAATAAACAGTTTGTTAACACGTTCACTGCCAAGGACGTGTTAACACGTTTTCAGAATCCAGCTGTTGACTGCCAACGACGTGTTAACACGTTTTCAGAATCGATTTTTTTTTTTGACGGTGGGACGTTGATCTAACCCTTTTACATCTCCTACACCAGAATTGGAGGTATTGAATGTGTATAATCTATTTTACCGACCCACTGAGTGTCGACATGTCTCTCCACAGTAGAAAGAGGCGACCCAAAACTGGAGGGAAAAGCGCGAGGAAGCCGTTCTCATACTGTAAAATTGATGGCGAAAACGCTTTCACTTTCGCGCTGATGCACAGCGGTGGCAACGGTGGGGGGTTCCAAGAATAGATTGGATGCACACTTTGAAACACGCAGCATAAATATGACCAGAATCGCATCAAAGCTCTCAACCAAAACTCCACGAAACGAGCGAGTCCACCCAGACTTCCTCAAACAGCGGCCGCGCAAACAGGCAGCAGCCAGGCAGCAGCAACTTCGTTGTGACACGCCCGCTTGAGAGCCAGGGAGGCAGGAGGAGAACACACACGGAGGGAGGAGTTGGAAGCAGAGGGGGGTTTCCTGCTGTTATGGAGGAAATTACTGTTCAAAACTATTGTTTAGATGTCTGACTCTTACTGATGCCAAAAATGAATGGTTAAAGTGACTGTTCTATCGAATTTCACAAAAAGCCGTTTATCTCTGAATAATTTTTCTGACGCTGAAACCATGCTGTATTCAACTGCTAATGCTTACATAACTACTAACTCTACAAACTAACTCTTTTAGACAGAGAAAGCACACATTCTATTAGTTCTTTTGAGATATTGTGTGTTCACAAAATCTTAGCAGAAAAGAATCCTCGGGTCTTGAAAGATGAGCCAGAATCCTCAAAAAAACCCTCTGGCAGAAGCTAACTACAGTAAAAAAAAAACGTCTGGCAGTGAATGTGTTAACACTTTCAGTGCCACGGCCCTTGGGCAAAAGGTTGCTTGCTGTGCCACATAGGCCGCAATGCATTTTAAAACAGTCATATAATTTCTTTAATAATTACTATGTAAACACTGAACACGCACAAATAACGATGAGACTCTCTTCTATCACCTGCAAAAAAAAGTTTATTGATCCCATTTTCCGTTCTTTAGTTATGAGCCGGAGAAGATAGCTTGATTGAACGAAAAAAAGAGCTTTTTTTCTACGAGCTGAGATAATGAGCCTTTTGTGAAATTAAACATTTCAAGCACATCACTGACTCTGAAGCTAATTTTCTGATGTAGTCACACCTCAAAAATAATTTCCTTCAATAAAACAGTGAAGGCAAGGGAATTTTGTTTGGAAGAATAATATTTTTAGCTGAAACCAGCAGCGCTGGCGCCTGCATGCGCTGCTGGTTGCAGCTTCTTGCTGATCTTTTGCTGCTGGTGGGCATCGGATATTCTGGCTTGCGTTTGCCAACCCTGTCCTGCTGTCTGGGTCTGTGTTGTGTACTTGGCTCTGCGTGCCCACCTCCCCCCCTCCTCCTCCCCCCCCCCCCCCCCCCGTTGTGGGAGGAGTGTCTCTCTGCTCTGCTGTTTTCTCGTTTTCTCTGCCTGTGCTCAGCACTGAAAAAGTCTGCTAGATCCTGCTTTTTTACAGCCGCGTGTACCAGCTCCCATGCTTCGAGTTGAGAATAATAACAAATCCACGGCTGATCATGTGTTGCAGCGGACACGGAGGCTGTTGCAGCGGACATCGAGGTGCTCAATTGTGATAGCAGATTGGCTGCTGCAGGGGCACAGCTAAACGTTGCTTCAATGAAGCCGCTGCATACGGACGGATGCGATGCGATTTCCTTCCCCCCAATGACTTCTTCTGTGTGTTTCACTCCACGTTCTCTCATCTGGAGAGCGCTGTCGCCACCTAAGGGTTCTGTAAAATAGGTTAGACACATTCAATACCTCTGAATATTGTAAGAGGCGATGTAAGAGGCATAGATCGACACCCCCCCGTCAAAAAAAAAAAATCGAGTTATGACGCCATTTGGCGTCGCTGGCACTGTACGGTAAATTTCTAATGACGCCATATGGCGTCGCTGGCACTGAATGTGTTAATCAGCGCAGATTGTCCACATGCTGATCACTCGGATTTTGGATAAATAAATAGCCCAGGCTGAGAAATACGTGATTGATTGCAACCACGATTGCAACCATTTAGTTATCCTCATGGATATTTCAGTGGTGACCAGTGAGTAAAATTAGTTGGATAGTGATTATACAGTGATAATCTGGGCCAGATCTGACTCGTCATGATATGACTTGAGGTTAGAGACCACTTTGCATTAATATGTGGGACTTTTATGTAGCAAGTAGGATTATCTTTAGTTTTTAGTTTTTTCCCCACACATAGCTGCATCTAGACTGGTTTTTGTAAAGCAGCTGGGACACCCACATGAAAACCCCCAAATCGAACATAACACCTGTGGCGATTTCCTCGGATCATTACCTCCATATGCCGAGCGTCTCTCCAGGCCCGGTTTTACAGGGGTGCATAAGCATGCATTGCACCCTTATTTTAATTGTCTGCATGCTCAGTTGAGAAGAGTGGAAAAAAGATAAATGGAAAATAAATGATGATACAATCATCATCATCAGTATATAAATGGGAGCTAGGGCTCTGTCTGTCTGTCTGTCTGTCTGTCTGTCTGTCTGTTTGTTTCTATGTCTGTCCCACATACTGATGACATCATCAGTGATGTCATAAATGATATAATCAGTGAATTACTCACACACACAAGGCTATAGTTCAGTGATGATGTCTCTGATGACATCATCAGTGACTGATGTCATCAGTGATGACATACATAGGCATTGTGACATCATCAGTAGTTCAGTGATGATGTCACTGATGAAAAGCTATAGCTCAGTGATGATGTCACTGATGACATCATCAGTGACTGATATCATCAGTGATGTCATACATAGGCATTGTGACATCATCAGTGATGTCATAAATTCACTCACACACGCACAAGGCTAGTTCAGTGATGATGTCACTGATGACATTGTCTGTCACTGATGACATCATCAGTGACTGATCATCAGTGACTGATGTCATCAGTGATGCATATCAGTAGTTCAGTGGTGATGTCACTGATGTTTGTAAACAAACGGGATCACTGGGCGGAAATGTACAGAGCTGCAGACTACTCAGTACGACCACCTCTCAGCAGCTCCCAGTGTGGGTGCATGCATGCGGAGCTTGAAATTAACAGCTGGTGAAGAATCAAGCTGATCACTGCATCTGTTTGAAGCAGGCTGTAGAAGCGATCCTCCCGAATCCGATGCTGCAAGTCTCTCTCTCTCTCTGCATCACCGACACGTGCACACCAAGGCCGTAACCACCGATCCAACATCGGAGGGGACGGTGTGCCGCCAAAAAGAAATTGGCCACTTTGTCGCCAGATTAGAGGAATATTAACATTAAGATTAGACTGTTGTGATGTCTTAATCCTATTTTTATTGGTTTATTCTTTTACTCTTTTATTCTTTTATCTAATCCGCTGCCGATTTTTATTTTATTTTTATTTGATCTTTACTTTTATGATTTTTATGGTATTATGGTTTTATTGCTTATTTTATTCTTCCCTTACTAATGGGATTGGATGATTTAAACACACCATGTAATAGGGCATGTGCAATCTTGAAATAGTGCAATCTTGTGCCTAGCTGGCACTCTTCCTGTGTTTTAGTGCATTGCTGTGACTGTGACCGTGTCTGTTCTGTGTTACTGTGTCTGTTACACCGATGTTGGTATAGCACTTTTTGCCCAAGACAAATTTCCCTCCTGGGACAATAAAGTTTATCTCATCTCATCTCATCATGTCATTATTCACCTTTTCTCACTCACCTCCATGTCACCTCTCCCTCCCTGCCCGGGTTGTAGCGGGCTCATTTTTAAAGCTAGAGCGAAGTTACTGATATCATATGAAACTAGAAGATCTAATTTGATACCAACCAGGACATGCTAGCTTGTCAGCAGGGGGGGGGGGGGGGGGGAATACCGCTCCAAACTTAGACAAAATTTATGACAATGAACTGCCAAAAGCTGCTACGGTCATGTTTATCAACATTTTGCCAATCTTGTCTTCTCTTTTCTTCTCTTTTGTAGGTTCCATCTGAATAGGAGACGGACACAAATCCAAATGCGATGGATGTATTCAATTTCACCAATTTCACCCACTGGAATGCCTCTGAAGGCAATGAAACAGAAGTTGTAGAGGAGAATGACAGCGCCTACAAGACTGTGGAGGTGGTGTTCATCGTGTTGGTGGCTGGTTCCCTCAGTTTGGTTACGGTTATTGGAAATATCCTGGTCATGCTTTCCATCAAAGTTAATAGGAACCTACATACTATCAACAACTATTTTCTATTCAGCCTCGCATGCGCTGACCTAATTATTGGACTGAGCTCTATGAACTTGTATACAGTCTACATAGTGATAGGGTACTGGCCCCTCGGGCCGGTGGTGTGCGACCTGTGGTTAGCCTTGGACTATGTTGCCAGCAATGCATCTGTCATGAATCTTCTCATCATAAGCTTTGACAGATACTTCTGTGTCACGAAGCCCCTCAGCTACCCTGTCAACCGGACCACCAAGATGGCAGGAATGATGATAGCTGCGGCCTGGGTTCTGTCCTTCCTCCTCTGGGCACCAGCCATCCTCTTCTGGCAGTTCATTGTTGGTGGGCGGACAGTGCCTGAGAGGGAGTGCTACATCCAGTTCTTCTCCAATGCGGCTGTCACTTTTGGCACAGCCATCGCCGCCTTCTACCTGCCCGTCATCATCATGATTGGGCTCTACTGGCAGATCTCCAGAGCGAGCAAGAGCCATGTGAAGGACAACCGGAAGCCATCGGGGGCCAATCCAGAGAACGTATCCCCTGACCAGGGGAGGAACAGCACGCCTAAACCCAACAACAACAATGTACCAGGGGGAGACACGGAGCCATGCCAGACCCAGAACGCTGATGACGTGGCTAACCAGCACGATGGAAAACTGCAGAACGGCAAGGCAACATCCTCAACTACCACAGAGGGAGAGACCGAGAGAGAGGAGGCGGGGAGGGAGAACTGCACCGCCGGAGAGGAGAGCTCCAATGACTCGACGTCCGGCTGCATGGCAACGTCTATCCAGAAGGACGAGGAAGGGGCGGTGCCCTCCAGGGCCAACTCGAGCGCAGAGCCCAGCCAGCCACTCCCACGTCAGCGAGCCAAGGCGGGCAGCTCCAAGCTGACCTGCATCAAGATCAAGACCAAATTGCCAAAGGGTGACTGCTACACACCCTCCAATGCTATGGAGATCGTCCCGGCCACAGAGCGGCAGAAACATGTGGCGCAGAAGATAGTGAAGATGACCAAGAAGAAAGCGGCGCCGTCACGGGAGAAAAAAGTCACCCGCACCATCATGGCTATCCTGGTAGCTTTTGTGGCCACCTGGACTCCCTATAACGTGATGGTGCTGATCAACACCTTCTGCTCCAGCTGTATCCCCAACACAATGTGGACTATTGGCTACTGGCTCTGCTATATCAACAGCACAGTCAACCCAGCCTGCTACGCCCTGTGCAACGTCACTTTTAAAACGACATTCAAGCATCTTCTCCTCTGCCAATACAGAAATATTAGGTCAGCCAGATAAATATCTGTCACAGGTTTAAGAGTGGCACGTGTGGCACACAGCTCCCATTTATACTGATGGTGATAAATTATGTATGTATGTGTGAGTGTCAGAGTTGGGGTCCGTTACTCAAAAAAGTAATATATTACACATTACACATTACTTTCAAAAAAAGTAATGCCTTACTTTACTTGATTACTCCCTGGAGAAAGTAATTCGTTACACTACTCGTTACATTACTTTTGCGTTACTCCGTAACATCGCCTGAGATGCATTGTCACGTAATTTGCCAGTTAACAATACAACATTAAACCTGACATATGCCCATATATTAGCACAAATCTCTATCGTAATAAGGTAGGTTGCAAAACTTTTCCTGTCTGATGGTGGCTGTCCGTTCCCTGCCATCTGTATTTTGCTCAATATGTTTCTGAAAAATGGCGATTTCATTCTACTGTTGAAACTGGCAACATTTCCTCTACCATGTAGGAGGAGGCAACACGCCTGTCCATCTCTGATTTTGATGTTACCTGGTGAAAAGAAAGCTTTTGCTGCTTGCTTGGGGTCGAGGCAGGCGACTCAGCTTGGGTCTGCAACCAGCTTTGTGTTAGCATGTTTCCACTGCAGATGCTTTGAGAGGTTTATGTCGTAGGCTACCGTAGCTAGCTGCTTCTGTCCAGGGCGTTTGCAGTTTCACATTCTTGTCCTTCCGCGCAACAAAAACTTGTTGTAGAAGACGGCGCTTTTTGGCAGATTGCTGGCAGACTATTATGGAACATACCACTGCGCCCACTTCCCTAGAACACGTTGTATTTACAAGGGGTATTTACAGACCCCATCGCTGTATGTGGGTTTCTCTTATGGTTTACGTTTACATTTAATTTTATTTAATTTTGTCCAATATTCAGATATTCCAGAATTGCATGTTGTGTTAAAATACATATTATTTATATCTAACCCTCTTTAGCCTGATTTAATTGTAAAACAGAGTGTAAAAAGTTATGCAAAGCCTTCTGGGAAATTTAACCCGTGGAAGAGGAAAGTGGGCGGAGTTCCCAGCATGCCCTGGGGGTACTGTGTTTTTGTGTCAATTGTTTGTTTGTCAATGTGTTTTGGAGGTTAAAATGATTTATTGTTCTATATGCATGATGTTAGTTATCTGATAAGCTATGTGTCGACTAATAGTGCTGTTCTGCATGCTAATACAAAGTTGAAATGTTGGCACCATGAGTGATTCTGCTGTGCAGTTAAATGACCCGTCTGATGGGACACAGGATCTGCTATTAAAACGGAGATCTTTTCTCTCTATACTTACAGTATCTTGCTAGTATGCATGTAACGAGGTAAGCGTTTGATTAGTAACTGTAATGTGATTACTGCACTTAGATACAGTAGTGCCTTACACTACTCGTTACTGAGCGTTACCCCCAACTCTGGTGAGTGTGTATGTGTGCATGTGTGTTTGTATGTGTCTGATTGTGAGATGTTTGCGATATAAAGACAGCGAGAGTGCATTTGAAATTATTTCCCCACATCCTTTATATAAAAGGGAGTAAGTGGGTTGTGCAATTTTGGTCGCGTTTTTGCTTACACACTTGTGCAATTGTGATTTCACTGATGATGTCACAATGCCCAGTGGCCCACACTTAAGCACCGCTCCTGGGGTACAGAGTCTACAGACAGACAGCCATTCCCCAGGTCAAACGTTAGCTTGCGTGCTTGCTAATGCGGACTTTGCTATCTAGGTATCCGTGTTTTGCAGCTGCAGTGCTCGCCTGCCTCGCTCGCACTAACTGCTTTTATGTTTGAAGGAAAGTACCTCGGGTCTCTAGGTGTACACTTCCGGATCTGTACACGTACACTTCCGGGGTCTGAGAACCTACACGGTGGGCGCTCCGGCGCTGCAGTTGGATGATATTGGGTCCCTCGAGCAATTGTGATGTCATCAGTGAGGTGAAGTTGCGCAATCGTGCGCTGCGCATGCCAATAGAGCAGGCGAGGCCACGCAGCGAGCTGCGGGCTAGGCTGCGCAGCGGCCGAGTTGCTTATGGGAGCTGCAGGGCCAGCTCAGGGAGCTGCAGGGCGAGCCTAGGAATCGAGCTTGCGTAGTGCGCGAGATGCCTAGTTTATTAATTTCCAATTCCTCTCAATAATGTTAGAAAGAAGAAAATTCAATGCGAAAATAGGGCTGACTGAATTCACAAACCTCAAAAGTTTGCATTTCAGTAATGATACCTGTAGATAACTGTTTTTCTGTGTGCCCCTTTGCCTGCCTACTTTCCTGTCTGTCTATCTGCCTGTCTGTGTCTGCCCATGCTGTTGATCGTTTGGCGATTCTTTGTGATTTGACAATCCCCCTCGATCAAGATGAACGGCAGTAACTTCAGCTCAAGGACACGGTCCCCCTGTGTAAAGTGAGGCTGCTCGCTAGTGGCACTTCCGGTCTGCATGATGGAAAGATAAGCTGCCCAGCTTATCTCAATAGACCCTTCTCATGGGGGCCATTTTGTTTTGAAAAGGCAGGGTAAACACAGGTGCAAGCAAAACACTAATGAGGGTTTCAAACTTCCATGATTGGAATTTGGGAAAATAATAATAATGCAGATCGATCTAAAAGGCAGTGTCACTTTGTGATTTTGGCTGATAATATAAATTGATAACCCTAACCCTAACCCTCTGCAGCTTTAGTGTAAAAGAGAAAATCTCACTGAATACATCCTGTCAGGCATCATAACAGAGATTGTGCAAAAACAGAAAAAAATATAAAAAGAAAAGAAAGTCATGACTAAATAAACAGACAAATGTGACATGAGATTGTTCAGTCACACTCTTTGATTTGCCAGTATCATAATATGATACTATCGTTGATAGTAATGAAATAATATTATCATTTCAGCTCCTTTGCGTGCAACTGCTGACATGCAATGTCAGACACTGTCTGACATTTATTTCACAGTGACTATTACAGTGATATATTTGGTAACCCTCTATCTGTAATTATACATGAACACCAAATGTAATTACACAGTAATTACCAATAGTTATAAATGACGTTCATATGTAGATACATTGTAAGGGACCTGTAAAATGAAGTGAGTCTGTTCAACTGTAGTTCATATGTAGTGACATGCTACCGGACCTGTAAAATGGAGTGAGTCTGTTCAACTGTAGTTCATATGTAGTGACATGCTACCGGACCTGTAAAATGGAATGAGTCTGTTCAACTGTAGTTCATAGTTACATGCTACCAGACCTGTAAAATGGAGTGAGTCTATTTTGTATAATACTTCATATGTATTTACATAGTACCAGCCAAGTTCAACAGTAGTTCATATGTAATTACATAGTAACATACCTGTAACATGAAGTGAGTCTATTTTATACTTCATATGTATTTACATAGTACCAGATAAGTTCAACAGTAGTTCAGTTGTAATTACATAGTAACAGACCTGTAACATGAAGTGAGTCTAGTTTATACTTCATATGTATTTACATAGTACCAGACAAGTTCAAAAGTAGTTACTATGTGATTACATATTAACAGACCTGTAACATGAAGTGGGTGTAATAAGACAATAAAATTATACAATGTGACTGTTTATTTTCTTTATTGGCATTAAAATCGTACATTTAAACAGGACAGCAGCTTGCATTCCATACATACCAGACCGTGAAGTAGCCTATCGGGGATCAATGTTACAGATATTTAGTTGTTTTTTAGCTTTAACATTAGCCTATCACTTTTGTAGCATGCTGGCTGATGTTAACACATTGAATGCCAGCCATGTTTTCATTCCTGTAGGTAAGTTGTGCCAGGGGTGTTTTTGACGATTCTGGCTCATTTTAGAACAGCCGAGGATTCTTTTCTGTTAAGAATTCATGAACACCAATCATCTAAAAATAACTAATAGAATGTGTGCTTTCTCTGTCTAAAAGAGTTAGTTTGCAGAGTTAGTAGTTATGTAGATATTAGCCGTTGAGTACAGCATGGTTTCAGCGTCTGGAAATTTATTCAGAGATAAATGGCTTTTTGTGAAACAGTCACTTTAACCATTCATTTTTGGCATCAGTAAGACCGTCAGACATTCTAAACAATAGTTTTGAACAGTAATTTCCTCCATAACAACAGGAAACACCCCTCTCATTCAAACTCCTCCCTCCGTGTGTCTTCTCCTCCTTCCTCCTGGCTGTACAGCGGGCGTGTCAGAAGCGCTTTTGCTGCTGCCTGCCTGTGTGCCTGCCTGCCTGCTTGCCTGCGTGCGGACGCTCCTTGTGCGAGTCAAGATGGGCCGGGGAATGCGTGGGCGATGGGCAGATGTTGATTCTGGCCTTTCTGAGGTGTTTCAAAGTGTGTTTCACCTATGATCTATTTTGCAAATCGCTCTCCGCTCTCTGTGTGCTGCTGCCGGTGCGCGGCCGCTCTCAGGCAAGACAAGTCTTGAATGGATTACTGTAAAATCGCCACGGCATTTCCTTGAACGGCTTGGTCCCGCGGCAGTTTTTTCTTTGATTTCGGTCGTCTGGGGGAGCACTGTCAACACTTAGTGGGTCGGTAAAATAGATTATACACATTATCTTGCTCCAATAGTGATCTCGAAGATGTAAAAGTTGTTGATTGATGTCCCACCGTCAAAAAAAAAAAATGTTTATGTAAGACGAGTAAACTCGGCTCTGGCACTTAAGCGTTGGATTATGTAAGACGAATTATTTCGGCTATGGCACTTAAGGTGTTAACACCAGCATAGCCGACTAGAAGTTCAGTAAACTAATTGTCCAAAGAGAAACACTATAAACAATTAGGACTCTTCATTCTCCTCCGTTCAACAACAGGTCACTCTGGCGTTAGTCTCGCTGGCCAGCCTCCTCTCCCTTCCGTCCGAGGAGTCTGGCGCCGCAGGTCTCCATAACTGGGATAAACCCTCCCCTGCTCTACTCTGCTCTCCCATTGGAGCGACTGTTTCGGTGTCCGCTCCCGGCTTATTACAAACTCTGTCATTGGCTCCGACCATGTCAATCAGAGCGGCTTCCGCTCCCTCCTCCCTGTGTGTCGCTGTAAATAGTGCCCTGCCGCCTCAGTGAAAACAACAACACTAACTAGCTAGCAAGCTAACAGCAGAAACCTACACGCTAGCTCGTTGCTACACCCTGAAAACGGCAAGTTGGATTGTTTGAAACTATTTTCCAAGGGCACTGCCCTAAGCGCCGCCCATCGCAATCCCACTATGGAGACCTGCGGCGCCAGACTCCTCGGACAGAAGGGGGAGGAGGCTGGCCAGCGAAACTACTCTGGCGTAGCCGCTAGCTCGCTTCGCAGGCACATTCGATTTCTACGTCTGACTTAAATATCCAGAGTGCCTTGTGACGGAAGAAAGCTGAGCTCCCATCAGAAAGAGCGGAACAGAGGAATCACCATGACAGCTATTCAAACAATTTATTGCAATTATTGGACCCCGTAAATCCATGGCCGACAGCGAGCTCATTTTTAAAGCTAGAGTGGTGATCTTTATACCATATGAAAGTAGAAGAAATAAGGCCGTAGCCTTTGTCAAGTCTCATACAAACACAGTGCAAGACAGCCATTATAAAGACAGGTGGGCTGATTGAATGGACAACACCTGTCCTGTGAAAGCACACCTGAGTGTGATTACAATGACATCATAGGATCAGTCATGCAGTAATAGGCTACATTTAGACAGTAGATTAATCAAAACATTGATGTCACAGGTAGGCTGTATACCATAATATATCATGCATCTATGTTGAGTTGAGTTGAGTTTATTTTTTTCTCGAAAATCAACCATATAAAATACAATAAAAAGGATAAAACACAAAACATAAACATTTGAATCTAACAAATTTCCTCAAAAAAGCAAAACAATTGAGTTTGAGAAGGAGCAGAAGGAAGCAAATGCTTATCTAGTCCTGCCCATTTCTTCACAATATCATAACAAATCTCTTACAATGTAAAAAAAAAAACAGTATAAAGAAAAAATATATATATGTGAATGAATGTGAATGTGAATAAATAGAATAGAATAAATAGATTTATATGAATAGTAATCACAGCCTAATGCATAGAGATAAATCTTGAAACAAGAAGAAAAAAGAAGAAAATAGCATACAGTATATAGATATAAGGGGTTGTGGATGACACACAATCTGACCAACTCTAAATTGTGTGTCAGCTGTTTCATCCATCTTATTTTTCTTCAATCTGCATTGAAAATGTGCAAAAATTCACCAGCTTCTCGCAACAGTTGTAGCCTAAGCCAGTGGTTTTCAAAGTGGGGTCCCCAGCAAAAAGGGGGGATCATCTATTTTCACTATAATTCCATCCATAAGTAACACAATCTAAGCTAGTGTAGAAGTGAGTAACTAAGCTAATAATAACCATAACAGCACAAATAATTGACAAAAATCTCAAAATAAATATACAGTATTTACTCTGAGAAATTAAATAATGAGAAAAGGAACAATTATTGATGGTTAAAACTGAACAATGATATCACAACAGTCTAATCCTAATACTAAATTAAAGGAGAATTTCGTTTTTTTTAAGCTGGAGCTCTCTCCTCACATTAATTATTATCTGACGACTCACCCAGTGTTCTCCGCAGCGTTTTTGTCCGTCTTAGGCGTTGTTTTGAGATCAATAGTGTGCAAGCCAGTCCTAGAACAGAGCTCCATGGGGGCCACCTGGCAGCGTGCTTTTCATCCATGTAAATAGACAGTTTTATTCCCGTTTTCGACACATATCGTCATAAACTGATCCCTAAAGAATGATCATACTGCTATTGTCCCCCGGGCTCTTTTCAGCGGTAGTTACATGCATCCCATTTCCGCCTGTCGGGTCAGTGAGACCAAATCTCGTCTAACCCTAACCCTAACCCTAACCCTATGATCTGATTAGATTTTGGTGGTCAAAGGTCAAGGTCACTGTGACCTCTTGAACGCCATTTTCAAGCTTGTTAACGCTATATCTGAGGAACGCCTTGACGGAATTTCATCAAATTTGACTTAAACATCCACTTGGACTCAAGGATGAACTGATTTGATTTTGGTGGTCAAAGATCAAGGTCACTGTGACCTCTCGAACACCATTTTCAAGCTTGTTAACGCGATATCTGAGGAACGCATTGACGGAATTTCATCAAATTTGCCTTAAACATCCACTTAGGCTCAAGGATGATCTGATTAGATTTTGGTGGTCAAAGGTCAAAGGTCAAGGTCACTGTGACCTCTCGAACGCCATTTTCAAGCTTCTTAAAGCAATATCTCAGGAATGCCTTGACGGAATTTCATGATATTTGCCTTTAACTTCCACTTGGACTCAAGGCAGGCGCGTAGCCACAGGTGTGCTAGGGTGTGCCAATGCCACCCAGACAGGCCGCTGGCACACCCAAAAAAAATGGGGTAAAAAAGGTTTTTTGTTTTGTCTGCAAAACACATCAACGCTGTCATGCACTGTGTCCAACTTATCCTATGTGCGAATAGAAATCACGCTCCGCTGACCTATGTGCCCCGGAGCATCATGGGAATAGTTAAGCTGTCGTCCACGTAAAGTAAACAAATGCACGCACAGCTGTAGCAGCAGCAGCAGTCCAAATCAAGAAGACATGAAACAAAGCTCGCTTTTAAGCTTTTTCGGCAAAGGCAAGAAACGTTGCTTTGACGACGAGGAAGAAGATGACTTGTTGTCACCCTCCCCCTCAACAAGTGCGGATTGTAGTGCACCCTTCCCGCACCTGTATTGGTGGTGTACAGTGGAGAAGAGACAGGCGATTATGAAGAAGATGATGCAGCCGAAACAATGACGTTAACAGCGGGGAACGCAGCCAACAACACACTGGAGGTTTGTGCAGAGCCAGAGGACACTGAGAACGCTACAGATCTCTCTGCAGTAGACAAACCTTCATGCCAACCAAATTTGCGTTCTTTCCCGACTAGAACACTCATTGGAAAAAGTAGGTGAGACTTTTTTGAGATACTAAACAAAGTGGTTTTACATGTTGCCAAAAAATACAATTTAATTGACTGCTTCTACCTGCTAATAATGAGTGTGAAAAGGAGCAAACAACACACAAATATTCCTCTAAATCTGGTTTGAAAAGACCCCCAAAAAATTTGGCGGCGGCCTCGCAGCCGCCGGCTGGCATACCCTGGCTTTCTGTGGCACACCCAATGAGCCAAGTCTGGCTACGCTACTGACTCAAGGATGAACTGATTAGATTTTCGTGGTCAAAGGTCAAAGGCCAAGGTCACTGTGACCTCTCAAACGCCATTTTCAAGCTTGTTAACGCGATATCTCAGGAATGCCTTGATGGAATTTCATCAAATTTGCCTTAAACATCGACTTGGACTCAAGCATGACCTGATTAGATGTTGGTGGTCAAAGGTCAAGGTCACTGTGACCACTCGAACGGCATTTTCAAGCTTGTTAACGCAATATCTCAGAAATGCCTTGAAGGAGTTTCATCAAATTTGCCTCAAACATCGACTTGGACTCACTGATGAACTGATTAGATTTCCGTGGTCAAAGGTCAAGGTCACTGTGACCTCATGAATGCCATTCCCAAGTTCGTTAAAGCGATATCTCAAGAATGGCTTGATGGAATTTCTGCCAATTTGGCTCAAACGTTGACTTGGGCGCAAGGAAGAACGGATTACATTTTGGTGATCAAAGGTCAAGGTCACTGTGACCTCTCCAACGCCATTTTCAAGCTTGTTAACGCCATATCTCAGGAATGCCTTGACGGAATTTAATCAAATTTGCCTCAAACATTAACTTGGCCTCAAGGATGAACTATTACATTTTGGTGGTCAAACTTCAAGGTCACTGTGACCTCACGAACGCCATTCCCAAGTTCATTAATGCAATATCTCAAGAACAGCTTGATAGAATTTCTTCTGATTTGGCTCAAACATCGACTTGGACGCAAGGATGAACTGATTCCATTTTGGTGATCAAAGGTCAAAGGTCAAGGTCACTGTGACCTCTCAAATGCCATTTTCAAGCTTGTTAATGCGATATCTCAAGAATGTCTTGATGGAATTTCTTCGAATTTGCCTCAAACGTCCACTTGGACTCAAGGATGAACTGATTACATTTTGGTGGTCAAAGTTCAAGGTCACTGTGACCTCACACACCCAATTTCCAAGCTCTGTAACGCAACATCTCAGGAGCCCCTTGACGGAATTTCTTCCAATTTGCCTCAAATGTCAATTTGGACTAAAGAATGAACTAATGGTGGAGGCATAAGTCCGCGTTGCGGTCGTTCTAGTTTCAAAATAACCTGGTTATACTGTACATTTCATAAAAAATGCTTTGATTATTCATTCTTAATAAAGTCTAATTTTTTTTTATTCTTTTTTTTATAATATTTTTATTTGGTTTTTCTGATTTTAACAAACAAAAACAAGAGCATGGCAGCTCAGACACAACATTGATCTGGACAGTGACAGAAGGTGAAAGAATAAACAAAAATAGTCTAAATTCTATCTAAAGCCTAGTTCCTCATTGCGCGGCTCGCGAGACGCTGGTGGCTCTCGAAGCTTTAGTTGGCGGCTCTAAGAAATTGCAACAATTGTTTTTTTTTGTTTTTTTGTTTTTTATGGGGGTTTTTTAACATTCCCCACCCCTCCTGCTCTCCCCAAAATGTCAATAAACCTTTATGGCATATTATTACAATACAACAATACTGGTGTTGACAGTAATAGAAGGTGCCAAATCATTCAAAACAATAAGCACTTTTAGGTGTATTGTGCCAGCGTGCAGCGCTGACTGTTCCAAAACGTGTCAACGTGTGTCGTTGCCTGGGAAACGCACATCCCATAATACAACTGTTCGCATCGCATCCCATAATAGTATGATGATACTTGGGCTGCCATTGCGAACATAGATTTGAACAAGTTAGCTAAAACTTTAGCGTCGCCAGCGATGGCCCCCAGCGATGGTGTACGTTTCGAAATCCCTCCAGGCCTGAAAGATTTTCTAGGGGAAACTGGTGTGTTACAACCGGCTCGTTGGTTGCAACAAAAGAGGGAGATGACAGAGAGTTTTTAAACAATAATCAGGTTTATTGAACAAATAAGGAATAAATGATCAAAATGTACAATAGAGTGTGATAGTCAGTATCAGTAGTATCAAGTAATGTATGAATGCAGTGATCAATGTGTGGTGTGTGTTGTTAGTGTAGAAATCAAAGATAAAGAAGAGTAGAGAGCAGCGTGGCCTCTGTGCAGCGTGAGAGTAGATCTCCAGACTGGCAGAGCCAGGGAACAGATAAAGGATCCTGGGAGCACTGGCCAGGTGCTTCCCATTTCCAATTAGCCCACCAATCTGGAATGCAAATGACAGCACAGCAACACAGGCAGAGGTATAGACAAGAGGCCCTAGGGCCGTCACACCCCCCCCCCCTTAAAGACAGGGGCCCAAAGTGAACCCTGGAAAACATTCAACTAGACCACAGCTACAAAATTAAATACTACCAAATATGCAAAAAATCTAAACACCTCACCGCTTATCCAGAGAGCCTCAAGTCCACCCCCTCCATCCTCAGCAACTGATCTAGAAGCGAATTAAGAGGAGAAGGGAGAGTCCATGGGCCTCTAGAACAGCAGGGAGCAAAACGCAATATAAATTAATGTGCAATTAAGTAAGGATACAGCCAAGGGTCACCAGACATTGTCTGACTGAGTAGAATGTGTCAATATATTTCAGGTCTAATCAACAGACTAGAAACTCAGGAAAACATAGCGTCCTTCCAGCACCACCCCCCTCTCAACAGAGGAAGGGCGAGCCTCAGACCTCTACCTGAGCATTGGGTCAGCACCACCAGAACGCAGTGGGGGAAAGGCAGCCTCCGCTCCCCCTTCCCTACCCGACTGGATTCACTGACCGACGCTCTGCCAGGTTTGAACTCCTGAGGAATGAACAGAGTTGACAACTTCAGTATACATGTGATCCACAAGGCCATCCAAACTTTCAAAAATCACTTCCAAATTGTGAAAACGTAGATAATATGATAATATAATGTAATGTGCACTATTTACATGGGTAACCCCAATAGCCGATAACAAAATGTTATCTTTAGGCCTACCGGCCAGGAGCGCGTTTTCTGTATATCATACAAAATACAGATTTAAATTTAAATACACTTGACACTTTTAAACAAAAACCAATCCCACGAGAACCCCTAGCCTATTACACCACATTCATCATGTCATACATCGCAGTATATCAGTACACAAAGACACATAAAAAATAAAAAAATAAAAAGAGAAAAAAACACACCACCAACAACAACAAAAACAGATTCCAAGTCAATGTTTGAGGCAAATTTGATGAAATTCCGTCAAGGCGCTCAGATATTGCGCTAATGAACATCGGACGGATGGACAGATGGACGGACAACCCAAATCCATAATGCCTCGGGCCTGCATGGCTGTCGCCGGCGGAGGCATAAAAACGTGCCAGATACCAGTGGGCTGTACCACGAATGTTGTATAAGAAGATCCAGGATCTGTCCCTTGATCTGGTTTGGCTAAACCAGATAATTGCCATCTAGCTGGATTCTAGTTAACTGGTACTAGAAGGTAGATCGCCACTCGTTAAGTGGAACCAGGTTTTTCTAACCAAGCTGAGAGCTCGTGCACATGAAAATGCCCGTGCACTGGAGCTCATGCCCGCAAAAGAGGCGTGGTTTTTAACAACTGCCAATCACAATGCAATATGGTTAGCTCATTTATTAGCTGACCAACCATAAAGTAAAATCTCAATTCATAACACGTTGACTGCCAACAACGAGTTGAGTCGTCAAACACAATCCAGCTGTTCACTGCCAACGACGACTTGAGTCGTCAAACTGTTTTTTCAGTGGTTTCCACTAGGTGAAGCCCTTGGGCAATAGGTGAATGTGGATCCGACCTCTCCCGCTGCCCCGGAAGTACTCTAACAAAGATTTCTATATAAGGAAGGCGGGCTCCTTTGATCGCGTGGGTTGAAGTAGGTTGGCAATAGATTGAGACAGACAGCATTACATAGCGATTTATACATAGAGAATTTCAGCAATTTAGCGTCAGATTTAGAGCGAGTTGGTTAGCGTAGTTGATTTAGTTTGTAGTTGTTAGTACAGTAGTAGTGTTTAGTATAGTCTTCATAGTAGACTTAGTTTAGATACTTAGTTCGCGCGTAGTTACAGTTAGTGTTCATTGTAGTTAGCTTAGCACATTTAGCATTAGCGTCAGTTCATTTTAGCATTTAGCCTTTATTCTAGTTCAGTTTATTCTAGTTCAGTTTGATCGAGTTGGTAGCCGGTAGATTAGCCTTATTTCAGTTCAGTTGGAGCTAGTCGTAGCAGTAGTTGTTTTATTTCAGTTTAGTTGGGAGCGGGTGGCGTGTTTGTGCCATGCCGGCAAAACGCAAGCGGTCTTCGGCGGCCACACGCAAGCGATCGGCCGATCAGAGATCACTGCTGGATTTCTTTTCTGTACGAAATGAGCTTGTGCCGGAGACCGATTCCGAGGTCTCGGATGATGAACGGGGTGAGCCTCTGGATGTCGCGGTTGCGGCTGCTGGACTGACTGAGTCCAAGTCGAGTGACATCACGTCTTCCCCAGACGTGGAGGACTCTGAAGATGAGTGGGCCCCATCCAGGAGCGAAGGTCCACAGAGCAGTGGTAAGACGATGTTTGAGATGACTTGTGTAACTTGTGTAAATGTAATTACTATGACTGTACAAAAGCCAGCAGTCAGTCAATTCATTTTACTGAATTTCAGACTCTGAAGATGAGCCTGAAGCAGCCAGCTGTAGCGGTACAGCACCTGGTGCCACAGCCTCTGGTGCCAGGAAAATGGGTAAGAGCACACTTCAGAATCAGGTTTATTTTCACATCACAGGTTCCAGCCAGAATTCCAGAAATTCTAGAACTCCAGAATTCAGTACCACACATATAAAAAACACTATTTTATGGTAATTATGTATTTCTATAATTTGCAGATGGAGCTGGAAGTGGGACACGTCCTCGGCCTGCAGGTCCTGAGTGGTGTGGCGTTGACTGGGAGCCAACCCACATCCCATTCACAGCAGAACCGGGTCCTCATAGTGGTGGTGCTGCTCAACCAGTGGAGTTCTTCCAGCTCTTCCTGGACGATGAGCTGCTCCAGGCCATTGTAGTCCAAACTAACTTGTATGCACACCAGTGCATCAGTCAGGTCAGTGAGGCTCTGCCACATTCAAGGCTTGGGAAGTGGAAGGACACTACAGTGGCAGAACTCAAGAGCTTCTTGGGACTATATTTCCTGACTGGGATCGTCAAGAAGCCTGAACTGGCCATGTACTGGACCACAAATGAAGTGACTGCTACCCCCCACTTCCCCAGAACCATGTCTCGCAACCGCTTTCAGCTCCTGACACGATTCCTCCATTTCAGTAACAATTTTGATGTTGATGGTGCAGACAAGTTGTTCAAGGTCCGGCCAGTTTTGAACGACCTGTTAGAAAAGTTCAGAGCCATGTTGACACCAAGTCAAAACATCAGTATTGATGAGGGGATGCTCCTGTGGCGTGGGCGGTTGGCCTTCAAGGTGTACAACCCACAGAAACCCATAAAGTATGGGATAAAATCATACATCCTCTGTGACTCCCAGACAGGTTACTGCTACAGCATGAAGCCCTACTGTGGTGAGCGGTCCACCCTAGGCGAGACAGTGGAGTTCCTCCTCGGGGACTTGGCAGGGCAGGGGTACCATTTATACATGGACAACTACTACAACTCTGTTGGAATGTGTGCACAGCTGCTGGAGTGTCAGACACATGTCTGTGGCACTCTGAGGAGGAACAGGGGCGAGCCACCTGCTACAAAGGTTACCAACCACACCGTGAAGCTGGGGGAAACCGTCATGCGCCACAATGGTGGCACCATGGTTCTGGCCTGGCGAGACAAGCGCATCGTCAAAATGGTTTCCACTCTGCACGATGACACGATGGAGACGGTGCAGGTCAGGCAGAAAGGCAGCAGAGAGAGGGTCACACATGCAAAACCCAAGTGCGTTGTAGACTACAACAAGTACATGAATGGGGTAGACAGATTGGACCAGAACATTGCCTACTATCCCTTTGCCAGGAAGACATCCAGGTGGCCATTCAAGTTTGTCATGTACATGTTTCAAATGTCTTTTTATAACGCCTTTGTTCTGTACAAAGCTAAACACCCAGCTAAACGCCAGAGAAAGTGTAAAACATTGATGGCTTTCATCCTGAGTGTTGTCTGTGCATGGACCAGACCTGTGGTGGAGGAGGAGGTGGGGGCTGGGGTGGAGGAGGAGGAGGTGGGGGCTGGGGTGGGGGAGGAGGTGTGGGAGGAGGTGGGGGCTGGGGTGGGGGAGGTGGGGGGTGGCGGGGAGGAGGTGGGGGGTGGGGGGGAGGGCAGTGACCAACCTGCAACCAGGCCGGGCCGGGCACCATACCTGGACCCTCCAAGCAGGCTGGATGTCAATCTAGCGGGCCATTACATGGCCATGTATCCAGCCTCACTCAAAAAAGCTGGCCCAACGAGGAGGTGTAGAGTTTGTAAAGAGAGAGGTGTTAGAAGCGAGACACGCTACCGTTGTGTCGTGTGTAATGTCCCATTACACAGGGCTGCCTGCTATGAGGTGTACCACTCAGAGAAGAACCGTGCTCGGTGGCACAAGTAGGCATGGGTCGTAAAAAAAAAAAAAAACTGCCTGTTTTTGATGCACTTTGTTTGATTGTTTGCTAGCTAGCAGGAATACATAAAAAGCACCTGCCGATTTTCATGTAACTTTGTGGATGGGTGTAACATGGGCCAAGGAAGTACCCATTACATTTTGGAGCAGTTCTGGATTCGGTGTACGAGCCCAAACCGGTTTGATCACGAACCGAAAAAACCTATAAAAAAAAAAAACATGTAAAAAAAAAAAAAAGCTGAGTGACCTGTGGTCTGCTGTTGTTTTGTATTTATTTTGACATTTATTTATTTTATTATGGTATTATTCCTCCATTATTGAAAACAACTATTGTTCAGATGTCTGATGTCTCACTGATTTCAAAAATAAATGGTTAAAGTGACTTTTCTGCCTGTTTGATTGAATTTCACAAAACTGCGATTATCTCAGCTTTCTGCCTCAGACCCTGAAACCATGCTGTACTCAACGGCTAATATCTACATAACTACTAACTCTACAAACTAACTCTTTTAGACAGAGAAAGTACAAATTCTATTAGTACTTTTGAGATATTGTATGTTCACAAAGTCCAAGCAGAAAAGAATCCTCGGCTCTTGTAAAATGAGCCAGAATCCTCAAAAAACGGCTTGGCAGAAGCTACCTACAGCAAGAAAAAAACGGCTGGCAGTCAATGTGTTAAAGCCACAAGGTGGTAAACTAGACCACTCTATTACAGTAAATAATTACATATTTTCATTGTGTCAATGATTTTTCATTTGTTGACGTGTCACAGTTAAGAAGGCTGTGTTAAGTTCTGTTAAAGTGTAACTAACCCTTAAAACACTTTTCAGCGTTTAACCAATACACATGGCTTTTGGGGTGGTATGTGAAGGATTATGGTCAAAAGGTATTGTGGGTAGTCGGATACTGTGGCTAATGTTAGTGTCTAGTTAGTTATGTTACATGGCAGTAAAACGCCACTGAATGACCAAATTGACCAAATTTAACCATTTCGGGGAAAACCGTTTCCATACGGACCTATCAGCGTTGGCTAGTTGTTTATAACGTGGCTAGATTTATAAAGTGCTCTATCTCTGATTGTCATACAAAAAAAAGAAAAGGGGTTTGGGAGGCGGGCCATAGCGTCGATGATTTGATTTGACAGTTCTGGGCGTTGGCGTTGGCCAATCCTGGCGTGTTCCACCCCAAATCCAGTGTGTTCAGGCGCAAAGCGAGTGGGTTCCGGGACGAACAGGCTCTCTGAGGCACGAGCCAGTTACGTTATCTTTAGAGCAGTGAGTTAAATACAATATTCCTGGAATGCGTGTTTAACGAACCAGTTACATGTCCTCTGCATTCTATATCAAATGACATTGCTGTTCATTTTATTTTGTATGTTACATACTTATTGGCCAAGTTATTAGTTAGTTTATGGGCTAGACATTCTGCCAGGGTACAAGGGACTATAGGCGGCCATCTTACCTGCAGAACTTTCAAATCAAGTAGAATACCGTTTTGCCAGAAATCCGGGGGGCTAAGTGCCGCTTTAAATTGCCTGTTCTGTATTGTTTTTATTGCATAAGTTTACATTTGGGCCACCAAAGATTTACTTTAGCCACTAAATGTCTGGGCTTTGTGGCCCTTGGGGCCAGTGTTTGATAGTATAAGCATCTATTCCTGTCAGAAAAGAAAGTACGAATAAAGCTAGAACAATTAATTTGTTTTTTTATTCTGGATCAAGCTAACGGCGATGTTGATTGAACAGAATCAGTTACAAGCCTTTGTGTCTCTTGCTCACCTGACAGGATGTCCCAGCAGTGCTGTCAGTCACAATTGCATCCTGGTCATCTTCTAAGTCATCTGAAGTTTGGTTCTGCTGGGTTACAATGTGATAATTTCCATTTATAGAAAATCTATTTCAAGTTTGCAGGTAGCTAAATAATAGATTTTCAGTTCAAACTAGTTTTGCATTACATACGTTACATTTAGCATCAATAACAGGGACATTACATAGTATTCTGTTCTGAAGATTCCCCATACCTGCAAGGTGTCACTCGTGTCCTCAATATGCATGTCTGATTCAGAAACAGTTGGGTCTTGCTGAAAGACACATGAATAAAAGAATGTGGTTAATGATGTAAAAAATGACTCACAAATATGACATATGAACGACATAACGACAATTCACAGAGAAAAACAAAGTGTTGAAATTCACAAATTTGGACAGCAATCAAGAGTTATTCATTACAAGGCTATGGGCCACATCTTCCCAAAAGCACTAATTTAGCGTGCGCAATGCAAATTGGGGGCGGACACAAGTGCATGCCTGTGATAATTGTACTGGGCATAGGCTGCCACATGCCAAAGCAGGCATTTCAATTTCCGTGCAGCGCAGTGTAAAGTACAATTCCATTTGGATATGTCATTACGCACAGCCTTGCCACGCCAATACATCCAATTCTGCTGCTAAAATAGGTATTAGCAGATAATTCAGTGAGGCAATCAACTCTAACTCACTGAGAAACTTTTACCACATTGCACATTGGAATTATTAGAAGGATTTGTGGACTTCTTAATTTCTCTTGTCTTCTAACTTTATATTACAGTCTAATATTCCCATACCTTTCATACTGTAATATTGTTTGGGCTAGTACCTTCCCCACTCATTTGCATAAACTTTTATTGCTACAAAAACGTTTTGTTAGACTAGCAACATTTTCAAAGCCGTATGCTGAAACTGCCGCGCTCTTTTGTAAATGTGGTGTGATGTCAATTTTTGATATCAACATTTTTCAAACCTGCATTTTCATTTTCAAATTGAAGTATATGAGTACTGACTTACCAGAAAATTGTAAATCATTTTTCATCTGTAATTCACAAATTCATTCTTATCCTACTAGACAAAGCAATAACCTTAATATACCATTGTATCGTACATCCAGAGGTCAATTTTCGTTAAAATATCATGGAGCCAAAATATGGAATTCAAACTTACATTTATTGACTGTTTCTCTATCCCTGTCTGTGTACAAAAAGAAACTAAAAGGTTTTCTAATGTCTGGTAAATTTGGCACTGAGTGAGCTATGGCATTTCTGAGAGAGGTCTAAACCACATTCTCATTTTTATTTCTCTTTTTATTCCTATTTTTTTTATTTTTTTATTTTTTTTATTTCACTAATCTGAATTATCATTGCATTTAATGTTTGTTCAATGTTAATTGAGTAACTTGTATTATTATGTTTTTCTCTTGAGGTGAGATCTTTATATAAACCCGTAGTGGGTTTCTATCTCACCTGCACATGTTTTTTTCTCCAATGTTGTAAACATTTTTTATTTTGTTCTGTTTTCCTTTAATGTGCAAATAAACATAAACATAAACATAAACATAAGAGGGAAATTAATTGAGAAAACTTGTTGGACAATGGACGTAGGCTATTTATCTTCATAACCCGGAGGGTCGTTGGCACCACAGACAATCTGTCAATAAGCTCTCTCTGTCTTCGCACGAGTGAGTACACTATTGCATGGAGATAATTACAGCGTATTGCATGCCTCATGTAAACAGTCATTGCTATACGGGAATCTGATTGGTTTTGATTGACGTAATACCCAGGATTGCCTGTGTAAGGAATTTAGATTATTACTAGAAATATGGATTTTGATATCACTATTGATTCAATAAGTTAATATCAAAACCCCGGAGCACCACCACGTTGATACGTAAATTTTATATTACCACTGCCGTAGGTCACAGTGAAATCAGAATCAGTTCTAAAGGAAGGGAGATCTTTAATCGACTGATATTATTATAACAAGCAATGAACACGTTTTAACTTCAAAACAGAATGCGTTTATTTAATCCACCAAATAGTAAAATCACAGTATTATGCATAACACCTTGTTCGATTGAGAGGTAAGGAGGAAGTAGGAGAAAGGTGAAAATGAAGGGAATAAGGTATTCAAATAAAGCCTAGTTTAAACCTAACCTAATTAAATACATATTCTAATTCAATAGGTGAGTATTCTCTATATAGTTACTCTATATCTTCACAGCACTCTCAAAATAAGCAGAAAGATGTGTGGTCACTTTGCCTGATGTGGGGAGGCTGAACAAGTCGGCTGACTTCTCTCTGGCATGGTACGGACTGTTTCTCCACCAAACCCAGGGTTGTCATGGCGACGACGGGCAGCGTGTCTGCTCTTGGACGGGCAGGCGAGGGGGTCCCAGAGGCCGGCGGGCTGTTGGTTCAATTGTCTTTTAATGATCCTCTTGGTTAGAGGATCTCATCCCGTTGAAAAGGGATAATCAAAAATGATTTAAGCTTCACCTATCAAAAATAAAGCAACAAAAGGCATCTAATCTCACTATATTTAGTTTGATGAGAGCCAGGTTTTCCTTGAAATCTGTTTCCACTCTTGGAAAACTATATCGTCTGGAACTGAAAAGCCATCCTTAAGAGTCAGCGTGCCTATTTGTGGGAAGATGGCCAGCTCAGTCCAGCGGTCCCGAGCGGCTGTCCTTCCTCGATAGGGCCACGTGACACTCTTTGTTGGTGGCAGAATTATAGGAGACAATCACCATTTGGTTTGGTGAAAGCTGCAATGGCCTTCAAAAGCATGGCATCTTTTGAGGCCTAAAAGTATAGGACTACATCTTGAATGCAGAGGGCTCTGCCTGTTCTAAAAAGTCCTTGTTGTTGTGCCAAAGTTCTTTTTTCGTCTGCTCAAATCTGTTAGGGAGCCCTGTGTCAGGAGAAAGGGGCAGGCAACGCCCCTTGCAACATAGCCCTCCTTTATGCAAATGAGATACATTCAGAATAGTAATTTTCACTATTTATAGAACTTAACTAAACTATGTACCTCTTTTACAAACTTATTTATATTCCTTGACATCACTCTTATCAATTGTTCAAATGTTATCTTTATTCTGTATATTCTTGTTACTGTTGTGTCAGCTAGAATTAGCTAGACATACTTTCTGTGAAGCCCTCTGAGACATGCTTGTGAATTAGGGCTATATAAATAAACTTGACTTGACTTGACTTGACTCTTGGTGTGAGAAAAACAAAATATAGATGGAAAAGATAAAGGTAAATAGACTAGATAGATAGCAAAATAGTTATAGACAAGCATTGGTCTTGTTACACAGGATGGCCCAAGAAAGATTTATGACTGTTTATCCAGGGACCAGCGGCGAGAAAACATCTACCTCTTTCCCTTAAAACTTATCACATGCTTAAAACATCTCATCAAATGACTTCATGGCCATGACACTTTCAGAATTACATCACACACATTATTCTGATTGTTTTGAAATCAAACATGTGTGGTGTATCTTTATATTTAAGGAATAAACCAAAACTATTTCTGGAACACATATCTTTACCAAATCTTGTATACATGTAAGCAACAAAACCATATCTTAATGTCACACACACATTAACACACTATACATTCCTATTTATTAAGTATGTGATACTAATTAACTTGACAAAATGTAAAATCCTGAGGATAGTGAGTTCCACTCTAGACCATTATACACACAAGCCTGGTCTTCCTTGGCAAAGGAATGTTGAGTCGGTTTTATTGCTTTGCTCAAACCCCCCATTTGATGACCCCTGTCTGGGAAGAGGCTTAAGTAAGATGGGACAATTTTGTACATTTAGAAAGCATTATTCAGCATGCCCACAACCTACATAGGTCAGTTTGGCTTGCGATTCGGAGAATATTGATACCAAACACCCCATGACTTGCATGTACTGTACACGCTCCTGAAGTCCGCTCTTAAAGTCGCATGTGTGTGCGTACGAGTGTGTTTCCGGTCCAGAGGTCAGCTTTGTGTGACCTCTGAACTAAATCTCTGCTAACCGGACAGGACGGTCACTTCAGTTGGAACTGTGTTTTTCGTCAACAGTTAAAAGTCACTCCTTTGGTATTTCCAGACAGGCTGGCGCCTTGGGCCTTTTTTGGCTCCCCCCCAGATGCAGTTTGCAGCCAGAGGTCAGTTCCTGTGACCTCTGGAGAGGAGAGATCTGTACATTAAATATTCAATATTTGATGCACGTTACCAGACGATTTTCGCTACATATCCCCCCCGTTGTTTCCCTAGAAGCTGTCATTCCGGAACTTCTGGGAGACAAGGAGAAGAAATCAGATGGTAGATGCAATAGTGACCACTTTTCTGCATTCAGAAAACTGGCTCCACCCCCTGATATACACTCGGCGTCTCGCGCAGATCAGCTCAGTCTATACAGAGCAACGGCAGCGTATCGCTGCCCTGAGCCGTGGAGCAGGGAGACGCCTGGCTCCTCCAGCCAGCTGACCAATCGCAGCGGCTGGCCATTTGACTCAATGTTTGGTCCCGTCTGTACTGAGCAGACGGAGAAAGGGCCTCCTAACACTTGAATCGTGTTATCAAAAGAGGTCCTTAATCAATAGGCTATTATCATAACGAACTCACAATCCTCAGATTAATGTCCTCTTAACACAGCGATGCTGTGTTCCTTCTTTTTCTTTCTCAGAATCGATACTCAGCTATGTCTTATAAACACATGCTTTTATGGCAAAAAACACATTGCATTCACCTTGGTCAATGATAGTTCAGTTGCTTGTCAAAATAATATGTCAATCCTCACACGGCGCGTCAAATATGTAAGGAATTTAGATAGAAATATGGATTTTGATATCACTATTGATTCAATAAGAATAAGTTAATATCAAAACCCCGGAGCACCACCACGTTGATACGTAAATTTTATATTACCACTGCCGTAGGTCACAGTGAAATCAGAATCAGTTCTAAAGGAAGGGAGATCTTTAATCGACTGATATTATTATAACAAGCAATGAACACGGTTTAACTTCAAAACAGAATGTGTTTATTTAATCCACCAAATAGTAAAATCACAGTATTATGCATAACACCTTGTTCGATTGAGAGGTAAGGAGGAAGTAGGAGAAAGGTGAAAAGGAAGGGAATAAGGTATTCAAAGAAAGCCTAGTTAAAACCTAACCTAATTAAATACATATTCTAATTCAATAGGTGAGTATTCTCTATATAGTTACTCTATATCTTCACAGCACTCTCAAAATAAGCAGAAAGATGTGTGGTCACTTTGCCTGACGTGGGGAGGCTGAACAAGTCGGCTGACTTCTCTCTGGCATGGTACGGACTGTTTCTCCACCAAACCCAGGGTTGTCATGGCGACGACGGCGTGTCTGCTCTTGGACGGGCAGGCGAGGGGGTCCCAGAGGCCGGCGGGCTGTTGGTTCAATTGTCTTTTAATGATCCTCTTGGTTAGAGGATCTCATCCCGTTGAAAAGGGATAATCAAAAATGATTTAAGCTTCACCTATCAAAAATAAAGCAACAAAAGGCATCTAATCTCACTATATTTAGTTCGATGAGAGCCAGGTTTTCCTTGAAATCTGTTTCCACTCTTGGAAAACTATATCGTCTGGAACTGAAAAGCCATCCTTAAGAGTCAGCGTGCCTATTTGTGGGAAGATGGCCAGCTCAGTCCAGTTTCCAATACTCCACAATGCTCACACTTGACACCCCATAATCATCAGCCTACTTGCCAGCCCACTCCCCAAGTTTTGGAGCGGGGAGGGGATTGTCTTCTGACAACTGACAACTCCTGCTCTGATTGGCCGGTTGTTTGTTGACATAAACTCTCACCCAACCAAAATCCTCCACTCTTTTTTTTTCTTTGATCTTTGTTTGCATGAAACAGGCAGCGGCAGATATCTGACTCGATTGGGAGCACAGTGAGCAAAGAAGCTCCTTCCCCACTTTTAGTCTCACAATGACACACACACACACACACACACACACACACACACACACACACACAAACCAACAAAACAAAAAAAATAAGGTACAGATATATCGGAATTCGACATTACAACGTAGCTACCAGCCGCATAATGTGCTTATGTGCTCGTGAGAAATGTGCCTGAGATCCCATGCAAGGGGTCAATCATGAGAGAGCAGTCAGGCGATCGAGTCATCCGCGTCACCCCTAACCTCATCAAGGTAGGCTAAGAACGGGTCCCAAATGGTAGAAAACTTTTTAAGTGTATTGGTCCTCAGGAACATAAGTCTCTCCATCCGTATAACAGAGGTCATGTCCGCCAACCACAGTTGGAAGAAGGTGAAGAGGGGGACTTCCATTCCTTCAAAATAAGTTTTTTACACTTTTGTTTATGCTCACATTTTTCAAGCGCAGAACACAAAATTGTAATAGTCTTCTAGGCGTGGGATTGGCAGCTGACTACAGGAATGTCCACCAGAGCTCATGTTATGCTCCCTTCAAATGGAACTCGTGAGCCCGTGGTGACGACGTGTTAACAAAGTGGGAAGTCGTGTATCATGATTTCTCGATATGTGTACACAACTTCCATGTAGTACCATAACACATTGGAGATGGGTTATGGTAGTGAAATTAACATTCAATTCATGGACAACAGCTCTGCTGGACATTCCTGCAGTCAGCAGTAGAGTTCTCAACGGTCCTAAAAAATCTAACCTGACCCAACTTGAGACGCGGACCAAGCTCAACCCGCCCGCCATTGTCCCATAGAACACTCAGCCCGACACAAAAAATGCAGTTATTAGACCTAGGAGTCTAGGACATTATAAAAAGTGTGCAATTAATGTCGGCAAAGCTCAAATACAATGTGTGTGTCGGTGTCGGGCAGCCGGGCTCTCTCTCTCCTGCATCTCCGCAGGTCCGCTGCGGCCTGCTGCTGCATGCGTAATTAAAGTAAATTCCACTTGAGGAAGGCCAGCATTCATAATTTTCCCCGTTCTTCCATGCAGCAGCCTCCAGTTCAGTCCAGGCAGCTTATGCTATAGCCAGCTAATACTAATAACAATACTAATTATAGCTGCTGCGCAGCAATGGGTCGTGGCCGGGCAAGTCTCAAGGCTTTGAGCTAGAGGTCTTCGGGTATGCCCAACCCCCCAAATACCCGAGGGTACACAAGTTGCAAAGCCGTAGCACGTATGCCTGATTTTTTATGAATTTTCAAAGTTTGAAACTTTAGACGGTCGATGTAGTGCCACCGTTAGGACTATTGGCCCCAAATTTGTGTCAAAGACGTTTGGCATGGGACTGGACCTTTGTGCAAAGTTTGGTTAGTTTTCATCCATGGGAAGTCGAACTTCCCGGGAGAAGAATAATAATAATACAGGCAAATACAATAAGTGGCCCTGCCGCTTCGCTGGCCCGGCCACTAATAACTAAAACAGACTGTATTTATTTTCCTTCTATCAAATCAAACATTCTCAGTTAAATAACAAATTAATTATTAAAAAAAACAACACACAAGATAAAGAGTTAGCCATACAGTCTGAAAAAAAAAAAAGATTGCCTAAAAACTTAAATAAAATAGGCTGCTGTGTTGGCTCCTGTCTTCTTTATAATACTACACGTTAACAATTAAATATCAAATTAATTATTTTCCAGAATAACAAACAAGATAAAAACTTGGCCATACATTCTGAACAAAAATAAATAATCTAGCCTTAAAGGAGAATTTCATTTTTTTTTTAACCTGGACCCATCTCCTGGCATTAATTATGATTTGGCCACTCACCAGGCGATCTCTGCGGCGTTTCTGGCCGTCCTAGCGTTGTTTTGAGATCAATAGCGTCCAAGTCAGTTGTAAAATGGAGCTGACTTGGGGCCAAGTGTGAGCCTGTCTTTCCTGCATCTAAATAGCTATTTTTATTCATTTTCGCCAAATATCGTCATAATCTGATCCCTCAAGGTCACCAAGTCTCGTGAAGTCCCGCGATACTTTCCTGCCGACTGGCCAAGTACAGGAGGACGTTTTGCGGTGGTGGTTTTAGCGCAACCTATGTGGGGTTTGGCAAAACCTTCGTTATTTCGAATCCCACATAGGTTGCGCTAAAACCACCACCGCAAAGCGTCCTCCTGTACTTGGCCAGTCGGCAGGAAAGTATCGCGGGACTTCACGAGACTTGGTGACCGAGATCACGTTTCAGGTAATTTGATCCCTGTGCGACTCCAGGAAACAGCCTTTGGCGAAATATCACTGTGGTGGTTCTTGAGGGATCAGATTATGATGGTATTTGGCGAAAACGGGAATAAAAATAGCTATTTAGATGCAGGAAAGACAGGGTCACACTTGGCCCCAAGTCAGCTCCATTTTACAACTGACTTGGACGCTATTGATCTCAAAACAACGCTAGGACGGCCAGAAACGCCGCGGAGATCGCCTGGTGAGTGGCCAAATCATAATTAATGCCAGGAGATGGGTCCAGGTTCAAAAAAACCGAAATTCTCCTTTAACTTCAATAAAATAGGCTAGTATTTTATTCCGGGTCCCCGTGCTGCCAGTGACACGTGAGTGTCCCTACGTATGCTATCCACCTTATGTAGCTAGAGCGAAAATTCTATAAGAGAGACCTTAATGTCATTCATTCACTCACTTTTCATTCATTCACTCTCAGGATATAACTCTAGCTCTCATACCCACTTCTTAATCAACCTGCATTTTCCTGTTCTAGGAGAAACCCTTTAGTTGTCACTGGCTCTCATTCATCCCTCCTGTCCTCATTCACATTTTTCCCTGTCAGGAGAAAACCTTTTAATGTCACGCCCACTCATTCATAAAACTCAGTCACCAATCACCCCTTTCCCGCTTCTACCTGTCGTCACGGTTTGTGGGCGGTATCATTTAGATTAAGCCAATCAGAGCATGACACATCTTCCCATTCAGCCTATCATGGTCTATACTGTCATAGCTAAAAAAAAACAGTTTCTCTCTGTCATCTCATTGAGTTCCAGTGCGTTCCTGCATCCCTCCTCCACCCCATTCTCCTCCAGTCCTCTGAGGTCTTCAGATTCAGAAGCCTTCTCCAGCAAGAACAAGTTCACTTCACCACCACCAGGTCTAGACTCCACAGGGGGGATATTCAATCTACTCTGGCTGCATCCATCTACCCCTGCTGATCATGACGTCATAATCAAGCTGACGTCATGATGGAGTCTAATCGCCAAAAATATATCTATGTGCCTACAGGCTCATGTATCTAATCATCTAATAAATCATTGTCATTCTAGAAATGTGTCTCTCTGTTTGAAATTTCTATAGGTGCCATGACGCCTTATTTGAAATACACGTGCTTCTTCCGGTGTAATCCTCCCATGCCCCCCCCCCCCCCCCCCCCCCCGTTACGTTGCTGACACACCGGTCTGTAAAGGATGTTTCGAAGCTGTAGGCGAATGGAGCGAATCAGGTCCAGCTTGGCAAAAATCGGGTCGATAAATATCTCGAGTTGAGCAACAGAAATAGCGGATGTGATAGATAAAATTATTACATTCCCTCAAGTAAGTCGTCAAACGAGTGTTATTTATTGTGACATGCAACTCCCCCCCCCCTGCAGCGTCAGAGTTTAAACGAGGAAATGCACCAGCTGCAACAATCAGTCACGTTAGACCGGACCTTGCACCCATAATTATTTTACAGCAGGGCAATCAAAAATAAGGTGGATACTTTAATCATTGAATAACAAATGAATAATTTTCCAGAATAAAGTAAAGTAGTAAACACAAGATAAAGACAATTAGCCTATACATTCTGGTTTGGGCGCGGTGAAATTGGTTTTATATTCGATATTCGCCTGTTTTACCCGTTTCTAACTGTAATAGCTTCATGAAAACGGCACCAATTAATTCCAGATTAGTCTTATTTTGTACAGATACGCGAGGCCGACATTTCACAGCTTTGATCAACTCCCCAACAGCAGCGGTTATCGCGCAATTGCCGAGGAACGACTCTGAATATCCTTCTGAGTGCGTGTGGCAGGCTGAATATCTAGGGACCGTCGTCAAAAAGCAATATCCGTAGTTTCACCTTTGTAACAACGGTTGTATTTCCTAAAAAAATAAAAGAGTAGAAATACAACTGTTATGGCCATTCTGTTTCTCCACAGTCTAGTCACAGCGCCACCTACTGGCAACACAAAAAGCGGTTTATTCTGAAGACCGTTTGCCCGATTGACCTCAAATTTGACGTGTGTGCTGCTATGAACCAGATGTAGTCTGGCACTGAATTTCATGTGGATGGTCATAGCGCCACCTACTGGCAACACCAAATGTGGTTTATCTCAAGAACCGTTCATCCGATCAACTTCAAACTTGGTGGGTGTGCCGCTACAGGCCACGCCCACCACCTACTACACCATAGGAGCCATCTAGAAACGCCATAGCAACTGTTTGTCTCTGTGTTTCTCTACGTATCTGTTTGTTGGTGTGTGTGTGTCTGTGTGTGTGTGTCATGTGTGTGTGTCTGTGTGGCCTGGATCGTTCCCTCTCTCCCAGCTCCTGGAACTCTGGCTTGCTTTGCTTATGGTACTCTCTCAGCCAATCAGTATCCAGTAGACCTTAGTTGTTCCTGTTCCCTCATGCCTGTTTCCTAACATTGTTTTCCCCTGTCTTCAGGATCCCTTGTGCCCTCTGCCCTGTGTGTCACCTGCCCATACCTCTGCTGCCAGCCTGTTAGGTCATCGGCTCGTGTACTTCCCTACCTGCTAGTATGCTTGCCCCCTCCTACCTCACCTACTTATGCCTCAACCCATCTCTTCGTCCTATTCTCAAACCTACCACCAGCATACAGAAAACATGTTTCCATCCCATCCACCCTTTTTTATTGAAATAGCTCTGTCGTTTGTGGACCAATCGACACCAAACCACCTCTCATCTTTTGGTAAGCGCACTGCTAAGGTTCCACAGCTTTTGTTTTGCAGAAAAAACCATTTGGGACTTTCCTAGACAATCAATATGTCACAGAACCATATTCGCGGCTTTTATTTTGAAATAGCTCTGCCGTTAGTCAAGCGATCGACACCAAACCACCTCTCATCTTTTGCTAAGCGCACTGCTAAGGTTCCACAGCCTTTGTTTAGCAGAAAAAAACATTTGGGACTTTCCTAGACAATCAATATGTCACAGAACCATATTCGCGGCTTTTATTTTGAAATAGCTCTGCCGTTAGTCTAGCGATCGACACCAAACCACCTCTCATCTTTTGCTAAGCCCACTGCTAAAGTTCCACAGCCTTTGTTTTGCAGAAAAAAACATTTGGGACTTTCCTCGACAATCAATATGTCACAGAACCATATTCGCGGCTTTTATTTTGAAATAGCTCTGTCGTTCGTGGACCAATCGACACCAAACCACCTCTCATCTTTTGCTAAGCGCACTGCTAAGGTTCCACAGCCTTTGTTTTAGCAGAAAAAAACATTTGGGACTTTCCTAGACAATCAATATGTCACAGAACCATATTCGCGGCTTTTATTTTGAAATAGCTCTGTCGTTCGTGGACCAATCGACACCAAACCACCTCTCATCTTTTGCTAAGCGCACTGCTAAGGTTCCACAGCCTTTGTTTAGCAGAAAAAAACATTTGGGACTTTCCTAGACAATCAATATGTCACAGAACCATATTTGCGGCTTTTATTTTGAAATAGCTCTGCCGTTAGTCAAGCGATCGACACCAAACCACCTCTCATCTTTTGCTAAGCCCACTGCTAAGGTTCCACAGCCTTTGTTTAGCAGAAAAAAACATTTGGGACTTTCCTAGACAATCAATATGTCACAGAACCATATTTGCGGCTTTTATTTTGAAATAGCTCTGCCGTTAGTCAAGCGATCGACACCAAACCACCTCTCATCTTTTGCTAAGCCCACTGCTAAAGTTCCACAGCCTTTGTTTTGCAGAAAAAAACATTTGGGACTTTCCTAGACAATCAATATGTCACAGAACCATATTCGCGGCTTTTATTTTGAAATAGCTCTGTCGTTCGTGGACCAATCGACACCAAACCACCTCTCATCTTTTGCTAAGCGCACTGCTAAGGTTCCACAGCCTTTGTTTAGCAGAAAAAAACATTTGGGACTTTCCTAGACAATCAATATGTCACAGAACCATATTTGCGGCTTTTATTTTGAAATAGCTCTGCCGTTAGTCAAGCGATCGACACCAAACCACCTCTCATCTTTTGCTAAGCCCACTGCTAAGGTTCCACAGCCTTTGTTTAGCAGAAAAAAACATTTGGGACTTTCCTAGACAATCAATATGTCACAGAACCATATTTGCGGCTTTTATTTTGAAATAGCTCTGCCGTTAGTCAAGCGATCGACACCAAACCACCTCTCATCTTTTGCTAAGCCCACTGCTAAAGTTCCACAGCCTTTGTTTTGCAGAAAAAAACATTTGGGACTTTCCTAGACAATCAATATGTCACAGAACCATATTCGCGGCTTTTATTTTGAAATAGCTCTGTCGTTCGTGGACCAATCGACACCAAACCACCTCTCATCTTTTGCTAAGCGCACTGCTAAGGTTCCACAGCCTTTGTTTAGCAGAAAAAAACATTTGGGACTTTCCTAGACAATCAATATGTCACAGAACCATATTTGCGGCTTTTATTTTGAAATAGCTCTGCCGTTAGTCAAGCGATCGACACCAAACCACCTCTCATCTTTTGCTAAGCCCACTGCTAAAGTTCCACAGCCTTTGTTTTGCAGAAAAAAACATTTGGGACTTTCCTAGACAATCAATATGTCACAGAACCATATTTGCGGCTTTTATTTTGAAATAGCTCTGCCGTTAGTCAAGCGATCGACACCAAACCACCTCTCATCTTTTGCTAAGCCCACTGCTAAAGTTCCACAGCCTTTGTTTTGCAGAAAAAAACATTTGGGACTTTCCTAGACAATCAATATGTCACCGAACCATATTCGCGGCTTTTATTTTGAAATAGCTCTGTCGTTCGTGGACCAATCGACACCAAACCACCTCTCATCTTTTGCTAAGCGCACTGCTAAGGTTCCACAGCCTTTGTTTAGCAGAAAAAAACATTTGGGACTTTCCTAGACAATCAATATGTCACAGAACCATATTCACGGCTTTTATTTTGAAATAGCTCTGCCGTTAGTCAAGCGATCGACACCAAACCCCCTCTCATCTTTTGCTAAGCGCACTGCTAAGGTTCCACAGCCTTTGTTTTGCAGAAAAAAACATTTGGGACTTTCCTAGACAATCAATATGTCACAGAACCATATTCGCGGCTTTTATTTTGAAATAGCTCTGCCGTTAGTCAAGCGATCGACACCAAACCACCTCTCATATTTTGCTAAGCGCACTGCTAAGGTTCCACAGCCTTTGTTTTGCAGAAAAAAACATTTGGGACTTTCCTAGACAATCAATATGTCACAGAACCATATTCGCAGCTTTTATTTTGAAATAGCTCTGTCGTTCGTGGACCAATCGACACCAAACCACCTCTCATCTTTTGCTAAGCGCACTGCTAAGGTTCCACAGCCTTTGTTTAGCAGAAAAAAACATTTGGGACTTTCCTAGACAATCAATATGTCACAGAACCATATTTGCGGCTTTTATTTTGAAATAGCTCTGCCGTTAGTCAAGCGATCGACACCAAACCACCTCTCATCTTTTGCTAAGCCCACTGCTAAAGTTCCACAGCCTTTGTTTTGCAGAAAAAAACATTTGGGACTTTCCTAGACAATCAATATGTCACAGAACCATATTCGCGGCTTTTATTTTGAAATAGCTCTGTCGTTCGTGTATCAATCGACACCAAACCACCTCTCATCTTTTGCTAAGCGCACTGCTAAGGTTCCACAGCCTTTGTTTAGCAGAAAAAAACATTTGGGACTTTCCTAGACAATCAATATGTCACAGAACCATATTCGCGGCTTTTATTTTGAAATAGCTCTGCCGTTAGTCAAGCGATCGACACCAAACCACCTCTCATATTTTGCTAAGCGCACTGCTAAGGTTCCACAGCCTTTGTTTTGCAGAAAAAAACATTTGGGACTTTCCTAGACAATCAATATGTCACAGAACCATATTCGCGGCTTTTATTTTGAAATAGCTCTGCCGTTAGTCAAGCGATCGACACCAAACCACCTCTCATCTTTTGCTAAGCGCACTGCTAAGGTTCCACAGCCTTTGTTTTGCAGAAAAAAACATTTGGGACTTTCCTAGACAATCAATATGTCACAGAACCATATTCGCAGCTTTTATTTTGAAATAGCTCTGTCGTTCGTGGACCAATCGACACCAAACCACCTCTCATCTTTTGCTAAGTGCACTGCTAAGGTTCCACAGCCTTTGTTTAGCAGAAAAAAACATTTGGGACTTTCCTAGACAATCAATATGTCACAGAACCATATTTGCGGCTTTTATTTTGAAATAGCTCTGCCGTTAGTCAAGCGATCGACACCAAACCACCTCTCATCTTTTGCTAAGCCCACTGCTAAAGTTCCACAGCCTTTGTTTTGCAGAAAAAAACATTTGGGACTTTCCTAGACAATCAATATGTCACAGAACCATATTCGCGGCTTTTATTTTGAAATAGCTCTGTCGTTCGTGTATCAATCGACACCAAACCACCTCTCATCTTTTGCTAAGTGCACTGCTAAGGTTCCACAGCCTTTGTTTAGCAGAAAAAAACATTTGGGACTTTCCTAGACAATCAATATGTCACAGAACCATATTCGCGGCTTTTATTTTGAAATAGCTCTGCCGTTAGTCAAGCGATCGACACCAAACCACCTCTCATATTTTGCTAAGCGCACTGCTAAGGTTCCACAGCCTTTGTTTTGCAGAAAAAAACATTTGGGACTTTCCTAGACAATCAATATGTCACAGAACCATATTCGCAGCTTTTATTTTGAAATAGCTCTGTCGTTCGTGGACCAATCGACACCAAACCACCTCTCATCTTTTGCTAAGCGCACTGCTAAGGTTCCACAGCCTTTGTTTAGCAAAAAAAAACATTTGGGACTTTCCTAGACAATCAATATGTCACAGAACCATATTTGCGGCTTTTATTTTGAAATAGCTCTGCCGTTAGTCAAGCGATCGACACCAAACCACCTCTCATCTTTTGCTAAGCCCACTGCTAAAGTTCCACAGCCTTTGTTTTGCAGAAAAAACATTTGGGACTTTCCTAGACAATCAATATGTCACAGAACCATATTCGCGGCTTTTATTTTGAAATAGCTCTGCCGTTAGTCAAGCGATCGACACCAAACCACCTCTCATCTTTTGCTAAGCGCACTGCTAAGGTTCCACAGCCTTTGTTTTGCAGAAAAAAACATTTGGGACTTTCCTAGACAATCAATATGTCACCGAACCATATTTGCGGCTTTTATTTTGAAATAGCTCTGTCGTTCGTGGACCAATCGACACCAAACCACCTCTCATCTTTTGTTAAGCGCACTGCTAAGGTTCCACAGCCTTTGTTTAGCAGAAAAAAACATTTGGGACTTTCCTAGACAATCAATATGTCACAGAACCATATTCGCGGCTTTTATTTTGAAATAGTTCTGCCGTTAGTCAAGCGATCGACACCAAACCACCTCTCATCTTTTGCTAAGCGCACTGCTAAGGTTCCACAGCCTTTGTTTAGCAGAAAAAAACATTTGGGACTTTCCTAGACAATCAATATGTCACAGAACCATATTCGCGGCTTTTATTTTGAAATAGCTCTGCCGTTAGTCAAGCGATCGACACCAAACCACCTCTCATCTTTTGCTAAGCCCACTGCTAAAGTTCCACAGCCTTTGTTTTGCAGAAAAAAACATTTGGGACTTTCCTAGACAATCAATATGTCACAGAACCATATTCGCGGCTTTTATTTTGAAATAGCTCTGCCGTTAGTCAAGCGATCGACACCAAACCACCTCTCATCTTTTGCTAAGCGCACTGCTAAGGTTCCACAGCCTTTGTTTTGCAGAAAAAAACATTTGGGACTTTCCTAGACAATCAATATGTCACCGAACCATATTCGCGGCTTTTATTTTGAAATAGCTCTGTCGTTCGTGGACCAATCGACACCAAACCACCTCTCATCTTTTGCTAAGCGCACTGCTAAGGTTCCACAGCCTTTGTTTAGCAGAAAAAAACATTTGGGACTTTCCTAGACAATCAATATGTCACAGAACCATATTTGCGGCTTTTATTTTGAAATAGTTCTGCCGTTAGTCAAGCGATCGACACCAAACCACCTCTCATCTTTTGCTAAGCGCACTGCTAAGGTTCCACAGCCTTTGTTTAGCAGAAAAAAACATTTGGGACTTTCCTAGACAATCAATATGTCACAGAACCATATTCGCGGCTTTTATTTTGAAATAGCTCTGCCGTTAGTCAAGCGATCGACACCAAACCACCTCTCATCTTTTGCTAAGCCCACTGCTAAAGTTCCACAGCCTTTGTTTTGCAGAAAAAAACATTTGGGACTTTCCTAGACAATCAATATGTCACAGAACCATATTCGCGGCTTTTATTTTGAAATAGCTCTGCCGTTAGTCAAGCGATCGACACCAAACCACCTCTCATCTTTTGCTAAGCGCACTGCTAAGGTTCCACAGCCTTTGTTTAGCAGAAAAAAACATTTGGGACTTTCCTAGACAATCAATATGTCACAGAACCATATTTGCGGCTTTTATTTTGAAATAGCTCTGCCGTTAGTCAAGCGATCGACACCAAACCACCTCTCATCTTTTGCTAAGCCCACTGCTAAGGTTCCACAGCCTTTGTTTAGCAGGAAAACACATTCAGACTTGGCCTAGACAGGAAAACGTGCCATTTCAGGCTTTTATCTCCTATTTAAAATATTTGTTTATCCCAGAGCAGACATAATGAAATATTTACTAAATGGATGGGGGTTTGTGCCCATGCTTCAATTCACTGTTCATGTATTGTACCATTAAGCCCAATTCTATCTGAATAAGAAACACTGTTACTAAGATCATTTATACATTCAGGTCAAGTAAAAAAGAAAAAGCTATCACATTGAAATGGTTACTCTGCGGCCATATTTTATCCTACATGAACACAATTGGGCTATTTGCATTCACAAGTGTCTCAGCTTTTTAACCATACACTATTCCAAACTGTGCAGATCTAGGGCAACAAAAAGGCCGGAATATCATAACACTGCATGCATTCACTGTCTATAGGACCCTGGAGCTCATATACCCTAGTTGACATAATGTCAGACATTGCTGTAAAGCTGAGACTCATGTGGTTCAATTGAGCCCAATTTCATTCAGATATCTTCATTTGAGGTCAAGGGACCCATTTGTGTAGTCATGCCCATTTACCTTTGTCAAAAACCTGAGTTAGCATAACATGGTTGGTACCACACAGACTTGTCTGCATGTCTAGTGTCTTTTATGCATGCTCGATGGAAATTATGGGTGCTTGATAGCCCATAAAAAGGGTCTAAAAACACCAATGCTAGACAGAGAAAGTAGTCATGGAGCATCACCCAGCAATAGTTTATGCCTCTTTTTTCTTCCATGTTCACTACACAGCAAAACACAAGGTGTTTTTGTACTCACTCTGTCACTGAAAATAACAATAAAAGATTTTTGAAGACATAACCCATTATGTATCCAGTGATTTTTCTGTGAAGTAGCCTTTCTGAAACTTTGTCCATGGTACATGATATGATTTTTTAAGTAATATCTAACAAATTGCTCCATCATTAATCCAGTCAATACCTGGCGATTTTACACTTGGATTTGTTTTTTGCCTTATTTCAGGATTTTCTACAGTGCACACTTATTCTAGTCCAATAATCAATAAGTACATTACTAGCCATATTACACCGGTACAAAGATGTATATTGGAATATTTGTGTGGGAATTGTAAAGCTTCCACACTGGTCTGGTGCAACACTTTCACTTTCTACTGTCCCTATCACAATCGATTATTATTATTATTAATATTATTATTAATATTATTACTATTATTACTATTATTATTAATATTACTATTACTACTATTACTATTACTATTATTAGTGGCCGGGCCAGCGAAGCGGCCAGGCCACTTCTTGTATTTGCCTGTATTATTATTATTATTCTTAATCCTCCCGGGAAGTTCGACTTCCCATGGATGAAAACTAACCAAACTTTGCACAAAGGTCCAGTCCCATGCCAAACGTCTTTGACACAAATTTGGGGCCAATAGCCCTAACGGTGGCACTACAGCGACCGTCTAAAGTTTAAAACTTAAAAAATTCATAAAAAATCAGGCGTACGTGCTACGGCTTTGCAACTTTCACCGAAATGTGCGCCTAAATGAGGGGAAGCTTTTGTACAATGCAACCTATGGCCAATTATGAAGTCTAAAGACTCCAAAACTGCAAAAACTGCAAAAACGAATTAAACCCTACTCCTCCCACATTTTTTCTTCAAACGACACCAAACTTCAGTATCTGCATCGTTAGACTGTTCTACACAAAAGTATCAAACCAGATTTTCGATCGGTCAAAAATTGAGCCCACAGTACATTATCAAAACGTTGAATTCTGGCCCCGTGTATAGCCTAATTACCTTAATTACCTTTGGCAATTAGGTTGTATTTGTGATGTCATCAGTCAGTCAAGCAATTGTGATGCCATCACTAATGTCACTCGAGCAATTGTGATGTCATAATATTTTTTTTCCCCATTGACTTGCATGGGGTTTCGAAAAATCTTGTTACATTTGGCAATTAGGTTGTATTTGTGATGTCATCAGTCAGTCAAGCAATTGTGATGCCATCACTGATGTCACTCGAGCAATTGTGATGTCATAATATTTTTTTTCCCCATTGACTTGCATGGGGTTTCGAAAAATCTTGCAGTAAATTAGCTGTAATTCAGAAACCATAACAGCTACAGCTACGAAACTTGGTAGGGAGGTGCACAGAGGGGCCTTTTATTCTACACGAAAGAATTACACAAATTGAGCAGATGGTGGAGCTATAACAGCCCTCTTTACATTCTGGTCCATAACTTCTGAACCGTATGGTCTATCATCAAAGCCTTGAGACTTGCCCGGCCACGACCCATTGCTGCGCAGCAGCTATAATTATTACTATTATTTATATATTTATATACTATTATTTATATATATATATTATATATAAACCTATTATTGGCTTACTATTGGTATTCTTTTATTTTAATATTATTGTTCTTCTTCTTATTAATATCAATTACATTATTCTTAAAAAAAAAGGCAGGCTATAGACGACTATAGGCTAATGGACAGATAGGTCATTTAAGTTTCTCAAAAATATAGACCTAAGAAGTTTCCCATCTGGAGACAATAAACCAGGGAGTTGACTTCCAACGCATGCAGCTTCCAAGACCCACTCAGCATTGTCGGTTTGTAAACAACACACATCAGGCATGGGAAGTAAGTAACTAATTACAAGTAATCCGGTCGGTGTAAAATCGACCACCTGGAGAGAAAAAAACTCACTTGGAAAAACACACTTGGCTTTTAAAAAGACTAGAAAGTTAAGACGATGATCAGACTGTAGTCCGAAGATGGAAATATTGTTAGCGGATGATTATTAATGAGAAACAAGTAACAGTAGATGGATAGGCTGAAAGCCTGCTGTAACAACATGGTCTCATTACACACACATCTTTTCTTTCTGTTCAGTAGTGAAAGGCAGGAATTATGTTCAAAAGTAATCGGGCAAAAAAACTGAAAATAACCGCTTTAGTGTGATACTTGGATAGGCTACATGTCTACATTACATGTCTAAAGTAAGCCTCCAAAATCTGACACACATGCATCAAACAGGTGTAAAAAACCGATAACGATTTGATAGCAGCGGAGGGGACTCCAAGGTCTGATGCACTGCTGTGTTCAGCACCTTGGACAGCTCTCCTTCATCACTGGCGCTGCTGTGCTGCAGCATCGGACAGCTCTCCTGCAGGACTGACGCTACTGCCTTAAGCACCATGGACAGCAATCGTGGCTGCATGCAGTAGGCTACTGGCTCATGATTGAGACATAAATATGCAATTTCCTTGGTTATTATGGCCCACTGCATGTCATTCTAAAGTAAATCCAACTAAAATGATGGGCTACAACTTGTAGTTTTCATATTTGGCAGCCTGGGTCACGTAGGCTACATAAGCTGGTTCTGAGAGGCCTTCAGTTGGCTGGTCTCCCGAAGAGAAGGGCCAAGCAGTTAGGGAGGTATTGTTCAAAATCTGCTATTATCGGTAGTCGCTCAATATGGAGGAGGTGCTGCTTTTTGTACCCATGAAGTGGATACTGACCGTTATTACAGTAGACGATAACTGTAGCCTATATGTCGACCTGCCATTGTTATCATCCTGTGTGTTATCCTTTGTGCATTATTGTGGTTGCAGCTTGGGCACTCATGTAACTGACTGACTCCAATATTTGATTGTAGGCCTACTATTAGTGTTTATGTCCTTTGTATACTTGTATTTATGTGTACATAAATAAATCATCCATTCATGTGTGTGTGTGTGTGTGTGTGTGTGTGTGTGTGTGTGTGTGTGTGTGTGTGTGTGTGTGTGGAAGTGTATCTGGACATTATGCATGCAGCTACAGTGATTAGAGAGCTGCAGGTCAGAATTTCCAGACCCGTCTCTCTTTTTGTTTCTCTCTTCGACACACACACACACACACACACACACACACACACACACACACACACACACACACACAGCGCATCAGCGCTGATTGCCCTTCTCCCACGGCTCTCCAATGCGCACCCGCGCAATCCAGGTTTCATAAGTGATTGGATACGCGGGGGCGCGCGTAACACACCCTGAATGGAGAGGAGGAGGCAGCCGCTGTGTTTGCGCGCCCCCTCAAATCCCTTTGTTTGATCTGAATGTTCATGCGTTCTTGTAAACGTAAGTTTGTTTATTTATTCATCAAGTCACCTTAACGAAGTCCCACTAAACGTCTAACACTGACACTATATCCTGCCGTCTGGTATTTTCAATTGCACGTCTGCATTTCATTCATGGATTGGATTGGTGTTTGTTTGTTGCACAGAACACTTATGTTATAATTCATATTATCCTCTGTTGATTGTCTCTCACTACCCGCGGTGAATTATAGTCGAGTTGAGATGTGGGGATCTGAATCTTTGTTTTGTCCATGAATATGTGTAGGCTACAATTAATAGCGGCAATTATCACGGCCAATTCACACCTATTCATCACACCTTGTCAACCTATTAGCCAATCACTCCATTAATGCCTATGCAACTTACCTGTGCCATTAGATCAGCTTTATTGCTTCTTAATCATGTTGTTCGTTTTCCATTGTTTTTCAGAAAACATGTTAATCGTCAATCAAAGCAACATCATTATGTAGCCTATCTGTCCTGTCTGCCTGTCATGTAACCCCCTGCCAGAAAAAACATTATAATAGAATCACTGATGTTACACCTGGACTCTGCCTGGATTTATTTGGAGTGGCATGTATGCAATGCAATATTGATGATACAGTGAGTGGGGAATAAATATCACACCAGAGGAAATCGTTTTCACACACACACACACACACACACACACACACACACACACACACACACACACACACAACTGAAGGCTGTGTGTATTTTGTTCTTCCTCCGTCATGTTAAACCGGTACTCCAGTCCCTTTTAATGATGGCAGCGTCAACAGGTTAGGCCCAGGAAGGAGTTTGCAAATGCAAATTCTATTATTTCCTGCCTTTGCTTTCCCCCCTCTCCCCGCCCGTTTTATCCAAGTAGGCTTGCCGTAGTTGTCCATTGCGCGCCTCTCCCCGCACAACGCGCCTTTTTCAAAGCAACCCAAATGCGCATTAGGTACTGACAGCAAGGTGGATTTGCGCGGTGTCTCGGTTTCTCCAATAACATTTCCGATTCGAGGGCTTCAGTTGCACTCGTACAGGTACAACTGATTGATATTATCCAACAATTACAAACCTACTCTCCATTCGAAAATGTTGCATCGTCTTCCGAGTTCTATCAAGACCTGACAGCGCTGTGTTCAAGGATCAAGTAGGCTACAACAGGTTTGTCATAATAACATTTTTTTGTCTTGTACGTTGTCTCCTACCTGTTTATCTGTTATACCAATTTTGGTCGATGCATTTTAACCCAAAATTGGGATTACCTCTCATCCTTTCATAAATAAAGGTCTAAAAGTGGTGACCTGTTTAAAGTGCGAATGGAGTTTCTACTAGAAGTGTGAAAGAGTAGTGAGAGTTGCAGCATGCTTGAAAAGTCTGTCCATAGGATTCCATAGTAAGATGGAGTTTTCATATTTAGGTGGTTATCCAAATTTCCACTCATATTTAGGTGATTATCAATATTTCCAATGATATTTCGCCTCATTGGACTCATCAGGATTTTTTTTTCTATTATTCAGGACAGCTCGAGGACCTTAAATCCATTGAGTTTTTATTGTGTTCAATTAGTGAGAGTTTGACCCACATTTTTACTGGAGTACTTGATATTTTGAAAACTTGGCTAGTAGACCAACAAATCACTGTATCATTGAGAGCTCTCTGTCAGCACATATTAACATTTCTAAACAGATTATCACTTGCATCTAAATGCATAACTGTTTAGACAAAATCGAATTAAAAAAACGAAAAAGACACCACTCCAAGTTTTAAAGCTTTAATGTCAAACACAATGGACGTGTTGGGCCCAAGCCCTTCTTCAGCGTGTAATGGCAATTACAAAAATTACTTGGAGTGCTGTCCTTTTCGTTTTTTGAATTAGACTTTGTTTTGGGGGATCCAGCACCCAGTTTACATAGCCTGCTTGCTACTAAGTAAGGAGTTGAGCGCGTTATCTTTGATTTTCTATAACTGTCTTAGACAAACCTTAAAATCTGATTTAATTTGTGATTAATGCCATTAGTGTTTTTGCAGCAAAAACCAATTACAATTAACATAACTTTGATATATTTCTATTTGTAGGGTCTGCAACTAATGCACATACTCCTTGTGCAAGCACATAACTTGTGCAACTTGATCCATCTATCATCATGGGCCGTGCAAGAAAAGGTGGGAAAATCCCCAAAGATGATTTGTGGAAAAGAGCTGCCGGTAAACAGAATGTAGTTAGCCAATTATTACATTTGAATATTACTCAAAAGGAAACATCATGGAACTCGGAAGTATGGCCTGAGCTCTCACTTAGTTTATTTGGCCACTACGAAGAAAGATTTAAAAAATGGTTATATATTGTATGGCATCAAGACAGACGAGGAGTAAGGACTGCAATACAACAAGCTGACAACAAGCAGCAAGCTAACATGCAAGGAGACCAGGAGAGAGGAGGAGACCAAGTTGGTTCCTGCAGTACACCGGTGCATAAATCAAATACAGATACAGGCGTTGTCAATGTGGATGAAGTGAGGAGTGAGGTGAATCTGGGCCTTCAGTCTGAGGAAGATGATGATGATGCAGGCGTTGTCAATGTGGATGAAGTGAGGAGTGAGGTGAATCTGGGCCTTCAGTCTGAGGAAGAAGATGATGATGCAGGCGTTGTCAATGTGGATGAAGTGAGGAGTGAGGTGAATCTGGGCCTTCAGTCTGAGGAAGAAGATGATGATGCAGGCGTTGTCAATGTGGATGAAGTGAGGAGTGAGGTGAATCTGGGCCTTCAGTCTGAGGAAGAAGATGATGATGCAGGCGTTGTCAATGTGGATGAAGTGAGGAGTGAGGTGAATCTGGTCCTTCAGTCTGAGGAAGAAGAGGATGATACAGGCGTTGTCAATGTGGATGAAGTGAGGAGTGAGGTGAATCTGGTCCTTCAGTCTGAGGAAGAAGAGGATGATACAGGCGTTGTCAATATGGATGAAGTGAGGAGTGAGGTGAATCTGGTCCTTCAGTCTGAGGAAGAAGAGGATGATGCAGACATTGTCAATGTGGAGGAAGTGAGGAGTGAGGTGAATCAAAACATCAAACCAAAGTACAGGCCGACTCAACCTGGACCAAAGAAATTCCACATTCTGATTAAGAGGGAGGAATGGAAAAAGATCAAGCCGACTTCTGGTTCCTCCAAACTCAAAAAGTCGTGGACACATGTGATACACAGGAGCTTTCAAAAGCATAACCCCTGCTGTTCTCTTGCATTCAAATACATGCATCTACGAGGTCCAAACAGCCGGAAAAAGTCATCGCCCCACTTAAAAATAAAAGCAGTGTGCATGTTCTCCACTTGCAAAGCCAGATACACCTTCGAGATGCCAAATAAACCCTCCAAGAATTCCAAAACCATCGGACTCCATGTATCTCGAACAGGTCCAGTCAAACATTTACAGAATGAGACGAGATCACGGCCAGCCAGCAATATGAAGAGGGGGAAGATCGGCAAGGCAATCAGAAGTGGAGTAAGCAATGCCTTTTATAAGGAGCTTGAAAATACGCCACCCTTGGAGCTTCTTGCTGGTAACCTCAGCCGAGCACTGTCTAAAGACATTCTGAAGGCAGTGTCGGCTGAGATCAACAAAAGCACAAGGCTTCATGATGACATGCTGATGGAGCTGATTTTAATACAGCAAATATTGAAGGAGGCTGACAGTGGTTTTGTCTTTTGTCCAGGCTACATCCAGCACCTGCAAGTTGATCCATTTGGTGTCCACTTATACACAGAGCATGGCATAGCCATTATGGTAGAGCATCTCCGCAAAAATTCCCCAGTTACCCTTTTCCTTGATGCCACTGGTGGGGTTGTGCGTCGGCTCCCAAATCAACCAAAGAGAGTGCTATACTATGCGCTCTGTTTGTCAGGTGCTGGAAAAGACAAACCTCCTCTTCCTGTCTGTGAAATGGTTACCAATGACCATACTGTGTCCAATCTGTCCTTCTGGCTCATGAAGTTTTGGACAAAAGTCAGATGGATCACTGTCAACAACGTCAGCCAAGTGGAAACAGACTACGGTTGGGCCTTAATGCAAGGTGTTCTTCTGGCATTTAACAGGCAGGACATTTCAGGATACCTTGAGATGCTTGTCAAAGTCCTTCAATGCTCCTTTACCAAAAAAGAGCTGAAGTCCTTCACTGTGCTACACCTGTGCTCTGCACATATCCTGAAGGCCATTTCAGTTTCTTTCTCAAGGAAGACCAGTGATAAAGGCCTGAAGGAATTTGCAAACCATTGCGTGGCACACCTCATAAACAGCAGCAGTCTGGACTCTGCACTCAAATTCTTTGGCCTCATGGGTATGACCTTTGGAAGTAGGCTCTGTACTCCGGATGTGTCAAAGAGCCTGGAGGTCATCCAAACGTGCATCAAGAACAAGAGCTATCACGATGACTACAGCACTCAGTCCAAAACACCAACACAACCTGAGCCACCAAACAGAGCTAGGGCTGTTCTTGCCAACTCACCCTTTCGCCATTTCTTCAAAGATGTCCTGCAAAATGATCCATCAGATGAACACAATCTGAATGACAACACAGAGGAAAATCCCTACTACTGCCCTGAGATCCTCAATGTGCTGCTGCAGGATTACATGGGGATCTTCCCACTTTGGTCAGGCCTTTTGTTGGGGGATCTTGGAAGATATGCTAGTGATGCAGATCAAGGCAAACCAAAAACCTTGTCCATCAAAACAAGGGAAACAAATTGCCATGTGGAGAACTGGTTCTCTATCACTAAGAACCAGATTCTCCGCAAGGAACGCTTCCTCAGGCCTGGCGCTTTCATTCGAAAGCTGCATACATCTCTGTGTGGACGGTACAAAGAACATGTGTTACAGTACGGTCATAGTCAGGAGCTGCTACTCAGACCACTCAAAAGGAAAGCAGAGCACTCTCCGGGGCTCCACACCCCCTCTCACCACCCACAACACTCTAGCTGCTCCCTCTACCCACCCCTTGAGTGTTGACCCCTTGAATGGCGATTCTCTAGTAGGCCCTTCCTATCCATACTTCCTATCCATACTTCCGCCTACCCCTATTCCTAGAACCGAAAGAAAAGAAGAAAGAAAAGCAAACAGGATAACAACAGGGCAGAAAGACATGTAGAAGCACTATTAAATGATGCTGCTTAACGATATGTTGTCTTTGTACCAACCCTGTCAATAGGTTGATTCCTTGTTGACTGAGGCAGAGCCAGAGTCATCCTATCAGGGGGCCCAAGAGGACATGGAGCCACCTCGAAAAAAACAAAGCAGTCCTCAAAATCAAGAGGAAAAAGAGGTGAGGAACTGTCATTTACAACTCAATTGTTATTTCTGACAAGAAATTAAGAACAATCTAAATGGAAACTAAGTGCCAAAGTATATTGAATGGAAGAAGAAGCTCCAACAACACAATGTTTATTAAAGAAAGAAAAGAGACAGAGATAAGAAATTGCAACATATCTATTTACTTACGTTGAACCATATGTGTATGTATTCTGTTTGCTTTACATCCATGACCTGCAGCTCATCTCCTTGTGGAAGAAGGAAGGGACAGAAGTTCTGGTTTCTGAGATCCCCACCCAGTGCAAATTCACTATCAGTATCCACCACATGGAGCTGCTTTCACTTAAACCTGGCAGGTGGCTGACAGGCGAGGTAGAGTGTTTATCTGTTTGTAACTACACGTTTGTTGATTTCAATAAACATTTCATTACTACATTGGTTCAATATTAAAATTACACAATGCATTTGGTAATGCAAGCACAAACTGCAACTATCCTATTTAGGTTACGGGGATAACGGATGGTACAGGGGAAACTACCATCTCTCACACATCTCTCTGTACAGTAGGCAAATAAATAAGACAACACAGTTCCAGCAGTCAAACCACCTTAATGGATAAGGTGTCTTACTTTTGATTATGAAGAAAGAAGATTGAGGGTTCAAGTACCTTTGGGGTCTACTTTCTCGTCCAGTAATTCTAGAAGTTGCTTTTAAAGCATCAGGTATTATAACTGTGATTGGTAGTAGTTGTCAGTTTCTAAACACGTCATCTGTGGACATGGATTTGAACCAATTTGACATGGTATCGATAAACAGAGAAAAGTACACACATTATTTATTGATTTCTAAAATTAACAATTTTCTGAGTGGTGCAGGAGAGATCAAAACAGTGTTGCATTATGACATATTAGTCACTTTCTTCGGCTAGCAGAGAGCAGCAAAAAGTAGCTTCTTATCATACTTCAGTCAAGTTGAGGGGGAACATACAGTAACATAGAGTGAATCTATTGTGTTAGCTCATCACCACAGACACCAAGTTCATAAATGGTAAAGTCCCACTGATTGTCACACAATGTGTGAAATTTGTTCTCCGCATTTGACCCATCCCCTGGGGGAGATCCCCTGGGGAAGCGGTGAGCGGCGCGCTCGGGAATCACATGGTGATTTAACCCCCCAATTCCAACCCTTTGATGCTGAGTGCCAAGCAGGGAGGTAAATTGGTCCCATTTTTATAGTCTTTGGTACGACTCGGCCGGGGATCGAACTCACGACCTCCCAGTCTCAGGGCGGACAGTCAGACCACAAGGCCACTGAGCTGGTAAAGAATTGGTAAAGAAAATGCTGCAATACTGACAATGCAAAGGCTTCCATCAATGGGCCATAGGCTCAATCACCATTGTGTTAACTCACTACCAAATTATTTCATTGAGATTATCACTCAAGTGTAAGTACAGTTAGTTGAGTAAAAGAATACTGGTTGAAGTAGAAGTACTGATTCAACTTGTTTACCCAAGTAAAAGTATAAAAGTTAAGATTGATATCTAGTTTAACGTCTAAAAGTATTTACTGGCTGTTTCTGTGCAAAGTTAACTGAAACTCACGTCAAATTGTTGGACTTCAAAGTTTTAAACTTGAAAGATCCCTTCCAAACATATTTCAAGATGTATAAAGACTTTGATTAATAATTTGCATGCTTTTTCCTCTCAAAAGGTGCACATAATGCATAAAAGCTGCAGAACGCGAGGCTAGAGAACCAAACAACGTTACATCGATTTTGTCGTGCATTTATACTAAAGTAACTAGCCGGTTGAGAAAGTGGAAGGAGGCGAAAGTACAGACATTTGTGTTAAATTGTAGTGAACAAAAGTTAAAAGTTACCAAAACAAATAAATACTCAGTAGTATAGATACTTGTATAGCCTATTAAGTACATAAAAAAGTATTTGTTCTTATTTACTTCCCAACTCTGCTAGTGTCAACCCAATTAGAAATAATTTATATTGAGGCAACAATAATCCATGTCTTTCGAATTTACAATATCAAAATAATATCACTGCTATTTCTTATCCCCTCAATTCCCTTAGATCATTGAAGGCCTATTTCACATTATGGCTGATCATCTATGGATGGCGAAGTGGCTCTACATACTGAACCACTACACGGCAGCCATGATGCTCTTTGGAGAAAGTGAGCAACTTTCCAGGCAAAGTCTGCTCCTCTTGCTTATGAGAGAGGGCGTCGGTGCTGTAAGAGATAGCCATGATGTGACGCTCCTCTTGCTTATGAGAGAGGGCGTCGGTGCTGTAAGAGATAGGACATCCCTCCTGAGGGGATCTGTTTCCAACGGGAGTCATAACATTGGTGGTGATCTGGGGGAGGTGGTGGGATGAAGCTTCTTGCCTGGAGATGCTGGATGGATGCGTGATGCTGACACAAGGTGAGTGATGACTGCACGAGTGTGATTTAAGCTGTGGTGATGGGGGCCTTATATAGTACTGGGAGAAGGGCATTTATGATGTCATAACTGACGTCATTTGGGCAACTGACGTCACGCTGCAAAGGTGACGTCATAGAGAAGGTGACGTCGGAGATGGTGACGTCATTTAGTGACGTCATTTGGGCTGAGGGTTATGACAGCATGGGGTGCTCTATTAATGCCTTATTTGGTCTTCCATGATTGAACTTCAGTCTGCGACTACACTTCAATCATGAGAGACTCTTAATATAATTTTAACAAACTTTATTGAATCAGAATAGTATGGCGTATGACTCCATGATGTGACGCTCCTCTTGCTTATGAGAGAGGGCGTCGGTGCTGTAAGAGATAGGACATCCCCCCAAAGGAATTTAAAGTTATTTCAGGAACAGGGAGAGTGAAAACGGGGGTCATCATCCCCCAAAGGAATTTAAAGTTATTTCAGGAACTGGGAGAGTGAAAACGGGGGTCATGGAGCTCGCCTGGGGTATGCTTTTAGTCAGGTCGTGGGCTGACAGGGGGAGAATTTATGCATGTCGGGAGATGAGGGGCTGACCGGGGTTTTTTAAGGCAAAGCGGGGATGCAAGGGAGTGGATGTGGATAGCCCGGGCATGGGCACATCGATGAGAAAAGGAGAGTTTGATCACCACCAACGAAGTGCTTGCTGCCTCTTTAGTCATGGAAGAAGGGATCTCTGGGCTGATAGTATGGCGTCTTGCTCTGGTCGAATGTAGGATGCATAGGCGGTTGAGGACCAGCGCCCCAGTTGTTGAAGGGAGGCGGAGGACACCCCCTGCGTGGCTGCTGATGTGGCTGCTCCGATCCTGAAGGAGTGGCTGGAATAGTTCTCCGCAGGGATGTTGCATTTCTGGAGTGTGGTCTTGAAGTGGAGGATGAACCAGGATCTCGTCATGTGATGATGGGGAGAGATGAGGAAAAGGGGGGCCGAGGGACTAGTTGGGGGCCTGACTTTAAGGTATCGAATCATGGCCGAGAAGGGGCAGAAGGGAGATTGGATGCGAGCAATGATTATAGGGCAAGCTCCGCCTACTTTGGTATGTTTCAGGGAGATGCTATAGTGGTCGGGGTGGAATTTTAAATCGGAGAGAGTTATGTCGCGTGAGGGTTGAAACGTGGCGGGGGATGTAAACTCGCTGATTCTGAGGAACCCATAAAAGGCCAGGGAAAATACGCACTCTAAGAGGCTGTCTAAGAAGGTGGAGTGAATGCCTTGTCTGAGGCTGGTTAACATGTGCCGTAATATGGGGAGAGTAATGGGACGCCGGGAGTCGGGGGCCGACGGAAAAGCTTTTGAAATGCCTTTTAATAGTAGTTTAACAACTGGATTTGTAAATAGACTGGGAAAAGCCGGGTCGAGGCCCCTGGCGTAAAATTGGATGCCTGCCACTAGGCTGCGGATGTAAGGAGGGCGGAGGTGGCGGACATCTACGCAGAAAGAAATGAAGGCGCATACTGTGGGAATTAGAACGGGGTGAACGGGCTGGTTGACGGAGAGGCAGAACATGGCAAACATTCGCCAAGCCGCGTCGTAAGCTTTGATGGTGGAACTGGCCAGTCCTTGCCTAATGTAGGACTGGGCCGAGTGGAGAAAAGGGGTGAGGTGGGGATTGCTCTCTATGAGAGCGTGAGGGCGGAAAAGGAGGGGTGAGGTGTCGGAGTCGAGTCTGCTTCGGGGTAGAGTCTGCGGAACGCCTGGAAATTGAAACGGGAGAGGTGATCAGCGATTATGTTAATATGCCCGGGGATGTGCCTGGCGACCATGATAAAATTATGGGTGACGGAAAGCCAGGTTAGGCGCCTAACAAAAGGCATAATGGCCGGGGAAGATGATCGCCCTTTATTGATGATGGCGACTACTGCAGCATTATCGCATTTGACTGCTATCCTTTTACGTGCCCAGAAGCGCCCCCATATGTGACAGGCAGCCACTATCGGGTATATTTCGTATAGAGCGGAGGACTGATCCAAGCCGGCAAACTGCTGCGGCCAAGTGCCAGCGAACCAGTGGCCTTGGTAGACCCCCCCGAAACCCACGGATGGGGCTGCATCTGTGAACAGTTTTAGGTCGTCGGCAGACGAGACGATTTCATCATAGAAGAATGAGATTCCGTTCCAATTTTCTAAGAGGTGAGCCCAGAATTTGAGATCGGATCGGCATCCCTCGTTGAGGGTAACGGAGTCAAGGAGGCTGGGGACTGACGATGCTAAATCGAGCAGCCTGGAAATGAATGACCTCCCTTGGGGAATAATGTGCATAGCGAAATTCAGGTGGCCGAGCAGAGACAGGAGGTCTCGTTTTGAAATGTGGCTGGCTGCTGAATAGGACTGAGCTATTTTGCGGATGCGAGACAATTTCTCGAGGGGGAGGGAAGCTTGCATAAGCTTGGTGTCGAGATTAATGCCCAGGAATTCAAGAGATGATGAGGGCCCGGAGGTTTTTTCCTCAGCTAGAGGGACGCCCAGCCTGTGAAACGTCTCTTTGAGTTTAACTAGGGAGATTGAGGGGACGGACGGAGGGTCGATGAGCAGAAAATCATCTAGCAGGTGTAGCACTGCGGGGAGACGGATATTGTTTAGCAATATCCAGCATAGAGCTTCTGCTAGTGAATTAAAGATGGCGGGGCTGCTTCTGCACCCAAACGTGAGCCTTACGGAAAAATAGAATTTTGAATCCCATTTTATTCCGAATAGATGCCATTGGGAGGGATGGATAGGAATGACTTTGAAGGCGTCTGAGATATCGGCTTTAGAAAGCCACGCACCTTTGCCTGCCAGTTTGATTAGACGAATGGCGTGGTCTATTTTTGCATAGTGGAGGGAATAAGGTTCGGGAGGAATGAGGCTGTTTATGCTTGGAGTGGGGCCATGATGGGGCGCTGACAGGTCTATAATTAGGCGCTTTTTGCCGGAATATTTGCGAGTGGCGATGCCTACTGGACTTGTTCGGAACACCGGGAAGGGGGGAGAATCAAATGGGCCGATTATGAATCCTTTTGATAATTCCCTGCTAAGGAGTTGAGAAACTACTTTGGGCTCTTTTTGAGCCGTTTGCAGATTTTTAGAGACGTGGGAAATTGTGGGGGGAGAAATTACTCCTATTTTGAACCCCTGGGAGAGGCCGGTTAAGAGATGATCTGTAAATACGCGATCGGGGTGGCAGGCTAATTCGAGGCCCAGGGCTGGGATGTCGATGGGGGTGGATGGGAGGGATTTTATGATTGTTAGCCCAACCTTTCTTTTTTGGGGAACTGCCTTGGGGGGCGGATCCTGCGGGGGCAGACGGAGCGGGGGTGCGCTTCCCTGCAGGCGCTGCAGACGTGCAGAAAAATGCAGTTAGGGTATGTGCAAACTCCCTCATTAAAATTATTGCAGATAGCCATGTTGTTATGCATAACTACCTTGCGCCCCTGGCGGTCAGATTGAGATGGCTGGAAGGTTTCCAGCTGGAGGAGGGGGGGTGGACCGGCCGGAAGCGGTGTGTTGCTCCCGGAAGCCTGGAAGGCGGCCGCAGCGCATAGCGGCGCTGTGTGACCTGTTTCGCCGCAGGAAAAACAGGTGATCGCCTGGTGACCACCCGTGACCAGTACCAGTAGCTCGGTATCCAACATGGACCAGTCTAGACGGATGTTGGAACGAGTTATGTACAGCGCCGCTTTTGTAGAGAACGCTTTGTGGTACTGGTAAAATATGTTTTTCCCGTACCTGAGGTGGAGGTCTCCTATCAGAGCCAAGTACTCGTCTAACTCGACGCGACGGCCGGGGTACACTGAGCATATGATGTCGCGGAAAACCCCGAACGCAACGAGGAATTCGGTTGGTGATAGATCTTTGGCGAGACGGGGGTCGGAAGATTTTAGGACGGCCGATATATCTTGGCCGCCCGTTAACTTTTTGCTGCACTCAGCAGACGGCAGGATAATGCTGACTAGATTGATATCCCTGCCTTGAAGGATCATGGCTCGAAGCCTGGGCGATATGTTTGCTGAGAGTGGGATATACGGCCTCCCGTTACCGGGGGAGTGGATGGCCGAGGCGAGGGTATTCATAGGGGGGATGAGTGCGGGGAGGGGAGGGAACTCGGCGCACGCACCTGGATTTTGGAGCGCGGCTGGCTGGGCTGATATCGCCGGAAGAAAAGCGGGCTGAGAAGGGGGATACGAGCCTGAAACCTGGTGCGCTTGGGCTGCTGCCGTGGGGAGCGTGGGGCTCGTGATCAGCCTCAGCCGGGCATCGATGTCGGCGAGGGCCCCGACCATTGAAGACATCGTTGCGATCAGGGGATCATGGGGGCCTGGAGGGGCTGGACGCCTTGGCGCGTCCGCCGAGGAGCCGGCGGTCTTGGTGCGCTTCGCTGGGCCTTTCTTGGAGGTGGACTTCTGGGCTCTTTTGCCACGGCCACGGCCTTCGGAGTGCTGCGCGGACTGTGATCCGGGCGAGACGAGGACCTCCGGGACGTTGGGTTTTCTTTTGCGGCCGCGGCCCCTGGTGCGGGGAGCGTCCAGTGAGACGCCTGAGACGCCCGGAGATGAAGCCTGGGGATCGGGGATTTGCCCGGGGCTGGCCGGGGCGTTGAATGTGCTCTGGAGGAAGGCGTCCACGGTGGAGCTGAACATTTGCTGCTCGTCTTCGGACTCGTACATGGTGCTGGACTGAATGAAGCTTCTTGCCTGGAGATGCTGGATGGATGCGTGATGCTGACACAAGGTGAGTGATGACTGCACGAGTGTGATTTAAGCTGTGGTGATGGGGGCCTTATATAGTACTGGGAGAAGGGCATTTATGATGTCATAACTGACGTCATTTGGGCAACTGACGTCACGCTGCAAAGGTGACGTCATAGAGAAGGTGACGTCGGAGATGGTGACGTCATTTAGTGACGTCATTTGGGCTGAGGGTTATGACAGCATGGGGTGCTCTATTAATGCCTTATTTGGTCTTCCATGATTGAACTTCAGTCTGCGACTACACTTCCAACGTGTGTGTGTGTGTGTGTGTGTGTGTGTGTGTGTGTGTGTGTGTGTGTGTGTGTGTGTGTGTGTGTGTGAGACACCATATAAAGACTATTGGACAGAGTCGGCGTGATGCCCAACATTTTTAGTATGGGAGTGTAGCTGTCACTATCTTGGTTTTTGCACAGCTCACGCGAGACGGCACGAGATCAGGGGTTTCCCAGAGCCGCAGCTCTGCCTGCTATTGGGTTGTGTTTGGAAAGCTGCGTGGTCGCTGGACAGGCGACTTGTCAGTCATGCCCAAAACATTATCATTTCTTCTATTTTACTCTAAACGGGTGAGTTATATAAAAAATCACCCCCCGTTCCCCGACCCACCCTGATTTCCCTCAGCCACTCCCCCTACCCACCCCTTGAAGCCTGATCTTATCCACAACTCCTTTCCTGACCACCCCTCCCTTCCTATTCCAAGCTTATTATCTGTTATATAGCCTACTGTACATGTCTTACAAATGAATTTGAAGTTATGTGATATTGTAGTTATTTGTCATGCGGAATAATTTGCATTACTTTGCACTATGGGAAAAAAGATAAATAAATGGTGGGTGACAATTTGAAACTGCAAATATTGATCAAGTAATATGTATATTCTTCTACAGGTAGACTTTGCCCAATATCAGGGCATTTTTTCCTTTGTGAATATTGACAAGAACCACTGGAACCTTCTGGTTAGTATGTTTATTATGCCTGCATATACACCCCCAATGTCTGTTAGTATTGTAATGATCTATATCTATCTCTCTATCTGTCTGTCTGTCTGTCTGAGAGACAACCACTTGTACCACGGAAGTGAAAACGAATCGTTTGGATGCATTTTTTACTTACATGGCTGGAGTGGCTTTATCTTTATGGCCATGTGTTTTGAGACTTCCATGATGTTTAGATAGCATGCCCAAGTCCTTTTCAATCAAAGAAGGAAGGAAATCTTGTTCAAGATGGAACTTTTAATGTGATTACCGCTTTATAATTTTCAGTACATAAATGAAGTCAAGCGGACTGTATTTCTGGTGGATCCTGCAGCCTGTTCCAAAGAGAAAGAGCTGGCAGATTCCAACAAGGCAGCCAAAAAATTCACGTATGTATTATTTTCCTCTCTCGGCATTACATGCTTTAGGTCTTTGGCTACATCGTTTACTACGTGGGCAGTTGTGCAGCATTGCAGACTTTTCAACCTTGCCATTCCAATGAGGAGGGCCCCACCTCTGTCTCCTTCATCACATGAATGGTGCTTCTAGTGCTAGTCCAATTACGAGTGTGTAGGTGGCATCTGGCTGGGATACACCGGGTGCTGTTGGGGACCATTCCACCATGGGCTTGTCATCTTCCAAGGGCCTTCAGACTCAGAGAGGGTACTAAGTGGACAATATAGATTCAGATTCAGATGACTTCATTTATCCCAAAAGGGCAATTCAGTTTCAGTTTATATGCATGGCAGTTTCTTGGTCTTCCTCGTAGTCAGGTGTCTGCTTTTATCTTTGCTTGCTGCTCAGCCCTCCATGAAACGATTTGCTCTCGGGTGCTATGGATGAATTGAGAGGGTCAGCTGCGGTCACACTGGCACATTCATTACTCTGTAGTTTGTCCATGTGTTGTTTGGTTCTGTTCTGTTGTGTATAGTTTGTAACCTATGTCTATCTTTTACTGTTGTGTAATAGTTTTGGACTGATGGCTGTTGTTGATGCTGTTGTGAGTTAACAGTCTTAATGACTGTGTGCTGTTCATTGTGACTGTGGATGGATGCACATGTCCACAAGTCACATGTCAGGTGTGTGCCTCCCTTATGGGCTGCTGGATACTATGCATCCTTCTTCAACCTTTATCACAATAGTTTGAGTACTAAAGGGTGAGCCCAACATGAAATATAATACAAGATACTATTTGTGTCTCCAGATTCAATTAGTGTACTGTAGGCAGAGCCTGTTAGGGTGCGGGCCTATCTGATTCATGAATCAAACGCTTTGCTTTGGGGAGCAAATCTATGTTGGCACTGGAATAGGTGATCATTTGTGATAGTAGGATGGGAATGAGGAGGGGCAAAAATGATTTAGTGTTTAGTAATGAAATAAATATCAATAATTAGGAAACTTTCTTTGCTCTGTTCAAATAAAAAATAAGAAACTTCCATCTTTAATCACATACAGGTAGTTTCTGAATATGAAGCAAAATTGCCATACAAAACCAGAGTGGATGGACCTTAAATGGAAAGGAGGGGTTTTGAGACACCCAAAGCAGTGTGACTCCACTAACTGTGGGGTCATTGTCACCCTGGTAAGTGCTTTCAAATGTAATGAATACCTAAAAATGCATGTTATTCTCAAGTCGATTACCTTTCCGTTTTCCTCTGTAAATTAAGTCTTATAGTCTTATTCTGTATGCATATGGTAAACTAATCTCATTAAACTTTACTATAGAGAAGAATTGCCCAGTTGCTGTCAGTTGTAATGCAGAGTTACAGACCCTAGATTTGATATGCTGCAGGCTATTGTACAGTAGCACAGTAAACCATATGTGAAAACTGGTTCTTTCCAAATATACCTGTACGCACAATCTTTACAATGTAAGAATCAGGAATGTGTTTTTATTTATAGGTTGTTATGCGAATTGATTTACTTTTTCTGGCCCACTTGAGATCAAATTGGGTCCCATGTGGCCCCCGAACCACAATGAGTTGGACACCGCTGAATTAGAGACGGTTTTAACTTGACAACATAAATATTTTAAATTGCCCTGTTGCAGTGCTTTCTAATACAATAGATTACAGGTAGTACGATTCCAAGGTTTACAGCTGTTCCAAAGCAACGCAATTCCATGAAAACTGTCTATAAACGAGTAGTTGTAGAGTCAATAAGAGTTATTTTTGGTTGATGTAGTTATGCCTTACAGAGCTGTGCAAGACTTAGGTGCATATGATGTTTTGAAAATATGTGTTTGTGTAGATGGCACAGGAACTGATGGAGGCCTTTCCAGCAGTTCCTGAAGTCCGGTTTGGGGTTACAAGAAAGCACATGACAGAAGCAAGGAAACAAATGGCTCTCCAGATACTTAACGCTTCAGGTTTGTAAGGATCTTGATTTTCTGTGGTGTGGAGGCATGCTAACCTAACAGCAGCTTTCCGAGGACTCAAACACACAAGGTAGCAGATAGGTACTGTATAAGGTAGTGGTTCCCACACTGTTTTGGCTTCTGTAGCACTTTCTCTGATTTTTGAATCCAAGTAGGCTCCCCCCTTTACCTGACTACAACATTTTGCTTAGCAAAACCAAAGAGAAAAATATAGCATATGATGCAACCAATGAATGATAGCCCACCATTCGAAGAATATAACAGAGCAAAAGATGGATTGGTAATGAAAGAGTTGCAATTAGTGCCTTTTGAGCAGATTTGTCTTAATGTTTAACAAATTTTCATGATTTATACAATTTTTCCGCTTTCCCCTTTATCTCAACTGTAGTACCTCCACATACACCTACTGTGGGGTTATGCCTACCCCAGGTTAGGAAACGTTTATGAAACATTTCAAGAAGAAATATTTTGTTGAACAAACATTTATTTGGGTTCCAAATATAACATAATAATCTTTACTTAAGCCTCAAAGGAAAAATAGTTGGTTATGATGAGAGTTTCACTGTGCAGCCGAGAGTTTACACAACATTAATTCAATCTCTTCTGAAGGAGGTAAAATTAATTCATAGTAAATTCAAGAAAGCTTCTCAAGAGCTATGTTCCTGTGAGAAGTAGTTCAAACATGTTACAAAGGGATCGGTTAGTGTAAAATAATTTGTCTCAGCACAGCTACTGAAGGCGTAAATGCAGGAACTTAATCAGGGAACATAAACTAACATATAGGATAGAATAAACCTAAAACTAATAGGTACAGTAAGTCTTTTTCCTCTCCAAGTCTTTCTTTACTAAGCCAAAATCCCAGACAAAGGAAACAAACCAGGCAAATGTTCCTGAAACAGGAGCCAAAAAATAATTATAATAATAATAATAATGAACTGGGCATGCAAGAATAAATAAACCAAAGTAGCAATACTTGTCCAATAGGCTGGAATTACACAAACTAAAACCACTCTGGCAAATACCAAAAACAAAGAACGATTTTACTGCTAAGTGAGCTAAATGAGGTAAGTAGTCTATGGCCGGTAAACAGGTGAATGGGTAAGGCTACTGGGTGGTTAGATGGGAAGCGTTGCAGAGAGGCAGAGGTGAGGTGGAGCAGGACAGCAGAGTGGAAAATGAGAAACCATGATTGGTCTGAGGCATGGATGGCTGGAGGTATGGGATCTGAAACGAGATACACAGATATTACACATAAATGGAAAGAGAAAGATCAAGGGGATCTCAACAATGAAGGTGATCAATAGACCCCAAGTGAAATCTGGAGACAGCTTACCTACACTTGATTTTTGGTCAACATTTGATATTGTTTATATCTAGCCTACTGTTACTGTCACAGCAGTCTTTGCAGTACAAGTTTCCCGAAAGTAATGGAAGCTTGTTAATTGTTAAGCCAAAACAGAATATGTGCTAAAGGTGTTCGCTTGCCTAGAACTGCAGTTTACAAATTACTGATGCTGGTAATACCAATTTATTTTTCTTTTTTCTTCTATTTTAGTTTTTGATCGGGCCAGCAACTGCTCCAATTGTTCCATGGTGAAGCCTCCTGGAGGAGCTGAAGCTCCGATCATAAACTGGGTGAGTGCTTTGTTTTTGTAGTTTATTTTTAGTTTCGTCGTTGTTGCAGTCGTTTTTTTACCTTTTGTGTGTTTGTTGTTTTTTGTTTGTGGTTTTGTTTGGGTGGGGGCAGGAAGGGGCACAGTGTCACAACTAAAATACTGACCAGATCGAAATATGTGGAGCAGAGTTTTTACTGCTGCTTAGTGAACCCCCCCTCCCCAAAAAATAGAGGGAGAGAGATATTTTAGGGACCCCCACAAATGTCCATGCTACCCCCCGAAAGGCCTGAGTTTAGGACAACCCTGACTGCATCCCAAATCAAAATCAACCATTTAACTGTATTGTTTTAGAGGATTGATATGGTAAATTCACACCGTTGTACCTTAAAACGGTCTCCTTTCGTAACTTGGGCACTGTAAAACCACGATGCTCCTGAAATTCTGACAGTGAATGATAAAATTGAGATGAGGACAACTCAGACTTAGCCTCTTAAACCATCCTGATCACGTAAACTCACATTCGTTTTGTCCTGTGGATCAGTCTGGCATCCAGACAAGCTCCCATGATTTTCAGAACTTAAAAAGTGCACGGGCCAATCAGGGACCTGTCTCGTAGTTGGCAACATAACCGCCCAGTCAGGGATGCCGCTGGAAAAACGAGCAATGAGGCATAATGTCAACATTCCTACCATAAACACAGCCAAGTTACTGCTAGAATAGACTCAATAACAACAATAAAAAAATTAGAAAGAATATGCACCAGTGGATTTACTTGGCGATTTCTTTTCACTATTTATTGTTTCTTAAGATCCACATTAGGTGCCACACATGGGAGCATAATAGAAAACATATTTTATCTAAAAACGACATCCATAAAAACAATATACATTACTTACTGTACATAAATTATGCTAGTTTAGTAAACCTTACATGAAGCAGAAACGTAAAAGTCCTCCATTCACCCACTACCACCCAAGATCCCCATACATAATGTCATAAGAAATACCTTACTGCAAAATAAATAACAACTATTGCTTTTTATGCCTCCGCCGGCGATAGCCAGGCCGGAGGCATTATGGATCCGGGTTGTCCGTACGTACGTACGTACGTACGGCTGTCCGTACGTCCGTACGATGTTTGTTAACGCGATATCTGAGGAACGCATGGACGGAATTTCATCAGATTCGCCTTAAACATTCACTTAGGCTCAAGGATGATCTGATTAGATTTTGGTGGTCAAAGGTCAAAGGTCAAGGTCACTGTGACCTCTCGAACGCCATTTTCAAGCTTGTTAACGCGATATCTGAGGAACGCTTGGACGGAATTTCATCAGATTCGCCTTAAACATTCACTTAGGCTCAAGGATGATCTGATTAGATTTTGGTGGTCAAAGGTCAAAGGTCAAGGTCACTGTGACCTCTCGAACGCCATTTTCAAGCTTGTTAACGCGATATCTGAGGAACGCCTGGACGGAATTTCATCAGATTCGCCTTAAACATTCACTTAGGCTCAAGGATGATCTGATTAGATTTTGGTGGTCAAAGGTCAAGGTCACTGTGACCTCTCCAACGCCATTTTCAAGCTTGTTAACGCGATATCTGAGGAACGCTTGGACGGAATGTCATCAGATTCGCCTTAAACATTCACTTAGGCTCAAGGATGATCTGATTAGATTTTGGTGGTCAAAGGTCAAAGGTCAAGGTCACTGTGACCTCTCGAACGCCATTTTCAAGCTTGTTAACGCGATATCTGAGGAACGCTTGGACGGAATTTCATCAGATTCGCCTTAAACATTCACTTAGGCTCAAGGATGATCTGATTAGATTTTGGTGGTCAAAGGTCAAAGGTCAAGGTCACTGTGACCTCTCGAACGCCATTTTCAAGCTTGTTAACGCGATATCTGAGGAACGCTTGGACGGAATGTCATCAGATTCGCCTTAAACATTCACTTAGGCTCAAGGATGATCTGATTAGATTTTGGTGGTCAAAGGTCAAAGGTCAAGGTCACTGTGACCTCTCGAACGCCATTTTCAAGCTTGTTAACGCGATATCTGAGGAACGCTTGGACGGAATTTCATCAGATTCGCCTTAAACATTCACTTAGGCTCAAGGATGATCTGATTAGATTTTGGTGGTCAAAGGTCAAAGGTCAAGGTCACTGTGACCTCTTGAACGCCATTTTCAAGCTTGTTAACGCGATATCTGAGGAACGCCTGGACGGAATTTCATCAGATTCGCCTTAAACATCCACTTGGCCTCAAGGATGATCTGATTAGATTTTGATGGTCTAAGGTCAAGGTCACTGTGACCTCACGAATGCCACTCCCAAGTTCATTCAAGCCATATCTCAAGATTGGCTTGGTGGCATTTCTTACAATTTGGCTCAAACGTCTATTTAAGCGCAAGGATGAACAGATTACATTTTGGTTAGCAAAGGTCAAGGTCACTGTGACCTCTCGGATGCCATTTTCAAGCGTGTAGATGTGATATCTCAGGAATGTCTTGATGGAATTTCTTCTAAATTTATCTCACGAACGGCTTGATGGAATTTCTTCTGATTTGGCTCAAACATCGACTTGGACGCAAGGATGAACTGATTCCATTTTGGTTATCAAAGGTCAAAGGTCAAGGTCACAGTGACCTAACAAATGCCATTTTCAAACTCGGTAACGCCATATCTCAGTAACACCTTGACCAAATTTCTTCACATTTGGCTCAAATATCTAATTCTGCACAGAAACGCCTTGATGCAATTTCTTCCAATTTGGCTCCAACATCCACTTGGACTCAAGAATGAATAACATCATGATATTTTATATCCAACAGTTCACATTAATTAGATATGTTCAATAAATGAAGACTGGCCTTGCATTGATCAATTTAACGTTTATTTTTTATATCCAACCATTCACATTAATTATACATGTTCAATAAATGAAGACTGGTCTTGCATTGATCAATTTATAGTTTCTTTTGTCAAAAGTTCAGTGTAGGCTGAGCTGGCCCTTCCATGTGATTTTGTTCATTGAACAGTAAGCCAAATCACATCATGATCGCTGTAGTAGGAAGCGGTTTGCCATACATGGATGTTTTGGTTGCTATACACATGGTCCAGTAAAGAACCACTCTTGTGTGTTGCAAATTTCACATGCTGTTGAAAACCGTGTCTCTCCATCATTTCTTGGTTGGCCACAGAATGGTGCTCAGTGAGGAGGTCGAGATTAAAGTCTCCAAGAATTATTGATGCCTTGCCAGTTGCACTGATGAACTGTATCAACCTGTTAAATGTGTTGTGGAAGAGGGTCAGTGAGGAGCTGGGTGGTCTGTACACAATTACAATATACAGTTCAGCATGGTTTTGGGTCTTGATGTTAAGACATTGCATTTCTACACCTGTCTCATCCAAAGGCAGTTCACATGGCCGACATTGTGCTGAAGTGTTGACGTAGGTGCATACTCCTCCACCACTACCCAGTTGCCGATCCTTCCGTACAAGCTGAAAGTTCTGCACAGCATATATGCTGGATGTGTGTCTTGGAGTGAGCCATGTCTCTGTAAGACATACTGCTGAGCATTCCTCCAGGAATGGTAAGCACATAAGATCTGCATGGTGGGCAGGTAAAGACCGGATGTTTTGAACAGCTATGAGTAGAGGCCTGGGGTCGTTCAGTGCTGCTTCAAGTTCTTTTTGAAATGTGCACAACTGCATGTTTCGTCTCATCCGTTCTAACTCTGACTTCACCTTTTTACTGGCTTTCAATTTCTTCTTGTCTAAGTTGAGCAGAAACAGACCTTGAAGACATGGCACCCTGCTAATAGCCACATAGCACTGGCCATCTGACATCCTGTCCTGCATGGACACCACAATCTGCTGCACTGTTAACCCCTGTACCTTGTGTATGGTGGTTGCCCAACTCAGTCTCAGGGGGACCTGCTGACGGGTTATTTCCAACCCTGATTTCTTCCCTGATATGGAGAACTTCACATCTATTGGTGGAATGGCTACAGCTTGTGGATGTTGACTTATGTTGAGGGAGTTTGCTTGTCTTGCTGCAGCACCAACAGTTACCTGGTCAAACGCCACTAAGACTGCGCTTGCCTGCTCACTGCGTGCTGGCACATACTCTAAGAAACCCACCACAGTGCCCATTGCCCCATTCACTAGGCCATCTGTCACATCTAGGTTTCTGATCAGCATTACTCGTGCGCCTACTGCTAGAGTTAAGGTTTCTGGCAGTCCTCCTGTGTAGCGGCGGTCACTGTTTGGCTGATAATCCTTCAGCACACCAGGTTTTTTATCTATTGCCACCAACTTTCTGGTAGTCCCAGGTAGCTTTGCCAACTTTGTTTCATTAAACTGGTCTACCTTTTCATTGCGCCCAAATACATGGAGAGCATTAGCTGGGTAGTCAGCTGCCTCAGGTGAGATAATCCGTTCCTCCAGACACTTAATGTCTTCCTCACTTTGCTCCCCTAGCCTCACTCTGTTCAGAAGCTCTGCAAAACTTCTGTCTTCCCTCTGGCGCATGATCTCTGTCAGTTCCACAATTTGGAAATTGTCTTCCCATACCAACCCTGCTAATCTAGAATAAGGATCGGAGGTTGCGTCAAACACAAACCTCTGTCCTACTGGCGCCAGTTGATATAGGTCACCAAATACGACTACTGTTATGCCACCAAACAGTTTGTCAATACCCTTGATTTCACGTAGGCGCTGGTCCAGAATCCACAGCATGTCAGAGCCGACCATGGACACCTCATCAATGATGAGGATCTCCAGCTCTTGAAGTTTGACACGAAGTGTGTTCCTCTTGTCATCACTCAACTTAATGTATGATTTCATCTGACCTAAGGGCAGCAGGAATGTTGAGTGCAGTGTAGTGCCATTGATGTTGAATGTGGCAGTCCCTGTTGGTGCTGTTAGCAGGACCTTGACTGCTTCAGGATTCTCACCCTCACACTGCAATGTCCTAATAACCATCTGGTACACAGCTGATATTACATGGGACTTTCCGGTACCGGCTCCACCTGAAACAGATTACACACAATCATTACAACATTTCTCAAAAGGAAAATGTTTCTACATTTCTGTTGTTTTACACTTTAGAACCTGTTGACGTTCAATCATTATCATTTAGAAAACAGGTTTGCGGAAATATAAATAAATAAATATATACACATATGCGTATTATAATTGTCTTACCATGCTATTGTAAGTTAAGGAACGAATAGCTGTTAACTATAACAACGAACGGTGATCCAAATAAACAATTAACAATAAAACAATAACACCACATTAATAATCCATACCTGTCACAAACATCTGCATTGGTTCTGGCTTTGGGCCTGCCTTGCGACTCTTCACCACTTTCTGGCACCAGTCCTGTACATGGTCATACACCATTCGCTGCTGTTTGTTGAGGGACTGCACGTTTGACACATACTGCTCATCAGGGATGAAGCCAGGTCGACAGTCCACAGCCAAAGGAGGTCCTGTTGTGGGTGGTGCAGTTTGCACATCTCTTGCTGTATGTTCAGGCCCAGGTAACAGCACAATGTGGTCACCATGGAGTTGTGGTCCTTCCATCACAGCTTCAGCATCTTCTTGCTGACCCTCAGTGTCCAGGGTATCCCATGCATGAATAGGAGGTCCCCTCTCAGCATCTTCCTCAATGGCTTGCTCTATGATTTCTGTAAATTGCTCTACTTCTGCCCTTTTGGTATCGATATTGGCAGAAACCTCATCATACTTTGCAGCATACAGGCCATCTTTTGTCAGGTCCCTTTTTTCATCTCTCCATGGGTGGAACAGCATGAGCATGTGATGATAATAGCGCTCTTCATCCTTTCCCTCACTAAACTTGTGATACCGGATAACACATGGCTTCTTACGCTTCCTGATGAACCCACTCCCATCCATCAGCTTAATTTTGTCACCCTTCTCTTTTGTAGCTGGATCTACAAGATTTGGCTGAAACTCTGCCCAGTCCTCTTCTGCAACTTGATCTTCATTGCCAGGTACAACTTTATACCACTTCACAAATTCGGCCAGCGTGAGTTCCTCAAGATCACAAGGCCTGCATGCATACTGATCAGCCATTGTCTGGGCACACACATCCTCACTTGCATCATCTAGCCTCTCCAACACTGATCTTGGCTTCAAGAACACCACTCTGTCTCCAGGCAGATCGGTTGATATAAACACTGTCTCAAAGTTCGAGCTGTACATCGGAAGTCCTAATGCACGGTGCACTGCCTCCTGTGCACTTACTTCCCTTGCATTTCGGAAACAAGATGCCACCTGCTTCATCTTCTGTTTTACATCCATGTCACCCATGTTCTTGCAGACTTCTCTGAGGGCTAACCCCATCTCTCTCTCATCTTTAGTTACATAGGAGACGATGTAATGAATGCAAGCATAGGGATTGCACACAAACTGCAGATCCATATTTGCCTGCCAAGCCCTGAGAATGTCTTCATTGTAAGTGTTAATGTTGATTTCTGCTGGTTTGCGTTGGTAGACTATGGATTTTCCCTTTGCATTTACCCGGAGTGCCTCCACGTAGCTCTCCTCACTGATGCCTGCCTTTTCCAGCACCTCATCAAAACCCATGCTTTCCACGCAATCTTCTTGTTCAAATACATCCTTCACCTTCCCCAGAATCTCTATGGAGGACTTTGTGATGCGCTTCTTTTCCTCTGTGTCTTCTGTATCTGGGGCATTGGCCACAAGAGTTCTTGAAGCAATGCGTCGTGGGTAATGGAAACGACAGGTTGTGCCATATTTCCTACAGGATGCTGAGTGACTGTGTCTTTGCAACTTAGTGACAAGATTTCTCAGTTCCTCATCATCCTCTGCACGTGGTATGGAGCAACTCACATACTGATCGATGAATGCCTGGAGTATGTGTTCAGCATCTTCATAGCTTGGTGCATCCTCTACCCACAGTACACAGTGTGGGTGGGGAGATCCACGTAGTTGCCACTCGATTCGAAACATGTAGTGCTTAATTTTGCCAAGTGGTTTGCAGTCAGCCAAAATAACGTCCCGGAACAGGCATTGCAACCTGTGGTGGAAATGCCTGGCAGCGGTCACAGGGTTTGAGGCCAACAAGCGGCACTTCTCTTCCCAGGACATTTTACCTACATCATCATCAGTTAGCTTCTTCCCTTGCTGAAGCGCTATTGCTTGCAGTGTGTCTGGCCAACACAGGTCTGCTGCAGACAGAGTAAGGAACCACGTAAACATTCCCAGCTGCTTAACTGCTGCCAACAGCTTGTACATGACTTTCTGCCAATATGGAGGTGACCCACGGACAGTTCGCAAAATGTTGTATGCTTTATCTTTAAAGATTATATTCTTCAGCTTTTCAGGATCAGTTAACATGCCTGCTGTCACAAACTCTCCTCGTCTTGTTTGTAGCCTAGCCTTTCGAAGAGCTACAGATATGTTATCCTTCACATCCTTGTCCTCAATAATGTGTTGTCCAAAAAACAGATATTCCACATTCTGTGCAAACCTGGGATTTCTGTTCATCAAATGTGCATTGAAGTATTTTTTGACTGACAGCTTCACTTCTCTTTGGACCTGAAAGCCAAACTCTCCAGTGGGGAACAACTGAGGGAAAGCCTGCTCTTCACAGTGTTCATCCATCAGTTCTTCATTCTGTACATTAATGATATATGTAAAGTTTCAAAGTTACTGCATTTGGTGCTGTTTGCTGATGACACGAATATCTTTTGCTCTGGGGATAACTTGCAACAATTACAGGAGGACATCACTGCAGAGATGAACAAACTGAAAATGTGGTTTGACAGAAACAGGCTTTCATTAAATCTGAGCAAGACAAAGTTAATGGTTTTTGGTAATTGTAAAAGGAAAACACAGGTAAATATCAAAATAGATGGAATTGAAATAGAAAGAGTTGATGAAATACAATTTCTGGGGGTAAAGATAGATGACAGAATCAGCTGGAAACCACATATCAAACATGTACAAACTAAAGTCTCAAGAAGCATTGCAATATTATACAGAGCAAAGAAGGTTTTGGATTACAAATCACTCCACATGCTATACTGTGCACTAGTTTTACCTTATTTACAGTACTGTGCTGAGGTTTGGGGCAACAACTTCACAACTTCACTACAGCCACTAATCATCTTACAAAAAAGAGCAATACGAACCATTCACAGCGTTGGCTACCAGGAACACACAAACGCATTATTTCTACTGTCAAAACTACTGAAATTTACAGACATTGTCAAACACCAAACAGCTCTAATCATGTTCAAAGCTAAAAATAATCTATTACCAGTAAATATACAATCATTATTCAGCATGCACGAGGGGGTTTATAATTTGAGAGGGAAATTTAATTTTAATTTTCAACTTATCAGAACAACCAGGAAAAGTTTTTGTGTTTCAGTCAGCGGGGTGAGACTATGGAACAGGTGCACTGTGGAATTAAAACAATGTCCAAACATAAAACAGTTTAAAAGTAGGTATAAAGACACAATCTTCACAAGTTATAGGGATGAGGGAGGTGTTGGGTATCACTAGGTGTTATAAGGGTACTGGTTATTTTATTTTTATTTTTTGGGGGTTATTTTCTTGTTGCTTTTCCATGTGTGTGAGTGTGTAAATATGCGTATATAATGAGTATTGTAGTCATATATTTAGATAAATATATGAATGTGTGTGTATATTAATATGTATATATGTATACATGTTATTGTATGATGTGTATATATTATATTTATATTTTCATATTATTATATAATCTGAAACAGAATTACTAGTAAATATTACACAGTAGTATATAGACAGGGTTAGACCAGGAAGCTTGTTATTATTTATTATTTATGGAGAAGGGGTGGGAGTTAATAAGTTTTACTTCTTCCCACTCCTTTTCGAATATGTATATATTCTATTTTTCTTTGTTTCTGAAATGGCTTTTATTTATTATTTTGCTTTCATATTCGAAATAAACACTTCAATCAATCAATCAATCAATTGCCACAGGTGTCCTTCCTTCACCAGGTGCAATGCTATAGATACTATCAGAGTTAAGGCTTGGATCAGGGGCCTGTACACATGTATCAAGTTGCACACCTCGCAGTTGCACTGCAGGATCTAAATCTGACTCCTCATCTTCTTCTTCACTCTCTTCAGTATCATTTGTTTTGTCTCCAGCATCAATCTCATCATGTTCTTGGGGGCTGTCAGTCTCCACAGTATTGTTTTGCCTGATTGCATCTCTGCTTGTGGATGGCCCAACCAGCCCCTGCCAGGTTGCGGGATCCTCCGATTGACTCTGCTCCTCCCAGGCTTGGTTCTCTGGTGTCCCTCTATAAAATTTGTTTATCTCTTTTAACTTACTCAAGCCTCTCTTTACACAATTAGGTCTGATGTTCTGATACACAACATGACTCTTGTATCCCAGACGTCTCTTCAGTTTCAGGGGGATTAATCCAGCCTGACTTGGAGTGCGGGGTAGACTCTCACACACTTTCTCTGCTGTAACTGGGACATTGACTACTGCACCTCTTATCCCTGCCTGCCTACCCCTAGGCAGTGCTACAATTTTCATAAAGGGATATCTCTTGGCAAGAAGTCTGCTTTCAAACATTGTCAGGCAGCTGATTTCTTCTGGAACATCCATTACACACATTTTGTTGGCCACACTCTGTGGAGGCATCTTTCTTTTCTTAAGATAGTTATGACAGGTTTTGCAGATCCACTCAATTCCTGCCACTGATTTCAGAGAAGTTGTGACTTTGCTCAAGAAAGCTTCACTTAAATTATATCCTGCCTTCGTAAAGCGGAACACAGATTCTTTGTATAGCTGTCGATGGCAACATGTACATTCATACATGGGTGAGGCGGTCTTGTGCAACCAAAACTTTCTTATTGCATTATATGTTGTACTTGGGTGCCGCATATTGTTCTTCAGACATGCTTCCCGAATTCTCTCTTCTTCTCTGTATCTAGTCTGCCTCTGAGATTGCTTCCTAATCCTATCCTGTTCTGCTACCAACGCTTTCTTCTCACTACTGTTCACACTCCGCAGTGCCGCTATCCTTCTTTTCTCTTTTTCTGCAACTTTTCTCTTCTCCTCCAGACTCTTGGCACTCCGCAGTGCCGCTATCCTTCTTTTCTCTTTTTCTGCAACTTTTCTCTTCTCCTCCACACTCTTGGCACTCCGCAGTGCCGATATCCTTCTTTTCTCTTTTTCTGCAACTTTTCTCTTCTCCTCCACACTCTTGGCACTCCGCAGTGCCGATATCCTTCTTTTCTCTTTTTCTGCAACTTTTCGCTTTTCCCCCAGACTCTTGGCACTGTGTGATGCTGCTTTTCTTTTCTTGTTACTTTCTGCAACTTTTCTCTTTTCCCCCAGACTCATGCCACTGCGTGATGCTGCTTTTCTTTTCTTGTCACTTTTTGCAACTTTTCTCTTCTCCTCCAGACTCTTGGCACTCCGCAGTGCCGATATCCTTCTTTTCTCTTTTTCTGCAACTTTTCTCTTCTCCTCCAGACTCATGCCACTGCGTGATGCTGCTTTTCTTTTCTTGTCACTTTTTGCAACTTTTCTCTTCTCCTCCAGACTCTTGGCACTCCGCAGTGCCGATATCCTTCTTTTCTCTTTTTCTGCAACTTTTCTCTTCTCCTCCAGACTCTTGGCACTCCGCAGTGCCGATATCCTTCTTTTCTCTTTTTCTGCAACTTTTCTCTTTTCCTCCACACTCTTGGCAGTACACAATGCTGCTTTTCTTCTCTTGTCATTTTCTGCAACTCTTCCTTTATCTTCTGTATCATACTTCATTCGTTTCTGTCTCTTTCTTTCACTGTCATTGTCATTATTTTGTTCCATATTGTCTCTTATTGTTGTTTCCAAAATTATTGCCTTCCTTTTCCTGTTGCCCTCAATTGATTTCTTGAATCCTCCAGATAAGGCCTCTTCATTTTTTTCTCTGTTTGACCTACACAGTTCCATCCGCCTTGCTTGATCACTGAAATACTTCTGTAGTTCAGTGGTACATGCCTGTTTTGGTACAGCATATTCTTCTTCTGTGTTCGTCCCCTTTGGATCTCTGACTCTGCTGGGTCTATCATCTTTTCTCTCCTCCTCCTGATTTTTGCCACTACACAATGATGCTTTTCTTCTCTTATTTTCTGCAAGCTTTGTTTTATCTTCTGTCTCATAGTACATGTGTGTCTGTCTCTTTCTCCCTCTGTCATTGTCAGAATTGTGTTCCATTTGGTCTCTACTCATTCTTGTCCACATTGCTGCCTTACTTTTCCTGCTGTCTGTTATTACTTGGTGGCATCCTCCATTTAAGGACTCTACATTTTCTTCTGGCTTTGACCCACATGCTTCCTTCCGCATTGCTTGATTGGTAATGTTATTCTGTATTGCAGGGATGCTTGCCTGTTTAGGTTTTTCTAGGGGTGTGATACTAAGTGGAATAATTTCAAATGGAGCCCCAGGCATATGTAATGATGCTGCCAAATGTTTGATGTGTTGTTTCACTCCTTCCAGGTCTTTGAATTCCATAAGAACAGCATTTCCTTCTTCTGTGCTCATCCCCATTACATCTCTACTGTGACTATCAAATAGATAGTACTTCCCACCTTCACACAGAAGACCAGTTGTGTAGCTTGGCGTTTTCATTCCAACTCTGACAAAGATGAAAGGCTGCAACACTGAGGCCTGAGACATGGCATCTAACAAGGAGTGGCGCCCCGCACTTGCATCTGTCATATCCACAGCTGCAGCTAGGCCACCAACCAAGGGATCTAGTTTGTCAAAAACATAAGTGTCACCTTCCACATCAATGTAATTGGGGAGTTCTGTAATCATTAAATATGGCTGTGTTGTGCTTGTACAGTTCTGCAGAATTTGGTACAATTTTGACCCATTTTCCAGGGTTACATCTAGGTCCATAGTGTTCCACGTTCTTACTGGCTTCTTCCTCGCCAACATGAAAAACTGCAAAACATTACAGGTACATTGTTTTCCTGCAGCTGTTCCATAACGAAAGTCACCCTGATTGAAGCTCCCGCTTGCAATTAGCTTCATTTCCTGCTCCCGAGCTCTTTGCATGGATTGCCTGCTGTCCAGGGCACGCTGGTGGGAACTCTTCTTCTTCACCCGCATTCTGTTTCATTTAGTGTTCCTGTACAACCAAAAAAAAACATTATTATCACAAATTCGTTATCTAACTTGTAAGTTTGTGGGTAGGTGGGTCTTACGAGGAGGGTGATTGTGTTTTGAGTAAATCTGTGTGTAGGTGTATGTATTTTTATTTTTTTTGTATTTTCCCTTAGTTGCTATGTAAAAAAAATGGCAATCAATAAAGAATTTATATAAAAACTATTATCTTAACTTAATGCCTACATTTGTCTGCACAAGCTTTTCTTAAAGTAAAGGTGTGCTGTGGTATCACCTTTAACATGGTACTTATATTTTACTAATGGGGGAAAAAGTCACATTACCTTATGACACTCTGAGTCAAAGCTGTCCTTTGCAAATTGTATTTTGTTTCCACAACTTACAGTATGCTCTGATTATGCTGCGGCCACGATAGCCTATGTGACTTTCTTTAGAACAAATGTTTTAAGTTCAAACACAGCTACTACGAAGTCGATGATTCGCTGTGTTGACCATTTTGCCACACCTGAGTAACCTACCCAAATAACATTACTGTAGTTTGATTGCTTTTTGCGATGACTATACCAATATGATTATTAACTACTATGATTATTTACTTTTACAAATAAGTTATCCTTTTTCTGTCACTGCCCCCACACTGTATTTGTGTCGTTTTATTGTTGGTCTACTTACTCTTCATCTTTACATTTGCTTTCAGTCATTGTTGAAATTTGACAGTTAGCTATCCCAACCTGTAGAATACAATACTTTGTAAAGTTATTCAAATACTTTTTGAGAATGGTAACTAGTAAGTGTAACTTGCTAATTGTCATTGATGTGGCCAACACTACTCTTTGCACTCTTCCATTCCTACACTCCTATTCCATTGGTTTGCAATGCACCGCTGCTTAATACAACTGTTACACAAAGCAGGAAAAACTAATTTTCTTCATACAGTAGGCCAAACATTACATAATGCCACCATCTGTTGGTAAATCGGACTAACTACAACTTTGAAGGCATGTGTTCAATATGAAAGCCTTATCAAATACAAAAAGATATAAATTAAAATCTCATTTCTACCACCACCAAACAACGAGGCACAGTAGGAATGAACATTGCCAGTTCAGCAAGCAAGCCTACAAAAGAAAAGTCCAAAATTGTAGTTGCTGTAATAATGGCAGTGCCATGTGGCTTTGATGAGTCAATGGTGTCCCATTACAAATATCCCGTAAAATACACTACGGTATGTAGGCTATACTATTTGTATCTGTTATTGCAAAAAATTATCCATCTACTTCAATGTAGGTGCTGATCTCTGGCATATCATTTCTGTATATTGTGTATGATCTAGCTATAGTGTGTGTGTGTGTGTGTGTGTGTGTGTGTGTGTGTGTGTGTGTGTGTGTGTGCGTGCATGTGTATATATATATAAATATATATATAGAGAGAGACAAATACACAGGCTATAGCCTACACACACGTCCCTACCCTTTAGTTAAATATCACAATTATTTTACACATGTGGTAGCTATCATCACAACATCTAACATGTTTACAATTACAATTCTGATATTGAATGTCTTTGGTAGCTATGATCAGGGCTGAAGTTGATTAAAAAGCATTTTAAATGTTGAAAATATTTTTGATATAGCCTATAGCCTATACTTTCTTTATTTGATGGGATTGTTTTAATACAGTCTATGCATCTAACAGCCTAACGTCAATCCACTCATTGCATGGTTGCATAGCCTATGCATCAACTTGTTCATTCTCATTCTGCTGCTTGGTCTGCTGATGACATCTTGCATGCAGGACAACACTCGCAATACTTCGCTACTACCATTTACATCTGCGTGTAGCCACGTGGATGCTAGTCTCGGCTCCCAGACGTTTGGTGAGGAGTGAAACGGACTAAGACTGAGGGCTGAGTCTACGTGGATGCTAATTAGCTGTCGTGTCGTGACAACAATTTGCCTACCAAATATGTCTCGCTTACCTTTTCCGTCACCTTCCAAACTTCCCCGCCTGGAAATAACAGAGGGGGATGGCAAGGACCTCCGGGACAAGTTCGAGGCTTTGACTGTAAGTTGTAGTCTACAACTTCGAGGTTTGACTGTAAATTGTAGCCTAGCAAAGCACATTAGCCATCATTGATGTGAATGCCTACAGGGTAGGTTCTACCTGTTTCTAGCTGCTTCAGTGTTGAAGCATCACATGAGGCCACGGCCTAATTTTGGTAGATACTAGCTATATGAATAAGAGCCCCAATGTCGAGTTCATTTGTTTAATTGTGAGATGTTGTAGACTATTTTCCCACGGATTTCTTTGAGATGTGGCCAGACACGTGCAGTTTTCTGCCTCCTTGCGCGACATTCTCATGCTCTCTCTAGGTGTGTGACCGATGAAGGTTTTAGTAGAACCAGTCACGCCCACACTTCTGGTTCGGGCAAACGCATCAAGTCCATTCATCCACCATTCTGTTAACATTTAGCCTACTACATAATATGTAGCCTACAAAAAATAGTTAGTAGTCTACTTGGTCACACCGTTTCACCTTTTACAATCAAGACTGACCTGACGATAGAACATTTCGCTCCGACAAAAACGTATGGGGGGGGGTCTCTCGTGATTCCAAATAGCCTAACTGAATCGCACGTTGCTTGCCCAACCTAAAACAATTAAGCCTTTGACAAAACGTAGCTCTAGGCTACATGAAATAGTAGACGGATGAAATCTCTTCGTGTGTAGTCCTAAACCGGGAATGCTTTACTTTGGCTCTCTATTAGGAGGTGGAGGGCATGCAAAGCTCAATTTCTACTGTTGTGAATAATCCCAGTCTATAGCCTACATTAACGGTTTGGAGTTCTGCATTTCATTTCCATGAGTTTTTTGTGTTTAATAAGCTTCTCAAAATAGCAAATTTAACCTGGTTAATTTAATTAATTTAAATTAAATTAATTAAGTAAGGTCTTTAGTTATGCTATTTAACACTAACTTTTGTTCACCTTTTCATCCAAACAATTTAATAAACCTCTTGCTGGTGCCCTGTTATATTCGATCTATTGTATGATCATATTTCATTATTTATGCCTATAGGCTATTCATCACATTTTCTCAAGCAGATAGATAATTCATCTTGCCACAATCTTAACTTTCCAATTAGGCTAGTAGGACACATTCTCAAGTGTTACAATTTTGTTAAGCTGTTTATAGTGTGTACATTTTCTACTGCAGGCAACACTCTCCTAGAAAGTCAGTTACTTTCATTTCTAGGATTTATACTGACATTGTATATTGATCAATACTTTGGCTGTCAATTCTAAAGTCCAATTATGGTTATCATTTAATCATGTCTATCATTATTTCACATTTGTGTTTATAATTTGATCTTATTCAATGTTATATGGACTATTTTATTGTTTGTTTTTCAAATCCACATTTCAACCATTAGCCAACAAGATTACTCTAAATACATACAAAAAGGCTCTAAGGATCATCCCTAGCTCTGAGTTTTCCACATTTTTAAGAATAAAATTACCTATGAAAACTGAAGACCATTTAAATTGACAACAAAACTCACAGGGAACCTGACAGTAACAGGACCAACAACAGCAAGTCTACTGTATGTTTTCTAGATATCCAACCAAATAGTTTTATAATGTGAAAACACATTTAAACATATCACCACAAATCCAGTAGTCACTTTAATATTGATTTTCATGGTATTTAAGCGGCCTATGACATGACCTATTTGGATGTATAAAAATGAGTGTACTCTTTTTGTGCATTTTCTACACAGTATGCATGCCGTGATGAAACGCTCACACGTAATGAGCTGGCAGCAAAAGCCTTCGAAACTGGCAGGGTGTGCCTGACAATTGTAAACACACTCCACCGGAAGACACGTGCTGCTGTCCAGCACTCCCAAATTCTTAGGGAGGAGCTGAAAAGCAAAAATAACCGACTGGCAGAGGCAAACAAAAAATTGGAAGAATGGAACCACATGTGGAATGAAACTGGTTAGTGCTGTTTGCCACTTATAAAATATAAATTTGCAATATCAGATTCACAGATTTTTGACAATTTCTTTTTTTTTTGTCTGATCAGATGAGGTCTCGGAATCTCCTTCAGCGAGCGGTTCTTCCGCATCTGACATACAGGAGCCCCAAAGCAGCCCACAAGATGACCAACTGGAGCCACAACAGGTTCAGGCCACAGCTGCCGCCGAAAACATCCAGCTGCAAACGGAACCAAAACAGGAACAGGCTTAAATGACCCTCTACCTGTGTCGAGAAATAACTGTTGTTAGTGCTGTTTGCCCAGTTATTCACATGCAATAACACACAACACATTTCAGTTCAGTATCTGTTTTTCACTGCTTTTTAGGGTGATTTTTTTTTTTGCCCCTTTAATGTTGGCCAAGGGAAGCTACTTTGATGTGTGTTTGTGTTAATAACTTCAGAGCTAATAATGAGGTTTGGTTTGGGTGTATTTGTACACCGATTGTGAAGGGAACATCAATATAATAAATACTATATCCTGCTTTATAATGTTGTCTGTTGGTTTTGCTCCATCTGTCAAAATTGCTAGAGAGTATAGCGTACCACATGGATGACGTATTTTTGTAGGCTTAACCAGAAATTGCCGCCTTGTTAGTTAATGAGGGGAAAAGGCTATAGGATTTTATACTGGTATTTTGGTTAAATGTATGAAATAAGGTATGTGGTTAACAAGTTTATGGGAATTATGTTAATTTCTGTTCAGGAGGATAATCTTTAGAAACGAGGCCCACTTTATGATGCTTTCTGAAAAGTGAATTAAAAAAATCTCATTTAGGTTTCAAAAGTGATCCCCGTTAAACAAATTACCCATTCTGAAAGCACATACACTTTACCCCCTATGAACCCGAAGTGCCACTTAACGAACTAATTCCTGCGCTACTCTATTGAGAGAAGCACAACTAACTTGTCATTCTCTGGAGAAGAAATGGTGTCAGAAAAGCTGAATTTGGTTTGCAATTCTAACAACAAAAAAGCAGATTTTGCAGCTTTTCATTTAATGTACCGTACAACCTCCACTTGCACTCAAGGATAAACTGATTACACTTTGATGGTTAAAGGTCAAAGTTCAAGGTAACTGTGATCTCACACACCCAATTTCCAAGCTATGTAATGCAACATCTCAGGAGCGCCTTGACGGAATTGCTTCCAATTTGCCTCAAATGGCGATTTGGACTCAAGAATGAACTAATGGCGGAGGCATAAGTCCGCGTTGCGGTCGTTCTAGTTTGTCTATGATTTAATATGAAAACGCATGGTGAACAGGCAATTCTACACAGGAACTCCCAGAACAAACAACAGCAACCCATTTTAAAGGATAAGGGGGAGGAATGGTTGGAGTTTGAATAACAATTAGATTAGGTGGGACTTAAGGGCCAATTATACTCTAGAGCAAGGCATTACAATTAATAAATTATTACTTCTGTGCTATAATTAAATAGATAGGCTATTTAAATCCCTATGCATTTTGGCTACGGCCAGTAGGGGGTGCAGCGCACCCCCTGAACAACGCAAACTTCGCCCATGATTTTAAGTCACTATTTCTTATTGAAAAATGTGAACTTAACTCAACCTTATTGAGCCATCTCTACCACTCTGTTGAGGTATGCTATGCAAAGAAAAATCCACTAGAGGTCACTGCTTTTGAACAGTAAGCATTTTAAGTCTGTCTACTTCCAGGAAGTTGGAAACGAAATAATCACTCCTGACATGTGGACTATTTTTGGTTGAATTTTCAAAGGTATGCTTTTTTCAATCATATTATAACATCTAACACAGTGGTTCCCAACCTATGGTATGCGTACCGTAGGTGGTACTTGCGACCCCTGCTGGTGGTACTTGGAAGGCTCTGTGAAAATTCAAAAAAAAAAAAAAAAAAAAATTAAAATTAAGTTTTTGTGCAAAATCCATGGTGGTCATTAGTAGTAGTTTTCACATGTGAAAGTGAAATAATAATAATAATTATTAATATTATTGGCAGTGTTTCTCAAGGTAGATGGTACTTGCGCCCCCCCTGCTGGTGGTACTTGATCCCTGGAATCCCAATGTTTAAATTATGAAGTGGATCAAAACGGGAGGGAATCGTAAAAGAGCTGTAGTAGAGGAGAGCAGGAACGATGAAGCACAAGGAGGTGAAGACAGCAGTCAACCCAGCACAAGTGCAGCTGCTGCAGGTTGCACATACAGTGGTAGACGGATCAATAAGCGTGCCTTACCGCAAGCTGTGTATTGACGCGCGGCGGCATTAAAACTGAGATGTAGTTGCACCGTTGACCACCAGGTGTCATCTGTGAGCATCCTTGAGATCAAGTGTTGAATGTGACACAATAGGGCGCGCCGGGAAGAAAACAAAAGGTAATTACGGCAGCTAAATAGGCCCCAATATAGCGTTAAAATAAAATAAAAATGTAGGCTATCATGCAAAAAGTAGCCTGTAATGTTAATTTAATTTCGGACCGTCTATGTTTTATTTATAGAGAGCGAGGCGAACCAACAACAAGCAGAGAAAGAGAAACGGAGATCTGAGAGTTTCTTCATTGCCCAACCGTGACAGCAGCGAGAAAAAGGGAGCTGGATATATTATTTTTCAAAATGATTTACATGGACTGCGGGCGCTATTAGAAAAGGGTGATGGATTTGTCTTGTCAGCTGACATTTGGACAAATAGGAGAGGGCACAGCTTCCTGGGCATCGTGGCCAGTTTCATTGACGGGACGTTCAAGGGGCACACCGTTCTGTTAGGCTGTGATCACATACAGGGTGGTCACCATACCGCTGATCGCATTTACCAAAAGTATGAAAGAATTGGAACGTGCAACGACGTGTTATTCGTGTCATATGCGGGGCAGGTGTTGAAACCGAAAGTAAGACTAGCGCCATCCAGCAGAGAGAGGGAAGGAGGGGATGGTGGGCATGTCTGGACATGTCTGGATGCATGCAGGGGCAGGTGTTGAAGCGAGTCATCCTGGAGCAGATGCAGCAGAAATATGACAGTGATGCAACCCAGAGGATTATGCGGAAAGCAACTCTTCTGGACCCAAGATACCGGGCGGAAAACATGGATCCCACCGATCTAAGTGATACCCAAGCTGAGCTGGTAGCAGAGATTGTGGCAGCAGTCGGCCCCGCTGCATGCGTGAGAGTGGAGGGTGAAGAAGATGAGTCAGGTGCTTCCACGTCTGGGAAGGGAAATATTTGTGTATTTGTGCCACCAGTGTACCATCCGAGCGTGTGTTCAGCACAGCAGGGATTGTTGCAATGCCACTCCGAAGCAAATTATTGCCCGAAAAGGTAAAGCTGTTGGTATTCTTGGCCAGAAACCTGTAATGGTAAAACGAAGCAAAAAGGCAAATGGCTAAAGGCCTATAGCCTATTTAACCAAGCCCAAAATGTTTAATTTCGAATTCCTTTAAGTTTATAAGATCGTGTGGTGGGCTTGTGTTGTTTAAATCCATGAAGTTCGTTAATACAAGCTTAATTCATTTAAGATAATTGCATAATTCGTTTTGTATTTATTTTACACAGCAATATCTACTGGTTAATTTTACCAGGCTAATTTATTTTTATTTTTGTGTGTGAAATAAATGAAGAATCACTTGTAAAAAATTTTTTTAATAAAGTGGCTGGCTGCTCGGTTCTGCCCGTTTTCGTTTAGCATTTATTTGCGTCGGGACTTCACTGCATTAAACTGCTCCGCTGCATGTGCAAAGTTGACGGCCTCCAAACCCTTTCCACAACTTGCGATCTGCATCAGCCTTGTGACTTTTGCTTCGCTGAGGCGGCTTCTCATGCATGGCTGTTTTGATTCTGTTCTGGAGCGAGAATCCACCAGGGACACTGGAGACTGGAATTGGGGGAGGGGGATGGAGGGTGGAATGTTTCACCCCTATTAGACCCTATTAGACCTGTCTATTGTCTCATGTGGCCAACCTATTGAAATGTAAATAAAGGAACGGGGGCAGTCCGGGGGGGCAGTCCCGATGAGAATAGGCCTACAGTAGCCTATATTACAATAGGCTATATATAAAATCTGTGTCTTTCAAGGCTGGTGTGAAAGAGCCTACATAGATTAACCAGAGTAGGCCTATATTGTTTGATAAAAATATGTTTTCAGACAATGGGCACGGCGCGCGCGCGCGCGCACACACACACACACACACACACACACACACACACACACACACACACACACACTGCTCCCCTACGAGAACCGCAGGCTCTGCGCACGCTGCTGTGCCTGCTGAGCGACGTGACGGGCGGCCAGCGTGGCCGAGAACCAGATGACAAATAAATAAAGTAGCTACTCTCACCTCTTGATTAAGGTGTAGGCTATGGGAGTTATTTATTTTATTTATAATAATACAGATATTTACAATAAAACATATATTATAGTTTTTATGGTAGCCTAGCCTATATTATTATTACTATTATTATGGATGGCCCTCTGCAGCTGTACTAAATACGAATAAAGCAAGGCCATAAAAATTCGTTTTTAGCTGCTGAATAAACAAATAGATAAATACACAAATAAAATAAAACACGTCAAAATAGTCACAATATGGCCTACAAAAAAAATGTAGGCTAAAAGTGAAAAAAATATGGCCTATATTAACAAAAAAAAATCAGTTCTCAGCCATACTGCTATAGTCTAGAGGGAACAAATAAAAGGAGCTGAATTGCCGTGGAGTGCGCAGTAGTTTTAATGCGGTTGATCACAGACTTCTCTCTATTATAGGCTATTGCTTTAAGGGATGCGGCCGCGCGCCGGTCAAGCCACTGCTGTTATTTGTAGTAACAATGTACAAATACACACACAAAGGATACTGTTGGCAGAGTACATGAAACATTCCACCCCCCATCGCAAGTGATTTTATTCTGCATGTAGAATATTCAGCGTAGGAATGCACAAATGTCACACAAAGGAATAATAATAATAATAATAATAATAATAATAATAATAATAATAATAATAATGTGCGGCGAGTGCACAGCGCTGCTGTGTGTGTCAGTGTGTGTGTGCGCGTGTGCATTTAGTGTGATTAGAGTAAATCTTATGACGTGATAAGATCATTCATTTTAGCACCGCGCGCTCCGCTCTCTTCAATGAGGAAATGGAAATCCAGACCTTGTAGAAAAGTGTCGATTTTCGGGGTTAGGGTTGAAAGTAATTCTCTCTCTTTTCAGAGGCACACAATTACTCACATAAGACCCTACATTTAATAGTTAATTTAATAGTTAGTTTGTGGATTTGGTTTCCAGGGACTTTAATCATCAAGGGGAGACAAAACACGATTGATTGATTGATTTGATTTCGTAGGCTGAGAGCGAGAGCCTCCCTGCTTGCTGCATATACTGTACTGTAGGTAGTTGTGCACTGCCGCCCCCTAGTGTCCCACTTTGATACCACATACTAACGGCAAACAGAATTAACGCCGCGTTGCGGTAAAAGACGCTTATTGATCCGTCTACCACTGTAGGCTGCAGGTTGGAATAAATTTGCCTCCTGCGTGAACTGTGCATAGCTGAATACAGGCCCGTAGCTACCATTGAGGACACCGAGGTTATGACCTCGGTATTTTCCACACCAAATTTTTTTTTTTTTTTTTTGAAAAATAGCACTGGTCCCCAGATCTATTAATCTGTCATTGATGTTTTAATGCGACAGTTGATCGGAAATGCAACAATTTGCTTCCTCTCTGTGTGCTATAGAAGAGAGATAACTCACAACATTCAGATTTTGCATTGAGGCTAGATTGGGGCTAGACTTTGGGGACAGTTTTATTTAAGTGAATGGGTAAGTAACTCCCCTGTAAGTGATGTTTGTGTAGATGGGCCATTGTATTTAATTGAGCAGTATTCTGCCATGTGACCTGTATGCAGAATATAAATTATATCATATGGGGAGACATTTATTTTTTGTATCATTTTAAAGCAACAGCACAGTAAAGAGGATATTAATCTAACATGATGTATGTAGTTCTTTATAGATCTAGCCTCTTCATTTTGCTCTCAAAGTGCACCAGATTGAAGCATTTTACTTTAAAATGGACAAAATTTTCTATCCGGGGGTGCACAGCCCCCCCTGGTCCCCCCACGCCGCGCTAAAATGACCTCGGTATTTCTCAAACCCTGGCTACGGGCCTGGCTGAATAGACTGTATTTTAACGTCGGTCATATGGTGGTACTTGGAGAGCCAACTACTTTCTCAGGTGGTACTTGGTGTAAAAAGGTTGGGAACCACTGCTCTACGTTAAAGACGGAGAGAGAGACAGACTGAGCCTTCTGTCTGTACTCTGCGTTCATTTCATGCAAAACCACACACACACACTCATGCATTTCACTCTCTACTGCCCCCTGGTGAATGTATTGCTTAACATTATCCCAACGTGAAAGACGCAGGGATGTGGGCAGTGACGATTACACAGTTTGGAACGGACGTATCTATTTACGTATGAAAATGGAGTATAAATGAGCCATGACTCTATGTTAAAATCCTTCATTATAATTTTGGTCTCTCTTTCCACAATAATCAGTAGTAGTAGTTGTAGTAGTAGTAGTAGTAGTAGTAGGAGCAGCAGTTCTTCCAAGTGGATTTGGATTTTACTGGATCCAACGCTGATTGGCTCAATGACTGCATTTGGTGGTGTTGTTTGGCTGAAGGAGTTGTCTATCAAGGCACCTATTCCCACCAACTGAAATCTCTGTGGACGAATTGGAGTCCAGACTGACACATAGAGCAAAACAGAAGGTGAGATCAGGATGGTTTTAACCGGGGTTACTCTGACAACACGCAAACTCAAAGTCAAGCATTTGAAGTCTCACATTTGTATGTTGCTATTATGTCTGTAACTTGGGGTTCTGTGAAAACACATTGCTCCATGACTGATTTGTGTTCATGATAACCATAATGCTAACCAAAAAGCAAAATGTAATCAACACACGACAATAAGCATGATCAGTTCAATCATGCTTATTGATGTGTGTAGTCATCCAACCAAAGGCCCATTCTGAGCCTGGGAAAACCTTGGAGAGTACCCTGAGAAATCATACGTTTGAGATTTCCACCTTGTGATTCCATAGATCCAATGCGACGTATGTGAGAGGTGGTTCCATGAAGGGTGCCTGGGCATGGACACAGATGCCATGAAAGCAGCCAGGGAGAAGAGCTGGCATTGCGCTTTGTGCGTCGGGGCCAGCTCCAGGATGAAGAGACGGAGGTGCCAGTAACGGCCATGTCCTCGAGGTCACAATGAGTCATTTTATTGGAATTCACTGTAACTTATTTCCTGTTAGTCAGTGGTGTTTTTAGACCCTTTATTTTGTCTGGGCACCCCTAAAAACATACTACACATCCAGACGAATATGTACAGTGTAGGTAACAGCCATTTATGTTAGCTCGCTGGGAAGCAGATGCAACATGCTCCAAAGTTGGCAATGTTTCGACAAACTTAATGGGCATGACTACTCAAACGGGTTCCTTGATCTCTCATATCAAGACATCTGAATGAAATTGGGCTAATTAGAACAGCATGAGTCTTTGCTTTAAATCCATGTCGTATGTCAGCTACAAAGTGTAGCCTATGATCAACTCAAGGGTAGAAAATGTTATTCTTGCCTTTTTTGTTTACTAATTGATGCACACTGTGGTACCAAAACAGTCATTGAATTGTAGAAATCCAAAGCTGAAAATCCAGAGCCCAACTGCATTCGTGTGTGAGGAACCATGGCCTCATAGTAACAATTTAAATGTGATATTTTTTGTTGTTTTTTACTTGACTTTATACTGTATAAAACTACATAATGTGAGCTCTAGGATCATCACAGCCTTGTTAAAGTCTTTAGTCTATAAACAAAATGTAGACACCTAAAAATATAAGAGAATGTCCAGGTACAGATACATCTGTTTTTCTTAGCCATTTTCAGAAAATGATGCTGGTCATCCTGTCACAGCATTTTCAAAATTGCACATAATCTCCAATTAGCACGTTATCCATACAGCATCACAGCACTATGTTTTATTGGGGTTTTTTCAGGGTCATGAGGTCTTGAGGTGGTGTTTTGGGGAGATTATAATTGATGCAATCTATTTTTTTGTGTATTCCAATCTAATAATGTGCTTTATGTACTATTACAGTACATTTGTGGACAGTGAATTGAGTTAGTGGAACAAATCCACACTAAATGTTATTTTATACTTGGGCTCACCGCTCGAAGTGATTTTGGGGTAGATTGGCCATTGTATTTAAGCTAGCAGTATTCCACCAGCAGTATTCAGTGATGTGTATTTTTATCATTATTGTAAAGCCACAGAACAGTAAAGAGGATGTTAATGTGATGTACAGAGATCTAGCCTCTTCATTTTGAACTCAAATTGCACTTTACTTTCATTATTTGTTTTTCTTATCCACCAACATCAATTTTACTTTCAAATGTACAACATTTTCTTCCAGAGGGGGCATGCCCCTGGCCCCCCCTAGAGGGTTCTAGGTTAGCTAAATTCTCAATGGGGGCTGAGTAACCCTAAAGGTCTGATTGTAGTTATTGAGTTAGCAAACACTGCAGGACATAAATGAGGGCAAATTAATGTTGTCAAGGTGAAAGAGTCTATAAGACTTGTTTTCCTTATGTATGTTCCTTTTGTATCCAACAAGAAAACAAATAAATTGTGAAACAATTGAGTGAAATTGGTCTGTGATAAGAGTCTGAAATAAACTAGCTAATTTCCTGTCAGTTGTTGGATCATCGAAAAACTCCTTTTTATTTCTGTTCTTTTTGTATCCAACAAGAAAACAAATCCCTTTCATGCATGAATTTTGAAAGCCTCAGTCAGTATTTCCCCCCCAAGTGTTTGTATTTATCTTTATGCATGAAAATAAAAAATACAATAAAAAAATTGTTTTACAGCAATTATTTAAGTTACTGAAATGTCCACTCAGATGGACTTCAAGCATCGGGTTTTAACCCTTTTACACCTAAGCCTGAAACAGTCCGCCTGGATATATTTTGTTGTTTTGGCTGTGAAAGGGTCAGAAAATGTTTTTGTAGTAAGTGCTTTTCCACGTTTTTTCAGAATCAGTTCAACTTTCATTAGCTGGAGTTATTTACATTTCACAGTATGTCTTGAGTATGTAATAACAGTTTAACGGAACAGAAAAAAAGTAACGAAGATTGATTTTAGAGGTTTTTAGAATAGAAAAATATATAATTCCACAGATCAAATTATTTATATCAGTTGAATTTGAAAATTAACTTCTTATCCAACTATCAGTAAAGTTTGTGCCCCCAGGGCTTCTGGAAAGAGGTTCTTCTGCTTCTATTTCATCATCAGGGAAAAATCGCTTTTTGTGCCTTTCTTTTGCACAAACTGTACACTGAAATTGAAACTGTTTTTTTTAATTTTTTACAAAAAAAAAGTGTCAGAATAGTGTTAAGTAAAAATAAGAAAAGGCCTTAGCAGTGAGCTCAGCAAAAGATGAGAGGTGGTTTGGTGTCGATTGGTCCACGAACGACAGAGCTATTTCAAAATAAAAGCCGCGAATATGGTTCTGTGACATATTGATTGTCTAGGAAAGTCCCAAATGTTTTTTTCTGCTAAACAAAGGCTGTGGAACCTTAGCAGTGCGCTTAGCAAAAGATGAGAGGTGGTTTGGTGTCGATTGGTCCACGAACGACAGAGCTATTTCAAAATAAAAGCCGCGAATATGGTTCTGTGACATATTGATTGTCTAGGAAAGTCCCAAATGTTTTTTTCTGCAAAACAAAGGCTGTGGAACCTTAGCAGTGCGCTTAGCAAAAGATGAGAGGTGGTTTGGTGTCGATTGATCCACGAACGACAGAGCTATTTCAAAATAAAAGCTGCGAATATGGTTCTGTGACATATTGATTGTCTAGGAAAGTCCCAAATGTTTTTTTCTGCAAAACAAAGGCTGTGGAACCTTAGCAGTGCGCTTAGCAAAAGATGAGAGGTGGTTTGGTGTCGATCGCTTGACTAACGGCAGAGCTATTTCAAAATAAAAGCCGCGAATATGGTTCTGTGACATATTGATTGTCTAGGAAAGTCCCAAATGTTTTTTTCTGCAAAACAAAGGCTGTTGGAACTTTAGCAGTGGGCTTAGCAAAAGATGAGAGGTGGTTTGGTGTCGATCGCTTGACTAACGGCAGAGCTATTTCAAAATAAAAGCCGCAAATATGGTTCTGTGACATATTGATTGTCTAGGAAAGTCCCAAATGTTTTTTTCTGCTAAACAAAGGCTGTGGAACCTTAGCAGTGCGCTTAGCAAAAGATGAGAGGTGGTTTGGTGTCGATTGGTCCACGAACGACAGAGCTATTTCAAAATAAAAGCCGCGAATATGGTTCTGTGACATATTGATTGTCTAGGAAAGTCCCAAATGTTTTTTTTCTGCAAAACAAAGGCTGTGGAACTTTAGCAGTGGGCTTAGCAAAAGATGAGAGGTGGTTTGGTGTCGATCGCTTGACTAACGGCAGAGCTATTTCAAAATAAAAGCCGCAAATATGGTTCTGTGACATATTGATTGTCTAGGAAAGTCCCAAATGTTTTTTTCTGCTAAACAAAGGCTGTGGAACCTTAGCAGTGCGCTTAGCAAAAGATGAGAGGTGGTTTGGTGTCGATTGGTCCACGAACGACAGAGCTATTTCAAAATAAAAGCCGCGAATATGGTTCTGTGACATATTGATTGTCTAGGAAAGTCCCAAATGTTTTTTTCTGCTAAAACAAAGGCTGTGGAACCTTAGCAGTGCGCTTAGCAAAAGATGAGAGGTGGTTTGGTGTCGATTGGTCCACGAACGACAGAGCTATTTCAAAATAAAAGCCTTGAATATGGTTCGGTGACATATTGATTGTCTAGGAAAGTCCCAAATGTTTTTTTCTGCTAAACAAAGGCTGTGGAACCTTAGCAGTGCGCTTAGCAAAAGATGAGAGGTGGTTTGGTGTCGATTGGTCCACGAACGACAGAGCTATTTCAAAATAAAAGCCGCGAATATGGTTCTGTGACATATTGATTGTCGAGGAAAGTCCCATATGTTTTTTTCTGCAAAACAAAGGCTGTGGAACTTTAGCAGTGGGCTTAGCAAAAGATGAGAGGTGGTTTGGTGTCGATCGCTTGACTAACGGCAGAGCTATTTCAAAATAAAAGCCGCGAATATGGTTCTGTGACATATTGATTGTCTAGGAAAGTCCCAAATGTTTTTTTCTGCTAAACAAAGGCTGTGGAACCTTAGCAGTGCGCTTAGCAAAAGATGAGAGGTGGTTTGGTGTCGATTGGTCCACGATCGACAGAGCTATTTCAAAATAAAAGCCGCGAATATGGTTCTGTGACATATTGATTGTCTAGGAAAGTCCCAAATGTTTTTTTCTGCAAAACAAAGGCTGTGGAACTTTAGCAGTGGGCTTAGCAAAAGATGAGAGGTGGTTTGGTGTCGATCGCTTGACTAACGGCAGAGCTATTTCAAAATAAAAGCCGCGAATATGGTTCTGTGACATATTGATTGTCTAGGAAAGTCCCAAATGTTTTTTTCTGCTAAACAAAGGCTGTGGAACCTTAGCAGTGCGCTTAGCAAAAGATGAGAGGTGGTTTGGTGTCGATTGGTCCACGAACGACAGAGCTATTTCAAAATAAAAGCAGCGAATATGGTTCTGTGACATATTGATTGTCTAGGAAAGTCCCAAATGTTTTCTTCTGCAAAACAAAGGCTGTGGAACTTTAGCAGTGGGCTTAGCAAAAGATGAGAGGTGGTTTGGTGTCGATCGCTTGACTAACGGCAGAGCTATTTCAAAATAAAAGCCGCGAATATGGTTCTGTGACATATTGTCTAGGAAAGTCCCAAATGTTTTTTTCTGCTAAACAAAGGCTGTGGAACCTTAGCAGTGCGCTTAGCAAAAGATGAGAGGTGGTTTGGTGTCGATCGCTTGACTAACGGCAGAGCTATTTCAAAATAAAAGCCGCGAATATGGTTCTGTGACATATTGATTGTCTAGGAAAGTCCCAAATGGTTTTTTCTGCAAAACAAAAGCTGTGGAACCTTAGCAGTGCGCTTACCAAAAGATGAGAGGTGGTTTGGTGTCGATTGGTCCACAAACGACAGAGCTATTTCAATAAAAAAGGGTGGATGGGATGGAAACATGTTTTCTGTATGCTGGTGGTAGGTTTGAGAATAGGACGAAGAGATGGGTTGAGGCATAAGTAGGTGAGGTAGCAGGGGGCAAGCATACTAGCAGGTAGGGAAGTACACGAGCCGATGACCTAACAGGCTGGCAGCAGAGGTATGGGCAGGTGACACACAGGGCAGAGGGCACAAGGGATCCTGAAGACAGGGGAAAACAATGTTAGGAAACAGGCATGAGGGAACAGGAACAACTAAGGTCTACTGGATACTGATTGGCTGAGAGAGTACCATAAGCAAAGCAAGCCAGAGTTCCAGGAGCTGGGAGAGAGGGAACGATCCAGGCCACACAGACACACACACACGACACACACACACAGACACACACACACCAACAAACAGATACGTAGAGAAACACAGAGACAAACAGTTGCTATGGCGTTTTTAGATGGCTCCTATGGTGTAGTAGGTGGTGGGCGTGGCCTGTAGCGGCACACCCACCAAGTTTGAAGTTGATCGGATGAACGGTTCTTGAGATAAACCACATTTGATGTTGCCAGTAGGTGGCGCTATGACCATCCACATGTCTGAAATTCAGTGCCAGACTACATCTGGTTCATAGCAGCACACACGCCAAATTTGAGGTCAATCGGGCAAACGGTCTTCAGAATAAAGCGCTTTTTGTGTTGCCAGTAGGTGGCGCTGTGACTAGACTGTGGAGAAACAGAATGGCCATAACAGTTGTATTTCTACTCTTTTATTTTTTTAGGAAATACAACCGTTGTTACAAAGGTGAAACTACGGATATTGCTCTTTGACGACGGTCCCTAGATATTCAGCCTGCCGCACGCACTCAGAAGGATATTCAGAGTCGTTCCTCGGCAATTGCGCGATAACCGCTGCTGTTGGGGAGTTGATCAAAGCTGTGAAATGTCGGCCTCGCGTATCTGTACAAAATAAGACTAATCTGGAATTAATTGGTGCCGTTTTCATGAAGCTATTACAGTTAGAAACGGGTAAAACAGGCGAATATCGAATATAAAACCAATTTCACCCCGGTCTGGTTTGGATCTTTTCAGTTTAAGCCAGGAGGATGGGTCAGGCCGGGGACAGCAGCTGAGCAACGGGACAGAGGGAGACTGTTGGAAAATAAATGTATGCTGATTTCGTAGCTAATAAATATCATAAGAAGAATTGCACTAAACCAGAATAGCCTACACTAAATTGAACTCATTTGTTTGTTTATATGAAGTAGCAGGCAGCAGTGACGGATACACAGCTCACCTTCACAAGCTTGTTCAGAGAGCAGTATATAAACTGGGAGAAGTCCGCCACATTCCAAGGTGATGAGCCCACCTCAATACATATGGAGTTGTCACAAGTTTATTAACAGGTGGGGAAGTGTCCATACCGTGGCATCCCTAGTAGTAGATAGAAGTAGTCTTAGATATTTTAGTTCAAAGCATGAAAAGTGGGAGCAAAATCAGTAGAGCTGTGTTTATATTTTTGGTAAGTATATATATATATACAATAAATTATAAATTCATATAACACATATTAGTGAAATATTTGTCACATAAGTGGACATAATATGCTACCAATTTGATTGGATCCCACCAGCTTTAGCGCTGCTCATAGATCTACTTATCCATTATGCATGTTGCTACATGACTTGCTCAGTTTCAGTTGACTCTTTCTGTTGACTCATGCTGCAGCATCTATTATTTACCCCTGATTACAACTTATAATGATTACAATCGAAAGCAGATGTACGAACACAAGGTTTTAATAACTAATACTCTAAAGATATTTTTGTTGTTGTAAAGAAGCAGAGTTTGGATTGCGATAAGGAGCTGTTGGAGCAGATTAAGAGCCATGTAGCTGCCTCCTCACCTCCTTCATCACCTGAAGACTCACCTTCTACCTCTGCACCACCTGCACCTGAAAGCCAACTCAGGGCAGAAAATGAGGCCCTGAAAAAGGAACTCCACCATCTGCAAACTGATATAGTCAACAGTAAGTGTTTAATAGTACCAGTGTTTCCGGTGCCGGTCAACGTGTCTGGCAGATTTCAGTCTCCCGGACAAATAGAATAAATTCTGGTCAAATATTAGATCGGTGTTTATTGATCTTAAAAACAATTGATAGCATGCCTACAGTGGTAGACGGATCAATAAGCGTGCCTTACCGCAAGCTGTGTATTGACGCGCGGCGGCATTAAAACTAATTGAGGTGTAGTTGCACCGTTGACCACCAGGTGTCATCTGTGAGCATCCTTGAGAGCATTATTGAAAGGCACAAAGCAACGTTAACGTTTCATACAGAATAGATCCTGACCAACAACGTATGTTTTGAATTTAACTATCTGGCATAAAACGGGCAGAATTACTGGTTAATGTTAACTCATTCACCGCCAGTTTAGGACTGCCAATATTTAGCACAGGCCAAAGATTTTCATAATTGTTGGTCATCTTTCAAGACCCACAGTAAATTATCTATTAGCACCAGAGTGATTTGCAATACCTCAAAATGAAGATGTACGTCTCTGGGTTCACCAGGAAAAAAAAAGTGAGCTTTTAGCATGTTCTGTACTCTACTTATAGCCATTTATATACACCCTGTTTTCCCCCAAAAGTTCTCCCTGAGAAAATAAACAGGAGAAAAGGCAATTTTTGTAAAAGGGCACAATCTCAGGCAGAACTCACTCTCAATTCTTTTATTTTGAACTGTATTGACATCAGACATGTAAATATTATTCGTTAGGACACAAATGACAAAAAAAAAATATATATATATATATATACACATGAAGTGCTTTTTTTTTACATTCAACAATACAGTTTACTCGGTGTGAGTGTGCAGACAGACAGACAGACAGACACACCGACAGACAGACAGACAGACAGACAGACAGACAGACACACACACACACACACACACACACACACAGACACACACACACACACACACACGATCCCCGATCCCCCTTTTAGATTTCTAACCCCACATAGGATAAGCAATAACCACGCCCTGTGGCGCTGGGATTGGCCAGGAGCAACACTGGAGGGCACGCAGCCCAGCGATTTCATGAACTGAATAGCTCTTGAGAAAGGACAGCGGGCTGCTTCTGCCTTGTGCCTTGCTGTTGTGTGTTTATTTTGCACCCGTCCTCGTCCATGTCTCCCTGTCATATCCTCCCTGCTATCTGATCGTTCCCGTTTTCCCCTCGGCTATTCAACACGTCCTCACCGCCCTCGCAAACTGATCGATCATTTCCTCATTCCTCCGATGATCAAACACATCTCTTGATTACTTTCTCCCGGCTGGCACAGAGGAAGGCGACTCCAGCTCGTGCAGCGCGCCGAGGCGCGTTTCAATGGCGTTTCTCCTGTCTGCACAAGGAAGCGTTACCCGTTTTCTGCTTTTCCTCTTGCTCAATTTCAAAACAACAGCTGCGGTATGTGTTTGTTCACGTGTTGTCTTAGATGCTAGGGACCTGATACCATGTGACAGGCTGGGGAAGTGTTTAAACTACGCCCTGCAGTAATAAAAACAAAAACACGTCAAACACGTCATTGGCGGGGAGGGCTATTTCTGATAACACGTCAAAGACGTCATTGGCGGTGAATGAGTTAATAGAGAGAACGGAATATAAAGAAACACACGCGGGCAGCCAGCAATGGATGGACTTCATGGAAACAGGTGGGTTGAATGAATTCACTTTGCAACTTTGTCCGAGCTTGTATTCCTGAAGGTGAACGGTAAGTACGCCAGCTAAATAGGCCACAAAGTAGCCTGTAATGTTAATTTAATTTCGGACCGTCTGAATATGTTTTATTTATAGAGAGCGAGGCGAACCAACAACAAGCAGAGAAAGAGAAACGGAAATCTGACAGCAGCGAGAAAAAGGGTGCTGGATATATCATTTTTCAAAATGATTTACTGTACATGGACTGCGGGCGCTATTAGAAAAGGGTGATGGATTTGTCTTGTCAGCTGACATTTGGACAAATAGGAGAGGGCGCAGCTTCCTGGCACGCGGCATGGCACGCGGCATGGCACGGAAATATTTGTGCCACCAGCGTACCATCCGAGCGTGTGTTCAGCACAGCAGGGATTGTTGCAATGCCACTCCGAAGCAAATTATTGCCCGAAAAGGTAAAGCTGTTGGTATTCTTGGCCAGAAACCTGTAATGGTAAAACGAAGCAAGAAGGCTAATGGCTAAAGGCCTAAAGGCCTACAGTATAGCCTATTTAACCAAGCCCAAAATGTTTAATTTCGTTCAGAAACACCTTGAATTAGTTTTGTTACATTTCCTGAAGTTCGATACATGCTTAATTCGTTTATTTAAGATAATTGCATAATTAGTTTTGTAGTCTATTTATTTTACACAGCAATATCTACTGGTAAATTTTACCAGGCTAATTTATTTTTATTTTTGTGTGTGAAATGATGAAGGTTTTCCCAATGTCCCACTAGGGTTGTGTTTTTGCAAATAGAAAGTGCTCTTGTTCAGAAACACCTTGAATTAGTTTTGTTACATTTCCTGAAGTTCGATACATGCTTAATTCGTTTATTTAAGATAATTGCATAATTAGTTTTGTAGTCTATTTATTTTACACAGCAATATCTACTGGTAAATTTTACCAGGCTAATTAGTGGCCGGGCCAGCGAAGCGGCAGGGCCACTTCTTGTATTTGCCTGTATTATTATTATTTTTCTTCTCCCAGGAAGTCAGACTTCCCATGCATGAATATAAACCAAACTTTGCACAAACTAAGTTGACGTGAATTTGGCGCCAATAGTCCTGATGGTGGCGCTACAGCGACCGTCTAAAGTTTAAAATTTTGAAAATTCATAACAAATCAGGCATATGGGCTACGGCTTTGGCACTTTCACCGAAATGTCCGCCCAAATGAGGAGAAACTTTTGTACGCTGCAACCTATGGCCAATTATGAAGTCTAAAGACCGCAAAACTGCAAAAACTGTAAAACTAATTAAACCCTACTCCTCCCACATTTTTTCTTCAAACGACACCAAACTCCAGCATCTGCATCGATAGACTGTCCTCCACAAAAGTATCAAACAGATTTTTGATAGATCAAAAATTGAGCCCACAGTGCATCAAAATGTTTTACTGTAAATGGTACTTTAAACAGTTAATGCAAATTCTTGCTAAATAAAGCTTGAATCTCCATGAAAAAAATTGACAATATTTTGCTGTCAGAGTAGTTGAAGTGTGCAAAGTCTAAGAATTGTATGTCAAAAACTGAATTTTTGACAGTATTTTGAATGTATAGCCTAAAGAGCATCGTAATTGCCCTAATTACCTAATGATGTGATGTCACTTGAGCAATGATGTCATCAGTGATGATGTCATCAATGATGTCATCCAGACTTCCCATTCATGAATATAAACCAAACTTTGCACAAAGGTCCAGTCCCATGCCAAACTAAGTTGATGTGAATTTGGCGCCATTAGTCCTGATGGTGGCGCTACAGCGACCGTCTAAAGTTTCAAACTTTGAAAATTCATAACAAATCAGGCATATGGGCTATGGCTTTGGCACTTTCACCGAAATGTGTGCCTAAATGAGGAGAAACTTTTGTACGCTGCAACCTATGGCCAATTATTAAGTCTAAAGACCGCAAAACTGCAAAAACTGTAAAACTAATTAAACCCTACTCCTCCCACATTTTTTCTTCAAGCGACACCAAACTCCAGCATCTGCATCGTTAGACTGTCCTCCACAAAACTATCAAACAGATATTTGATAGATCAAAAATTGAGTCCACAGTGCATCAAAATGTAAATGGTACTTTAAACAGCTAATGCAAATTCTTGCTAAATAAAGCTTGAATCTCCACTGATCACTGATGATGTCATCAGTGATGTCATCAGTTTTGTGACATCACTGATGATGTCATCTATAAATCGCTCAGCCTTCCTCTCCATAACATCAGCTCTGCCTTCTGCCCCAGCCCTGTCATGAACTGCAGTGTTCTAAGCAGACTGGATTGCATGCAGCAGATGATAGAAAGCTAAGAGACTTGAGACTTGACTTGGATTTGTGACTGAAGACTTGAGACGTGACTTGGACTATAGCTAAAAGACTTGAGACTTGCCCGGCCACGACCCATTGCTGCGCAGCAGCTATAATTTATTTTTATTTTTGTGTGTGAAATGATGAAGGTTTTCCCAATGTCTAGACTGCTGTGTGTCAAGCCAATGAATGTTTGGAAAAAATGCCCTTGGTTCTTCTTGTTTAAAGTTGTTCATTTGCTTTTCATAAAACAATATCACTGATTAATTTTCCCTCCATGCCCTCAGCATGTCAGGAATATGCTGAGCATTTTGGCCAGACTATATTTTGACTGTGATTCGATTAAATCTTATAATACACATAATACTTACAATAAACGTGTTTGCATTGAGACTCTGCTGTGTGTCAAGCCAATATTTGTACACTACACTTTGTAGTGTGTCCTGCATTTTATCTCTCTCGAATGAGTATTATAAACAAAATAAATAACAAAATAAATAAATACATGAGCCTACTGGCTCATAAAGTCTCGAGTGACCCTTCCCACATTTTATTTTCGGAATATGAGTTGCTACCTCCGGGAGAAGATTCAGAGCTAGCAAACACAGGAACAACCGCTACAAGGCCTCTCTATTCATTGCACTGTTGAAAAAACAGCCTGCACTTCCCCCCAGGTTTATCACTCACTCCTGTTAGGCAGGTTTGACAGACAAAGCAGAGTGTAGGCCTCCATGAAACATTCCACCCCCATCTCAAGCCACATGCACTTAATCTCAAGGAACAATGGGCCCTATTCTCCCACAGGCCATCGGCGCTATTACGGGCCTTAACCGCAAAAAAACGTGCCTAGCGCCTGTTTCGGGAAAATAGCAATAGGCTTTAGGCTGCCAAATGCGCTTTAGGCCGAATGGGCGTGGCGGAGTCCCTGAATGCGCCAAAGTGGGCGTGTCGGCGCTAAATACCGGCGTACTCCTATCTTCCGACCTGCCGTTAATTTAGCGCCTTGCGCCTTTGAAAAGCAGGCCTATTCAATGGGCCAGTCCGTCCCCTCTCTCCTCTGTCACCCTTCTCTGTGTCACTCTCTCCCTCTCTCCTACTGACAGGAGCAGGCATTGGTGTGCGTTTACCAGTTTATTGTGAAATAAATCCTTCCGCGTTGAGTTACTGTCACAAGCCTGTGTGACAACGCTTCCAGCCTGGGTAAAACAACTCCGTCCGTATGAGGCTGCAGGCAGTCTGACAGGCACAATACTGTCTCTCTCTGACTGCCTGTGAATGCCCCAGCATGCAATTGGGTACTAAATTTCGCTACTAAATAGCAACCAAATGAGGCGAAATAGATATAAAAGGTCGATCTAAAATAATGTGTAATGGTAACACAGCCTGCAATTGTAGAACATTTCAATATTGGACCAAATAAATCATCGAAATTAAAACACCACCCTAAGTGAAACATATATGTCCTCCTGGGCCTATATATACCCCTTGTCGAGTTAACGTGATTTAGAGAAGTAACAGCGGAACGCGCTTCGGAACGCGCTTCTAATGGCATCTGCTATACTGTGATGTCCCTCCAATAACTTGGCCCTATTTCACATTTAGTTTTACAATAAAAACACATTTATGCAATGACTTGACATAATGTAGGGTATATTTATGTGCATCATCCTTCCTGCAGCAGGCGAGAGGAAATTATATCTTTCTGGACAAACTTTCACCAATCTAATAGGCTATATTTTTCTAGCTGATGCATAGAACATTATTTTCACTTTGATCTTGCTATAGTGTAGCGTATTTACATGCTTGCAGTATTGAAACTGCAGTTAGATTGGTTTGAGAAGCATAATAATATGGAATAATAGCCTATAATGCAGACAGACAGGCTGGATGAAGGGAGGGGGGGGGGGGGGGCAGAGCGTTTGGCTTTCGTCTGGTTTTGCGGGATCACTGGAATTGGAGCTAAAAAGGCAAGCGTGCGATTCGTTTATTGCACTTATCCAATGAGCATGACGGTGCATAATTTTACGCCTAAAAGGCGTGGTTGTAATGCTTTGGGCTGCATCTAGCGCCAGCACGACGATATCAAGTGCGCTTTTCCACGCCCACTGCTTTGATCTGCGCCTGCCGCTCAGCCTAGAAACTGCGCCGATGCAACGATAGGGGCCAATGAGTACAGTGATTACAGTAGGTAGCAGTCCACACACGGGCGGGGCACGTGCGAAAATGTGAGACAATGGACTTTGATTCACACAGGTTTTCACACAGCTAAAAACAACAGTTAAAAACAACAACAAATAAATAGACAAATAAATAGATAAATAAATAAATAAATAAATAACCTTAAATTTGAGCTTAGCTGGTTCGTTGTCTGTGTGTTTCAAATGAAACTATACGCTATTATAGGCTATTGCTTTAATGGGATGCGGGAGTGCAGTGTGTTAGCTACTAAAATACTTTATTCTGTTCTAGTTTTTGGGATGGGGGGGTGCTGCTGCTGTGTGTTTAGAAGGCTATTTTTATGTTGACATTTTCTCCGTTTCTGTGTGAGTGAAAAACGGAGCTGAGAGGCCCTGAGCGGCCGGCGACATACAGGGTCACCATACCGCTGATCGCATTTAACAAAAGTATGAAAGTGTGCTGAAGAATTGGAACGTGCAACGACGTATTCTTGGCCAGAAACCTGTAATGGTAAAACAAAGCAAGAAGGCTAATGGCTAAAGGCCTATAGCCTATTTAACCAAGCCCAAAATGTTTAATTTCGAATTCCTTTAAGTTTATAAGATCGTGTGGTGGGCTTGTGTTGTTGAAATCCCTGAAGTTCGTTAATACATGCTTAATTCATTTAAGATAATTGCATAATTCGTTTTGTATTTATTTTACACAGCAATATCTACTGGTTAATTTTACCAGGCTAATTTATTTTTATTTTTGTGTGTGAAATGATGAAGGTTTTCCCAATGTCCCACTAGGGTTGTGTTTTTGCAAATAGAAAGTGCTCTAGGAAACACCTTAGTTTTGTTACAACAGTTCCTGAAGTTCGATACATGCTTAATTCGTTTATTTAGGATAATTGCATAATTAGTTTTGTAGTCTATTTATTTTACACAGTGAGTGAGAAACGGAGCTGAGAGGCCCTGAGAGGCCCTGAGCGGCCGGCGACAGACTCATTGTTCCTTGACACAGTAGTGTGGCGGGAGAATGACACAATAGGGCCAGTATATAGGCTACAAGATGCACACACACACACAGTCACAATGCAAACACGTTTATTGTAAGAAAATGTTGAAATTTTCATGAAATTGCAATGTGAATAAATTGTAATAACACGCCAAAAAAACAATATGGCCTAAAAAAAAGTAGGCTAAAAGTGGAAAAAAATATGGCCTATATTAACACGTTCACTGCCAATGACGTGTTAATACGTCAAAAAAAATCCAACGGTTGACTGCCAATGACGTGTTAATATGTCAAAAAAAAGATTTTTTTTTTTTTGACCGTGGGATGTGCATCTAACCCTTTTACATCTCTTATATAAATATTGGAGCCACCGAACATGTACAACCCATTCCACCGACCCACTAAGTGGCGACAGTGCTCTCCCAGACTAGAAAAAGCAGAGCCAAAACTGCAGGGGAACGCGCGATGAAACCATTCTCATACTGTAGAATGGATTTGCGAAAACGCTTTCGCTTTCGCGCTGATTGCTGGCGGTGAGGGATTGCAAATTTGCATAATAGATTACGGGTGGAACACACTTTGAAACACGCAGCATAAATAAGACCAGAATCGCAAAAGCTTCATCAAAGCTCTCAACCGAAACTCCAAGAAACGAGCGAGCCCATCCAGACTTGCCCGCCAGCAGACAGGAGCAGCAGCAAAGCAGTGAGCCTGGTGACGCGAGGTTACAGCAGCAGCAGAAACGAGCTTGTGACACGCCCGCTGCAGCCAAGAAGAACACACACGGAGGGAGGAGTTTGAAGGAGAGGGGTGTTTCCTGCTGTTATGGAGGAAATTACTGTTCAAAACTATTGTTTAGATGTCTGACGTCTTACTGATGCCAAAAATGAATGGTTAAAGTGACTGTTCTATCGAATTTCACAAAAAGCTATTTATCTCAGCTTAAATTTTCAGACGCTGAAACCATGCTGTATTCAAGTGCTAATGCCTACATAACTACTAACTCTACAAACTAACTCTTTTAGACAGAGAAAGCACACATTCTATTAGTTCTTTTTAGATATTTTGTGTTCACAAAATCTTAGCAGAAAAGAATCCTCAGGTCTTGAAAGATGAGCCAGAATCCTCAAAAAAACCCTCTGGCAGAAGTTACCTACAGTAAAAAAAAAAAACAGCTGGCAGTGAATGTGTTAACAAAAAAAAATCAGTTCTCAGTGACTGGCAGTCGCTTGAGCCTGCATCTGTGCTGTGGCCTTAACTCTAGCCGCCCTGAGCTCCTCTGTTCTCCGTCTCAGTGTCGACGCGTCACCGTCACATCCTGCTGCCGGTGCTGCTGCTGCTGCTGCCGGTGACGGCATGAGATGGCCATAAAAAATATGGCCTATATTAACAAAAAAAAATCTGTTCTCAGCGATACTGCTGTCTAGAGGGGGAACACATAAAAGGAGCTGAATTGCAGTGGAGTGCGAAGCAGTTCATTAATGCGGTTAATGCGGCGAGCGCACAGCGCTGCTGTGTGTGTCAGTGTGTGTGTGCGCGTGTGCATTTAGTGTGATTCGAGTAAATCTTATGACGTGATAAGATCAAATCAGACAAATAAATAAATAGATAGGCCTAAATAAATAAATAAAGCCCTGCTGGTCGGTTACTTAATTTATTTACTGTAGTCACACACACACACACACACACACACACATGCATTTTGGGATAGTCGGACCATGAAAAAAGAGAGTAGAGACTCATGGAACTGACTGAAGACTAATTAAAAACATTTCTCTCTCTGTCTGTCTCTCTCTGATCACAGACTTCTCGTCTATTATAGGTTATTGCTTTAAGGGAATAAATAACTAAATAAATAAATACATGAGCCTACTGGCTCATAACATTTCTCTCTCTGTCTGTCTCTCTCTGATCACCGCTGTGCTGTGTGTGTCAGTGTGTGTGTGCGCTGTGCGCTGCATATACTGTAGCCTACTGTAGGTAGTTGTGCGCTGCCGCCCCCTTGTGTCCCACTTTGATACCACATACTAACGGCAAACAGAAGTAACGCCACGTTGCGGTAAAAGATGCTTATTGATCCGTCTACCACTGTATAATCTCGATATTGCCGTAAATTCCCTGCACCAACCATACTTGTATGACCGGTCAATCCTCCTCCGCTACATGGGCTGAAAAGTCGCTCATCCCGGTCGTGACTCTTCTCGTCCCTGGCATCTCAATGGTGGAACGAGCTCCCCCCTTCGGTCAGAACGTCCAAATCGCTGCCAATCTTTCGGGAAAGACTAAAAACACACCTTTTCAGGCTCCATATGGGCCCTTCTTGAACTAACATCTTTCTCTCTTTCTCTCTCTCTCTCTCTCTCTCTAAAAAACAAAACAAAAACACTTTACCACTCTATTCCTTCAGAAGTTGTGGCTGTCATAGATTGTGCTGCATAGTTGATTTTTCTATTGTTGACAAAACATGTGTTATTGTAAGTCTCTTTGGATAAAAGCATCAAATGATGTAATGTAATGTAACCCCAACCCCCCGCTGTCCTCTATCTCTCTCCTCTAGTCCTGCTTGCAGGGCGGATGTATCTCCGCAACCGTAACTTGTAGAGACTCAGCGATGGCAGCGTTGGATTGGCGTCCGCTCACTATGCCGACCACCCGCAGTGCCGACAGCCCAACACATTTCTCACTCCCAACCCGTCAAGCGTCTGACGTTAGGTTTCGACGTGGGGGGTGGGAGAGGTTAGGTTTAGGATTAGGGTCTTGGGGAGGTTAGGTTTAGGCGGGGGGGGGTGGGAGAGGTTAAGTTTAGGGTTAGGGTCTGGGGAAGGTTGGGTTTAGGCGTGGGGACTGGGAGAGGTTAGGTTTAGGCGTGGGGGCTGGGAGAGGTTAGGTTTAGGCATGAGGGCTGGGAGAGGTTAGGTTTAGGCATGAGGGGTGGGTTAGGTTTAGGCGTGGGGGCTGGGAGAGGTTAGCTCCAGGCTCCAGCCAGTCCACCGACACGCTGCACGCCGCCTCGCTCAGCTGGTTCTGCTTGTGGGCTATCGGCATTGCAGGCTGTCGGCACTGCCTCCCCTCCCCCACATCCCCCCGCTCTCCCTCCCTCCTCCCCTCTCCTGCTCTCTCCTCTTCCCCCCTTCCCCCACTATTCTAAAGCATAGTACCCATTCTACTCCAAAGCATGGCACCCATTCTATCCCCTCCCACTATTCCGCCACTATTTAAAGCATGGCACCCATTCTCCCCTAAAGCGAGGCACCCATAAGCTCTATATGTGAACATGTGTTTATTTGGCAAAGGGACTCACTACTAAAGGCTTGCAGCCAATTAAATTAAGCATAGTTTGGTTGCTAAGAAATCGACATATGTGACACCAGCTGGCGAGAGGGACCGTAATTCGGCCGTGGCCGTTCTTCACAGCAGAGCGTCAAAAGTATTTTCTTGAAAAAATGTTTTTTTTTCTTTTTCCCAATAGTACAAAATATATTATTTGAACTATCCATTCCATATAAAATGAAGACGTTTTGGGGTCATTAAATGCGTTAATTTTGTAAAATAAAAGTCCCTGTTTTGTCAAGGAGACGGGAGTGAGCCAGGCTGTGTCTTGGATTTGCATAAGTAGTATCGATTGGGTGTCGGCCGGCCTTTGTTTCTATCCGCCAATCACGGCGCGCGATAGGACGCGCACCAGCATAAATATTCAGTAGCCACCTGAGCTGTACACAACATCAACATTCAACAGCTGACTGAGACTGAGACAAGATGGACAAGCACCAGGCGAAAATGAAGAAAAATGATTCTGCCGTTGCTGCTCTCCTCAACAAATTCACCATTCCAGGTGGAATGGACAGTGAAGAATTGATGAATTCGTATGTCCTGGATTACATGACCGGCGGCACACAGGGCGCTGATGAAAGCGACGATGAGGACGATGAAGAATATTTTCCTGAAGACGTGGTGGCAGATCCAGACCCAGACGAGGCGGAGATCATGCCCGACAGCGCAGTCATTGAAAGCGTGCAAGCGATTTTAACATCAGTGGATCCCATAACCGTGGACACAGATTATGATCAGGAAATCGAGAAAATACGGAACTTTGACTGCAAATGCCAGGCCAGGCGTAAAGAGAACTCTATTCACCAGCCAATCTCCTGCAGTAAGAAACTTTGTGACAACGTCATTTACAACACGAGGCTGGATTACTCTGCTATGTCGCCAGAATGTAGAGATATCGCTATTATGGCTGTGTATCACGCTTTGACGAATGATTCTGACATGACTCAAGCCACAAAGCAAGTGAATAAAAAGCGACAAAAGAACCGAACGCAATACATGGTTAAGGCGACTGTTGTTTGCCGTGAGACCTTCTGCTTTGCGTTTGGGTGAGTTTCATATCTATCTTAACTCGTGTGTGTGTGTGTGTGTGTGTGTGTGTCTGTCTGTCTGTGTGTCTGTGAGAGCGTGCCCATGTTTACAGTACAAAGATAGTATGTTGCAAGAGAAGCGTGTAGAGCTGCCATCTTCATGGCATTGTTGGTCATTGTCAAAATGGCGGCAACCTATGTGTGCAAACGTGCAGACCCGCCATGTTGGGTCGTCTTTGTTTGTTGCGCGCCAAAATGGCGTTCGCGCTATTGTTTTTCAGGACTGAAATTCCGACTCTTGCATTAAATACTCTTTGTAAGCTGATAGTCGCTAGTGTTATTCTAACCTTGCAAACAAACAAGATTTAGTTTATTGAAAGAGTTTATTGAAACAGATTGAAAGTTTTGAAACAGTCTTTGTTATATATCGTGACATTTATAGCCTAAGCAAGGGACAAACATTGCAAACTAGCTTAGGCTATAATGTCAGGATAAAGACTGTTTCAAAAAATATAAATCTGATTATTAATGTTTTATTTTGTTTATTCCAGCATCAGCACAAAGCTTCTGAAAGCCCTTATCAAATCCTACAAAGAGAATGGATTGGTCCCACGGCAGAGGAAGACACAACCACGCACAAACAAGAATTACCTCGGCTATGATGACATCAAAAGAGTCGTTACATTCATAGCAAACTATGCAGAGGACCACGCTATTCCTTTGCCCGGTCGTCATGCCGCGCATAGAGACTTTAGTGCTAAGCTTCTGCCAACTTCTGCCTCTAAAGCTTCAGTCTGGCGCCTGTACAAAGATGCTATGGAACAGCTTGGTAAGTTTGTATTAGTCTCTCTCTCACACACACACACACACACACACACTTCTATTGTCATAGTTATGCAAACATTCCGCAGCCTTCTCCATTCCAAACCTCTGACCCAATAAAACATGCGACATGAATGTGTGTGTGTGTGTGTGTGTGTGTGTGTGTGTGTGTGTCTTTAACCATTAGGCTATTCTATGTGATCTGTTTTTGATAAGTAAAGTACAGTGATGCTCATAAAAACATTGTCTTTGCAGGGCAGCGTGCGGTTGGCGAGTGCAGCTTCACAAGGCTGTGGAAGTCACTGGTCCCTCACATTGCAAGCACCAAGCCTAAAACGGATCTCTGCTGGCAGTGCCAACAAAACAACGACCGAATCATCCAGAGCATCAACAAACCAGATGAGTTGAAATCTGACAGTGTCAAGAAGCAGCAAGTGCATCTCGACTCTGTTGCAAGGGAGCGAAAACTTTATCAAGAGATGACTGCCGCCTGTAGAAAGACCTGTGACGAGTTGCAGCTGTCATTTGGGAAGAACAAACCTGCAACCAGGCCGATCACCATGCACTACAGTTTTGATTTTGCACAACAGGTGAGAATACATATTTATCTTATCACACCTCTCTCTCACACACACACACACACACACACACACACACACACACACACACAGATTACAGTTTGTATTTCATCTTTTTCCTATCTCTCCGTCTCTCAGGTGCACTATCCGGCTGACCCGCAACAGCCTGGGCCTGTCTATTTTTTGACTCCACGCAAGTGTGGCCTTTTTGGTGTCCACTGTGAAGGCATGCCTAAGCAAGTGAATTACCTGATTGATGAGGGCATGGCATCAGGCAAGGGAAGCAATGCAGTCATCAATTACCTGCATCATTTTTTCAAGAAATATGGAGTTGGAGAAGAAGATGTGGACCTTCACTGTGACAACTGCAGTGGGCAGAACAAAAATAACTTTGTTCTTTGGTACGCCGCATGGAGAACGATGCACAAACAACACTTAAAGCTGAGCATTCACTTCCTGATTGTAGGCCACACCAAGTTTGGCCCCGACTGGTGTTTTGGACTGGTCAAGCAGTGTTTCAGGAAGCGCAAAGTGTGCACTTTGGCCGACATCGAAAAGGTTGTGACTGACAGCTCTCCTGTGGCACATGTGAACATCCCCCAGCTTGTCGGACATGAGAACGGCACTGTGTGTTTTAAAACCTACGACTGGCAAGAACACCTGACACAATACTTCAGAAAACTGCCACACATAAAGAGTTACCAGCACTTCAGGTAATTATCATTCCCATTTTATTTTATTTTATTTTATTTTATTTTATTTTATTTTATTTTATTTTATTTTATTAAGATTTTAAATGTGCCATTTCTTTCTTTTACAGCTTTGATGCGCAGAGGCCTGGTGTGGTTGTCGCCAGAAAACACTGTGAAGCAGAACCAGTGGAGTTTCAGCTGCTACGCAACGTAGATGCCCGTCCGCCATTAAAGCCTCTTCCTGTACAGACTCCGCCTGGACTGGACATGGCCAGGCAGAAGTATCTTTTTGAGAAGATCAGAGAATTCTGTTCTGATGAAGCACAAGACATCACATGCCCTCCACCTGCATGTCTACAGGCTGGGAGGCCTCGCTAGCCAGCCTGAAAAAACCAGCATTCAAGACCCAGCCCTGCTCCGGGGGGGTTTGGCAATGCCACAAACGTTTTTGAGCTTTTGAAGTCAAAGTTCTTTTGATATTTTTTTACTTAACTTTTAGTTAAGTAGGACTGGTGGTTTAGTTAAGAATGTCATACGAAACCGACCTGGATAGCAAGGCACTTCCTGTCGTGTTCTGTCGTTTGTAAATTTTTTTACTTTTTACTTTTTTTTTTTCTTTTTTTTTGGTGCATTAACATTAAGGAAATCTATACTGATGTCATCCAATCAATGCTGATAATGTATGCTAATAGATAAAGGAGTGAGGATAATACAGTACATGCTTTGAATTCCTTAGTTTTAGCTATGCAGTGTTCTAAGCAGACCAGATGGCATGCAGCAGATGATAGAACGCTCATCCATAAGATACTTGAGACTTGACTTGGACTTGTGACCAAAGACCTGAGACTTGACTTGGACTTGTGACCAAAGACTTGAAACTTGACTTTGACTTGCAAAAAATGACCTGTGAGCATCTCTGGTATTACTGAATATTGGTTTTATATTAAATGCCTTTTGTTATAATAAATGCCTTTTTAGGATAATATTTTTGTAGTTTATTTTCACATTTTCACTGACTGAATGGTATATGTTTTCTGCTTACAACTTTAAGGAAAAGGTCAATAGTTCTCAAACTTTCACATCAAAACTTCACCTAAAAATAGACCGCAGACCCCCATTTTTGCTTTTAGATATTTTAATACAGAAATGTATGACACCCATGACCATCTATTATTCTGTTACTTATGGATGGAATAATAGTGGAATAATAGTGAAAATAAATTACCCACAGTTGTGTGCACTCTCTCTCTCTCTCATCTGTCATTCTTAGTGACAGAGACTGACTGCTTAATGGTTTGGGAGTGGTCAATGTAAATGAGGAGCCATTGTTAACTCCCCCCTGCCTGGCTCATCCAGGTGTGAAAAGTTCACAATCTTTGAGAGGGGTTTTCTCAGGTTTCTTCTCCCCAGACCTTCCCAGATTGTGAACAATCAAATAAGCATATCTCCTTCAATTTTTTTCAGATTACAATGTGTGACACATCATTTGAAAGCTTACAGTCTGCCATTTCAGAATCTGTAAAAATCAGAAAAATGCCCTAGGCCTAATTGAGGGTCAAAACACCAGCTGGTGTCACATATGTCCGTTTGCAAAATGTGTCTATATTTCTCTATCATATACTGTAATTGTTCGATGTGTTATTATTACTACTGTAATTTGTTACTGTTGTGTCAGCTAGCCCTCCTTTCCCTGTTCTCTCCATATAGTCTCCCATACTCTCTCTATACTCCCATACTCTTCCATACGCTCACATTTCCCATTCTCTCCCCACCTCCTCCCTCCCCCTGCTCTCTTCTCCCCCACACCCCCCAGCTCCCCCCCCTTCCCCTCTCCTGCTCTCTCCTCTTGCTCCTTCCCCACCTCCTATACTCTCCAACATTTCCCATTCCCTCCCCACCCCATCACCTCTCTCACATTCCCCCTGCTCTCCTCCCTTCTCCTGCTCTCTCCTCTGCTCTCTCCTATATTTCTATATTTTCTATATTTCTCTATCTATTGTTCAATGTGTTTTCTTTATTCTGTAATTTGCTACTGTTGTGTCAGCTAGAATTAGCTAGACATATTCTCTGTGCGGATACTTAATGTCCAAGACAACACTTGGTAAACTGAAGTCTCGATAACTAGGAACGCTGTAGCACTTGATAGCTGAGTCTGCAAGTTCGAAGATGGAAACTGTGCAGAAAGTTGTCGCGAGGTTAGTCTATGAACAACTACAGAGGACTTGCAGAGCAAACCTTTATAGGTCCCGAATATGACATCACCTTGTGTTATGACATCATCAGTGAGACCATCCGAGAGGCATGATTTAAGACACTTATGAATCATGACATCATCACCGTCTGTGACATCAGTGATCTATGACATAGTAGGAATGATGACATCATCCTAACAACCGGGAAATGACCAGAAAGCGGTGTAATACCTTCATGTGTGAAAGTTGTTTTCCGGTATAAGCGCGCCCCCGTCATCGCGGACATTTGACCATCTAACCTTGTGATAAGAGCGGTATGTCTGCTTCATGTGTGGGCGTGCCGATTTCCCCCCCTCCCCTCTCTGCTCGCTCTCTGGCCAGTCCTTCAGTCCTCCTCAATCAGCAGCCCCGACAGGGACAGACACAGCGAAAATGGCAGCGGCTTGTTCTGAGTAGGGATGGGCATCGAATTTGGAATTTTCGAATAATCGTTGTTATACTCAAGGTCGACTTTTATTATTGAAAGTCGAAATTCGAAAAAGATTTTTTTTTTTATATATATATTTTTTTTGTGAGTGAAATGTTGCATTGTCTCCCCTGATTCTAAGTATAGTCGAATCGCTTGGTTTGAGCAAGTAAAACAATTTTTATAAGCATTTAAAGCAAGGTTTATGGAAAAATGAATGGTGGATGAAATCCCATGAAGAGGGAGAGGGGGTGACTTTGGCACCCCTTTGGCACTCAGACCTGAGCCTACTAAATATTTAATGAACCACTCATGATTGTCAAAACTGTTTTTTATTTTTGAAAATGTCAATGTCATGTAACATGTTCTTTACTTCAGTGGTGCGATGCTTGTTTTTTTTTTTTTCAAAGTTTTTTTATTCGTTTTCTGTATATCATACAAAATACAAAATACAGATTTAAATACACTTGACACTTTTAAACAAAAACCCATCCCACGAGAACCCCTAGCCTATTACACCACATACATCATGTCATACATCACAGTATATCAATACACAAAGACACAAAGAAGGGGAAAAAAAACAAAAAAACAACAACAACAACAACAACAACAACAACAACAAAAACATATTAATGAAAATAAATATGAGAGAGGGGGGGGGGTAAACCTATACATTTGAAATGCTTGAAGCGTCCATTTTCTCTACCTGGTCCAGGACTGGCTGCCAGATGGTATAAAAGTCGAGAGCACAACCCCTTGTAGCGTATCGGATTTTTTCTAGGGTTAGATGATACATAAGATCTCTGACCCAGTGATTGAAAGTTGGAGGAAACTTGTCTTTCCATTTAAGGAGTACAAGTCTTCTAGCCAGAAGTGTACCAAACGCTATCATCTTTTTACTGCATTGGTTGAGGGAGAGATCATGTGGGACCACACCAAAGATTGCAATTATGGCAAGAGGTTCAATGGATATTTCCAGTATATCAGAATTTTTTTTAAATATGGAATGCCAAAAATCTACTAATTTTGGGCAAAGCCAAAACATATGTGATAAAGTGGCTGGGGTTGTTTGACAGCGATCACAATTAGGATCCATGTTTGGTGTAAATTTGGCCAATCTCGCCCTGGACCAATGCAGTCTATGTACAATCTTGAATTGTATGACTTTATGTTTTAAACAAATTGAAGAGGAGAATATTTTTTCTAATATGGACTCCCATACATCCTCAGAAAGATCTGTATCTAATTCTTCCTCCCATTGATTTTTTAAATGTATCAAGGGTTCTAGATTGTGAGAGTTGAGTGAGGTATAGATCCTTCCAATACTCCCTTTGGGGTAAGAGCTAAGCTCCAAAACAGATTCAAGGAGAGAGCTGGGCGGTAATGATGGATAATGAACTGAACATGAAGATACAAAACTACGAAGCTGTAATACTGTATTTATAGAACTGAAAGTTGGGGATTTTAAATTTTAAACTCAACTGTTCGAATGATGCGAAATTATCATCAATATATAAATCTTTTAATTTGGCTAGTCCGTTGGTGCAATGCTTGTTTGAGCTAAAAATCCACAGCAGAAGCTTTTTCTATTAATTACTAAAGCCTTAGACTTAGAATCAGGGGAGACAATGCAACATTTCACTCTCAATTTTTTTTATTTTACATTTTTTATATTTTTTTACATTTTTATTTTCGAATTTCGATTAAAAGTCGACTTTGGCCAGCGAATTTCGAATAGTGTTTTTGCTAGAAATGCCCATCCCTAGTTCTGAGAGTCTTGCAAGCCGCCCAACGCTTGTAGAGAAAGCAGATGCACGAAGCGAAATGTGGATGTATTTTGCTTACGTTGCCGACAGCGAAGGCAAGCCCCTGGACACATCAAACGAAGCCAGTCTGTAAAAAGTGCTTCAATGCGACGCAGGTGAACGGATAAACATCGAACCAGGCTATTTCTCTCCGACAGGGATCCCAACTTCTTCAAAGATTTCAGTTCAAAGACTGGTTAGTGAATGTGAAGGATACAACATACATGCCCTCTTAAGTCAAATGAGTGTGATTTATTGTGTGACAAGCAAACTTATTTCACCATCTGAGTTTTGCCGCCCCCCCCCCCCCCCCCCCCCAAAATACAGCTTCTTTCGCGGCTATTTTTACACATGTGATCCGTCAGGTGTGAAGGGAAATTCCGGGAAATAGCCGTTACAACATTTCTCTGATTGGATACAAATTTTGCATCACCCTCCCGCTATCCAATCTTATATACGGTATATTATATCTAATCTTATATACGGTATATTATATCTAATCTTATATACGGTATATTATATCTAATATTATATACGGTATATTATATCTAATCTTATATATATATATATATATATATTTGTATTATTTTTTCCCAGCCCGAGCACGTGCTGTGATAAAATCTCAGCCTGTGCCACTGCCGACTGCCGACCCAAACCTGAGCGGGACACGACGGTACCCGTCAGGTTCGGACTGACATTGAAAACTCTACTAAGATTAGAGAACTCTACTAACATTAATTTTTATCTTTCATTTTGTTTTTCACTTTCTTTAGAAATGCCTGAATTGTTTGAAAGGATGGAGAGGATCGAAAAACGGATGGAGAGCTCATCACAGAGCCCACTCAACAGCCCACAGCCATCACCTTCTACACTGGACCATGTGCGTATGATGTTTGCTGTGTTTGTCAACAATAGGTGGACACTTTCAAGTTAGGGAGATATGTGACCAACACAACACCAACACTTCCAACATAGAAAGTGAACACCAGTGCAGTGCTGGCTTAGCCTGATATTCGGACTGCATCGTCAATTCATAAACTAATTTCCTCTTTGTCTGAGATTTGCACTCACTTCAGAGCATTTCTATGAGGGGGCGGGCTTCGATCTTCCTTAACCAATCACTAGAGACCAAGGTCTGCAGTGGCGTATTGAGTCCAGAGAAGCTTAATAATGTAGCCTATGTGTGGGGCAAAAACAAAACATAACTAAAAAACACTGCATGTTTTACTTCCGGTGAGGTCAAGGAAGAGGTAGGAAAAGGAGTTAGACAATATCTCGAAATATCGCAATATTCAATATATCGCAATACTAGCATATCGCAATACTATCGTATCGTGACTCAAGTATCGTTTTAGTATTGTATCGTGGGCATCTGGTGATTCCCACCCCTACTAAAGCCCAATAAATGTTGACTCGCACGACACTTTAAAATCAACAGATATGGGGCCCTATCGTTGCATCGGCGTAGAAACTGCGTTTAGGGCCTGGCGCAGCCCAGATTAGTGGGTGTGGACCAGCGCACTCGATATCTTGGTGTCGGCGCTACACGCGGCCTCAAGCATTATAACCACGCCTTTTAAGCGTAAGATTATGCACCATCTGCTCATTGGAGAAGTGCAGTAAAGAGTCACACGCTTGCCTTTTAAGCTCCAATTCCACGGAGAAATCCAGTAAAACCAGACAAAGCCAAGCGCTCTGCTCCCCCCCCCCCCTCCCTTCATCCCGTCTGTCTGTCTCCATATATAGGCTATTATTCCATATTATTATGCTTTTCAAACCAATCTAACTGCAGTTTAAATACTGCAAGCATGTAAATACGCTACACTATAGCAAGATCAAAGTGAAAAGAATGTTCTAAACACATCAGCTCGAAAAATATAGCCTATCCCTACAGTATATGATGAGATTAATTAGATTGGTGAAAGTTTGTCCAGAGAGATATCGTTTTCTCTCCCCTGCTGCAGGTAGGATGATGCACATAAATATAGCCTACATTATGTAAAGTCATTGCAGAAATGTGTTTTTATTGTAAAACTAAATGTGAAGTAGGGCCAAGTTATTGGAGCAGACATCACAGTATAGCACGACAGTAGAAGCGCGTTACGCTGTCACTTATCTAAATCACTTTCAATCGACGAGGGATATATATAGGCCCAGGATGACATATATGTTTCACATAGGGTGGTGTTTTCATTTCGATGTTTTATTTGGTCCAATATTGAAATGTTCTACAATTGCAGGTTGTGTTACCATTACACATTATTTAGATCTACCTTTATATCTATTTCGGCTCATTTGGTTGCTATTTAGTAGCGAAATGGAGTAGTCCAATGCATGCTGGGACATTCCACATGCCAGGCAGTGAACTTACAACTTATTTTTTCTATGGGACGTGTGTTGTGTCTGTCTGAGCGAGGGAGTCAGAGAGAAAGAGTCGTATTGTGCCTGTCAGACTGAGGAGAGAGAGGGAGTGACACAGAGAAGGGTGACAGAGGAGAGGCAGAGGAGCGCTCAGCGCAACTGGCGCACTGAATAGGCCTGGTTTTCAAAAGCGCAAAGCGCTAAATTTACGCCAGGTGGGAAGATATCATTAGGCTGAAACGCCCATTCTCGCCCATTCAGGGAGTGCGCCACGCCCATTCCACCTAAAGCGCATTTGGCAGCCTAAAGCCATGTTGATATCTTCCCGAGGCAGGCGCAAGGCACGTTTTTTTGCGTTTAAGGCCCGTTTTAGCGCCGAAGGCCTGTGGGAGAATAGGGGCCATGATGTCTTTAGCCACCAGTGTTGGGCAAGTTACTTTCAAATATACTAGATATTAATAGTTACGTTCATTTGAAAGTAATAAGTTACTTTACAATATTACTGTCTGTGTAGAGTAACTCGGTACCTATTACACTACTTTTGCATTACTTTCATGTAATAACAGTATAAAAACAGTAATAAAAAATGTAACTCAGTTTGTAACTTGAGTTACTTGACAAAGTAACTGGTATAATATTACTGCTTAGGCTTAAGGCTCTTTCAAACACAGATCACGCAAAATTGTAGTTCGGGAAGCCCGTAAAGCCTGGCAGCCTCACCACAGAAATTGCTTTCACACAGAGCCAAGCAGCACGGCCACATTCCCGTGCTGCTGTGTACTTTCAGGTGAAATCCCCTGCTCCCGGATTGAAAGGCGAGCGGAGGGATTTCCAGCTCCTCCTAGCCCAAATGAATATTTTCATAGGTTAGTGTAGCCTAGGCTACTGTATGATGAACGAATTCATTCAACAACAATACTTCCCTCCTTCTCCTACCATTACATATTGAAACAGGAAGATACAGAGGGGTAGCTGAGGAGGATAGAATATGTGAATATTGTGAGTTGAATGAGGTGGAAAATGAAATTCATTTCATTTTATATTGTCCTTTGTATCATGACTTGAGAGAAACAATGTTTAAAAGAGTCCATACTCCTGAGCTAAATATGATAGATAGTGAGAACGGAGTAATACTCGAATTTCTTTTTGATAATATTTTTGCATTCTCTGAATTTCTCTCTAAAGCATGGGACAGGAGGAGAAGGTTGACGTACAACTGATAAAGTAGAGTTTATTTTCTATTTATTTTTTTCGTTTTATTTTCGTATTCAGTGCAGGTATGTATGAATGTATATGTATGTATATGTATAGGCATATTATGTCTGCATGTATATATATTCTCTAATTTGGGCTGCACTGAAAGCTTCTGGTTGGGTAACATACCAGAATGTTATGTTTTGTTAAATATTGAATGTTGATGTGTCTGATAATCCCATGTGGGATGGGTCATGTAATTGTCCTGACACGAAAATAAAATATTCATTCATTCATTCATTCATTCCTAGTCCGCTGAGCTGGGAGGATAGGTGCACTCGCATGGTGGGCGGACTCGCCAAAACGGGCTCCGCCGCCGCACTCGCATGGTGGGCGGGCAGATCGATATGGTGTCCTACTAAAATTGAAACGATACACGACCGCCCGCATATCAAACAGCTGCAGTCTGCATAATGTTCGTCGGGGGAATAGTATAGGCTATAAATGCACATGACTACTTAACGTTAGTAGTTTTTGTAAGGGAATGCACAGAGCTGATTTCGAGGGGGAATATCATCAGACCAACTTGCCACAGACAGCTATAGCCCTCTGAAGCTTATTATTATATCCGTTAATTTTACCTAATGTCAACATCGTTTGAGCATAAAGCCTAACCGCACGGAGCATTCCTCCTGGCGTCCCTGCAGTCATGATTGTATAGGCTACTTTTTTTACTTTCACTCCTGCACTTTCTTGATACATGAGGTGATTTCCCCTGTAATTTTTTATGAATGAGCTGACCATTCGCACCTTTTCCGGCTTGCTGCGACAACCTTTCAAATGGAGGCGGGTTGCCAGGTAACCCGGCGCTGTTACTACCTACCGTCGCGGGACAAAAGGCGTAAAACAATTATCCACCAAAGCGCGTTCACGACTTTCACATCGGATGCGCGAATCCTATTTTCCGTGCATTTTTCGGCTTTCAAGGCCGGTGTGAAAGAGCCTTTAGGCTCTTCTGTCCTTTGTTGATCCAATGTATTTCTTTCTTTCATATTGTTCTTATTTATTATTTATATATTATATTTATTATTGTATTGTATGTTCTGCCACCCAAATAACAGGAACTTCACCCAGGGGTATTTATCCCCCGAAATGTGTGGTGGTCGGCAGTCCGGGCCAACACTGCCACCACCATGGCGAGGACGCTGCTGGTCGGAGTGTTCTCTATGGAGACACTCTTGAAGAGCAATCTGAGAGGTATGTCATTTGTCATAGAAATGTGTGTATGTGTCTGTGTTACTTTACTTTTTTATATTGCCTTAATTTGGAAGTTTACCTGGATTTCGGAATGTTTTCTTCAGATTGCAGATCGGTTTTGGTCGGATATGTGTCAGAATGGTGTTCACTTCAGTAACCAGCTAACTTGTAATCTGCTGCCATAGAAACATTAATGGTACTGTAGCATCATTACCTTGTGGTTAGTCTCATGTGGTCAGACCCAACGTCTTACGTCAGCACGCTTGCAGCGACGGAGGGTCTGAATCACAAGTTAGCATTTGCGGGTTTTGCCATCAAAAATCCTGTGGTGAAATCTGATTAGCTGGGCTGTTAACATAAGTTCAGCTCGTTAACATAAGTTCAGCTGTCCGTAGTTGGACAATTCAATGTCTGTCGTGCATTTTGTTTTGGTCTTAGGGGGCTTAACCTCTTTTCAAGAGTTGTGCACCAGACATAGACATCTATCTACGACTGGCTACTACTGCGAAACTACCTTGTGGGTAGCCTATTTAAAGCGCAAATTATGCTCAAGCGAAATCGCAAGCGCTGACTGCGCCGAGGGGGTCGCCGCAGCTGGCCGTCCTATTGGCGCAGCTCGGCGGAGGGTGCGTGCAGCTCCTTGAAAATGTGACTGCGGCGTCAATGCGGACGTGACGTGACCATCACGAGAGCTGTGATTGGCCGTTGCCTTGGGCAATGGCCAAATGAGGAAATGCCATTTCCTCATTTAACAGTGCTTGACCCTAATCTAGCAAAGCCTTCTGCAGGCTCACCGAAATGAGTTTGGAAATAGAGGGACAATAAAATGTCCCCCCACCGACATGATTGCAAGTTCTTGGTAAACGACATGATAGCGTCATATGTAATGGACAGAAGTGTACCACAAGCCACTTAGTATTTTGGACGTGTACCGCAGCCAAAGTGCCGAGTTACGTTCGAGTACGCACAGTCTCGCTGTCGCCGCTCGGCGGCGGCAAGGCTCCAAGTCGAGGCTGCACAGAACCTTGTCAGTGCCTTAATTAACGTTAATGGAATTGGGTAGTTTAATAGATAACCGACAATGCATTGAATTGCGTTCAAAACACCTGCTGTTGGCCTGTTTTTCAACAGACAAAATAGCTTAATTAATCAAATTCATGATGACTGCATTTTCAATAGGCACCTTTACATGGACCATAGAACTGAGCTTGAAATAGGTGTAAAAGCCCAAACTGATTTAAAAATGTTCCATATAAACACCTGAATCAATGTAAACAAGCCCATACCGATTGAGATTTCAATCGGATGCAGAGGGGTAGTTTAAACCTTTTCATAAACCGATCAAAGGAAAAATCGTATCATGTAAACGATGGAACTGATTACTCTCTGGCTGTGTTGTTTCCGCGCATGCCCATGATGCCCTCTGTCTTTACATAAAGAAGCCTCCTGCTGCTGCAGCAGGGCAGGAGAGGAGATTTTTTGACTACCGTACGTTAGTTATTTCGAATCCCACATAGGTTACGCCAAACCCCACATAGGTTACGCTAAAACCACCACCGCAAAGCGTCCTACCTGTATTTGGCCAGTCGGCAGGAAAGTATCGCGGGACTTCAGGAGACTTGGTGACCGAGATCACGTTTGAGGTAATTTGATCCCTGTGCGACTCCAGGAAATGGCCTGGGGCGAAATATCACTCTGGTGGATGTTGAGGGATCACATTATGACGATATTTGGGGAAAACGGGAATAAAAATAGCTATTTAGATGCAGGAAAGACAGGCTCACACTTGGCCCCAAATCAGCTCCATTTTACAACTGACTTGGACGCTATTGATCTCAAAACAACGCTAGGACGGCCAGAAACGCCGTGGACATCGCTGGGTGAGTGGTCAAATCATAATTATTGCCAGGAGATGGGTCCAGGTAAAAAAAAAACGAAATTCTCCTTTAACCGACCAATGACGTTGTCGGCAGTTAAACGGTTAATGGTTAACCATCGACATCCCTAGCGCAAACGCTATTAGGGGATAGCGCCTGTCGGAAGATAGAGGCCTCATTGTTTTAGGTCAGCTTTTGACTCCGTCCCCCTTTCAGCTTACAACTTTATCATATGTTTAAATGACAAGGAGTGTTTTATTCTACCGATCATGTACTCTGAGTGCATTTATATTTATTAATTAAATGAACTTAGTTTAATTGCATTTTCTCATTGGTCAACATCTGATGCTTTAAATGTGCTCTGTAAATAATTTTATTTCACTTGATTTGGCTATTTACATGATCACCATTTTACTCAAACTACATGGATTTTTACTCCAGTTGGTTTTCTCAAAGTTTAGGTTGTAAAAGAGAAGTGCGTGATTGTGTAATTTTTATTTAGTTAGAATAAGATTTTGCTGCTTCTCAGGTGGACAATCGAAACATAAGAGGGCGGATGGAGAGGCAAAGGAGGCCCTGGATAAAGAAAAGGTGGACGCAATAATGGGTAAGTTTATGTTACTTTGTGTATGTCTTGTTCTTGTATTCCCAAGCACAGATAAGGTGCCTGTATAGTTGCAAGAATCTAACAATATATTATGTATCATGGCACAAGTCTCATGATTCAACGGGGCTCATTTGTTAAACTTGTGTTAAATCAAATGTGAATGTAAATCAAGCGATTTACAGTCAGTATCACAAAATGCTATTAATCGCCAGATGAATTGGACAACCTCAATATTTATAATTTAATGACAATAACTCAGTATAAAAATAACACTGCCATTTCTGCCAAAACAAATCCTAATCCTTGTTGCAGGTGAGGAAATTCAACTACCATTCTGGGTTCTGCCATTAGGGCTGTCCCAAACGATTATTTTCTTATCGATTAACCTAACGATTATTTTTTCGATTAGTCGATTAATCTAACGTTTATTTTTTATTAAATTTTTTGATTATATAACAATAAATTTACCCAAAACAAATAAATAACCAAAAACTTCTCAATTTCAGTATTTTATTTAACCATCTCATTCTCTTTTAACAATCTCATTCTCTTTAACAGTCCAACATAAAATCTCTCAAATAAAATTAAAGCAAGAGCTTGTCCTCAAATAAACTGAATATAGTGCAATTCATAATAAAATAGTAGAATAAATTAAATTCAAGTCACTTTCAGGAGGAATACCAAAAACCTTGTGCAATGTCAACTGAGTTTAGCAGCAGTCCAACATAAAATCATCATCTTACACAGGGCCGATCCTGGCCATTTGGGTGCCCTAAGCGTAATTGTTCTGTGGTGCCCCCCCCCCCCGTAAAACTTTCAATAACTGTCAAACGAAAGACTGCAAAATCATTAATTATGAACGATACTAGTGTATCTCACATTTCATTACATGTGGGAAACAAACAATTGTTAGAATTACTGTACATGTCAGCAAACAAGTGATTGTTAAACTGTACATGCAAGCAGGGCGGACTGGGATCATAATTCAGGCCGGGCATTAGATACCAAGCAGGCCAGGCCGATACAGGCCGACGTGCGTGCCGGCGTCCGAAGGGCGGCGGCGAAAAATTTGGGCTGTTTGAAGCCCAATTTGGGCCGTTTGAAGCCAGATTTGGGCTGTTTGAAGCCAGATTTGGACCGTCTGAAGCCCGATTTGGGCCAGTTGAAGCCAGATTTGGGCCAGTTGAAGCCAGATTTGGGCCGCTTGAAGCCCAATTTGGGCCGTTTGAAGCCCAATTTGGGCCGAGTCCAATTTTACAATGAGATGCACCCTGAATAAAGTAATAAAACCACTAGTAAACCAGTAGGCGGCGCCTGGCCTGCTGTTCAGTGAGTGGCCTGACTGAGGGCACCAAAAAAAAAAAAAAAAAAATTTTTTTTTTTTTTTTTTTTTTTTTGTGCCCTCAGTCACGTGATGCCCTACGCAGTCTGCGTACTCTGCGTAATGGGTTGGAGCGGGCCTGATCTTACAGTACTATGGTGTGCAATTTTCAGTAATAGTGCTCTTAATTTTGGAGAAAGACAAAATGTTCCATGTAAGATGGTCACACATCATCCAGACACAAGACTGTGTCTGTAGCATCCACACCCAACATCTGGGGCTTGCACCAACTGGTCTTAACTATGCCTGGTCGTAACTCCTACGTCGGTTAAGACCAGTCTTTAGAGTGGACTACTGCACCAACAGGGCTATTACTTCTGGTCTTAACTACGCTGGTCGTAGCGATGCGCGTCCATGTGAAAGCATGGGAATGCCCACTGGAATGCGGCACATTACCTGTTTAGAAGAGTGTGCTGACGTCAAATGACGCTGCGCTGATGGGTAAGCACTAATGTTAGCGGCTAACTGTTACTTGTCGTTACTTTAAATGGCAGTAAAACGCCACTGAATGACCAAATTGATTGAACTTTTAATCATTTCGATTTCCACTTTCCATACGGACCCCCAGTATTGGTTAGTTGTTTATAACGTGACTATATTTATAATGTTTATAACGTACTCCGGTTTCCAGTTTATAACTCGGGTCTACAGCCAGAGTGCTGAGGGGTTGTAGCTATTGCGCAACACACAGATTCAGCCCTCCGCAAACCGGAGTACGTTATAACGTTATGAATATAGTCACAACGTTAACAACTAACCAATGCTGGGGGTCCGTATTGAAAGTGGAAATCGAAATGGTTAAAAGTTAAATCAATTTGCTCATTCAGTGGCATTTTACTGCCATGTAAAGTAACGACAAGTAACAGTTAGCCGCTAACATTAGCCAAACTATTTTTGTTGCGTGACGATTATGACGCGTCGAGGCACGTAGCGTGCGTCGACGTAATTACGTAGTCAACGTCATCGATTACGTCGACTCGCTGGGACAGCCCTATCTGCCATCTAGTGGTTTTTCTTTTAACTGCAATGGGCACTCTTCACATCAAACAACAGCAGGTGCCAAGCTAGCTATAAAAGAAAAAAGTAGAGATACTGGCAAAGTTAACAAACACACAATGATCCAATAGCTTGAATGTAATTTCCAAATGTACTTTGATAGAATGATGTGATTTGAGAACTATAATATTTTTAAATTTGTTTGAACAATTAACACATTCACTGCCAGCCATTTTTTTTTACTGTAGGTAGCTTCTGCCAGAGGGTTTTTTTGAGGATTCTGGCTCATCTTTCAAGACCCGAGGATTCTTTTCTGCTAAGATTTTGTGAACACAAAATATCTCAAAAGAACTAATAGAATGTGTGCTTTCTCTGTCTAAAAGAGTTAGTTTGTAGAGTTAGTAGTTATGTAGGCATTAGCACTTGAATACAGCATGGTTTCAGCGTCAGAAAATTTAAGCTGAGATAAATAGCTTTTTGTGAAATTCGATAGAACAGTCACTTTAACCATTCATTTTTGGCATCAGTAAGACGTCAGACATCTAAACAATAGTTTTGAACAGTAATTTCCTCCATATCAGCAGGAAACCCCCCTCTACTTCAAACTCCTCCCTCCGTGTGTGTTCTTCTTGGCTGCAGCGGGCGTGTCACAAGCTCGTTTCTGCTGCTGCTGCTGCTGCTGCTCCTGTCTGCTGGCGGCCGCTGGGCGAGGATGGGCTCGCTCGTTTCTTGGGGTTTCAGTTGAGAAACCCCAAGAAACGGGGTTTCTTTTGCGATTCTGGTCTTATTTATGCTGCGTGTTTCAAAGTGTGTTGCACCCATAATCTATTATGCAAATTTGCAATCCCCCACCGCCAGCAATCAGCGCGAAAGCGAAAGCGTTTTCGCCAATCCATTTTACAGTATGAGAATGGTTTCATCGCGCGTTCCCCTGCAGTTTTGGCTCGGCTTTTTCTAGTCTGGAGAGCACTGTCGCCACTTAGTGGGTCAGTGGAATGGGTTGTACACGTTCGGTGGCTTCAATATTTATATATTTTTTTTGACGTATCAACACGTCATTGGCAGTCAACCGTTGGATTTTTTTTGATGTATCAACACGTCATTGGCAGTGAACGTGTTAAGAGCTAATGTTTGAATAATTGTGGTCGTGTTGGGCCGGAATTTCCCTTCTATTCCTAAGGCCGGGTTGGGCTTGTGATCAGCAGCCTGTTGCACCAGCTGAACGTAAGTTCTGTCTTAAGTTAGGGTGTAAAGTCCACACTAACTGCTACGTTCAAACTAGTTAGTTTGGCACTAAAGTTGTGTCTTTGTTTAGTTGCACCACGGAGACGTAGGTCTCTATCGTTGCATCGGCCTATAAACTGCGTCCGGTGCAGTGCAGATTAGTGGGCGTGGATCGGCCCACTCGATATTTTGGTGTCGGCGCTACACGCGGCCTCAAGCATTATAACCACGCCTTTTAAGTGTAAAATTATGCACTACCTGCTCATTGGAGAAGTGCAGTAAACGCATCACAAGCTTCCCTTTTAAGCTCCAATTCCACGGAGCGATCCAGTCCGGTCAGAAAAGCCGACCGAAGCGCTCTGAGCTCCCCCCCTCCCTGTTTAACGCCACTTTTGGCGCCTAAGGCCACTGCAGGTACATCTTAAAGGAGAATTTCGTTTTTTTTAACCTGGACCCATCTCCTGGCAATAATTATGATTTGGCCACTCACCCAGCGATGTCTGCGGCGTTTCTGGCCGTCCTAGCGTTGTTTTGAGATCAATAGCGTCCAAGTCAGTTGTAAAATGGAGCTGATTTGGGGCCAAGTGTGAGCCTGTCTTTCCTGCATCTAAATAGCTATTTTTATTCCCGTTTTCGCCACATATCGTCATAATCTGATCCCTCAAGAACCACCAGAGTGATATTTCGCCAAAGGCTGTTTCCTGGAGTCTCCCAGGGATCAAATTGCCTCAAACGTGATCTCGGTCACCAAGTCTCGTCAAGTCCCGCGATACTTTCCTGCCGACTGGCCAACTACAGGTAGGACGCTTTGCGGTGGTGGTTTTAGCGTAACCTATGTGGGGTTTGGTGTAGCCGAGCTTATTTTATTTATTTTATTTTGTTTATTTATTTGTCCCGATTTCTGTTGTATTAGTGAACTTCCCCTAAATCTATTCTTTCTAATAGGTCCCACCCTACTGGTTTAACTACGTTAGCTTTTTGTTCCCCTGGGGTGGTATTTTGGTGTTACACGCCCGGACGCAAATTGCAGTTGCACTAACTTGTTGCCGGTAGGTCACGTTCTCCATTTGCTCTCTCGTTTGATATAGATATTTATATTTTTCTTTAACTTAAAATGACACTATCCTCCTGTACAGAGCACTGTAAAATGCTAGCGAACTCATTGATCCTGCCTCCTTAGAGTGGAGAGTTTTTATTTCGTTTTCAGACTGTTATGTTTTATTTAGCTAAGCTAGTTAGCTTCCCGCTAGCTAGTGGCTCTGTGCCTTTGCTGACGTTGGGTCCGGGCGCAGTCAGTACGCGGCGTGTGCCGTTCAGAGTCACGTTATAGTTATATGGGTCATGTGGTAATGTGGTGTGTGACACCGTGTTTTTGTCTTTACATGTGAAGGTATGTTTACCCAATGTGTTTATGTTAAATTAATATTTTGCACTAGAAAAAGAGAGAATTGGGTTTATGTGGGGGAATTGTGAATGTATTTTGTATCTTTTATATTTTAATGCACTTTATTTTGTTTATCTTTATATGCCATTTTATATTGTATTGTACATTCGAATTGTATAATGAAAATGGCAGTTGCACTAACTTGTTGCCGAGATATGTGGAGAGAGAGACGTGAAGTGGTGTGTGACACCGTGTTTTTGTCTTTACATGTGAAGTAAACCCAGTGATCCCAGCAACGGTGTGTGCCTGTCATTCAGCCAACAACATAACATCCAAATACACAACACAGAATAGTGGCTGTTACATCTGGTGCCGTGACCCGGATTCTTCAGATCAGCCACTGCAGATCGCCGAGGTTAAGCTGTGAGCAAGTAAGCGTATCGCGCCGTGAGCGAGGAGAATCCGAGGAACGCGTGGACAGTGACTGTTGAAAATATTAATAATAGTCATAAGTTTATGTTCTTAAAGAAAGAAAAAGTTTTATTTTGTGGTTTAAAAAGGAAAGAACGAAAGAAAAATAACCTGATGATCCTGGTGATGATTGAAAAAAAAGGTGTTTAGTTTTGCTGAAAAAAAAAGAAAGGTCTGTGGACTGTGGTGACTGTTTATTTTGTTTTTCAAGAAAAAAGATTGGGGATCGTGGTGACTGTTATTTAGTGTTCTCTGGATAAGTTTATTTGGAAAAAAAGAACAAAGAAAAAAAAGTTTGTTTTGGGAAGAAAAGAAAATATTATTTTACACATTTTATACAGTTAACTGTACTGATTACACTGTATTGTACTGTATTATTGCAGTTGGTCTACAATGTCGGTTACACCAGTTACCAGTATGGGGAGGGGTAGAGGGTTGATGACGTATGTGAGCAACCCAGATGGGGCGGTTAGGCAACTAAATTATAGTAACGCCCTAAATATGGATAATTCAACACCCATAGTGAGACCAAAATTCCCCACTCCCACGGCCACTAATAGTGACACCCCAGAGCAATTAGGTGGTGTCACACCCATAGTGAACCCCAGATCCTCCACCCCCGCCGCCACTAACAGTGACACCCCAGAGCAGTTAGGTGGTGTCACACCCATAATGAACCCCAGATCCTCCACCCCCGCTGCTACTAATAGTAACACCCTCGAACAGCTACGTGACCTGCTGGGAGAGTTAGGTACCCAGATCGGTGATGCTGTGGTTAGTCGCATATTGGCCAATCAAACACTTAGCCCCACAATAAGTCCCCCACCCCCCATAGCTTCCCCGTCATTGGGGCCCCCGCCCTCCACACTTGACATGTCCCAACTGAACGTCGTGGTGAAGACAGATGCCAAGGAACCAGTGATGTATAGAGGGGATGGCACAGACAAGTACACCGTCCAAGAGTGGATAGATGTGGTGGATGTGTATCTACGCAAAAAAAGCTGTCCTACCGCAGAACAAGTGGATGAAGTCCTCAGCCATCTTTCGGGACGGGCAAAGAACATCGTCAAGGTGGGGCTGAAGAGTCGTTCTGACCAAGTCACACATCCCGAAGTAATATACGACATATTAAGAAGATACTTCAGTGACTGCCCCATGTCCAGCTTGCCGATGGCTGACTTCTATGCCACACGTCCAGACGCAGATGAGAGTCCAGTGGACTACTGGGTCCGACTGAACACAGCAGCTGAGCACGCCGACAGACACCTGCAGAAGAGCGGAGGGAAAATGGAGAACATGTCGGCAGAAATTGCTATGATGTTCATCAGGAACTGCTCCAACTCTGACCTCTCCAGTGTGTTCAAGTGTAAGCCCATCAGCAAATGGTCAGCCAAAGAAGTACAAGAGGCCATCGACGAGCACCAAAGAGAACATCCGGCAAGAAAGAGGCCCACTAAAACAGAAAGACCTAACATAGTTACAGCAGCCGCAGCTACCTGCAGTCCTGTGGTGGAGGAGTTGACAACAAGGAGAGCTGGTGTTCAAGAGCCTCCCACACCCACAAAGGGGAGCGCAGTCACTGCTGCGGAAGCAGGAGCATTAGAGCGGGTACTCAGCATGCTGGAAGGCGTCCTGGCTAGAGCAGCTTCACCAGTCCAACAGCCGACTCAGTGGACACGCCCTCTTTCTTGCCGTGTGTGTGGTGAGAAAACGCACATCACACGTGAGCACTGCATGAAGGAGAAGAGGTGCTTTGGATGTCTGGAGCCGGGCCACCAGAAGAGGGACTGCACAAGAGCCTCGCCACACCAAGCTCAGCCAGAGAACCGCACACCCAACCAGGGAAACTGATTCACTCACACTCCAGAGGGCAAAGTGTGAGTGCGTCATGTCAGACCCTCAGCAGAGATGAAGATCTAAGCTCTGTGTATGAAGAAAGCTGCAAGTCTGCTCAGAGTGGTAGTACCACCATCTACCAAAATATACACAGGCTCGAGAAGGCAGACGATCTATTCTACACTGACGTGACAGTGAGTAACCAAGTTGTACTGCAGTCCCTGCTCGACAGTGGTTCGATGGCTTGTACGATGAGTGAAGACGCTGAAGAGGAGCTCCACAAAGCAGGATTACTACCAGAGAGCACTCAAACCAGCATGGATGTTATCCTGGTGGGCTGTGGCGGTGTGCAAGTGCGGCCCAAGTGCATTCACCAGTTGAAACTGAGCATCTATGGACATGAAGTAAGCGTGCCCACTTTAGTCGTACCAGGCCAACGTGACCAGATGATAATAGGCACCAATGTGCTCAAACACCTGCTACGCCAATTCAAGCGAGACCCCAGCTACTGGCGAGTGATGAACAAAGCTGACTCTTCTGGCGAGCAGAGCATCGAACACTTCTTAAGCATGCTCTCAGGCATAACAAGATGGAAAGGCGACAGTATCCCAGACACCATCGGGACTGTGAAGCTCGCTAGTGCTGTGACACTCCTGCCCAGTCATGAGCATATAGTGTGGGGCAAGCTTCCTGGAAATGCTCCCATCTCAGTGGGAAGTGCCATACTAGTGGAGCCGACGAAATCCCAGTCGCACAGGAAAAGCATCATGGTAGGAAGAACCGTGGCAACAATGACTGGCGACAGATGGGTTCCTGTAAAAGTCGTGAACCCAAGTGACAAGCCTATAACACTGAAGAGGAACATGAAACTGGCCGATGTTTCACCATGTGTAGCACTGGAGGATTTCGAGCTCAGTGCGAACCATGCCCCTGACACAGAGTTGAAGGCACAAAGCCAAAGCATCCAGAAGAACACTGACCATGTCCACGGCACCCCAGGAAGCCCCACCCTTCAAGAGAGGCTCAACAGCCTAGGGCTAGGTGAAGTTGACACGAGCTTATGCGAAGTATCACCCTACTGGAAGAGCCGGCTGGTGGAGCTCATACAGAAGTACGAAGATGTGTTCTCCAAGGACAAATTGGACTGCGGCCAAGCCAAGGACTTTGTCCACAGAATCCATCTAACGGATGACCGCCCCTTCCGACTACCATACCGCCGAGTCCCACCAGGCCAGTACCAGAAGCTGAGAGAAGCCCTCTCTGAGATGGAAGAGAAAGAGCTAATACGCAAGTCTTCAAGTGAGTGGGCCTCTCCGCTGGTACTCGTATGGAAAAAGAATGGCGATCTACGTATCTGTGTGGACTACCGATGGCTTAACGCACGCACAGTGAAGGACGCCCATCCAGTACCCCACCAAGCTGACTGTTTGGCCGCGCTAGGAGGGAATGCTGTGTTCAGTGCCATGGACTTAACGTCGGGTTTCTATAACATCCCCATGCACGAGCAAGACAAGAAGTTTACAGCCTTCACTACACCAGTAGGCCTCCATGAGTTCAACAGGCTACCACAAGGCTTGTGTAATAGCCCGGCCAGCTTTATGCGCCTCATGATGAACATATTTGGAGACCAAAACTTCTTGACTTTGCTGTGCTACCTCGATGACGTCTTAGTATTTGCTCCAAATGAAGAGGAATCCATCAAAAGACTCGAGATGGTTTTCGGACGGCTGAGAGAACATGGGCTGAAGTTGGCTCAGAAAAAGTGTCACTTCCTTCGGCGCAGCGTAAAGTTCTTGGGTCACATCATTGATGAGAGCGGAGTTGCCACAGACCCTGAGAAAGTGCAAGCCATCACTGCCATGACTGAAGCGGACTTGATGATGGAGGATGGAGTCACGCCCTCAGCAAAGAAAATCAAATCATTCCTCGGTATGGTAATGTACTACCAGAGGTTCATACAAAACTGCTCCAGCATGGCAAAGCCTCTGTTCTCCTTGACCGCCGCCGCCAAAGGCAAGACCAACGCCAAGCGCGCTATGTACTTCAGGAGACTCAGCCCAAGCGATTGGACTCAAGCACAGAGTGACGCTTTCAACCAGCTGAAGACTGCTCTGCTGAGCTCTGTAGTGCTGGCTCATCCCGATTTCAGCCGCCCATTCGTCCTCTCGACCGACGCCTCATTGGATGGACTGGGCGCTGTGCTTTCTCAAGTCCCCGAAGGCGAAAGCAAGGCGCGTCCAATTGCCTTTGCGAGCAAAGCCCTGAATCGTGCACAGGCCAAGTACCCCGCCCACCGTCTGGAGTTTCTCGCCCTCAAGTGGTGCGTCTGCGACAAGTTCAGCCATTGGCTGAAGGGACATTCCTTTACTGTCTGGACTGACAATAATCCGCTCACCTACATCCTCACGAAGCCAAAACTGGATGCTGTCGAACAACGCTGGGTGTCGAAATTAGCACCATACAACTTTAGCATCCAGTATATCCCAGGCAGTAAGAATATCGTCGCAGACGCCCTGAGCAGACAGCCATTCGTCAAAGCACGAGTCAGCAAGAGACTCATGGCAGAGCCATATGGAGCCTTGATCGAGGAAGCACAGCAGGTCCGAGATGACTCCATACAGGACGTTTTCCGGCTGAGTACGAACTGTCAAGAGGTGAAGGAGTGTGAGTCTGAAGTTGGATGTCGCTCCATGAGCAATGATGAGGTGACAGCAGTCTTGGATGGACAGATGGAGTGGGAGAAAGGAACGAAAGGGAGAGTGATCTCCTGGCTGGCTCATGACGTGCAAGAGCTCATCCCACCAGGCCAAATTGCGTTGCCAGTATTCTCCCTCGAAGAGCTCCAGAACAAACAACAAGAGGATGCTGTACTGGCAAGAGTCATCCATTATGTGACACGAGGCAGGAGACCATCTAGGAGGGAACGGGTCAAAGAGCCTCTCAGAGTCCAGAAGACACTAAAGCAGTGGGACAAGCTGAAGATGTTAGACGACATCCTGTACAGAGTGCTTAAAGATCCGTTGACCGGGAAGAAGCGCTGCCAGTATGTCATCGCTGAGGCGCTGGTCAAGCAAGCTCTGCAAGGCGTGCACGACGAGGCCGGGCACCAAGGGCAACACAGAACCCTCTACTTGGCGAAACAGAGGTTCTTCTGGACTGACATGGAGCGGGATGTCCGAGAATACGTCAAGACATGCAAGCGCTGTGTAGTGAGCAAAACACCAGAACCCGAAGGCAGAGCCCCCCTCGAAAGCATAAAAACAACAAGCCCCCTCGAGATGGTCTGTATTGACTTTTGGTCAGCTGAAGTCCCGAATGGAAAGAATGTGGATGTTCTGGTCGTGACCGATCATTTCACAAAGATGGCTCACGCCTTTCCATGTCACGATCAGTCAGCCAAGCAAGTCGCCCGCCAACTCTGGGACAGATACTTCTGTGTCTACGGCTTTCCAGACAGAATCCACTCCGATCAAGGAGCAAACTTCGAGAGCCAGCTGATTCAAGAGCTGCTGCTGGTCGCTGGAGTGAAGAAGTCGAGAACGACAGCGTATCACCCCATGGGAAATGGGGCTGTCGAACGCTTCAACCGGACGTTGGGAAGCATGATCAGGGCGCTACCTCCAAGATCGAAACAGAAATGGCCTCAGATGTTGCAGACATTGACCTTTGCCTATAACTGCACTGCTCATGAGTCGACAGGCTATGCTCCGTTCTACTTAATGTACGGAAGAACCCCTAAACTCCCAGTCGATGTGATGTTCCACAATGTGGAGAGAAACTCCGACATCGTCGACTATAACAAGTACGTCCTGAAGTTAAGGGAGGATCTAAAGGAGGCACTGTCATCTGCCCAGGTCAATGCCACGAACAGTCAGCAGCGCCAAGCCGAAGGGTATAACAGGAGGACCAAAGGCCATGATATCTTGGAGGGAGATCAAGTTCTGCTGTCCAACAAGGGCGAAAGGGGAGGCAAGAAGTTGGCGGATAAGTGGGAGTCTGTTCCATACGTGGTGGTTTCAAGAGATCCGAGGTGCCACACCTACCGTATCAAGAACACCAGCAGTGGGCATGAAAAGGTCGTACACCGCAACCGCCTCCTCTGTGCAAACTTCCTGCCACTCGAGATGGAGGATGAAGAGATGGAATCATCATTTGCCGGGTCAACTGAGTCAACCTGTGATGGAACGCGGAGCGAGGTGTCGGAGGTTCTGACAAGGGATGCGACAGAAGACCGGACAACCAGCTGGGTCTTGGACAGTCCTGCCCCCAACCCACTGTCAGAATGCCCTGATGTTGAGGAAGACTCCAGAGAAGTTGAAGTGGATCATAGTGTGAGCCAGAAGCCGATGAGCACGTCAAGTGTGGTTGATGGGATGCTCGATGACAATGACCCCCCCCTTAGCACCGCCAACAGTGCGGTGTCTCGAATGAGATCACGAGTAGGCAGGCTAGTGAAACCTGTCAATAGACTGATTCAGAACATGACACAAAAGAAGCTCTTAGTCCCTGAACTAGCTTGCTAGGCGAGCAAAGTACCCCCTGTAAAACATTAATTATATTAGGACTTTTATTTAACCGATTGCTCAGGTCGAGCATCCGTGGCAGTAGCAGTGATAATTATTAAAGGCTCCCCGTTTTGAAGAGGTATACGTGGTGTTACCTTAGTATAGTGGTGTATGAGGCGGTGTATAAGGCACCCCTTTTCGCAAGTGTATCCAGGAGGGTTGCGCAGCCCTCATGGGTCGCTTTCTCATTATGATGAGTGACTCATTAGTTGCAAATTGTGAATGTAAGGAGAAGTCCTGATGTATTTTGGTGAAGTTCAGGGGGGAGTATGTAGCCGAGCTTATTTTATTTATTTTATTTTGTTTATTTATTTGTCCCGATTTCTGTTGTATTAGTGAACTTCCCCTAAATCTATTCTTTCTAATAGGTCCCACCCTACTGGTTTAACTACGTTAGCTTTTTGTTCCCCTGGGGTGGTATTTTGGTGTTACACGCCCGGACGCAAATTGCAGTTGCACTAACTTGTTGCCGGTAGGTCACGTTCTCCATTTGCTCTCTCGTTTGATATAGATATTTATATTTTTCTTTAACTTAAAATGACACTATCCTCCTGTACAGAGCACTGTAAAATGCTAGCGAACTCATTGATCCTGCCTCCTTAGAGTGGAGAGTTTTTATTTCGTTTTCAGACTGTTATGTTTTATTTAGCTAAGCTAGTTAGCTTCCCGCTAGCTAGTGGCTCTGTGCCTTTGCTGACGTTGGGTCCGGGCGCAGTCAGTACGCGGCGTGTGCCGTTCAGAGTCACGTTATAGTTATATGGGTCATGTGGTAATGTGTATAGTAGGTTTATGTGTGTTTCTGTGATTCCTTTTTGTAGAGATATGTGGAGAGAGAGACGTGAAGTGGTGTGTGACACCGTGTTTTTGTCTTTACATGTGAAGGTATGTTTACCCAATGTGTTTATGTTAAATTAATATTTTGCACTAGAAAAAGAGAGAATTGGGTTTATGTGGGGGAATTGTGAATGTATTTTGTATCTTTTATATTTTAATGCACTTTATTTTGTTTATCTTTATATGCCATTTTATATTGTATTGTACATTCGAATTGTATAATGAAAATGGCAGTTGCACTAACTTGTTGCCGAGATATGTGGAGAGAGAGACGTGAAGTGGTGTGTGACACCGTGTTTTTGTCTTTACATGTGAAGTAAACCCAGTGATCCCAGCAACGGTGTGTGCCTGTCATTCAGCCAACAACATAACATCCAAATACACAACGCAGAATAGTGGCTGTTACATTGGCATAACCTTCATTATTTCGAATCCCACATAGGATATGCCGGTACAGTGTGTACTACGTATGCCCCGTTCTCACCTGTTTTTGCCAGTTTAAGGACTCTGAAATCTGAAAATCTTCCGGGGCCATGCACCCTACCCTTTAATCACAACTCTGATCAGCACACAAGACTAAGATGATCTATTTCCCTATAGATTTTTAATATTATATATGTTTTATTTAATTAACAGAGCATGTGAATTTGGGCACAAGGGAAATTAAAAATCCATGTACAAAAATGGAGGCAAAATACTCAAAGCCAGATCGCACACATTTTCATTCAAATAAATTGAACTGAAAGGTCAAGGGACCCCTTTGAAATAGTTTGCCCTCGCCCAAATGTAACCTATGTTTCAAGTATCATTTAACCCCTTCTTCACAAGCTAGCGTATTATTCTAGGTACCAGTGGATGCCTAAGGCTTAGGTCTTCTAGTTTCTTCAGATAAAAGGATCTCCACTGTAGCTTTAATCATAACCCTGCTACAGCCGGGCAGACCACTGCTGGAAAAAAGTGAGTTGACGTGGGACATGGCTTGCCTTCACTGAGGACTTGATTTGAATTAACCTCTGACTTGATTTGACTTGCACTAAGAAAAAAGGACATGGAACTTGCTTGAGACTTTGATAAAATGACTTGGGAGTTGCTTGAGATTGGGACCAAAATGACTTAGTTCCATATTTACCTTATACTGTAGTTACATATCATTGTTAAAACCGAATTGCAATCTTTCTTATTCATTACAGATGCCGTCATAACCAGGTTTCCTGGAACCACCACGGGCCAGTTGGGGGTGGCGTTAAACCAGAAGCTGACAGAACTGCGGAAAGAAAGAAAGAAGACTTAATTTTTTTAATATTTTTTCCCGTTTTTTGTTCTACGGTTTGTTGCATGTTTAAAAATATGGACCGTGACATCATTCATTGGTTTGTGAACTCCCGTTTTGAAGCCTGAAGTTTGGCATTTTGATCATCTTTATCATTTTGATTTGATGTTATTTTTTCTTTCTTTATTTTTTGTGAAGAAGCAGCTAGAGCAGTGGTTCCCAACCTTAAGGCTTAAACATGGTCGTCCGTCAGAGCCTCGCCCCGCCCTCCCCGTATGACGTCGTAAAGTCGTCATGGTTAGATTATAACGAACTAGTTGTGTGGCTTAGCCTTCCCAAATTGGGAACGTTACATTCAATTTCATTCAGACTGCCTTGCACTCAATCGCCGGCATTTTCCAGGAGGGAGGGTGTAGTGATGTACTAGCGTGTAGGGCTCGCTGGCGCCGGCAGACGGCGAGACGGCTCCAATTCAAGGCAGACAGACAAGTCTGTTTAGGCCTTTAGGGTCGCAACCTAAGACCTAACCCTAAGCCTGGAATTCAAATAGGGTCGCCTGGTATTTCTTTTTTTTTTCTTTTTTACACCAGACCCAATTTAATACTACCGAAGATGATTAGGGTCACTTGCAAATTGTTAATTCTTCTTCTTTGAATAAAGACAGTTTAAATAAAGATTTATTGCTTTTTTTTCTCTTTCTCAGCATTAAGGTATATATGTACTGACATTTTACACACACACACACACACACACACAAATTACACATGCATGAATATCATATTATGTCTACATATGCGAGATTTATATATCCATCATAGACGTGTTAAATTGATTATTTTATATGTATAAAATAAATACCAATGTATATGACACATGCATGTTAGTGACATATATGTCATATACAAGGAGAGAACATGTGCATATATGTGTAATTTGCATATGCCACATTTACAAAAAAGACATATATGTTATATGTACAAATAATTATGTATGTGACATATATCCATTTCAATCATGAGAGGCCAGTTGGTAGGATTTAACAAACTTTATTTAGCAATCGGCATGCATGGCAAATACTTTGGCGCATGATTAGCCAGTGGCGCTGCTCTTGAGGCAAGAGGAGGGCATCTGCATAGGCTAGGAGATCCCCCCCCCCCCCCCCATGGGGGATCAGGAGTCACGACTCGTTGGTGGTGGACTGGGGAGGTGGGTGGGGCAAAACAATGCTTCAGAGGGCGGCTTCAGGGGAGATGGACTGCTGTGAAGCTAGCTGCTGTTATGATCGGCCAGAGAGAGAGAGGTGACGTAGAACCCTTGCTATATATATGAGAATTGACTGAAGTCATATCTGACGTCATTACGGACGTCATACTAAGACTTTGACTGACCACGTCATACTAGAACTTGACTGACGTCAGGGGTGATCGGATTAGATTATGCACGAATGGCCTTCTGCTTGAAATATGGTCTAGAGACCTCACTTCAATCGTGAGAGGCCAGTTGGTAGGATTTAACAAACTTTATTTAGCAATCGGCATGCATGGCAAATACTTTGGCGCATGACTCCATTAGCCAGTGGCGCTGCTCTTGAGGCAAGAGGAGGGCATCTGCATAGGCTAGGAGATCCCCCAAAAGGAAGATCTGATTACCGGAGGTTAATTGAGATCTGCGGGCACCGGTAGTTGATTGTACTTTTCTGGCCTTCGACCTTTTAGCGACTTACAGCTATTTGCGGCTGGCGCTCCCAACTCGGTCGGGCACCTCGCGATAGCGCTTCCCAGCTTGGCTGACCTGGCCGCCTTGGCGCTTCGCGATTGTACTTTTCCGGCCTTCGACCTTTTTAGCGACTTACAAGCTATTTGCGGCTGGCGCTCCCAACTCGGTCGGGCCTTCGATCTTGGTACGTACTTTTCCTGCCTTCGACCTTTTTAGCGACTTACAAGCTATTTGCGGCTGGCGCTCCCAACTCGGTCAGGCCTTCGATCTTGGTACGTACTTTTCCTGCCTTCGACCTTTTTAGCGACTTACAAGCTATTTGCGGCTGGCGCTCCCAACTCGGTCGGGCACCTCGCGATAGCGCTTCCCAGCTTGGCTCACCTGGCCGCCTTGGCGCTTCGCGATTGTACTTTTCCGGCCTTCGACCTTTTTAGCGACTTACAAGCTATTTGCGGCTGGCGCTCCCAACTCGGTCGGGCCTTTGATCTTGGTACATTAATGTTTGACTTGGCGCTTCCCGGCTTGGCCTACTTGGCTACCTTGGCGCAACTACCCTGACTTTCTCCGACTCTCTCTTTCTCTATCCCCCCCAAAAATGAGCCGGGGAATTTACTGCGCCTTACTGGGCGCCATGCTTACGGGGAGCCACCACCAACGAGACATTTTAAAGTCCGGGACACTGTTCGTTGCCATGCTCGCCGATTAAGGGAGGAGGGTTCTTTGGGCCGCCAGTATGGCCGCCTGCTCCGGGCGGATGTGGCTGGAGAATGCCGATGAGGACCAGCGGCCCATTTGCTGGAGGGAGGCGGAGGACACTCCTTGCTCGGCGGCCGAGGTGGCCGCTCCGATCCTGAAGGAGTGGCTGGAGTAGTTCTTTGTCGGGAGGTTGCATTGCTGGAGCATCTGCTTGAGGTGCAGGGTGAACCAGGATCTTGTCATGTGGTGACAAGGTGCGATGAGGAACAGGGGAGCCGAGGGGCCGGTCCGGGGTGGTGACGGCCGGTGATGATGTCATCAGATAGCAACCATCTTTTCCCCCTGAGCAAACGCCCGTTTGCTACGGACTGCTCATAGCCCTGCTGGCGCAGCTGGGGCCAGACCACGGGGAAGTCTGGGCAGATTCATGGTGATTGACGGGAACCGGCTTGGAGAAGCGCTGAAGCTGGAGTGCCGTAGCCTCTCGGGCACTCTGGGCAGACTGAAAGGTCCATGGGGCGAACGGTTCATTCTGGCGGCAACAGCTGAAATGTAGTGCTTAATGCATGAGATATAAAGAAACTGGTTAATAAACAAGTGAGAGAAAGCGATGGTTTCACCGCCTTGCAAGTGCACCATGGACTGCTAGTTGCAACTCGCAGTGATATGTTATGGTTGGCCACATATAGCGATGGGGTTCGCAGCCTCTTGTTACCTGACTAGCGTGACACTGTATCAATTATTTTAGCTTTGGTATTGTTTATGGTTAAGAAGGGGCAAAGCCGTCTCTACTTTCTGAGACGGCTGAGGTCCTTCAACGTCTGCCGGACCATGCTGAGGATGTTCTATGAGTCGGTAGTGGCTAGTGCCTTCCTGTATGCTATTGTGTGCTGGGGCAGCAGGCTGAAGGCAGCGGATGCCAACGACTCAACAACTGATCCGTAAGGCCAGGGGCATTGTGGGGCTGGATCTGGGCTCTCTGACTGCGGTGTCAGAGAAGAGAACGTTGTCCAGGCTACGTTCCACCATGAACAATGACTCGCACCCACTCCACGGCATGCTAGTCGAACACAGGAGTACGTTCAGTGAGAGACTGATTCCGCCTAGATGCAGTACGGAGAGGCCCGGGAAATCATTCCTGCCTGTGGCCATTGGTCTATTTAATGCCTCTCTTAAAAGAGCACCTCGGAGACGCTCAGTCTCCCTGAGACTGAGCCAGCCGATAGGTTAACTGTGCCTGGCTGAGCCACGTGTAACGTATAGGGCAAGCCGACTTAATATAGTCCAGGGTGCAATAATGATAATTGACACGGAATGTATACTTGCCTGACGTATTTGTATTTTGCTACTTAGACATTCCACTTATTTTTGCTTCTAGCGCATTTGCTAGTTATTCTATGCTATGTTGTGTTTTTCTGCTTATTGCTTACTACTGCATTTGCATTGCATTTACTACTGTTTATTTTATTTTAAGCTATGTGTGTTCTGTGAGCGAGCTACTGTAACTTGTCCCAATTTCCCCTCGGGGATCATTAAAGTCATTCTGATTCTGCTTCTGAAGAAATGCCAGAGGCATTTTACTTTGAAATTCGTTGAGCACAGGAAGTGGTGTATTAAGACCGGGTAGCTTGACACGGAAAAGACGTCAGCATTCCCTGGGCCGTCTGGCTTCGGTCTGAAAGTTGTGCAGTAACACTCATTCTAGCTGATGCTCAGACAAGCTCCATGGGCCAGGGGTGTTAGAATGGCCCCTTGCGTGGTTATTATTATTATTATTGTTATTATTATTATTATTATTATTATTATTATTATTATTATTATTATTAATAAATTGTGACTCCCGCTGGCCATTTGCCAGAAAGCGATTTCCGAAATTTTCCGCTTAGGCGTCGGAAATAGCAGGCTGAGATGCCCACTGGATAGAATGGTCAGATCACAGGCCGAATAACTAGTCAGTCAGCCTCGCTTTATTTAGTCAAAGCACGAGGGACACCTACGGTACATGTGGTGTTTTCAGAGCAATGTAAGACAGTATTTCTGTTTGGTGAGGTGGGCCGTTGCGGGCGGACGGAGTATTAAATAGATGAATACGTCTGAATTTTACTGGACTGGTAGATTGCCCGTTTAAATACTGAAGTAATGATACTTTCCTCATGGGTCCTTTCGCGTCCACGGGTGACTGGTCCTCCGGGGTATGCTCGGTGTGCTGTGGTCGTCAGCCCCGTCCTTGGTAGAGCCTGGGGACGCGATGATCGCGGTGCGGAAGCCTGAATGCTTGGACGCCTGGACACCCGTCCGATGAAGAATAGTGGGGCTGCATGCATGCTGCTTGCTGAACGAAAATGTTAGTCACTGATTGTCAGTCTGAAAGTCTGTTGTTGACTTGGGGCGGACTCCTGGCTGGAGGGAAATGGCCGCTTTGCTTGAGCCGATTTGCTCCGTGAATGGAGATAGCAAGGAAAGATTGACGACGTGCAAGACAGCGTAGAACATGGCGTCTCATGGCGGCCCCTCGCAGTGGAGCGCCCCGCGTTGGCAGCCTGCGGCCCGGCCGTCTCGGAAGGCCAATGCGCTCCGTGCCGAACCGGAACAGGGTATCATTGTTTGAGCTGTCGTCGCTGCCCATGGACTGTTCTGGCTCAGGATCCGACAACCAGGAGTGGGGAGCGTTGAGAGATCCGCGGGGATTGTCCACGGGTAGAGAGGACTTGGGGGTGCTGATTTGGTCTGCAGATATGGTGCAAAACAACGCTTCAGAGGGCGGCTTCAGGGGAGATGGACTGCCGTTAAGCTAGCTGCTGTTATGATCGGCCAGAGAGAGAGAGGTGACGTAGAACCCTTGCTATATATGAGAATTGACTGACGTCATATCTGACGTCATTACGGACGTCATACTAAGACTTTGACTGACCACGTCATACTAGAACTTGACTGACGTCAGGGGTGATCGGATTAGATTATGCACGAATGGCCTTCTGCTTGAAATATGGTCTAGAGACCTCACATGTATGTATTTTCCATACATATTTATATGAATTTGACATATATGTCATATATGAAATAGGTCCAATTTCTAATAGGTTTTATATATTTCTTACACATATATGACATATATGGTCTTATAGCGTATGTACATATGTTGAGATCTCATATATCCCAAATAAATGTTAGATAATATGACACATATATGTTAGTGACATATATGACATATACAAAAAGAGAACATGTTGCGCATATATGTGTAATTTGCATATGCCACATTTACAAAAAACACGTATATGTTATATGTACGAATATTTATGTATGTGACATATATTTATATCTATGTGTTTCCCATACATTTGTATGGATTTGACATATATGTCATATATGAAATTGGGCCAATTTCTAATAGGTTTCATACATGCTTTACACATATATGACATATATGTTTTTCACTAATGGTAGGATGACCTTTGGTTGTAAGCTTACATCCTATTTAATTGAAAGGTCGGCAGCGGCATACTGCCTCACATAGGTAATTCACTTAATCATAGTATGGGCCTCTTTTGAGTTACTCGGTGTATCTCTTTTTAAGGTGACCCGAGGTCCGCAGCATGCTGCTGCTACACATAGCTTCTATAGTCTGGCTGATGCATTCGCATGGGCGTTTCATGCTTGGCGTTGTCGAGTTCCGTTGTTTGGGGAATTCTGCTTGCTCTCCCTGCTCGGCGTAGCATGCTGCTGAGCCGAGTTCAGGGAGAATTAAATTAATTAAATATTAAATTAAATATTAAATTAATTCTAAGAGCGGAGCCTTCAACGCCAAACATAATTGTATGCATTATATTCATTTATGCAATAAATGGTTAATTCTATGACTTGAGTGTTCTTGAATGAAATGCGCTTTACGCCAAAGAGGCGTGGCGCAGTGCCAGAATGGGCGTTTCGGCCTTAAAGAGCATGGTGCAGGTTAGAGACCCCAATCAGTCAATGTGTAGGTGAATTATGGAGGAACTGCTTTCACATTAAGACACTTACATATACACTACAGTGACTTCTGGGGTCGTTTTACTTTTTGTGCTTTTATTTTGAAATCTTGGACCCCAAAGCTGTGACGTAGGCAGTGTAATGGGCAGTCCTGGGAAGTCCCTGGCTGGCTGCAGCATGGGGCTGTGGCCCCCCGCATCCCCCTCCACCCACCCGCCTGAGCACTCCTCGGCACCCCCCCCCCCCCCCCCCCCCCCCCACACACACACACACACACACACAGCTCAGCTTTCTTCGCCGCAAGGCTCTCTGGAAGCTATGCTGACATTGGTTCAGTATTGGAGCAGCACGTCATCAGCTCATTGGAAACATGACAATGTGTATGTTTGGCCACTTATAGTGCATTACAACAATTTTCATTGAGGAAAAATGTCCAGTAATTGTGCGTATTTACGCACAGCTCTCCTCTGCCATCTCACACTCTCTCCCCCCCCCTCTCTCTCTCCCTCTCTCTCGCGCGATGGAAAAAAGTAGTTATATCGTAGTTTTGAGCCCTTGTCATTCAGAGGCTGTTCTCTCCCCCTCTCTCTCTCTCTCACTCCCTCAAATCTCCCAGCATGCATTGAGACTAATACATTTCGAGAATAAATATCAACCAAATCAGCCTAAATTGCCTAAAGTGTTAGATAGAAATAATGTTTCTGTTCACACAACATGCAATTCTCGAACATTTCAATATTGGCCAAAATATAACATAGAAATCCAAACACAACCCTATGTGAAACATATACAGTATGTACCCCAGGTGGTATATATATCCCTTGCAGATACAACATGATTTAGATAAGAGACAGCTGTAACACGGTTGTACTGTGATGTCCTGTGATGTCTGCTCCGCTCCAATAAGATTAGCCTTACTTCACATCTACTTTTACAATAAAAACACATTTATGCAATGACTTTACATAATGTAGGCTATATTTATGTGCATCATCCTACCTGTGCAGCAGGGGAGAGAAAACGATATCATTCTGGACAAACTTTCACCAATCTAATCTCATCATAACATAGGGATAGGCTATATTTTTTTAGCCAATGCCTTTAGAACATTCTTTTCACTTTGATATTGCTATAGTGTAGCGTATTTACATGCTTGCAGTATTTAAACTGCAGTTAGATTGGTTTGAGAAGCATAATAATATGGAATAATAGCCTATATATGGAGACAGACAGACGGGGATGAAAGGGAGGGGGGGAGCAGAGCGCTTGGCTTTCTGACCGGACTGGATCGCTCCATGGAATTGGAGCTTAAAAGGGAAGCTTGTGATTTGTTTACTGCACTTCCCCAATGAGCAGATTGTGCATCATTTTACGCTTAAAAGGCGTGGTTATAATGCTCAAGGCCACCTGTAGCGCCAACACCAAAATATCGAGTGCGCTGGTCCACACCCACTAATCTGCGCTGCGCCTGGCACTAAGCGCAGTTTTTAGGCCATTGCAACGATTGAGCCCATAGAATAGCACACTTTTGAGAGAAGAAAAGTGAAAGTTGAAAATGTTGCACTAACAAATATCATGCTTTGCATTATTGTGAGTCTCTTAATAAAAGGCCATCTGCCTCTGACACATTTGCTTATGCTATCAAATCCTGGGTAAATAATCATGTTTGATTTGATATTTGACATCCCTAAGATTTTAATTTTAGCAAACAGTTGAGTATACATTGTAATCCAAGAGCGCCCTGTTACAAAAGAACATATACAGAAGTTACAGACAGACAAGATTACAAAATTCACAATCAAAAACACGAGCATTCCTCCTGATGAGTGCTCTGTGAGTGCGCTTTGAAGGCTTCAAAGGAGACAAAGTGGTCCAATTTCAATGTGTTCTGAAGACTGTTCCATTTGTCTGGGGCATAATAAGAAAAGGCAGTCTTACCTTGCTCCGAGTGTTTGATGACTTATGTTGATATGGGTGAGGAGTGAGGACAGGTACAAGGGGAGCTTTCCGGTTAGAGCTTTATAGATGAACAATAAGCAGTGTTGCTCTCTTCGAACCGTCAGGGAGGGCCAACCCACCTTATTATATAAAGTGCAATGATGTGTACGAAAGCCGTCACCTGTGATGAAACGCAGAGCACTGTGATATACTGCGTCTAGCGGCTTCAAAATGGAGGGTGAGGCGTGCATATATAAAATGTCATCTGTAATCTGTAATCTCCCAGAGCGTCAGTGATCACTGCCCCATAGCCTGTGTCAGGACATCAAAAATGTCCATACCCAAAGGCCATGTCACCAAAAAACTCAATTTCAAAGACTTCTCGGAACAGGGTTTTGTACATGATCTATTTCATTCAGACCTAAATCGATTATCCTTAATCCCCGACCCAGAATTAGCTTTGAAACATTTTTCTCATATTTTCACCACTATCACCGATAAACACGCCCCCTATAAAAACTTTAGAGTAAAAAATCGCACGAGTCCCTGGTTCACAGATGAAGTTTCATCTGCCTTGCGACTCCGAGATTCCGCCTGGTCCATTGCCAGATCCACCGGCACCCCGACAGATTGGTCACATTTTAGGAAGCTATAGAACAATTGCATCAGTATAATCAGGAAAGCCAAATCCAATTATTACTTAACCTCTTTCACTAACGATCAAGGAAACACAGCCAGTTTTTGGAAAACCATTAAATCAATGAAAACCACGCCCACCTCCGCTCTCCCTCCTCAGATCAACGGTGAGAATGGAGTCATCTCGGACAAATTGCAGATATGTGATACATTTAATCAACACTTTGCATCTGCTAGTCATTTATTTGACAGGCATTCTGCCAGTTCTGCTCCCGTGACTCATACCCATGACCAAACGCGAATGCACGCGATCACACCACCCCCCTCCACCCTCATTGATAGTTTCTCATTTAGACAATTAGATAACCATGAAGTCCTCAAAACCCTCTCACATCTGAACATCAAGAAATCTAAAGGCGAGGATGACATAGCCCCATCTCTCCTACGCCTTAGTGCTCAGTTGATCTCCGCTCCGCTTGCCCACATCTTCAACTTGACATTCACTTCCGGTGAAATTCCATCTATTTGGAAAACTGCTCAGGTCACACCTCTGCTTAACTCATTGAGTGCCAGCCACTTTTGGAGAACGGACGCTCCCAGTGCCAGAGTTTCAGAGCGTTTTCAGTGATTTCTCGAGGCCCACAGAATATTGTGTGATATTACTATGTAAACACCGAACACGCCCAAAGAACGATGAGAGTCTATTGTATCATCAGCAAAAAAAAGTTTATTGATATCATTTTCCGTTCTTTAGTTATCAGCCATAGGTTGATTTCAGCAAAAACAGACGTTTCAGACTAGAAGCTGAGACAATCAGCCTTTTGTGAAATGAAACATTTCAAGCACATCACTGACTCTGAAGCTAATATTTTCTGATGTAGTGACACCTCAAAAATAATTTCCTTCAATAAAAGAGCGAAAACAAAGGAATTTTGTTTGGCAAAATAATATTTTTTAGCTGCAACCAGCAGCGCTGGCCCCTGCTGCGCAGACCCTACACTTTCTTGCTGGTCTTGATTTACTGCTGGTGGGCATCAGATATTCTAGCTTGTGTTTGCCAACCAATCTGTCCATCGAGCCTGCTGTCTGGGTCTGTCTGGGTCGGTGTTGTATGCTGCCCTGCGTGCCCCACCCCCCTCTACTGCAAACCCCTCCTCCGTGGGTGTGGCTCTGGTGGCTCTGGTGGCTCTCTGCTGCGGTTTGCTGTGCACTGAAAACCTAGCTTTTTCACAGCGTGCCGCGTGTATTTGTCACCGGCTCCCAGCGCTTCCAACTGAGAATAATAACAACTCCACAACTAATCATGTGGATGGGGCTATCGCAGCGGACACGGAGGGGCTCAATTGTGGCAGCAGATTGGCTGCTGCAGGCACAGCTAACGTTATGCTTCATGCATATCGATGCATACCGATGCGGTTTCCGTGCTTCTCTGTTTTTTTCCTCACCTTTCTCTAATCTGGAGAGCACTGTCGCCACCTAATGGGTCCGTAAAATAGCTTTTACACATTCAACATCCACCATACTTTCACAGGAGATGCATCTGGCTTTGATCCACGTCCCACCGCCAAAAAACGCATTTGACGCCGATCGACGTCATTGGCACTCTACGTTACTATTCGATTTGACGCCGATCGACGTCATTGGCACTCAATGAGTTAAAGTGACTGTTCTGCCTGTTTGATTGAATTTCACAAAACTGCGATTATCTCAGCTTTCACTCTCAGACAGCTGAAACCATGCTGTACTCAACGGCTAATATCTACATAACTACTAACTCTACAAACTAACTCTTTTAGACAGAGAAAGCACACATTCTATTAGTACTTTTCTGAACTTTGTGTTCACAAACTCCAAGCAACATAAAGAAAAGAAGTCGCACACTCAAAATCTCCTCTGCTGTGTTTTAATGGTTACACCAACATGTTTCGGCGAAAGTGCCTTCGTCAGGGTGCAGTACAACATAAGGAGGTGTGACCCTTTTTATAGGGCACACCTTCTCCAATCAGTTGCAGGTGAGACAATTACAAAAAGGGTTAAAACATATATGAATACAATAAGGTGCAGTTTTTCATTTCCAACAATCCAATGATCTGTTTTAGGAAAAAGCATTTTACAATTACAATATACAATCATTAATATTTTTTTAAATGTGATGCCAAACAAGGCATCTATTTAGGCAACAAAGTTGGCCTAATTGTCTCAATTTACACAGCAATTCAATAATAATTCAAAGAAACGGCCTCAGGTCATAATCAATATTTAAACCATTAGGAGAACGTGTATTTAGTTCATACATCCAGTATGCTTCTCTTCGTAACAGGTTACGTTCTAGATCTCCTCCTCTCCTAGACAGAAATACTTTTTCAATCCCCGTATAGCGAAGTGATGAGATAGAGTGATTAGCTTCCATGAAATGGACTGCAATGGGAGAGGTTTCATCTTTACGTCTAATAGCACTGCGATGTTCTGCAATTCTTTGCTTAAGTTGGCGTTTTGTTTGACCAACATACCCCTTTCCACAGGAGCAAACAAGTAAATATATCACTCCCTTTGTAGTACATGAAATAACTCCTCTAACAGGTATCTTCTTACCTGAATGTGGGTGTCGAAAGAATTGGTTTTTATTTGTGCTATTGCACTGTGCGCATGCACCACATTTATAATTACCATTAGGAATAGGAGTTAAGAGAGTTTGTGAGGACATAGGAGTAGGAGGAAGATCTGAAGCAGTACACATATCACTTAAATTGCGGCCCCTTTTAAAAACCACCAGAGGGGGCTCTTTATATAAGTGTTCAATATGTTTATCAGAATTCAAAATATGCCAGTGTTTCAAGATCACTCCTTTAAATTGTTCCGCACACTTAGTGTATTTAGTGCTGAAAACAATTACTTCTGACTTCTTTTTTGGACTAGGTTTTAGAAAATCTCTTCTGTTTTTTTGAGAGATTTTTAATTTAGCCTCTTCAAGAGTTTTCTTTTTATAGCCTCTTGTTTCAAATTTAGCCAACATTTTGGAAGAATTATGCTCAAAGTCAGTGTCTTTAGTGCAGATACGTTTCACACGACATAATTGGCTGTATGGCAGGCTCTTTTTCAAGGGAAGAGGATGGTGGCTGTCAGCCCTAAGTAATGTATTGCGGTCTGTTGGCTTGGTGTAAAGATCTGTATACAACTTGTTATCTTCCTTTATGATCCATAGATCAAGAAAATTTATTTTATTAACATCAAACTGCATAGTAAACTTAAGGTGAGGAGATAATTCATTTAGCAGGATGTGAAATTCATTCAGCTGTTCAGCCCCTCCTCCCCAAATGACCAACACATCATCAATGTAACGTTTCCACAGCAAAACATTTGAAAACAGGGGATGAGCACTCAGGCCCGGTGCTTCTTCAAATTCTCCCACATACAAGTTAGCAAAATTAGGAGCCATGGGAGAACCCATAGCAGTACCTTTAATTTGTAGAAAAAAATAATCCTCAAATCTAAAATAATTATGAAAAAGTACCAGCTCAGCCAGTTTCAAGATACATTTAATAGAAGGCTTTATGTTAGAATCTCTAGTCTTGGTCAAGGCATGTTCAAGTGCATCTAGTCCCCCACTGTGTGGAATATTGGAGTATAGACTTTCCACATCAAAAGTGACCAACAAAACTCCAAGCAGAAAAGAATCCTCGGCTCTTTTAAAATGAGCCAGAATCCTCAAAAAACGGCCTGGCAGAAGCTACCTACAGCAAAAAAAAAACGGCTGGCAGTCAATGTGTTAATTGATAATGGCGTCCCGCAAGGATCTATCTCCGGCCCAATCCTGTTCACCCTATACATAAATAATATTTACTCCCCCTCCGGTCACAGTTTTGTCCACTATTACGCCGACGATACAATTTTATATTGCTTCGGGCCCACTCCTGCACAGGCCGCTCCAAGTCTACAGACTGCCTTTGACACCTTCCAACGGTCTCTGCTTGATCTCAAACTAGTCCTAAATTCAAAGAAAACGAAATGGATGTCATTCTCAAGATCCCCTACTCCCAGCAACAATATTTACATCCGTACACTTAGATCAAGTTAATTCCTATAAATACCTCGGCATCTGGCTGGACTCAAAACTCTCTTTTCACACTCATATAGAATACCTTACAAAAAAGCTGAGGATAAAAATAGGTTTTCTGTAAAGGAAGAAATCCTGTTTCTCACTTTCTACTAGAAAATCTTTAGTACATTCATTAATAATGTCGGTTTTCGATTATGGAGACATTTTATATATGCACGCCTCACCCTCCATTTTGAAGCCGCTAGACGCAGTATATCACAGTGCTCTGCGTTTCATCACAGGTGACGGCTTTCGTACACATCATTGCACTTTATATAATAAGGTGGGCTGGCCCTCCCTGACGGTTCGAAGAGAGCAACACTGCTTATTGTTCATCTATAAAGCTCTAACCGGAAAGCTCCCCTTGTACCTGTCCTCACTCCTCACCCATATCAACATAAGTCATCAAACACTCGGAGCAAGGTAAGACTGCCTTTTCTTATTATGCCCCAGACAAATGGAACAGTCTTCAGAACACATTGAAATTGGACCACTTTGTCTCCTTTGAAGCCTTCAAAGCGCACTCACAGAGCACTCATCAGGAGGAATGCTCGTGTTTTTGATTGTGAATTTTGTAATCTTGTCTGTCTGTAACTTCTGTATATGTTCTTTTGTAACAGGGCGCTCTTGGAAATGAGAGCTTGCTCTCAAGTGCTTCCCTGTATAAATAAAGGCTAAATAAATAAATAAATAATAATACAAGTGATAGAGAAAATGTAAGTTCCAGTGGATTTATTTTATAATCAATAGCCATAAAACCGAAACACAGTTAAGTGAGTAATTATTAATTATAATTGCACACATGACACACTGATCTATACAGAAAGGCAAACAACCTATCATTTGATGTTTGAGTTGATCATCATTTTTCAACAAGCTAAGGATAAATGTGTTTTATCTTTCTTTGACTATGTTTTTTTAAATGATAGTTTCTTATGAATAATTTTCTTTTAATATTGATAATAATGATTGATTCTTATCAAACGAGAGGAATTGTGAGAGTAAAATTATTGATTGATTGCTTATTATAGACGACACTCAGTTGTATATAACTCTTTCCTCAGCTGACTATGCCCCCATAGAATCATTGTGCCAGTGCATTGATCAAATAAATAACTGGATGTGCCAGAATTTCCTACAGCTAAACAAAGACAAAAAGTGAGGTGATCGTCTTTGGCCCCAAAGAACAAAGGCTTAAAATCACCGTATGCCTTGAGTCTCTATCCCTGAAGCCTAAGGATCAAGTCAAAAATCTTGGAGTTATTATTGATTCCGATCTCAACTTTAACTCCCATATTAAGTCAATTAGAAAATCTGCTTTTTATCATCTTAAAAATATAATTAGGGGATATATGTCCAGACAGGATCTGGAAAAACTAATTCATGCCTTCATTTATAGTAGGTTAGACTACTATAGCCTTTTTTCTGGTCTCTCCAAAAAAGAACTTAGGCAACTTCAACTCATTCAGAATGCTGCTGCTAGAGTTCTAATGAAGACTAAGAAAGCTGATCATATCACTCCAGTTCTTAAGTCCTTACACTGGTTGCCAGTGTGTCATAGAATAGATTTTAAAATACTGTTATTAGTCTATAAATCACTTAATGGCCTAGGCCCAAAATACATAGCTGAATTGCTCCCACGCTACGGACCGTCTAGAACTCTTAGGTCAACAGGGTCCAGCTTATTAACTGTCCCTAGGATCAAATCAAATCATGGGAAGGCTGCATTTACCCACTATGCTTCTGCTAGCTGGAACAAATTGCCTGAAGACCTCAGATCTGCCCCAACCTTACTTACTTTTAAAAATAAACTAAAGACTTTTATGTTTACCGTCGCTTTTAACTGCTGACAGCTACTATGCAAACCCAATGAGTCCTCTATAAGTTTTTAGCTCTTTCTGCAACTGCTGCGCCTGTTGCTTAATGCTCTTTTTATACTCTTTTTTTTAAGTTTTGTTGTGATGCTTTTAAATGTCCATTTTATTCTCTTCTTTTCTTTTATTTTCCTGTCAACCATTTTATGTGCTTAATGAAGTTGCTTAATGCACTTTTTATACTCTTTTTTAAAGTTTTGTTGTGATGCTTTTAAATGTCCATTTTATTATCTTCTTTTCTTTTATTTTCCTGTCAACCATTTTATGTGAAGCATTTTGAATTGCCTCTGTGTATGAAATGTGCTATACAAATAAACTTGACTTGACTTGACTTATTAATTGGTTGTTGATCATTATCGACTCTGTTCCATAATGATCTATGGCTCTCTCCTAAGATGTCTTTTGTGGACTCTGCTCTCAAGATTCAAGATTCTTTTTATTTTTTTATTGTCACTCCGTAGTACAAGTATCACGTGTGAAATTCTTGTGCTGTAGGCTCCGTTACAACATAGTGCAAAAAATGGGCGTAGAACGCGTTGAGTTCGTCCGGCAGGGTGGGTGACGTGCTGGGGTTCTGTCGTTTCACCCCTTTGAAGTCTGTGGCAGCATGGAGTCCACTCCACAGGTGTCTGGGGTTGTTAGTGTCCAATTTTGACTGCAGCTGCTTTCCATAATCTCTCCGTGCTTTTTTTATTGCGGTTCGGAGGGCATATTGTGCCTGCTTGTATTGTTCTGGTGTACCAGAACTGAAGGCGGTGGTCCGGGCGTGAAGGGCAGCCTGGACATCACTGTTGACCCAGGGCTTCTGATTTGGCATTATTTTGATTCTCTTTGTTGGGACTATATCCTCGGTGCACTTCCTTATGAAGCATGACACCGTCTCTGCATATTCGCCCAGGTCTCCTGCAGCCTTGAACTCCTCCTTGAACTTGGTCAAAGCAATCCCTCAGGATGTCGTCTGATTGGTCTGACCAGCAGTGGGCGGTTCGGAATGCTGGGGGCTGTTTTTTGAGTTTTTGTTGGTACCTGGGTATGAGTAGGATGGAGGCGTGGCCGATTTGCCGAAGGGGGGGCGGGGTATGGCCTTGTAACCATGGCGGATGTTTGTGTAATATTGATCCAGTGTGTTTTTGCCTCGGGTGTGGAAGTGGATGTGCTGGTGAAGCGTGGGCATTCTCCCTCTCAGGTTTGCCCTGTTAAAGTCCCCAGCCACTACCAGCGCCATTTCTGGTTGTTTTGTCTCTTGTGCACTAATCGCACGTTGCAACTCCTTCAGTGTGATAGTGACATTCGCCTGGGGAGGTATGTACACACCAATGACGGTGACTGATGTAAACTCCCTCGGGCTGTAGTGCGGTACGCATTGCAACATTACATACTCCAGGTCTGCTGAGCAGTATTTCCCAATGTTAGTGATGTTTACACACCAGTTTTCATTTATCATTAGACAAACACCTCCGCCTTTTTTCTTATCGGATCGTTCTGCGTCTCTGTCTCCTCTGTGGACGCTGAAACCTGGTATAGTGATGGCATGGTCCGTTGTCTCAGGTGTGAGCCAGGTTTCAGTCAGACACAGAACGTTACAGCGCGCTATGTCTTTTTGGAATTTTGCTCGCGCTCTCAGCTCGCACATTTTATTCTCTAGTGATTGTACATTCGCTAGGAGGACGCTGGGTAACGGTGGCTTGTTAGCGCGTCTCCTTAGGCAGGCGAGTATTCCTCCTCTTCTTCCTCTTTTCCGTTGATGTTGTCACGACAAACAGAAGAACCCAACCAGACATGGACACAAGTTAGATGCCAAAACTGAGATTGTCTTTTAACACTAGAAGGGCCGTCAAAGGGGTCACGTGACCCCTGTGAGTTAAAATAAAATATATCTTTGCACTCGATCGAGTTCCGAATCCCTACTTTCTTGACTTTACAATATGTCTGTTGTACGACCCTGTGTTCATACATTTTCAAAATCAGACCGATATCATGCGCTATCTACGCTTTGATGACAAGAGCACAAGGGCTGCCGGCCTTGTGGAGGACACATTTGCCATGATAGCAGAGACACCTCCCCTCTCCCCGGCCAGTACATTTAGCATTTGAATAGAATTAATTTCGCATTTGAATAGAATTGACAGGGAGACTCCACACAAGAGGTGCAAATGCACAGCCTCTCATTCAAATGACTAGGGGTCAGTCAACCCCTCTTCTGGCCCTTGTGGTAGGTAAAAATGTCCCGGCTTTGCTAGTGGAAGTTAGAGCAGTCAGAGGAGCAGAAAAATTACTGTAGTTACCTACGAAGCGCCGATAGAAATTGGCGAAGCCCAGAAACCTTTGCAGCTGTTTGCGTGTAGTAGGTTCGGGCCAATCCGCCACAGCACACACTTTAGCAGGATCCATGCGCAGCTCCCCCTCGGCGATGATGAACCCCAGGTACGTGGTGGATGGCACGTGAAACTCACACTTCTCTGCCTTCACGAACAGTTGGTTTTCCAAGAGTCTCTGTAACACCTGGCGGACATGCTGGACATGGTCATGAAGGCTCTTAGAGAAAATCAGAATGTCATCTAAATAAACAAAAACAAATTTGTTTAACATGTCTCTCAAAACATCATTAACCATAGCTTGGAACACAGCCAGGGCATTGGTGAGCCCGAAAGTAGGGTGACCATACGTCCTCTTTTGCCCGGACATGTCCTCTTTTCACGTCCTGTCCGGGGTGTCCGGGGGGGGTTTATTAATTATTGAAAATGTCCGGGTTTTCACAGGACCATTAGGCATAACGGTGCCTGGCGCTTTAAATAGTACTCTGTTGCGTGTGACGTAATCCCTGAGAGGCTGCCTCCCTTGTGGGCGGCTCTTGTGTCACTCACTCACAAACACAGAGAGCTGACATCGGAGCAGCACTGGCTCCGAGCCTCCTACTACAAAATGCCGAAGCGTAAGTGTGAATTAAGATTCCCCACTTACCGTCCTGGTCGGGACAAATGGGAGGCGGAGTGCACTGTGTGCAAAGCTATGTGTCCCTTTCAAATAAAAGTGCGGGGGATCTGAAAGCTCACATGGACACAGACAAACATAAGAAAGCTGTGCGGGGGGAGAGTTTGTCTACAAAATTAACGGACCCGGGAAAACGGAGGATTTGCATTTCATACTGTGAAACACCACAACAGCTACAGGTCCATGGATTGCACTATAGTGCCTTGAAGTAATATTGATAGTATTATATTAATATTGAAGTGGCCTAATTTTTGTTTTGCTACGGTTTTATTATTTACATTATTACATTGACAATATTGAGATATTTTGTTAAAATATTTTCTAATACAGAAGAGGTATTATTTATAACATTATTTCATATTTTTGTATTTATTTTTCCAGTAAGACTTGAAAAGAGTATTTTTTTTGTATTATAGGCTATATAATAAAGTATCTTGAGGCGGAGCCGAGTGTCCTCCTTTTGGAAATCAAAATTTGGTCACCCTACCCGAAAGGCATTACCAGATACTCAAAATGGCCGCTGGGAGTGTTGAATGCCGTCTTCCACTCATCTCCTTCATGGATACGCACCAGATGGTAGGCGTTGCGTAGGTCCAGCTTCGTGAAGATTGTAGCCCCATGTAGCGGTTCCCCAGCCGAGCTGATGAGGGGAAGAGGATACCGGTTCTTGATGGTGATGTCATTCAACCCCCGGAAGTCAATGCAGGGCCGTAGGCCACCATCCTTCTTAGCTACAAAGAAAAATCCTGCTCCCACTGGTGAAGAAGAAGGACGGATCAACCCAGCCGCTAGTGATGTCTGGATGTATTCCTCCATAGCCACACATTCAGGACGGGAGAGGTTATACAACCGACTACCAGGCAAGGTTGCGCCGGGCTTTAGTCTTACGGCACAGTCATACGGTCGATGAGGTGGAAGAGTGAGAGCTCGATGCTTGCTGAAAACCTCCCCCAGGTTATGATACACAGCAGGTACTAACGTCAGGTCCGGTGGAGGAGAAGGAGAGGGCAAACAAATAGCATCAGAGACCAAAGCAGATTTTAGACAATTGGCATGACAAAAAGAGCTCCAACTCCTTATAATACCTGCTCCCCAGTCAATGTGAGGGTTATGTTTCAATAACCAGGGAAGACCCAGAAGCAAACGGGTGCCAGAAAGCTCTCCTACCAGGAAACTGATCATCTCCTGATGATTACCAGACAGGTGGAGGGCCACAGGCACAGTCTTCTTGGTTACAGTAAATAACAGTTCTCCATTAACAGCATTAACCTCTGTGAGTCTCTACATCAACAAGGGTAAGGTTAAGCAGTTCTACCACAGAAAAATCCATAAAACTTTCACCCGCCCCAGAGTCAATATAAGCAGGAAAAGAATGAACTTTACCTTTCCAGACTATAGAAGTCTGTAGCTGTGGTAGTGGAGAGGAGGAGTGGCAAGAGGTCTGGCCCATCTGTAACCTCCTTTTTACAGAGGACAGAGCGTCCAGGTCGTTTCCTGGACGCATAGCACAATCATTTATATAATGCCCTGCTTTCCCGCAGTAAAAGCAGGAATTATCGCGTCTCCGATTGGCAATGCGCAGCTTTTCCATTTGCATGGGCTCTGACTCGGGCATCTCCGGAAGCTGTCGGGCATCTCCGGAGGTTTTCGGAGCTCGAGACGGAAATGAAAAAACCGTGTAGGAGACCGGCGAGAGGAAAAAGTGGAGCGGGCGCTTGATCTCTCCCTCCGACGTTCACGGAGCCTGGCCAACCCCTGGCGAAGCGACATGAGTCGTTTGGAGGCCTCGTTACCCTTAACGGGGTGATCAAAAACTCTCCTCATGCTGTCGGTGAAAGCATTGTAAGAGCGACACTCACGGAGTTGATTTTCCCACACTGGCCGTGCCCAGTCCAGCGCCCTCCCCTTTAGGCTGCCGATAAGGAAGGCTATGCAGGAACGATCCGTAAGATACGCCCTGGGTTGTAGCTCGAACACCAAAGCACACTGGAGGAGAAAGGAGTGTCGTGTTTTAAATGCATCGAGAGAAGAAGGAATGAACCACAGAAACATGATGTCTATTTAAAGTATTTGTTTTATTTGCAGAATGTGATATCTGACATGGCTCTCTGGTAGAGTCATGGAGAAAGATGGTCTTGAGCGTGTTCTCTGACCTCTAAACCTCTGAACCTCTGTATTTAAAAACTTTCTAAATTGAGCCTCCTCCTCCTCTCAGCCTGTCCTATGCCACTCTCTCATCCAATCAGCTCCTTTCCTAAATGAGTGTGTGCTCTCTGAGAAGCTGCTTCAGTGTGTCACCTGTCAATCAAACCCCCATCTGACAGCTGTCTCTTTCATCTTTGAAAGGGCTCCCTGCTTCCCTGCTTAGATGTCCCCACCAAATGGTGTTATCTGTTTTTACGATGGCCTGAAGGGTTATTTCCCTCAGTATCCCCACTATCTCCTCTCAGTATCACAACAGAATGCGTGCATGTGACTGTTTGAGAGCATTTGAGCATGTGCGTTCATCCTCTCATAAACAGAGCCATTGTTGCTCCTGTGTGTGCGTACCCCCTAAACTGTACTTTTGTGTGTAAATCTCCTAGTCACACCCTGATGCTAATCTAACCCCCTCTGCTAAATCCTATGTGTTTCTGTGTGTCCCTCCTGAGGCTATCAATTTTATTGCTTCTCTCCCTACTTCAAAGAGAGCCTGCCTTAACCTGCCTGCCCCATTTGTTTCACCATGGCCTGAACTTAGTTAATTCCTCTATACTTACCACTGTTTAGTTAACACTACACTTCATAACTGCACTCCTCTCTTAATGATAAAATATAAGATAATATAAAATATTAAAGGGTCAATGGGCCATATACCACACAGCCCCCCTTGCTAATGTACTACTACATTAGCACAAAAAGCAAAAGCCACATTTTTATCATTAAGTTTCTGTCTGATACTAGCCTGCTAACAACCCTTAGCCAATTCTAACCCTATTTAAATTCCTATTTTAAATCCTATAATTTTGGTCAGCTAATTTAGCTATTTTTTCTATTTAAAAATCCTGTAGCACATTATCTATGGTTATTTTAGACTAGACACTCTAAACTACATCCTGGATAAAATCAAATTCAACTATATTCAGTCTGAAGCTGGAACAATTTTCATACAGCTCAAACCCACTGGTCCCTATCGTTGCATCGGCGCTGTTTCTAGGCCGAACGCCTGGCGCAGCTCAAATCAGTGGGCGTGGACCAGCGCACTTGATATCGTCGTGCTGGCGCTAGACGCAGCCTCAACCATTACAACCACGCCTTTTAAGCGTAAAATTATGCACTGTCATGCTCATTGGATAACTGCAATAAACAAATCGCACGCTTGCCTTTTTAGCTCCAATTCCAGTGATCCCGCAAAACCAGACGAAAGCCAAACGCTCTGCCCCCCCCCCTCCCTTCATCCAGTCTGTCTGTCTGCATTATAGGCTATTATTCCATATTATTATGCTTCTCAAACCAATCTAACTGCAGTTTCAATACTGCAAGCATGTAAATACGCTACACTATAGCAAGATCAAAGTGAAAATAATGTTCTAAATGCATCAGCTAGAAAAATATAGCCTATTAGATTGGTGAAAGTTTGTCCAGAAAGATATCATTTTCTCTCGCCTGCTGCAGGAAGGATGATGCACATAAATATAGCCTACATTATGTAAAGTCATTGCATAAATGTGTTTTTATTGTAAAACTAAATGTGGAGTAGGGCCAAGTTATTGGAGCGGACATCACAGTATAGCAGATGACAGTAGAAGCTTCCGAAGCGCGTTCCGCTGTCACTTATCTAAATGACGTTAAATCCACACAGGGTATATATAGGCTCAAGAGGACATATATGTTTCACATAGGGTGGTGTTTCATTTCGATGTTTTATTTGGTCCAATATTGAAATGTTCTACAATTGCAGGTTGTCTTACCATTACACATTATTTTAGATCTACCTTTTATATCTATTTCGGCTCATTTGGTTGCTATTTAGTAGCGAAATGGAGGACCCAATTGCATGCTGGGACAGGGACATTCACAGGCAGTAAACTTACAACTGCTATTTCCTATGGGAAGCTGGGTGCTGCTATGTGTTGTGTCTGTCTAGCGAGGGAGTCAGAGAGAGAGAAGGGTGACAGAGAAGCGGCAGAAGAGCACTGGCGCACTGAATAGGCCTGGTTTCAGAGAGAGACAGAGAAGGGTGACAGGGGAGAGGCAGCAGAAGAGCACTGGCGCACTGAATAGGCCTGGTTTTCAAAGGCGCAAAGCGCTAAATTTACGGCAGGTGCGAAGATAGCAGTACGCCGAGATTTAAGGCCGACACGCCCACTTTGGCCCATTCTGGGACTGCGCCACGCCCATTCGGCCTAAAGCGCATTTGGCAGCCTAAAGCCATATTGATATCGTCCCAAAACAGGCGCAAGGCACGTTTTTTTGCGTTTAAGGCCCGTTTTAGCGCCGAAGGCTTGTGGGAGAATAGGGCCCACTATCTCTTGGTCTAAAACCACCTCGAGGAGGTGTAAAAAGAGAAGAGCATAGTTTCAAATCTCAACACAACAGAAAAAAGCAGCTTCATCCTTATTTTGATCAGGACGAGGACACTTATTAATTAGCAATTGCCATTATCAACTAATTTGACGACCACCCGCCAATTCGGTCGGCAGATGCAGCCCTATGATTTTGACTATACATTTATTTCCCCAACCTAAAGTTGCAGCAGTAACAATAAACTAATATTTATCTAAGTATTATATAGCTCTCTTATTGTGTAGCAAGTAATGCAAATTGAAGTTATTCAAAACACAGAAATACAACATCAGAGAACATTCCATTACTGTTCTACACACTCTATCATAAGATAACCAATCTACATTCCACTGAGCATCTAATATTCCATTTCACTTCTAACCATACTCAAAAGATATACTAAATCATTATCATAAGAATAGACATCTGTAACATCATCAAACATCTGAAATCATCGAGTAACCTAACACCTATCATTTAGTATCGCTTATCCATTCTGTTACTAATTTATATATATATTCTTTCAAGCATGCACCAACATCTTTATAATCTCCTATTCCAATCATTCTCCAACATTTCTTCATCATGAAAATCAAAAGACAGATACATACATCAATCAAAACTATAAGCTTCTATTAACTCAGTCTATCCAGAACCAACACACAAACATCATTATAATCAAGAATACAGATATAACATATCAACAATCAAGAATAATACATTTTCTCATTTTTATTAGACACCCCCCTTTCAACTTATCTTATATCTAATAATACCCCATTATCCACGCTTCTGAGGAAGAAATATGTTAACACACAATCCAAACAACTGTCAACAGACCCTCTATCATTCTAAGCATCTTAAATATTTATTGCTCTCCCATTTTCTTCTTGGATATCAAACCACCTCGACTCGCTCCATCTTCACATTAAAGCCGCGCAAGTAGCCTTCTTTATACTTACCAACCGGTCTTAAGATCACGAATGTATACGCATGTATTCTTCTTTTGGCATCCGCCCGCATAGTTTACAGTCCACGTGTCTCTTTGTTATGTATGTATGTATGTAGTATATGTTTTGGTGCATTGGGCTTTCTAGGGGCAACTCCCTCTCTTGGCTCTGCTCCCTCTTTTCCAGGCTTGTACAGACTGCAGTGCACCCCTCTGCATACATGGCTCACTCTGGGCACCAATCATCTCCTCCGCTTCCCGTTTGGCTCCAAATGCCTCTCCTTTTACATCTCTCTCGTCCAGACACTCTCTCTCCCTCTGATTCCATTAAACCCCTGAAACACACTTTACAAGAACAACATCCTACATCCTAACCACCTGTTAAACTAGACTCAGAAATATGTATATTACAAACAGTCAATCTATCAATCCTAAACTTTCAATGTCCTGTTGACCATCAGACTATTTGAAATATCTATATTCTCTTTGTAAAGATTTTAATCATACGTGGGAGACTCCAACCATCAAACTATATTTACCTCTCATATTTCACATTATCACTGGTGTAATTCCTCAACCATTTAATTTATAACATTATCATAACTTCCCTTTAGATTAACCTCTTACCATACATTACCCCTTCACTTCCTCATTTGATCATAGGGTTTCCCTTGAAATCTCCATCCATTATGCCGTCATATCATCACATCCCATAACCTATTTCCTATTGGACAAAAAGAAGAAGCACACACACACAAAACAACACCCAAAAATCCAATACAAACACCACTTGACATTTATATACATAATTAACTTACCATCTCTCACTAAAATGATTAATACTTATACTTACCCAACACTCAAAGCAACCTAATGTTTTTGTGATCAGAATGTCACCAAGATACCTCTCCAGTAGACTCCCCAGTCTATTCTCTCTCCTCTCGGTTTGTCCGATATCAACATTGGTTTTCCTGCCAACTATTGTTTTCCTGTAAACTGAAACAAAACATCTCCCACAACCACAAAGACCCCACAGCTCAAAAGAACCCAATCTTCATAACATAAATGACAACCAATGAACCAAATCATAATTGAGTCTCCCAAATTTAATATAATTACATTAAATAATGGATTGATGTGTCATCTTCTCGTCATAGTAGACTATTCACATTAAAATCAGCCATTGCATGCACTCAATGACAGACTTTAACAGAATGTACTGCTAATCTATCATTTCAAGTTGTCAAACCCCTTTAATCTATGCATCAACCCAAACATATGACACTCTTGTTACACCTTCAATTTCTATCCATGCTTCATAGTTATCCATGTTCATATCCACCTTGATGTTCTTCCATTTTTTCCCTTTACCTGGGCCGGGCCCTCAAAAATAATCATCATTAGATGCTTGTACATACTTACCAATCACCACAACTCTAGAATTAGTATTATTTCATACCCCCCTTGTTCCTTCTCTAATGTCATAAAAATTCTCCAAAAACCTCTATTCAAACAAATTGAACCATTAATTATGTACTCAGAACTCTCAGTTTGCATTGTTGCATATTACCTGCTTTTTTCACTATTTTTCACTCATTTTCTTATTATTTTTTCTCCCAACTTTAAACAATCCACTCATTCACACTGAAAAAGATACCATACAAACAAAATCCCACTCATTTACTCCACTCATTATATGATAAGACACACACTCTTTTTGTACTATGCCTCAAAATAACTCTCTGCATTTGCACAGCATATGTTCCACATACTCCCTGGAATATGAATACTATCAATTTTCTATCGCCAACCATCCTCTGACCCTCTTTAATTACCATTCTATAAACCATGACATCACAAATCATAAATCATCCTTCCCATTTCTTCAACATACCCTCGCCTTCATCCAAAATGCTTCTCATTACTAACTCCCCCAAACATATTCTCTCTCTGAAACCATCTGAGACATGTCCAAATAATACACCAACAACCCACTCAGATCCTATCTGTATCCTCCCATAACTAAATGCATTCACACTTATCAACAATAACATCATCCTCTATCAGTCATCCACCCATCACTCATGCAGTAAGAATCCTATCTATCTCAAACATCACACTCAAATCAACTCAAATATACTGAAACTTATAGCATGCAAAATCAGCCATTCACACCCCCATGTAATAATCCTCCTCATTATGTTCTATCATACTGCAATCCCCCAAACTCATCCCCCTCATCCAACATCAAAGATCAGCTTATGTAACACTCCTTAACTAAACCACATCATTAGCTTACACTGAAATCCCCATAACACTTTAATATCTAACTCCAGCCATCTGATTTTTTTTATTTTCAAACTACAAAAGTTCACACAACAACATCCATTCAACCCACTATACACCAGACTCATCCCCCAGCCACATACATAAGTAATATCAGAGACGCTGCTTCTTAATACACAAATCCCCTTAATCCCCTCATTAAATCTATAACTAGCCAAAAGCTTTCTAAAGGCCCTCTTCGCTTATTTCTTGTTGTTCAAAAACTAAACCCCATCACCTATCATTGTTATGTCAACATTCGATACATAAGTCAGCAGCAACTTTATCTTATGTACTCTCCCCTATACTAACCCCAATTTACTTTGAGATGTCAACTTTTAAGAAATCACATCTCTCTAAACAACCTCCTAAATACAGTTATCTCCCCCCTAATAACCTACTTCAATCATTACACAAATTTGGATTTCATCAATACTCTATCAGCTGTAACTTACCTAATTACTCAACCAGCAAATCACACTTTACACTGCATTAAAACTAACACTATCAACTATAAACCCCACTCTTGAGTCCTCAAATGATATATACTGAAATAATTTGCCAAAACCACAACACTAATGGGAGGCCGTAAAAATCCAAATCAAAAACAGAATTTATGATCTAAAAAATCCCCACAACTGCCCATCTTTATAATATAACTCAGAAACTAGTTCAGTGTACTATATATTACCTGTGTTTGCATCTATGTATCTCCTCATAAATATAATACAATTCATCTTCAGTCAGTCTATAGGAAGATACACAGCAGACTTCTCAAATTTCCCCATAATTATTTTTTGTCATTTTTAATTGCAATAAAACTTTCAAACCATATGGATAGTAGAGCCATATTTTCAAGTTTACAACTCATTGCCAACTGACAGCATCACTAACATCAAGATTTCATTGTGCCTTTTTCTCTTTTTCAGGGGAGGGACCAGTTCCCCTATCAGGTAATCATTGGGGAGGGAGGAAACCCCATACCTTCATAACTGCTGAGGGGAGCATTTTCTTTTCAGCTTTACAATATTTCTGTCTTTTGGCGTACTTTAAAATGCAGCTCTAGATTCCATTATGTTCCATTCGGTCTCATTGACTTCCTCACAATGCACATAAACCCCCAATTAATCATCCACCTGTGTATCCACCTGTGATTCCTGTGTAATCAATGTGATGTAGAAACATAATATTTTATCACCTGTGATCAAAAAGTTAATATACTGATGAGGTTAACTTTATCATTCCCAAGAAAATTTGCTTCCCCCTATTGTAGTCATATAATAACTATTTATGTATGATGCATAACATAAAATGAATGACTCTGACACACAAGCTGTGTTTAACTCCTTAGTATTGCCTTAGTCCGGTATGTTACAACATGACTTCAATAACACTGATTCATCCGGGTCTCCCCAGCCAAGCTGTGGGATAGATGATAGCATCGATCTAACCAGACCCCATAACAATTTTAATATGATCACATCTATAATTTACACTCCACCCCTCTGGTTTCCCACACTAATGCTTCTATCAAAAAGCCACAAAAATAATTTATCTTTTTAATCAATAGAGCCTCCCTATTCGTGAAGTAGTCAAATAGCAAACACCTGTAGGGTTCATTAGGTATTATTATACTATAGGCAGATATTAATTTCACACACTCAGGTGTGACAATCATTGGGACTTTACTCTTTACTTTGTTCTACAGAAGCAATCAAGTAATTCAAATTGCTCAATTGGATTGACTTAAACATCAAATATCAAATCATGTATGCCAAAAACCCCATCTCAGTATATCTGACTAATTAACTCTTTTGATGACATCGTTTTCCCCTTTTTAACCATTAAACTATCTCTCATCCTATGACTATTCTTAACCCCCCAAAACATCCTGAACGCTCAAGTAATCACTAAGGTTGCTGGTTCAACTCCATCCAAATATCTTGATGCAATCTCTATTCGCAAACCCCTATCAATATTTCAACATGCATCATCAATTAACTCCCATTCAGTATAACTCCAATCAACTTCTATCCACAACCAAGAATGAATCAAAGCTACAGATTCTTTGGCACATCAAATAAACACCCCCATCCATCAAAACAGCCTAATAAATGATTTCCCAATCACTCAATTTAAACTGGAGCTCTTATATAGGCTACTGATTATCAAACCTCAGTTAATGTTATCGCTAGCCTAAATAATTTCATATACCATCTATCTGTGTTTCATACTCTGTTAGCTAACCCAAAATACCATCACTCCCCCCAGGAAGACAAACTCACTTCAACATGAACACACCCACACACACAAAGAATTTACAACCTAATCACCAATGCTTATCCTCTGCAATCGCCCCTTAGCTCATTCACCTCAATATACAGCATTCTTCGCTCATTCCGTTCCAGCAATAAAGCAACTGATCCAACCATTCAATACTGAACGTTCTTTCACACCAACATCTATAACCCCAATAGCAAGCAACTAATTCACTTCACAACTAACACAGAGCAGAGTAATTCATTTATCAATCTATCAATTTCTCCCCACTCCTTCACTTTTGACTGACTCACGCTAACTAACGCACACATATGCCCTCTCGCTCTCTCTGGCTCCCCCACTCACTCACTCGCTGCGTTATATCAGTAACACCTCCTATAAACTCCTCTTCATGTGTGGTGTGTGAGTCAAGGATCACACTGTGAACTGATCACTCGTTTTAATAGCAAGAGCTGCATGCAGATGTGATATCGATCTGGCTATTTAAATTTAAAAATAGACTATAACTTTTATGTTTACCGTCGCTTTTAACTGCTGACAGCTACTATGCAAACCCAATGAGTCCTCTATAAGTTTAGCTCTTTCTGCAACTGCCGCGCCTGTTGCTTATTGCACTTTTCATACTCTTTTTTTAAGTTGTGTTGTGATGCTTTTAAATATCCGTTTTACTCTCTTCTTTTCTTTTCTTTTCCTGTCAACCATTTTATGTGAAGCACTTTGAATTGCCTCTGTGTATGAAATGTGCTATACAACTAAACTTGACTTGACTACACGCTACCCGCTACCCGTACTCCAACACACAGGCACCGCTAGAGGCACGCTGATAGCATGTAAACACTACGGCAGCTCACAGTAGACAAACATAACATGCGATTATCAAATCACCTCCCATTCTCTTAAATGGCTCCGCACATTATTATCCTACTTCCCTAACACTAAATAAGATTCTTCAATGTAATACTATTAATCTTTACCAATAATCTTCCCAAATCGTAGCTTACAATAACTAACAACCACTAATCCTAGGCTCCTGATTGCTGATTGGCCAAATCTACTTCCTGCTCCACGCTGCAAAGCACTCTGGGTATTGTAGTTTCAATGTCATATCCTGGTATGAACTGTAGTCAAATGCTATGTTCCCACCGTTAAGACGTATGCCACGCTGTTTACAACTCTGCCCTAGTTTGCAAATGTACTTTCTCCCCATCTAGAAACAGAAGCTCCACTAATCATTTTAATTATTAATACCAGCCTATGTGCATCTCACTAAAATACACAGATATTTGCCCACTGATTTTCAGACCCACTACAGCTATAGGAAAAACCCCTATTTAAGCTATATATTGCAGTATACTACTCCCTGCTGCATAGATTATTAACTCATTCACTGCCAATATCTGACTGGCATTTTTGGCACAGGCCAAGTATTTCCATAATGTTTGGTCATCTTTCAAGACCCACAGTAAATTCTGTACTAGGACTACAGTGATGTCCAATACCTCGAAATGAAGATCTAAGTCTCTACTTTCACCCCCAAAAAGAAAGTTAGCTTTTAGCATGTTCTGTACTCTACTTATAACCCTTTTTATACACCCCATGTTCACCAAAAAAGCCTGTCTGGGAAGAGAAAAGGGAGAAAAAAGCATTTTTGTAAAAGGGCACAATCTCAGGCATAACTCACTCTCAATTCTTTTATTTTGAACTGTATTGACATCAGACATGTAAATATTATTCGTTAGGACACAAATGACAAAAAAAAAAAATATATATATATATATACACATGAAGTGCTTTTTTTTTACATTCAACAATAGTTTACTCGGTGTGAGTGTGCAGACAGACAGACAGACAGACAGACACACCGACAGACAGACAGACAGACAGACACACACACACACACACACACACACACACACACACGATCCCCCTTTTAGATTTCTAACCCAACATAGGATAAGCAATAACCACGCCCTGTGGCGCTGGGATTGGCCAGGAGCAACACTGGAGGGCACGCAGCCCAGCGATTTCATGAACCAACTGAAGAGCTCTTGAGAAGGACAGCGGGCTGCTGTGAGTGCCTTCTGCCCGCTGCTGCCTAGCTGTTCCTGTGTTTATTTTTGATTTGTTCTGGTACACCCGTCCTCGTCCATGTCTCCCTGTCATATCAACTCTGCTATTTGATCGTTCCCGTTTTCCCCTCGGCTATTCAACACGTCCTCACCGCCCTCGCAAACTGATCGATCATTTCCTCATTCCTCCGATGATCAACACATCTCTTGATTACTTTCTCCCGTTTTCTCCTGGCTGGCACAGAGGAAGGCGACTCCAGCTCGTGCAGCGCGCCGAGGGCGTTTCAATGGCGTTTCTCCTGTCTGCACAAGGAAGCGTTACCCGTTCTCTGCTTTTCCTCTTGCTCAATTTCAAAACAACAGCTGCGGTATGTGTTTGATCGCGTGCTGTCGGCTACCCTTTGAAGGCAGGGACCTGTGTCTGTGTCACAGGCTGGGCAAGTGTTTGCTGCAGGCGCTGCACCAATAAAAACAAAAACACGTCAAACACGTCCTTGGCGGGGAAGGCCATTGCTGATATTCAGTCAATTCAGTCTTTGGCGGTGAATGAGTTAAGCTAAAACGATAAGACATCCCTCTTCTTCTATGTCATAGATAACCGCATTGAATATGTTTAATGGTCACTGTTGGAAGTTGATTTAAAATAAAAACAACTTACTGTAATTAGCTTATTTATTACCACCACCGTACTGAGCAAACACCCTAACAGCCCTCACCATCTGGCCCTCTACGGCATCCCTGAAAGTTTCCCATTTGACCAAAGCAAACAGAGTCTACAGTCATTTAATCATTATTCTAATACAATATCCCTATACATTCCTATTTGATAGTATCATTAAACACAGCCCTTAGAAGAATATTCCCCACTCGCAGAAATCACCATAACTTTTCTTGCAGTCTACTTTCCCCTATTTTATTTCGTATTACTTAAGACCGACTGCAGAGTGGCCTACTACGGTGGCTGTCTCACTTATATCTAATAACCTACTTCCCTACTTCCGTGTTTTGACTAAACATGTGACTGAATGGGACCAATAAAAATGAAGAATGACCTCAGCAGTTGTTGCATTTGCCCTCTGGCACACTGTAATCTATCAGTTATTAAATGATATCCACACGAGCAGCCATCTTGAAGTCAGACAAAGTCACGTTAACTCTCGCGAGACTTGACACTAAACTACGGTGTCCTGTATAGCACATTCCATTTTAGCTTCGCATGAATCAGGATGTTACAGCAGTAACCCCAGAAAGTTGAATTCAGCAGTGTATTATAAACCTGTATATAAGTAACTAAACCCAAACATAAACTGTTGTATACGTGGCCTAACTACACAACTAGACATTAATCAAAAGACTTCAGTTTAAGTCTTATGCCTTAATTGACATATGGTGTATTCATTGTCTCTGTTTTCTGCAACTGACCAAACGGACAACAACCTGAACACACATGCAGCGGTATCTTATCTAGCAGTCTCGCTGACTGCCTGATTTACCAAGATAACTGACTATTCATAGCCTGTAACCTCCACTAGGTGACATAGCGTCTCTGCCAACATGTAGTGTAAACATCACATTTAATTTCCACTTTCAACCTCAAAGAATAACCGCCGCACACAGAGCTTGTGACGGAAACCTCTCTTTTCCCTCTCCTAGCTAAGTTAATGATGTCACAAATTTGTATAGAGCTCCAGGTAGGCTTATCGAGTGGACTACAACTTACACACACACTTCTTGATTAGACAACTAATTCAACACCAATCAGGCACCCAATCGACTTTATAAATGAATATTCACGGATCATTGCACACGTACAAATCATCATATAGGCTACCACTTCAGCCTAACGTTCCCACTATAGGCTACTCCGAACAATCTAGCAGCCTACACATAAGCCACATTCCTATAGGCTACCACACTCCACAGCCTCTCTCTCAAGACGCAAACCAGCCATCTCATCTCCGCACGCAAGCTTTAGCCTATCTGTAAAATCCATCTTTGACCAATATTTATTCAGCTTGATAAATGACCATTCCCCAGAAATCCTCATTCACACACTAAAGTCATTCTTTTTCACTATGACAAAATATGAATGAAACTAATCGGAAGTAGCTTAATGCATCTCACACCCGCTCAACTCAGACTCCGCACAGCAGTCCCATATCCTGCCCAACCTTTCCTGACAATAAATCAAACAAACAAACACACACACAAAGTCCTATAAGTCCCCCGCGTAACTCATCATTTAATAGATTACTCCCATATGCCTATTTTATTCCAATCCACTCTTATTCTTACTTAGATTGGCTATTTGAGGTCTGCTTGTTCACGCTTTGTTAAAATAATACACACAGACGCTCCTTCGATCACACAGCCGCGCACGCACACCATCACAGCTGTTCCATCCAGAATCACAATAGACGTTCATGCGCCACGTCACCACGCTCCATGCTCCACACACCAGTCAGTCCACGTCTAGGTACATATGCGTAAATATATATATATATATATAGCCTCTATTCTCCCATAGGCCTATAAGAATGACAAATATAGCGCTATTCTATGCGCTGGCCAATCATATATTAATTATCTAGTCATTTTATAATCAGTTTCCTATCAATCCGGTCACCACATATTATAAACCCATTTATTTATATTCTAGCAAGATCCCACGCTAAACTTATAGGCTACTCTGCTTATTTAGAAAATCCCCAAAGGAAATACACGCTCTATACTCTCGCCAACTTGCAACCAGCTACAAACAACCAACACCCAGCTACAACCACCATCATTCCCTAATCCCTTTAGCGCTATTCCATCGCTGATCAAATAGCAACATTATATCTATATCTATTTACTGATAACATATTATATTTTCTTTACCTGTTAAACACACCCGTAACGCATTTTCCTCAGGCGGAACAGAAATCACCAGCCATCATTTCCACCCGGAGCCTCTAAGAATGATGCACTCCACTGACTTCACTCCACTCGCTAAACTAAAATTTTATTCATACTCAAATGTACTATTATCTCAATCTTAACTGTCCTCTTTGATGTGAGGATATCGCGAACTGCTACTCTACCCATTAGACTAAAAATATAATTTAATTAGTTATTATTTTGACCAGTATCTTACAAAGTTGCTACTACATGCTAAATGGCTAACGGCTTTAGCCTCCCGCAAACCTGGCTACCATTCAATTTCTCAAATCAGTCCTATTAAAATATACTAACATTACATGAATAACCCATAATATAGCCATGGGGCAACCTTTTATTGTACGCATTGGACTAACAATCTAATTTATTTAGCCACTGTTGAGACCACTTTCCTATTTATCTATCATTATCCTCTCAGCCATCACCCCCAATCTGGTTGCGTGGCAATCAAAGTACTATCTGATCTGATCTGATCTGATCGCGCTGACATTATAATATTAAACCCATTTTAAACATTGCTCTCACTCATTCCACACCCACTCAAGCGACCTGGCCAGATCTATACACACAATCAATCAATCATAGTCAATCATACTACACATAACACATAGCACATAGCACATAACACACAGCACATCCTAAACAATAACACATTAACAAACGCGCGTTTCAATATCTCTAAAATCTCATCTCTTATTTCCATATCTCTTATACTCTGACTATTTGCTTTTGGGCCCAAGATCTATTTCCCGTGCGACTTCTTTTTCAACTTTTTTAGAGTGTAAGACACCCCTTTTTCATTTTAATCTTCCAAAACTGCACACGTATTTTTGCCAAACGGTTTGTGTGTGATCCCACAATCAATCTATTAATCTATTTCTCAGTTACCTCGCCAAAACACTACACACATTTAATTACTTCCTAGGCAACCGACGACTCGGACGTGTACCACTTATATTGCCATAATTGATCAAAATATGGATCCATAAGCAGCACCAATCAATAAATCCTAATCATGCCTGGAGAGCCGAGTCTGATCTATTAATTGTTATCCTAGTTTACATTAGACAAATTTACTAAAAACTAACAAACATTTCTACTAGAGCAAAACTTAATCAAAGCAGTTATTGCACAATCTGAATCACTCCCACACTGACTTCGTTCTAAAAAACGATGTTCAGAGTGTTGTTTGTATTGTGTGATTCCAAGTCTATCTGTATCAGACTCTGTGTGCCAGTTAACCCCTGAAAAAGTCTCTCTTATTCTCCCTAAACACTAACAAACATTTCTACTATTCTAAAATCATTGCATTATTATTTAGGCTATTTCAATTTAAACAGTTCCATCTTCACTTCTCTCTCCCTACCCCACTAGCGTTCGTGATGGTCGACGAAACAGAGCAAACACACAGCGCATCCCAATATTTTAGAAATAGGCCTACTCACCTGCCATGCAGTTGCTCCATCCTGGCCGCCGATTAACCATCTCCGGCTTGGCTCGCCACTTTGTCGTGTTTTAAATGCATCGAGAGAAGAAGGAATGAACCACAGAAACATGATGTCTATTTAAAGTATTTGTTTTATTTGCAGAATGTGATATCTGACATGGCTCTCTGGTAGAGTCATGGAGAAAGATGGTCTTGAGCGTGTTCTCTGACCTCTAAACCTCTGAACCTCTGTATTTAAAAACTTTCGAAATTGAGCCTCCTCCTCCTCTCAGCCTGTCCTATGCCACTCTCTCATCCAATCAGCTCCTTTCCTAAATGAGTGTGTGCTCTCTGAGAAGCTGCTTCAGTGTGTCACCTGTCAATCAAACCCCCATCTGACAGCTGTCTCTTTCATCTTTGAAAGGGATCCCTGCTTCCCTGCTTAGATGTCCCCACCAAATGGTGTTATCTGTTTTTACGATGGCCTGAAGGGTTATTTCCCTCAGTATCCCCACTATCTCCTCTCAGTATCACAACAGAATGCGTGCATGTGACTGTTTGAGAGCATTTGAGCATGTGCGTTCATCCTCTCATAAACAGAGCCATTGTTGCTCCTGTGTGTGCGTACCCCCTAAACTGTACTTTTGTGTGTAAATCTCCTAGTCACACCCTGATGCTAATCTAACCCCCTCTGCTAAATCCTATGTGTTTCTGTGTGTCCCTCCTGAGGCTATCAATTTTATTGCTTCTCTCCCTACTTTAAAGAGAGCCTGCCTTAACCTGCCTGCCCCATTTGTTTCACCATGGCCTGAACTTAGTTAATTCCTCTATACTTACCACTGTTTAGTTAACACTACACTTCATAACTGCACTCCTCTCTTAATGATAAAATATAAGATAATATAAAATATTAAAGGGTCAATGGGCCATATACCACAGGAGCCACAGGTGCCGAGGTCTCCGCCATAACGCTCCGGCATCGGCGCACGGGTCTCATGGTGATTCCCAGGTAAGCCACTTTCAATTTGCACACCGTCAGCTTCCCAATTTTCTTGGTCCTGATGGGTAGCCGCACTACTAGGAGTAGGCATCTCACTCCGTAAATGAATCAAATTCACATTTAAATCTCTCATACCGTCTAGGACCTCTCGTAGTGCCTGGTCGTGCTGCCCGATCAGTGCGCCCTGGTTGGTAAGAGCTTGGCGAAGTGTCTCTGCATCTGCTGGGTTCATTTTTATGGCTCGGTTATTCTGTCACGACAAACAGAAGAACCCAACCAGACACGGACACAAGTTAGATGCCAAAACTGAGATTGTCTTTTAATAAGGTTTTCAAAAGCCAAAAAGTAGGCACGAAGGCCAAAAGGTAAAGTCAGTGGTGTGCGTAACGACGCAACAGTGGTGTCCTGACGAGGCGTGAGTAAGTAGAGCAACAGGTTCCCATGAGGCACAGGCGGGCAGCAGACAGATGGTTGACAGGCACGTCCAGGCAGACTGGTGGAGAGAGAGATAGAGCGATAAGCAAAAAGTCGAAAAACAGAAGAGCTTCCAAAACAACAAAAAACCGAACTGACCTCTAAGTTAGTGGCGAGATGGCCGCACACTAACAGACAATAACCGAGCAACGAACAGGAGTCCCAGCACAGTATATATAGGTGCCTGATTGTGGGCGGTTCTGCCTGATTGCTCATGCAACACACCTGGCCTCTCAGGAACCCAGCCTAATCACACCACACACACACACACAGGGCAAAAAAGGAACAGATTTAGACAGCACTCATGACAGATGTTTTATAAGTTCAGGAAATTCAGTGAGGTCGGGAGCTTGCCAGTTTCGGTTGGGGTAATTCCGTGCATTCCCGATCTTGATTAGCGCGTCTCTGTTGTATTTGTGTCTGTCGCTGATGTCCGCGTCTTTGTTGTCCTCCATTGTAGGGAGGGGGGCTGCAGCGAAAACAATGGTCCCGCAGTTTAGTCCTCTGTGTTCTTTCTTGCAAAAAGTGCAAGACGCTACTATATACACTATATAAAAAAACACTGTTATATACAATAGGTATTTACAACGCGAATTGAAGCAACGAAATTAAAAACAAAACGCGATTACACTAAAAAAAAAGTCTATTTGTCTATGAAGTTAACGGAGCTCTCCATCATGCAGAGCATTCCTGAAGGGAGATAACATGTATTTTGTCTTGTGACCAGACCAAGGTTGTATTGTCTCTTATGAAAGATCAAGGTAGCTGTGGAAATGTACTGGAACATTTATGAGCTAATGGAATTTCACAGCAGAGATCAGGGTGGGGAGGGCACTCTACTATCACTATATGAGAAGGTGCAGATGACGGCTCGAGGCTCTATTGACTTAAGCGTTTTGACTGTCGGAGAGACTCTGTGCACAGATGGAACTTTCGGAATAAAATCCTCCTTATATACACTTTAAACGAGCAACTCATTATTGATGGATCAACAAGGCATTTCATTTATTTTGTTATTACAGTTGTACCACATTTTGTGCATTTTTGAGGGCAAAAAAAAGCAGGTTTGAACCCATAGTATGCGGCTGAAAATGATACAAATGTTACAATGGTAACAGTTTGGTCTCAAATGTGGACATTTTTACCAGAAATCTTCACACACCACCCCAAAAGTCATATATATTGGTTAAAAGCTGAAAAAAAGTGTTTTGGGGGTTAGTTACACTTTAAGTACAGTAACAAAGTATTTGTACTTCGTTACTTTACACCACTGGACTCTACCATGGGGAGGAGAAGAATCTCACTAACATAACATTATTCTCGTCAGAAACCACTTCGATTGGCATAGTTTAAAAAAGTTTGCAGCCTAGAGATAACTTGAAAACATTTTATTGATCTATTTATTTCAGAGGAAGCCAGGATGAAACTAAACAATATCAGACATACACCTGTGTCCTTTCCAGGTATGTCCTGCCTGGGGGAATACAGACAGAAGTAGGGGAGGAATTTCGAGGTTTGAGTGACAGATTGAAGGTGAATGGTTTTACTGGAATTTTTATGGAATTACTCACAAGATCGTTTAAATGCTTTTCCATTGGTTAAATTTTGTAAAACCCACACAGAGACGTGAAGGCTGACCAGTAGCTTTGATTTATGACAAAAAATAAAAATGTAAAAAAATTGAAGTGTTTTTATTCCATAGAAAATAGTCAATTCTAAACATGCTCTACTAAACGGTTGAGTTGTCACCCTATGGTAAACGTGACACCTCAACAATTTGGTAGAGCATGTAAAAAAAATGTTTTACCCTTATAAGACGGTGTTTTGTTGCATCAAGTTACATAATTCTGTGTAACATGTTAGATGTTATAATGTCGAAAAAAGCGTACCTTTGAAAATTCAACCAAAAATAGTCCACATTCACCGACTGAAAAGGCTTACTGTTAAAAACATTGACCTATATATAATGGACCAACATAGCTCATTGACTTTGACACAGCAAAATGAAGCTCACTTCCGGATATTGTTTGATTTTGTTTGATTGGTTGAATGAATTATGCTACACGGAAGTACGAGGGGAGGGGGCGGCTGCGGCTAGCGGCTGCCGGGGGTGGTTCCGAATTTGCCCTGTCTACCTTATCGCTGTAATGCATTATGGGTAGTCAGCTACTTTGGCTAAAGTAGCGGCTAACGCTACTTACTTTACATTGCAGTAAAACAGCACTGAATGACCAAATTGATTTAACTTTTAACCATTTCGAGTAACACTGTTTCCATACGGACCCCCAGCGTTGGTTAGTTGTTCATAACGTGACTATTTAAAACGTTATAACGTACTCCGGTTTCTGTGCTGAATCCAATGGTCTGAATGGTCTGAAGAGAAGGCTTAAGGCTTTCTAACGGTATAAATAACGTTAAATGGTCCGCCATGTTATGGATGTTAGATGTATGGTATCTATATAGTTACATGTGTCTACTAACATTATTAAAATATCATAAAGTAACGCTATTTTCTGATAATTTGCTCAAGTATTACTTGCTACCTGATGCCTTGCGGCACATTGCTGCCTCTACCGGTCGGAAGTATTACTGTTCTTATTATCCGATGTTTGTCGTCAATTTTATCTATTTATTTATCTATTATCTATAATATGGAAAACGGAGCGCGTTAAGAGCATGAAAAAGACTTGAAATTGTTTTTTCAGACCATAAACTAATTTGGAAAGTGTTTATTTAAGACATAGACCGAGAGAGAAGTTGGCTCATTTCCCATATAGTTGAATGGATGTTCCCGGGAGTGCTACACAAGCTGCGACCCCCACTGGCCATTTGAAAGAATGCAATTTCCGCATAGGCGTCAAAAATAGGCAGGCTGAATTGGGCACTGGTTAAAAAGCAGAGTGACCTCTAGTGGATTTTTTTTAGCATAGCATACCTCAACAGAGTGGTAGAGATGGCTCAATAAGGTTAAGTTAAGTTTACATTTTTCAATAAGAAATTGTGACTTAAAATCATGGGCAAAGTTTGCGTTGGTTCAGGGGGTGCGCTGCACCCCCTAGTGGCCGTAGCCAAAATAAGTAGGGATTTAAATAGCCTATCTATTTAATTATAGCACATAATATTTCATTCTCATCATTTTTCATTTATCAACAGGGCTGAATCATTGACAGTGGTGGTGTATTTAGGGATTGTTTGTTGTTGGTCATGATTAACGGTCCGCATCAACAGGGCTGAATCATTGACAGTGGTGGTGTAGTCAGGAATGTCATACCGAACCGACCTGGATAGCTAGGCTTAGATAGTGAGGTAATATGCAGTTGTGCGGTGGTAGCATGGAGGGGGGTGTTTCCAGGACGCTGGATTACACCGTTAAGCCTTCTTGAGGTGTCGTGGGCCTAACTTAACGAAACGTCGGTGAAGGAAGGTGCCCACTTGAAAACCCCAATGACATGCTTCATACTGCTGTTGGCTAGGGTAGGTAACTGGTGATTTGTGTCTTGTTTATTAGTTTGTTAGCTTGTTTTATTCTGGATTGGGATTCTAAATGTGTTTTTCCTCGGATTTTGGCACAAGGGATAGTAACATCTTGTCCTGTGTATTAATTAATACTAAAGCTAGCTTAGGCTAGTGACTGTTGTGAATAGTGCAGCTGACAACTAGGGAAAGACCTAGTGACAGCATGGAAAGACAGCTGACAGGAGGGATTAGACCCCATCGGGGCTGCAATGGGTTAGCTGCTCATTGTGCCAGTAGCCAAGGCCAATAGGCCATTGGTTACACCCAAACTTGCTACGAAACAGAATTATGAAAAAACACCCCTAGAGTCTGCGAGAGCGGGGGCGGAAGATGACTCACCTATGGTTGACACGGTTATTGACTCTGGAACGGACTTGACTATGAGTAGGGAAAACATGTCAGTGGAAGCCACTAGTTCAGATGTAGATGGAAAGAAGCGTCAGGTTTGCTTGTGTGGCTGGCAGAAGGTAACAACTTTGAAGGGCCTTAGAATCCATCAAGGCAGGAAGAGGTGCTTGGTAGAGGGAACACAGGGACCCCGCATTGATAATTATTTCTTAAGAAGTTTATCAAGTCAGTCGGGTGAAGTCCAGCGACAGGAAGTAACCCACAGCTCGCAGGACATCAGCACCCCTGATGTTGAGGCAGGTCCTAGCACCGAGGAAAGCAGAGAGGCCAGCCAGCCAAAAAGGGAGAAGATTAGCGGTCAGAAGCCTAGAGTTAAGTGGCCAGGTGCAGCGGAAAGTAGGAAGTGGGAAGATATCAATAGTGATTTGGTTAGGATGTTAGAGAAGCTTAAAGGAACTGCTGAGAGTAAGTTGGAGAAAATGGGAGATTGTATTTATGATTATGGTAAGGAAAGGTTTGGCGTCTTTGAGAAAAGGAAGAAACTAGAGGGTGAGGTAGTTAAATCTAGGCGCCAACAAGAGATAGATAGACTTATCCAGGAGAGAAGACAGCTTAAGAGGCAGTGGAGGAAAGCTACAGAGGTTGAGAAGGAAGGCATTGATTGCTTGCAGTCAGATGTGAGGGATCGGTTGGCAGTTTTAAGAAGAGCAGAGAGCATTAGGAAAAATAGGAAAAAGAAAGAGAGAGCTAGAATAGCATTCTATAAGGATCCATTTAGATTTGTGAAGTCATTGTTTAGTAAGGAAAAGAATGGTAGCCTTATGGTACCTAAGCAGAAGCTTGAGGAATATTTGGAGGAGGTTCACAAAGATAGGGAAAGGTTTAGAGAGATGACAGTCCCAGCTGATATTCCACCTATTGGTGAAATAGAGAGCCAGTGTGATGATAGCCCACCAAGGTGGAAAGAAGTTCAAGAAGTAGTGAGACGTGCAAGGGCCTCTTCAGCCCCGGGTCCTAATGGAGTCCCCTACCGGCTGTATAAGAGTGCTCCAGATGTGTTGCAGTTTCTATGGAAGCTGATGAAGGTAGTCTGGAAGAAGCAGGTTATTCCTAAGGCGTGGCGTAGAGCAGGGGGAATCTTCATTCCTAAAGAAAGGGACTCGTTAGAGATAAGTCAGTTTAGACCTATCAGTCTACTTAATGTTGAAGGGAAGGTTTTCTTTAGTGTTGTGGCACAGAGGCTGTCTAGTTATCTAGAAAAGAATAGGCTAATAGATACTTCGGTGCAAAAGGCTGGAATTCCCGGCTTCTCCGGGTGCTTAGAGGACACCAGCATGATCTGGCACCAAATCCAGTCAGCTAGGTGTGAGAAGAGAGACCTGCATGTAGTATTCTTGGACCTGGCTAATGCTTTCGGGTCAGTGCCGCATAGTCTGTTATGGGAGGCCTTTGATTTCTTTAGAGTGCCAGGTAGTATAAAGAGCTTAGTTAAAGCCTACTTCTTAGATATTCAACTCTGCTTTACCACAGCAGAGTACACTACAGCTTGGCAGCAGCTGGAGATAGGCATTATGGCAGGGTGTACAATTTCCCCATTAGCTTTTACCATGGCAATGGAGATCATTATTAGGGCTTCAAAATGGGTAGTGGGTGGAGAAAGGCTGCAGGGAGGGCTGCGGCTCCCTCCAATTAGGGCATACATGGATGACATGACGACTATGACGTCAACCGCTCCATGTACTAGCAGATTGTTGGATAAGTTAAATAGTAATCTGCAGTGGGCTAGAATGAAAGTGAAGCCAAGTAAGTCCAGGAGTATTTCAATCATTAAAGGGAGGGTAGTAGGTAAGAAGTTTGTTATAAATGATGAGGTGGTGCCTACAGTGTTAGAGAAACCAGTCAAGAGTTTGGGAAGATGGTATGATGCAAGTCTCAGTGATAAGGGACAGTTTGAGGAGGTGAGGCAGGAAATGATTCAAGGTATTTCAAGTATAGACAAGTCAGGGCTCCCAGGAAAGTTAAAGTTGTGGTGTTTGCAGTTTGGATTGTTGCCTCGGTTGATGTGGCCACTGACAGTGTATGAGGTTCCCCTTTCAAAGGTAGAAAAGCTAGAAAGGATGATTAACTCATTCATTAGAAAATGGCTCGGAGTCCCACGCTGCCTAAGCAGTGTAGCCTTATATGGGAAAGGCATATTGGAATTGCCATTATCTAGCCTGACAGAGGAGTTCAAGTGTGCTAAGGTTAGACTGGAAATGACTCTGACTCAGTCAAAGGATCCAGTGGTTAGGAGTGTAGCGCCCACAGTTAAAACAGGGAGGAAGTGGAACCCAAAGGAGGCAGTACAGCAAGCAGAGTCAGCTCTTAGACACAGGGATATCATAGGTCAGGTGCAGCATGGGCGTGGAGGCTTAGGGTTGTGCATAGGGAAACCTGTGTGGAACAAGGCATCAGTAATAGAAAAGAGGAAGATGGTAGTTGAAGAAGTACATAGGCAAGAGGAGGCAGTAAGATGTACTAAGGCAGTGTCGCAGGCAAAGCAAGGACAGTGGGTGAACTGGGAGAGTGTAGAGAAGAGAAAGTTGAAGTGGAGAGAGTTGTGGAGCATGGAGGCCAGCAGAATTAGATTTATTCTAGGGGCTACTTATGATGTGCTGCCATCTCCCCAGAACTTAAATCAGTGGTTGGGCGAGGATGGTGCCTGCCCGTTGTGTTCTAGTGTATGTACATTGAGGCATATACTGTCAGGGTGTAAGGTCAGTCTCTCCCAGGGGCGATACACCTGGCGTCACAACCAGGTGTTGAAATGTTTGGCAGCTGCAGTTGAGGAAAAGCGTCTAGAAGTAAATTCTCTAGTTGCTAGCAAAGAGACTAGACAGATCAAATTTGTACGTGAGGGAGAAAAGATTAGACCAATTAAGGTCAGGCACAAGTTAGGGCAGCTAAGTGTAGGTGGAGCCTGTGAAATGAGGGTTGACTTGAATGAATAGCTAGTCATCCCAGCATATATAGTTAGCACCCGGCTACGTCCGGACTTGTTACTGTGGTCTGAGGAAGAGAAGAGCTTTAATTTTATCGAACTCACAGTCCCGTGGGAAGATCGAGTTGAGGAGGCTTATGAGCGCAAGAAAGCTAGGTATGCTGAAATGGCAGCAGAGGCAGAGCAGCGAGGTTGGAGGGCTCGAGTGCGGCCTGTAGAGGTGGGCTGCCGTGGTTTTGTGGCAAAGTCCGTTATTGCCTTACTAACTGAGTTGGGCATTCGGGGACGGAGCCTGAAACTTGCGGTTAGCAACATGTCTCAGGCAGCAGAACGAGCAAGTGAATGGCTGTGGATAAGGAGGAAACATGCTAGCTGGGGAGCTCGCTAAGGTCAGATTGATCGTTTGTTGTTGGTCATGATTAACGGTCCGCATCAACAGGGCTGAATCATTGACAGTAGTGGTGTAGTTAGGGATTGTTTGTTGTTGGTCATGATTAACGGTCCGCATCAACAGGGCTGAATCATTGACGGTGGTGGTGTAGTTAGGGATTGTTTGTTGGTCATGATTAACGGTCCGCATCAACAGGGCTGAATCATTGACAGTGGTGGTGTAGTTAGGGATTGTTTGTTGTTGGTCATGATTAACGGTCCGCATCAACAGGGCTGAATCATTGACAGTGGTGGTGTAGTCAGGAATGTCATACCGAACCGACCTGGATAGCTAGGCTTAGATAGTGAGGTAATATGCAGTTGTGCGGTGGTAGCATGGAGGGGGGTGTTTCCAGGACGCTGGATTACACCGTTAAGCCTTCTTGAGGTGTCGTGGGCCTAACTTAACGAAACGTCGGTGAAGGAAGGTGCCCACTTGAAAACCCCAATGACATGCTTCATACTGCTGTTGGCTAGGGTAGGTAACTGGTGATTTGTGTCTTGTTTATTAGTTTGTTAGCTTGTTTTATTCTGGATTGGGCTTCTAAATGTGTTTTTCCTCGGATTTTGGCACAAGGGATAGTAACATCTTGTCCTGTGTATTAATTAATATTGTAATGCCTTGCTCTAGATAAATTGCAGAATAATTGTGTGACAGTGATTATTTTCAATGTTTATTATAAAACAATATTATTATGGTCTAATTTCCATTACAGTGGAATGGCAGCCAGATGCAACCGCCTGCAGGGGCATCATCACTGGCGCATGACGTTTGGATGTTTTTTAGCCAGATTTAGAGGAATATCTCGTTTTAAATTATTATATATTATATATATTTGTGAGGGGACAGTGCAGGGTGAAAGGCCATGTCCTAAGCCCCACCCCAAGATGAGACGTTGACTCTTTGAGTTTAGTTCCCCTTTAACCATTTAAACTATAATGTTTGTTGTTTGTTGATTTATCAAAGGCATTTGATAGTCAACCATAAATTATTACAGAAACTTTATTTTTATGGTTTAAGTGGAACAGAACTGTTATGGTTTAAGCCAGGGGCACTCAATTAAAATTCAAAGAGGTCCAGTTAGAGAAAATTTCCTCAAGCAAAGGTCCGGAACATTGTAACGTAGCTTACGCTATGATTCAGTGCCATTGAACTCAATGATTGAAGTAGCCTAATGGTACAATGTCTGTATGTAGTCAACAACTGACTGTTAAATCAAAATAAACATCAACAATGCTTATTTACAGTTTTCATATTTAATTGGATTAATTATACATAACTAGCCTACTATAATAAATAAATTCTCTTTTCTCATTTCAAGTAAAATAATGCATTTAAAAATAACATACAACAGAGTGCTTTGGAAAAATGTGCATCTTAAAATGAAGTGCTTAAATTTAAGAGAAATAAGTTTCCCCTTTTCTTCACTCCATTTCACATTTAACACTCTCAGCCAACAAACACCTTTTCTCTTGAGAGAAGTGAGCTCCCTATCTATCTATCTGTCTGTCTGTCTGTCTGTCGATCAACCTCGCATGCTGTTGCGTTGGGCAGTGAGTGTGCCCTGGTGTGTGTATGTGTGTTTGCTCATGTGTGGCGCTTCCATAGACAGGTCAGGATCGCACCGCACTTCACACGAGACATACTGGTTTTAATCTGCCCGTAAGAACAATGAATGGACATGTAAGAAGAGTGGTTTCTTTTGAGCACACCATGTAAAATTACTATCTCAGTATCTCTCGCCTCGCGTCGCCTCCCCTCCGTCCGTGTGTCTCGCAGCACCACTCGAAGCAACAGAGAGAAACGATTCGCTTATTTGATTGGCCGAGTAGCATCACGTGTGATGATTTACAGCGCGTGCATTGGTCTGTGAGCTTCCTGGCAGATAAACCAGTAGTACCGTAAATACTATAAAAGCATGTGCCGGTTAAAATAGAAACGCTCCGTGAAAATGTAAGTTATCAATGATTTGTTGGTTATAGGGCTCGGTCCGGATAGGACGGTGTCTCGGTCCGGATGCGGACCGGAGTCCGGACTTTGAGGATCGCCGGTTTAAGCTATTTATCAACAAGAAAGCAATTTGTATCCTGGAATAGTTCATCATCAGATTACAGATTGATTTCATGTGGCGTGCCGCAAGGATCAATCCTGGGCCCTTTATTATTCCTCATTTATGTTAATGATTTATACTTGACCTCACCAAATGCATTTTTCATCTTGTTCGCTGATGACTCCAATATTTTTTTATCCGGCAAAGATGTACATAAATTAGTATCTGAAATGAACACTGAACTAATAAGTAAAGTTGACCTCTGGTGTAAGGCTAACAGACTATCACTCAATACAAAGAAAAGTTCTTACATTATGTTTACACCTAGAAACCAACAAGCCAAAAACACTTTCCCTAATGTACACATAGCCAATAATGTCCTAGAAAGAGTTGTTATCACTAAATTCCTTGGAGTTCTTATAGATGAAAATCTGAATTGCAAAAACCATATAACTGTTATTTCTAATAAAATAGCAAAGAATATTGGAGTCATCAGAAGAATTCGATATCTGCTATCAAGAAAAATCCTTCTCAATCTATATTACACAATGATTCATCCATACATTTCATATTGCAATATTGTTTGGGCCAGCACCTATAAAAGCAATCTCACTGGTATTTTCACTCTGCAAAAACGCTTTATCAAAATGATTACTTTTTCAAACAGATTCACCAGTTCCACTCCTTTGTTTCAATCTCTAAATATCCTCCCCATTTTTTATTTAAACCACTTTCAAATTTGTTATTTTGTTTTTCAGTCTATTCACAACCTTCTCCCGATCTGTTTTCAAACTGTATTTCAGTTTAATTCCCAATTCCATCAGTATACTACTAGATCAGCCAATAACCTTCATCCCTCCTTCTTCAGGACAACTTTCTCCCAATTTTCGATTAGATTCAGAGGTCCACTTTGTTGGAACCGGTTTCTCACATTAGAAACTGCACCAGCCTAACTTCTTTCAAAAAACAAACCTTTAATTTATTTTTAGTCCAATTAACACGTTCACTGCCAATGACGTGTTAATACGTCAAAAATAATCCAACGGTTGACTGCCAATGACGTATTAATACGTCAAAAAAATGATTTTTTTTTTTTTGACCGTGGGATGTGCATCTAACCCTTTTACATCTCTTATATAATTATTGGAGCCACCGAACGTTTACAACCCATTCCACCGAGCCACTAAGTGGCGACAGTGCCCTCCTGACTAGAGGAAGGCAAGCAAAAAGCAGCCATTCTCATGAAAATGGATGGGGAAAAACGCTTTCGTTTTCGCGCTGATTGCTGGCGATGCGGGATTGCAAATTTGCATAATAGATTACAGGTGGAACACACTTTGAAACACGCAGCATAAATATGACCAGAATCGCAAAAGCTTCTCTCAACCAAAACTCCAAGAAGCGAGCGAGTCCATCCAGACTTCCTCAAACAGCGGCCGCGCAGACAGGCACAGGACAGCAGCAGCAAAGCAGTGAGACTGGTGACAAGCTTGTGACGGCCGCTGCAGCCAAGAAGAACGCCCACGGAGGGAGGAGTTGGAAGCAACTCTCCCTCTCGCTCTCTCCCTCTCTCTCTCTCTCTCTCTCTCTCTCTCACTCTCTCTCTCTCCCTCCCTCCCTCCCTCTCTCTCTCTCTCTCTCTCTCTCTCCCTCTCCCCCTCTCACTAGGATTAAACCTAGTGCGTCTCCGGGAGAGAGAGAGAGAGAGGGAGGGAGAGCGAGAGGGAGGGAGAGAGAGAGAGAGAGAGAGAGAGAGAGAGGGAGGGAGAGAGAGAGAGAGAGAGAGAGAGGGGGAGGGAGAGAGAGAGAGAGAGAGAGCCAAAAATGAATGGTTAAAGTGACTGTTCTATCGAATTTCACAAAAAGCCGTTTATCTCTGAATAATTTTTCTGACGCTGAAACCATGCTGTATTCAACTGCTAATGCTTACATAACTACTAACTCTACAAACTAACTCTTTTAGACAGAGAAAGCACACATTCTATTAGTTCTTTTGAGATATTGTGTGTTCACAAAATCTTAGCAGAAAAGAATCCTCAGGTCTTGAAAGATGAGCCAGAATCCTCAAAAAACCCCTCTGGCAGAAGCTAACTACAGTAAAAAAAAAACGTCTGGCAGTGAATGTGTTAAGCAATGAAACATCATAATCACCCCTGCCTTATTATATATGTTTTAGCACATTAGCAATTGTTTATGTTGTTAGTTGTGTCATGTCTTTGTTTCAATCATGAGAGGCCAGTTGGTAGGATTTGACAAACTTTATTTAGCAATCGGCGTGCATGGCAAATACTTTGGCGCATGACTCCATTGGCCAGTGGCGCTGCTCTTGAGGCAAGAGGAGGGCACCTGCATAGGCTAGGACAGCGTTTCTCAACTGGTGGGTCGCGACCCACCGGTCGCGGGGCCGTTTTGATTGGGTCGCGGACATTGCCCCCCCCCCCCCCCCCCCCCAATTTTTTTTTTCTTTTTTTTCTTTTTCATATTTCATTTGAGTTAAATTCAGATTATTGAAACTGGATTAGCCTGACCAGTTTTACTTGTTTAACAAGCTGAAGCATATGCTCTGCCTGTAATTCAAGAGAAGTCTGCCTTTTCATTTCATATTTAATTTTAGTTCAATTCAGATGATTGAAACTGGATTAGCATGGCCCCAGTTTAATTAAAAGTTATGACCAGTTTAACTAAAAAGCATATAGCCTGCCTGTGATTCAAGAAAAGTGTGCCTTTTTATTTCATATTAGTTAAATTCAGACTATTGAAACTGGATTAGCATGACCAGGTTAACTTGTTAGGGGTCCAAGCACGAAGTGCGTGGATCCCTATTGTATCTGTTCCGTTTATTATTTTTATTTTTATTTTTATTATTCTCCGCTAAAACAGTATGCACGTCAAAAACCGTAAGGGGTACAGTAGCCAGACTTTGCACATAGGTTGGAAATGTGCCCCACTACTCAGAGACAAAAAATTAGCCATATTGGCCAGATGGTGGCGCTATAACAGACCCTTTTGCGTATTGACCCATAACTGCTGAACCGTAAGGCGTAGAATCAAAATTCCACATCTGCTGGATTCCCTGGATCAATACGCATCTATCCATATAGACCACGCCCATTTAAGTCTGCTAGATTTTCCGCCATCTTGGACTTTCTCCAAAAAAAAAAAACGAACTCGTCCTAGGCCATTTGCCCGAATGAGCGCAAACTTTTTGTGTGCCATCTCTGGACTTCCCTGATTAAAAATCTTAGAAAGAATTTGGATACGTGAAACCGTCTTGAAATGATAAATGTTTAAACTTTTGATGACACATGCCCTGACACTAAACACACACAAACACACACACACACACACACACACACACACACACACACACATACAAACAAACAAACAAACAAACAAACAAACAAACACAGACACACACACACACATATACTAAAATGGCCACCACGGCTGTACTTCATCTCCCAGAGTGCTTCACTCCACACACAGGTGTCATACACACATACGCACGCACGCACGCATGCACACACACACACACACACATGCACACACACACACACACACACACACACACACACACACACACACACATGCACACACGCACACACGCACACACACACACACACACACACACACACAGCCCCTGGTGCAAGAGATGAGCCAGGGAATAGGCTCTATGCACTAGGCTTCGTGACGTACTTCCGTTTTGAAATCATACTGCCCGTTTGTTTCCGGTCTCTTTGTTTACATCCTCGCTAGCGGGAGTGAAGTGGAGGGGGAAGCAGAGACGTGTGTGGCGGCATCATGCTTGGACGGAAAAAGTTAAAGACGGAAAAGTTTCAAAGACAAGAGAAGAAATACTCCGAGCACTGCAGCGTCCCCCTTTGTACGGCGTCAGCAAAGTATAATGGGGTGTTAAGTTTCCATGGCTTCCCAACGCATCCCGACCAGAGAAGCCAATGGCTGTTGAAAATACGGCGGGATCATTTCACCATCTCCTCTCACACTAAAGTTTGCAGCAGACACTTCGCCACTGATCAGCTCAAAGAGCCAACAACCCTCGGTGGTCCAAGAAGGCTTGTTAAAGGTGCTGTACCGACGCTTTTTGAATGGAATGGCTATATCACTGAAACACCACGGCGTAGTGTGTGGGACAGAACGACACGGCCCATTGTTGAACCAGACTCACCCGAAGAGCAAGAACAGCCCTGCACAGATGATCACGACTACTGCTCAGTCCCTGAACCTTCTGCCCTAGACATGTCCTCATCTGCTGTAGAAGACATGTCTAAAGTAGTCGAGGATCTGCAAAAGCAGCTGGCGGAGCTGCGTGTCCAGCGAGAGTTTGGGTTACAGCGGTTTGCTGGCTCGGACGCTGACATACGATTCTATACCAGGTAAGTCTAAAGTTGTATCTAGTCCAACTAACTGTTTCAAATGGACCAAGGTCAACGTGATTGATGTCATCAGCTAAATCATAAAAATCCTGTTGTCAGTGTACAGCACCCTATATGAATGTTGATTTGGGTAGCATACAAGATGACATATTGTCATAGTTAACATCCCTATGATTGTATTTCATCTCAATTAATGACCTGATGTATGTCTTTTGTTGAATAGATTTGCAAGCTATGACCATCTGATGGCGTTTTGGTTTTTGATTGAGCCTTCCATTTATAAAATGGTTAGAGTCTCAAGAGCCAAATCAGCTGCCAAGATGAATGAAGTGGTCACACATGCACGTCCGTCAACGGTAGGCTATGGTTTGACTACTTTGTTATAACAAGTTTAACTTACCTGTGAAATAAACACCTGTAAAATGTACATGTATAATAAACACATTATATAAAATAAACATGTGCAATATAGATGTAACTGCAAATGTATTAACTAAGGATTTTTGTTTAACCTCCTAGAGACAGCAACTAGAGCCAATCGACGAGTTCTTTCTTTTCCTCCTCTTCCTGTCGGCTGGTTTGAAGGAGAGGGACCTGGCGCATCGGTTTAACATCCACCAGTCCACAGTGAGCCGCATTATTGCAACATGGACAAGTTTTCTAGCCACTGCACTGGGGTCACAGTGTATTTGGCTTACACCCCAAGAAGTGCAAGCGTACCTCCCTGAGGTATTCAAAGACTTCTCAGACACCCAGGTAGGGCTGGACAATCTGGTAAATATCTATATCATGATGTACTTCTTCATATCAGATCAGATATAATTATTACGTCATTTAATTAGTGTTAACACCATAAATGCCACAGGGAAAACTGTCAAGAACGGCCATTTATGTCACAGCGGAGGCATATTTTATTACAATATATATTAATATTGATTTTCCACCCTTACACCCAGGTGATCCTGGATTGTACCGAGCTGAAGTGTCAAACACCGTCGTCACCCCTCCTCCAAAGTGAGATGTACTCTACATACAAATCCCACTCCACGATGAAGGCTCTGGTTGGCATAGCCCCACATGGTGCAGTGACATTCGTCTCCAATCTGTATGGTGGTTCAATTAGTGACAAGGAGATATTCAAACAATCAAGGATAGCTGAGAAGTTGAGTGAAAATGTGGCAGTGATGGTAGATAAGGGTTTCCTTATCAGTGACTGTTGCAAGTGCAAGGTATACTGCCCACCTTTTCTGTCGAAGCAGAAGCAGATGCCAGCATACCAGGTTAAGGAGACACAGGCCATAGCCAGACTGAGGGTACATGTGGAGCGTGTTATTAGGAGGATAAAAGAGAACAAACTTTTTGATGGTGTTATCCCCCTATCACATGTCTACAATATCAACCAACTGTTTGCAGTAGCATGTATTCTGTCAAACTATCAGAACAAGGCACTAGTTAAAGCATGGGCCAAGTAATGTATGTGGTTGATGCTTTCCCTGAGAAAATCCTGACTATAGCCACCTAGAGCTGCAACGATTAATCGATTAGTCGATCGAGAGAAAATTAATCGACAACTATTTTGATATCGATTAATCGTTTTGAGTACAATTTTAAGAGAAAAGGTCTAAATTCTCTGATTCGAGCTTCTTAAATGTGAATATTTTCTGGTTTCTTTACTCCTGTGTGACAGTAAACTGATATTATCTTTTGAGTTGTGGACAAAACACGCTCTCAAACGTCTCAAAGACATTTGAGGGCGTCATCTTGGGCTTTGGGAAACACTGATCGTCATTTGCTACCATTTTCTGACATTTTATAGACCAAACAACTAATCGATTAATCGAGAAAATAATCGACAGATTAATCGATTATGAAAATAATCGTTAGTTGCAGCCCTAGCCACCACAACCTTTGTTCATTTGGGCATGATTAAAGCATCATTATATCAGCCTGTCAAATCAAAATACTTTATGAAATTGCTAAAGCCTTATTTTCGTATGCATACTGTTGTAATATGTTTCCTATAGACTTGAACTGGTTGTTTGTCTTTTCTCATTTCATGTATGTAATTATTGATTCCCAAGTAAAACGGAAAATAATAAATACAATGGAAATTCTCAAGTGCATAATTTATTCTTAACATTGTTTAAGTTTCAGGTAGTTTGTGCCCCATTGCTGCAGGAGCCATATGGGAGGGGCTTTAAATTCCAAGCAGGCACTAACAACAGCCTCCAAATATGACCGACTAAACTATCTCAGCAGGATTTTTATATCTACAGTAGGTGGAAGAAATATGCATTTACTTCATCAGGACATACTTTCAGTTAACAAGCACTTAACACTTTCAGTGCCACGGCCCTTGGGCAAAAGGTTGCTTGCTGTGCCACATAGGCCGCAATGCATTTTAAAACAGTCATATAATTTCTTTAATAATTACTATGTAAACACTGAACACGCACAAATAACGATGAGACTCTCTTCTATCACCTGCAAAAAAAAGTTTATTGATCCCATTTTCCGTTCTTTAGTTATGAGCCGGAGAAGATAGCCTGATTGAACGAAAAACAGAGCTTTTTTTCTACGAGCTGAGATAATGAGCCTTTTGTGAAATTAAACATTTCAAGCACATCACTGACTCTGAAGCTAATTTTCTGATGTAGTCACACCTCAAAAATAATTTCCTTCAATAAAACAGTGAAGGCAAGGGAATTTTGTTTGGAAGAATAATATTTTTAGCTGAAACCAGCAGCGCTGGCGCCTGCATGCGCTGCTGGTTGCAGCTTCTTGCTGATCTTTTGCTGCTGGTGGGCATCGGATATTCTGGCTTGCGTTTGCCAACCCTGTCCTGCTGTCTGGGTCTGTGTTGTGTACTTGGCTCTGCGTGCCCACCTCCCCCCCTCCTCCTCCCCCCCCCCCCCCCGTTGTGGGAGGAGTATCTCTCTGCTCTGCTGTTTTATCTGCCTGTGCTCAGCACTGAAAAAGGTCGCTAGATCCTGCTTTTTTACAGCCGCGTGTACCAGCTCCCATGCTTCGAGTTGAGAATAATAACAAATCCACGGCTGATCATGTGTTGCAGCGGACACGGAGGCTGTTGCAGCGGACACCGAGGTGCTCAATTGTGATAGCAGATTGGCTGCTGCAGGGGCACAGCTAAACGTTGCTTCAATGAAGCCGCTGCATACGGACGGATGCGATGCGATTTCCTTCCCCCCAATGACTTCTTCTGTGTGTTTCACTCCACGTTCTCTCATCTGGAGAGCGCTGTCGCCACCTAAGGGTTCTGTAAAATAGGTTAGACACATTCAATACCTCTGATCTTGTAAGAGGCGATGTAAGAGGCATAGATCGACACCCCCCCGTCAAAAAAAAAAATTCGAGTTATTGACGCCATTTGGCGTCGCTGGCACTGTACGGTAAATTTCTAATGACGCCATATGGCGTCGCTGGCACTGAATGTGTTAAAGGAGAACTTCACAGAAAAACAATGCTGACCTATTCTGCACAGGATCTCACACATATCCAAAAACTGTAAACATCTTTTGCAGTCATTAATTTAGTTTGAGAGTTGATTTAGTTGTAGAGCAGACATCACTGGTCCACAACTAAACTCGAATCAACTCAATAACTGTCAAACTAAATGAATGACTGCAAAACTGTTTAGTTTTCAGATTTGTGTGCGAGATCATGTGCAAAATAAACCAGCTTTGTTTTTCAGTGAAGTAATATGCTATCTTCATAACCATGTCTGCTGGAAATCATTTAACATTTGTAATACAGGAGTAAAATAGGCTAGCCTATATCAAAAGCAAAGTTATACATTCATGAATACTTTCTAAGTATGAAAGCAACTCATAAAGGTCCTTGTCTCGTTTCCATTGCTAATTTTTAAAAGACAGGTATTTTGGCATGTATATGTAGAAAAAGAAATGGTCAGCTCTTTCTCTGATCGCTTTTTGCACTTCTGGATCTGTGTATATTCGTTCCACAAGGTAGTCCTCCTGCGCCCACACTACGAAGTCACACCACTGCATCCCAGTCACAAGCAGTTGTCCTTGCACTTGCCAGTAATAGGCATGGGTCTTCTTAAGTTTAAGGGAACCACACTCCATGTTTACATAACTACAATCAACATAGTTTTGCACATTAGGGCATTTGAATTCGACAAGCCCAAAGTGGGGGTATTCAGTGGGGTCAAAAACAACTCCATCGGGGGAGGCACCAAGCCAGGGAGTATGGGGGTGAATGACAAGACCACTGGGTGAGTAGTTTACATTCAATAGCCTACTGTACTCAGCTGCTACTACAGGCTCCATCTCAGCACCTCTCCTCATATCTGCTGTCTGCCTTGTACCCTTTATTATGCGCTCTGCAAGTGACTCCGCAGAGCTCTGGCCTCGAACATGACACACCTCTCGAAACCTAGAGGCGGTCACCCTGTGTTTGCGGAGCAGATGCCACTCTGAGCTAGAACTTTGCTCACGTGTAGCCTCCTCTATTCTGTGAGCCATTTCTATTGTCACAGCCAAGCTGTTGAGATGTAGCAGCTCCTCTTCTGAGCACACAAAGGCACAATCAGATGGCGACATAACGTACCCCTCCAGAGGCAAGTGCGGTGTTGGTGGTGTGTCATGGTGTATTGTGATGTACCGGGATGTCAAAACTGGCTGCTGATAAGAGAGAACACTGCCCTCCTGCACCAACCCGACGGCACTCTCCACCAGGGGCTTGTCAGGTCCCATGTTCATAGTGGTCACAAGCGGCCTGTCCTCGATGCTGAATTTCGCATACGCCTCAGTGATTCTGAACATGCAGGGATCTGGTAGCGGCCCCACCATGCCTCTGTAGAATCCACTCCTGCAAAGAATTAAGGCAATACAGCAAATTAGTAACGGGTAATAGATACAGCAAATTAACAAATAGCAACATAACAGCATTTTTAAGTTAACAGATGGGTGGAAGGGCACCGTGCAAATTACCTTACTCCAGTCTGGACCATCCTGTTTGGTACTGGCTTGGTAAAGACCATGGAGTTTATGGGTCCTGGCTTCACACCCTAACAGATAACACATTTACTGTGAATGGGGTCACTTTAAATCAAAACAGAACCATTTAAAAAAAAAAAAAAAAATTTTAATTACCATTGTTCGTGGTTTGTGCCACTGCTGCTCGGATTCTGTGCAGCTATACACAGGCGGCACAACTGGTGTTTTGAGTTGAGAATAATGTGCCGTTTGGAAAAGCAATGCCACCTGATGATTGCACAAAACAGAGCCCGCCACACAGGAACACTGGTTGTGTGTCAGCAGCACCACTGGTGATGAATCACAAAGCTTAATCTAAGAAAGAAAAGAAGAAAATAGATTATTAGAAATATATCCTCTGATTATGGAAAAGTGTTGGTAGGTTAGAGCGAGTAGAACAGTGTGTTAAAACCAGGGTCCAAAATCATTTTTTTTGTCCACCAGCAGCCAAATGGCTAGTGAATGTTGACATTTTCCCTGTCACTCAATAGGTTACTTGTATATTTTACTAGTATTTGGCTGGTGGCTGGTATTAATTTTGGACCCTGGTTAAGCTAACACTTAACTTACTTAATTACAGGGATGTAAACTCGATCCTTAGAGAGATAAAAAGGCTAAGTCAATTAAAATGTGACAAGATACCAGGGCAGACAAAACCCGAATAATTTTGAGATCAAAAAGGTGATTATGACCTAAAGGTGACTAGTTTGGATCCCTGTAACTTAACCCCACTGAACAGGGGGAACATATATCACTGAACCGGGATGAACATGCAGACTCAGCCAGGCCCCACTGAACGATGGGGGGGAGCAACATTTATCCCCTGAACTGGGATGAACATGCAGGCTCAGCCAGGCCCCACTAAACGTGGGGGGGAGCAACAGTTACCCCACTGAACCGGGGTGAACATGCAGGCTCAACCAGGCCCCACTAAACGTGGGGGGGAGCAACAGTTACCCCACTGAACCGGGGTGAACAGTTACTCAGCCTCCTGCCTACAATCAAACTGTGTGGCGTTTCACTTTTCCTCATAGACCTGTAGCACAGGGCTCTCACACCAACCTCCCCTGTCAGCCTGTCTTTATTGGACACTGAATAAAACAGATGCAATCAAAAGTCATTAGGGTTAGTTATATATCTGTATTACTCACGTCGTGAGTAATACAGATATACTGTATAATGATTGACACAACACACACACCCATGAGACTTTGCATGTAGTAAATAACATTGCTAGAGAATGTTACCTTTATGCACAGCAGCTAACAACAGGACCAAAACGCCAACGGTACAACATTAATTAATTAACAATTAAGTTGCAGCTCGAGAATTAACACTAGATAAAGCACATCGCATTACCAAACATTGGACAGAATGATAGATAACAATAGTGTAGGCTGACGTTAGTTAGCTATCTAGTAACGCTAGTCAGTCCTCATCATGTACAGTCAGTAAGTTAATAATACCGTAGTCCCTTTCTTACCTTCGTAGTTGTGAATATATGAGGTCGCATATAACTTAAATCCTTTATCCAAGGTGCTGGTTGGGGCTCTCGTCGCCTTGCAGATCCGATGAACATCGGTTATGCGTACAGTAGGGAGCTCCTGTAAACAGCGAGTGTAAAACGTAGCCATTTTGCCGACTCTACCGTTAACCGGAAACAAAGGAGCAGTACGAGCTAAAACGCGGAAGTGATTGTGCAAGTAGCCTATGGGATTACTCTCACAAAAAACTACACTTCCCAAGATGCAGCAGCAAAATGGCCGCTCATTACCAGATTGAGGACACCTGAAAAGGAATACATTCTCTCAGTCATGCTTCAAACAAACAGACAGCAACCAGAAGCACCAAGCTCTACTCAGAGTTTAATTTCAAAGACGCCAATGGTCGGTGAATATGTTTACATTCCTGTTGTTTTAAAATGCTGCTTAACACATTGACTGCCAGCCCTTTTTTCAATGCTGTAGGTAAGTTCTGCCAGGTTTTTTTTTTAGGATTCTGGCTCATTTTACAAGAGCCGAGGATTATTTTCTGTTAAGACTTCGTGAACACCAATCATCTAAAAAGAACTAATAGAATGTGTGCTTTCTCTGTCTAAAAGAGTTAGTTTGTAGAGTTAGTAGTTATGTAGATATTAGCCGTTGAGTACAGCATGGTTTCAGCTGTCTGAGAGTGAAAGCTGAGATAATCGCAGTTTTGTGAAATTCAATCAAACAGGCAGAACAGTCACTTTAACCATTTATTTTTGGCATCAGTGAGAGATCAGACATCCAAACAATATAGTTCCGAACGCCCTCTCCTTCAACTCCTCCCTCCGTGGGCGTGTCTAGTGGCTTTCAGCCTGCGTTTGTCACAAGCGAGTGCTCTGCTGCTGCTGCTGCTGCTGCGAGTTTGAGCAGCCTCCCTCCCTGGCAGCGAGTTTGAGCAGCCTCCCTCCCTGGCAGCGAGTTTGAGCAGCCTCCCTCCCTGGCAGCGAGTGTGGATAGGGCTCACTCGTCTCTTGGGTTTGAGAGCCCCGATGAAGCCCCGTGCGACTCTAGGCTTTATGCTGCCCACCCAGTCCATTTCTGGAACCCCCCACCGCAGCAGCGCGAAAGCGTCCCCGCCTACAGTATGAGAATGAGGCTCGTTCGTTTCTGGGTTTTCGGAATGCGTGCGATTCTGGCCTTTCTGCGGGCGTTTCAAAGTGTGTTTCACCCATAATATATTATGCAAATTTGCAATCCCCCGTGTGCTGCTGCTGGCGCGGCCCGAGAGCGGCGAGTCTGGTGACTGATGACTGTAAAATCGGCAAGCCATTTCCTTGAGAATGGAGGAAGCAGCCGCGGGAGGCGGCTGCTTTTGGTTGACTTTGTCTCTGTCGGGAGAGCACCGTCGCCACCTAGCTGGTCGGTAAAATAGATTATACACATTCTCTTCCTCCAATTCTGGTATAGGAGACGTAAAAAAGGTTGATTGATGTCCCACCGTCAAAAAAAAAAATGTTTATGTAAGCCGAGATATCTCGTCCTTGGCACTCAACGGTTGGATCATTTAAGCCGAGATATCTCGTCCTTGGCACTCAACGTGTTAAATGTTTGATGCAATGCTGCTTAATTTATTTGTTAAATTGCTTCAATTGGAAGGAACCATTGTATTGCAGCACCGATTTCGTTTTTGTGTTTGCATCTTTGAATTCATATTGTGTTTTAGTTTAATAAGTTAAAAGCATAAGTTAAAAGTATAAATTACGAAAGAATAAAAGTTAAAAATGTTAAATTTATGTTTAAAACGCTACTAAAAATGTGGACATGAATGTACCATGTTAATGTTAATGTTTGAACTTGAAGTGATTGGTTGCGCCTTTACTGATCTGTAGATATCCACTGTGCCAATGGTGCCCTGTTGAATCTAAACTCTGAAGCTGAATTGGTGAGTTATTGTTTGTGTGTTTGCATCCCCCCCCCCCCCTGGGAAGATGGGTGGAGCTATGGGTATAAAAATTTGAAATGTATTCCTATCTTGTGTGTTTAATTAAAGCCAAGTAAGATGTTAAGAGTTTTGGCCTTAAAGGGACACTCCACCGAAAAACAATGCTGATTTACTTTGCACATCTCACACATCCGAAAACAGTTTCGCAGGCATTCATTTAGTTTGACACTTATTGAGTTGATTTGTGAAAGGTATAGTTTGGTTTATTTGAAGTGTGGTACTATGCGGTACTTGTAATGTTTAAACTTTTAATGCCACCTGCTGTGACACCCCCCCCCCCCCCCCCCCCCATTCCCACACACACACACACACACACACACACACACACACACACACACACACACACACACGTGTGAGCCACCTAATTGACTCAGGGCTTGGAGACTCGGACTCAAATTCCCATAATCCATCACTCCCTGGGTGGCTATTCACATGCAACCAGCACCATTATGAAGGACACCACTTCGAAAAAGTAAGTCTACTATCTTTTTTTGCACCCTATGCCACAGTAGTGACATTAGATAAAACATACAATATCATGCAAAAACAAAATGCCACCTACTGAACCTTGGCCTTGAATCTTTGAATTTGAATTACATACTCCAGATTTTCTAAAGTCAACCTATATGCAAATAGTGTCATGTCAATGTGAAGTTATAAAAGCTAAACATACTACTTCCTATGACTAATTTGTCTGTTTATGCCATGCTCTTCCACAGATCAACATCACTTGCAAAGTAATCAAACTGGTAAAACCCACAACTGAAGCAACAACCTGAGCCGGCACCACCATGAATACAACAACCTTCCTCCTCATTGACGCAACTGGAACCATTGACCTAGCTGTGTGGGGGTACTGTAAACCTGACATTGACGACTGGTACCACCTGACCAACCTATCCATACATGCATACAAACCAATACATATCTGACAACCACCCCAACCACAACATCAACACCCACCACTGCACTTGAATCATACACAGAACCACCACCACCCACCACTCAAAGCATCTATGGTGAAGTCTCTTCTGCCACCGTCACAAACAAGTACTTCTGTTTTTGGCACCTATCACTACTGTAAACTTTGACTCACTCACATACAAATGTCACAAATGCAATCAACGCCATAAAACAGAAACCGCAAAACACATATCCAATTCTCTCTGTCCATCAATAACCAGGAAACATCATACACCATCCCACTCGCACTTATCACACCACTGCTTACAAAATCACCAACTCAAATAACTACAGACGAAATGGAAGAAGCTATCCTCATGCTCAATCACATCTGAGTTGACATAATAGACAAATCATAGCCCTGACTCAGACTTGACTCCAAGACTCGACAGTCCCTCCACACAGTCCAGAAACCCCGACTCAGCCCCACACAAGGACAAAATGGATTGATATATTTATTTTTACTTTAAGTTTTTCATTTCATAAAAACTATTATTTGCAATAAAAACTTATTGTTTGAATCATATATCTGCCTCCTTTGCTGTCTTTTGTCCCAGTTTTTTATGCATTATATCCTAACTCCTTTAGTCAACCTTGAGCTTACACTTTTATTGCCAACTTGTAGATGTCCACTGTGCCCAAGCTTACCCTTTTAAAACATCTGAATAACAGACAAGTAACTTGTTAACTGATAACCTATTAAGCCACTAACAGTTTGACTTAAAGGGTGATTTACACAACCTGAATATTAATCTTGTTATACCTATACAGAGACACTATGAATGTACCATGTGGAGTATCTAGTAATAGTTAGGATTTTACATTAATTTCAAGACAAATGGTTCAAATTCTGGCCTTGTGCTTATGCAGACCAGATTTATGACTACCACCACTACTACAAAAGCATTGGCTTTTCATTGTGACAACCAATTACTTATATCACCATTCAGGAACAGTTTGTTTAATCCTTTCCTCACTGAGCACATCTATAACCATGATCAGAAGTGTACAGTAGAAGCAGCACACTATCTTCATCCAATGGACTCGGAACACCACAAAAGCAACACCTCAGTAAGCTGTCCACTCATGGCTAACACATCTAAGCTTATCAGGAAGCTAGGATTTGAAATTATGACAGTTTGCCTAGAAAAAGTCCATTGCTTAATAAGCCTCTTTGACAGCCACCAAATGGCTTACCACCACCACTGCTACTTACTACATATTACTTGCAAACTTGGTACACTTGTGCACATATCAACTCTGACTAAATGTGCAATTCAGTGTCTATATTATCTGACATATAACCCCCAAGTCACCAGAAGCTTGGACCCCGCATCGCCGCTTGCGGCTATATTTTTATTATTATTATTATTAACTTGTTTAAAAACATATAGGCATGTAATTCAAGATAAGTCTGCCTTTTATTTCATATTCCATACAGTTCAAATAAGACTGCCTTATTTCAATTGGTTTTTAGCCCTAGTTGCACTTCTGTTGCACTTTTTTGTTCATTTGAGGTTCATAACAGTGCATGAAGGCATTGTGTATTAAATTAATGCGCTATTTTTTGTGCAATAAATTTGAGTGGTTTAAAAAAAATCCGAAATTTGGGTCGCGACTTCATGACAAGGAAAATAGTGGGTCCTGAGGCTACACCAGTTGAGAACCACTGGGCTAGGAGATCCCCCCCCCCCCCCCCCGTGGGGGATCAGGAGTCAAGACTCGTTGGTGGCGGACTGGGGAGGTGGGTGGGGCAAAACAACGCTTCGGAGGACGGCTTCAAGGGAAATGGACTGCTGAGAGCTAGCTGCTGCTATGATCGGCCAGAGAGAGAGAGAGGTGACGTAGAACCCTTGCTATATATATGAGGATTATCTGACGTCATATTTGACGTCATAGCAGGCGTCATGCTAGGGCTTTGAATGACTACGTTATGCTAGAACTTGACTGTCGTCAGGGGATGATCGGATTATGCATGAGTGGCCTTCTGCTTGAAATATGGTCTGGAGACCTCACTTGTTTCATTTTTTTTATCTTTATGTTGAATGTTTTGCATTAGGAGGGCAACCTGACAAGCCCTTATGGGTTTTTATTGTTCCTCCTGCATTTATTTTCATTGTCTTCCCTTCCCAATCAATATTTACTATATACTATGTTTTGTTTTTAATCTATCATGTATTCTTGTTTTTTGATGTGCAATAAACTAAGCTAAACTAAACTAATGTTCTAGGCCTTAGCGCTGCTTCATCCTCCATTATTTTTTAAAGTGCTGCAAATCAGACATTCAAATATCGAATGGAAAAACACCACAATGTTATCTGACTGAATAGGCTACTACTCATAAGATACAGCTAGGCTACTACTCATAAGATACAGCCAGTAAATTTCCAGTTTTGCACCTCCCTCCTCTGTCTTGTCCTCCCTGCGGAGCCCTAACATCACTTTACATGACTATGTGTGATGTTTTAATATCTATAAATACAGATGCAAGCTCTGCCCTGCTCCTTTTAGAGAGCACCTCCTGCTGCCCTGCAGTTTCTTTCAAGGTCTTCACAAGTTTTTTTCTTAGTGATTAATTCACACGTCAATATTTTTTGAACCGATATCAGTCAATGTAACCGTGCATACCAATGGCAAAGTTTCGTTGAACGATATATTGTGGTGTTTTTGTTGTTGTTTTTCAGGACCAGGGTTGATTTTTCAGAAATTTGCTTCTGACGAGAAGACATCTGTTGCTGTGATTGACAGGTGGGTTACAATTTGCATTGCATTTCCATGCTGTATATTTGCATCGCTCTTGGTGTGTAAACAGTTTTTAGTATGATGTCCACCCAAAGGTGGACAGAGCAGGGTTGGGTCCTTCTGCAGCTGCTGCTGGTGGCATCTCTCTCTGGCGCTGAGGAGCCAGTGTGTTGGCAGATAGGGGAGCCGGAGATCCCACAGCTGTCTAAGAATGGGGACATTATTTTGGGTGGAATCTTCGGTTTCCACGGCAGCTGGAAAGACAGCCATGACACCTACATGTACAAATCACTGCCACTGCAGTGCACAAGGTAAATCACATTGTTTGACATAAGATAGAAGATTAGAACAGCTGGGTAAACCCTAAATGAGAAATGTTTGCTCATATACTTTAACTTTTCATTTTGATCCATTTCAAGGACATCCTGCTATACACTAACACCAACTATTTATAAATGTCTGGATCAAGGTTGCGTTTCAGATTGTTCCAGTTTGCTCAAGCTATGCTCTTTGCCATTGAGGAGATTAACAACAGCACAGCCTTGCTGCCTGGCATCTTTTTGGGCTACAAGATCTATGATTCATGTGCCTCCATTCCAAGGGGAATAAGGGTGGCACTGGCCTTGGCTAATGGTAATGAGGATATATCCACAACCTCCAAGGCACCCTGCACCAGACCGGCCCAAGTGCTGGCCATTATAGGAGAGTCCTCCTCCTCTCCTTCCATGGCTATATCCACTGTCATTGGACCTTTTCAGATCCCATTGGTGGGTGTTTTTGTTTACACTTAATGTATAATAATGTACTGTAATGGACCTTGGCCACAGTTTGATCTATTTATTTAGTTTGATTTTATCTTTAATACTAAACTAACTACTGTAATTATTATTCTGCAATTTCTCTGAAAGCTCTGCAGTAAAGGCAGTTTTAAGAGAATTACTGCTAATGTGCTCTGAGTTTTTTGTATGTTTTGTACGAATTTGCATCCTCATCTTTATACTCCCTAGATCAGCCCCTGGGCCACCTGTGCTTGTCTCAGTAACAAAGTCCGGTACCCATCCTTCCTCAGAACAATAGCCAGCGACTTCTACCAGAGCAGAGCTCTGGCCCAGTTGGTAAAGCACTTTGGCTGGACTTGGGTCGGGGCAATTAGAAGCAATAATGATTATGGCAATAACGGCATGGCCATATTCACAGAGACGGCCCAAAAGCTGGGCATCTGTCTAGAGTACTCTGTATCCTTTTTTAGAACAGATCCACCAGAAAAAATACAGGGAATAATTGACATTATCAAAGCTTCCACTTCTGAGGTGATTGTCGCTTTCCTCACCGGCACTGATATGAAAATACTAATACATGAGATGGCCCCCCACAACCTGACTGGGCACCAGTGGGTAGGCACTGAGAGCTGGATCATTTCTGCCTCCACTGCAACTATGAATGGACACAACATTCTGGATGGTGCTATAGGGCTGACTATCCCCACGGTCCATGTCACAGGCATGAGAGAGTTCATGTTGGATTTAAAGTCATTCAATTCATCTATTGATAATGAATTCTTCACAGAATTATGGGAGACAGTGTTTGATTGTAGGTTCAAGCAGACGACGGGCTCAGGAGGGAATCAGAGATACTGTACAGGGTCTGAAGATCTGTCTGGGCAGCAAAACATTGTCACTGATATGATGTCATACATGCCCTTATTTAACAATGTCTATAAAGGAGTGTATGCTGTGGCTCACGCACTACATAGTGTTCTTGGCTGTAAAGAAATATGTGGCAATAAGTTACAGCCAGATCCATTCACGGTGAGTTGAACACTGAAGGGTGAATTATAGTTCAACATTATGTGCTTCACGTGAACAGATTTTTGTCTTTTTTTATTTTTAACAGTATTGTTTAATAAATTGCTGCATGTCCATCATTCTGAAGAGTAAATATGAGGTGGTTTGCATTGTATGGGATAATTAAAGTAATATATATCTGGTTAGATTTTGCAGCACATAAAAAAGGTTCAGTTCAAGACAAAGGAGGGGGAGGACGTTTACTTTGATGAGAGTGGAGACCCAGCAGCAAAGTATGAAATCATAAACTGGCAGCCGAACGAAGATGGCAGTGTGGAGTTTGTCACCGTTGGTCTTTACGACGCATCTTTACCTGCAGAAAAACAGCTAACTCTGCACACCAAGTCCTTAATTTGGGCACAGAACTTAGAACAGGTTAATACCGTATGATCATTCATTGATTGATCAATTATGGGATTATTGTATCCTCATGTCGATTTGATCAGAATTCAAAATGGTGACTTGTTAGACAACACCATATCAAAGTGTATCTCATACTGCGTTTTTGTTCATGCAGGTGCCTGTGTCAGTGTGCAGTGAGAGCTGTCCCCCAGGAACCCGTAAAGTCCTCCAGAAAGGAAAGCCGGTCTGCTGCTATGACTGTATACCATGTGCAGAGGGAGAAATCAGCAACGCCACAGGTACTCTAGTATTATTTCATGAATCAGACTATAACACCTGTAAATTCAATATCAGCAAATAAATATTCAAATGTAATAGCAGTATTTATGTTTATATACAGTACAATTCATAGTAAAAATGGAGTTCATCATCAGTGCATTTGAATATCACATTTGGGTCAGTCTTGTTCTGATTTATAGAAAATGGTTGACTAGCAATATGTGATTGTACTGTATAAAACATGTACACTAATTGTACAGTAGATAACGAAACAACTAATTATTCATTTTACAGGGTTTCAGGGTCACAGGGGGCTGGAACTTATCCATGCATCCAGTATGCAATATATCAATGCATAAATGATGAATCAATTAACTACGTAAATAAGTAGCCTACATTGTCCCTCCTTATATATTTTCTCCCCTATTGTCAAATATACACTATTTCTAAATTATCACACTTGGCCTTCCACCCTGACTTTAACGCACCACCATCAATGGCTAGAATAATCATCATACTACTATAATTGGGGAGCTGTGTGTGTGTGTGTGTGTGTTTGTGTGTGTGTGTGTGTGTGTGTGTGTGTGTTTGTGTGTGTGTGTGTGTGTGTGTGTGTGTGTGTGTGTGTGTGTGTGTGTGTGTCCGTCTGTCCAGAGTTGCAAGGCGCACTGTTGCTCCGATCACCAAACTTTGCCAAAACACTTTTAAGGGCATGAAACTGCCACAGAGAAAGAAGAAATTGTGCCCATAGGGGGCGCTACAGCAATTTTTTAGAATGTAAATGGCCATACCTCGCACACCATTCCACCGATCACCTCCAAACTTGGGTTGTCTGCTTAGGGGGACCTGACAGAGTGTAGTGCCATATTTTCTGAAATTTGGCCAGCACCACCTACTACTACCCGAAGGAGTGCCGTGGCCAATTTTGGACATGGGCATGGTCATAACGCCACCTACTGGCAACACAAAAAGCGGTTTATCTCGGGAACCGTTCATCCGATCGCCTTCAATCTTGGGGACATTACCTTGGTCAGGGGCACTGACAGGAGCATGAACCCTAACATACATGTCTCTGATGGTGGGAGGAAACCGGAGCACCTGGAGAAAACCCACACAACCCCTGAGAGAACATGCAAACTTCACACAGAAAGGACCTGGGACGGACTGGGTTTTGAACCCGAGACCCTCTTGCGAGACCTTTATCTCGAGAATTGTTTATTCAATCGACTTCAAACTTGGGGAGTGCACTGCCGAGAACTCGATGTAGTACAGTGCCAAATTCTGTGTGATTCAGACACGTGCCTCATAGCACCACCTACTGGCAATGCAAAAACATGCTTGATCTCGAGAACCGTTCGTCTAATCGACTTCTAAGTTGACGGGTGCGCTGCTGGGGACCAAACAGAGTGCAGTGCCGAATTTAGGCATGAGTTTGGTTACACACCGCAAAAAAGGTGCGCCCATGGCGCATCATCCCCACAGTCTCCACCCTACAAATGAAAGTGTGAAGCTTACAGTAATCTCTAATGTCTGTAATAGTTTCCTTTGCCAGCTTTTGTGGCTTGCGAATCTATTGATAGTATTCTGTTACATCACCACACGGCCATCTCCATCTTGGTAGGAAAATAACAGGTCATTGTAATCAATTAACACGTGATTACAAACAAGTGACACAAACAGCCAATGAGCTGTGTATATTGTAGCGCCATATTGGTAGGAACATGCTTGTGACGACATGGGAATACTATGGATAGAGAACCAAGAAATCAGGAGGGGGGGGGGGGGGCGGGCTTTAATTTAAATATACAATGTACTGGACATTTTCTTGTCATTCAATGAGTCATCACCAAGCCAATCTGTGACAGCCCTACCTTTTTTCCCGGCTTCCTGTACAGAGCGCCTCTCCTGCCACCGTCACTTCCTTTTCTGCGTTAAAAAAAACACGACTGCATAGAAGACGTCAACTCGTCTCACAACAGTGGAAAATTACTGGAGGTGTAGTTGTTGTGACTAGTCGTATTGCCAAAGTCGCGGCACAAATAGGAAGTGATGTGCTCCACTGTTTACAGTCGATTTTAGAGGACCAGCTGGGTTGGGGAGCTACAGTAGCTGACCACTCAGCTACAGTGGCAAACTGTCAGGGCCTTCTAGGTATTCACTGAATACGCAAGAATAACAAATAAATAAATAAATAAATAAAATAAAATAAATAAATATTTTTTTTTTAAAGAAAATAATTTCCCCCTAATAAATTATTTGTATTTGTTATTTATTAGTTTTTATTAACTGAAATAACAGTAATATTGTCGCTAAGTTGTTCAGATCTTGGACTCACTTTGTTTCAGCAAATATGGGGTTAAATATTTGGACCAGCCTCCACCGGCAAATGGTATTGATTGACAGCAACCCTTCGCGAAGACCGACTCTAGTCATGACATGAGGACAAGGCCGGATTAACCATAGGGCAACCGGGGCAGGTGCCCCGGGGCCCTTGGGGTGAAGGGGCCTTCCAAAATAAAAAATAAATAAATAAATAAATAAATAAATAAATAAATATATATATATATATATATATATATATATATATATATATATATATATATATATTTTGGTCGGGCTCATGTTGGGCTCCACAGAACTATGACACAAATCTTAGACCAATCAGGACAAAATAAAATGTGTTTCCAAGAAGATTAAGTCTGATGATTTAGTCTCATTGGATGCCTGTGGGCAAGTGGTGACCAGGGGCGCGGGAAGTGGGGGTGCTTGTGGTGCTGCGGCACCCTCTGCTGTTTTGTATTGGAAATGTAATGTCAATTATTTTTTCATCATTGTAAAGTCACAGCACAGTGAAGAGGATATTAATGTGAAGATTAGCCTCTTCCTTTTGCTCTCAGAGTGCATCAGATTCATGCATTTTACTTTAAAATGTACAAAATTTCTTTGTCCAGGGGGGGCAACGGCCCCCCCTAGAAACCCCCCAGTCAGACTAATATTTTTTTCCTGCTGGTGCTACCTGTTTGCAAAGCCTAGAATCGCCTATGAGTGAGTGAGAAACTGAATCCCAGAAACTGAATAATGACACAACAGTATAATACTAATGTTAATTTAAAATGAGAAATTCCTCTAAATATGGCGAAAAAACATCCAAACATCTGGACGTTGGGTAGGGGGGCCCCTGGGAGCTTCAGTGCCCAGGGGCCCCTGGGGGTGTTAATCTGGCTCTGCATGAGGATGACAATTCTGATAACAGGTGTCTCAATTTCATTGAGTTGTGGTGTTAGCCAATCACAATTAGTTGAGTTGTGGGTGGGATATTTCGAGGGATTCGCGAATCCAAGCCAACCAGGAGATGAGACGGACAACAAGGAGGGAGGAGTTTATGATGATGTGGTTCTGACATGGGCTTGTCATGAGGAAATGGACGCGCAACGGTAGTTTTCAAAGGATTTAATCTGGAGCTGTCAAGCTATATTTTCGCCATTTCCAGGCTAGCTTGGAGGGCTGGAAAGAATCTATATGAACATATGCAACTATATGCAACCTATATGCAACCTATATGCAGCATATATGAGCATATAGGCCATATATATGCCGCATATAGGTTGCATATAGGCCAGATTTAGGTGCATATATGCGCATATAGGCCATATATATGCCGCATATAGGTTGCATATAGGCCAGATTTAGGTGCATATATGCGCATATAGGCCATATATATGCCGCATATAGGTTGCATATAGGCCAGATTTAGGTGCATATATGCGCATATAGGCCATATATATGCCGCATATAGGTTGCATATAGGCCAGATTTAGGTGCATATATGCGCATATAGGCCACATTTATGCCGCATATAGGTTGCATATAGGCCAGATTCAGGTGCATATAAGTGCATATACCGGGCATATAGGTCTCCTATAGCTTCTTTATATCCACATATAGGTACTATATGTGCACATACAGGGCATATATGTCTCCTATATAGCTTCTTTATACACATAAAGGCCCTATATGTTCATAATACAGGTCATATAGGTCTCACTTCTTTATATCCACATATAGGCCATATATGTACACAATACAAGGTATATGCCTCCTATATAGGTCATTTACAAATCTGTTTGTATACACTGTGTCATAATCCATATATACCCAGCGAGCACAAAACGTTTTTTCAACGTTGATTTTTAGTTTAAATCTGGGTGATATTGGGTTTGAACGTCTAAGACCTAATTCCTAATGAACCACCGGTACGAATGGTGTGAACGAATAATGATTCTGTGTAAGCGCTTTGAGCCTTGGAAAGGCGCTATATAAATCCAATCATTATTATTATTATTATTATTTCACCCTCTTTTCAACCGGCTAAAATGCGGTTACAACGTAAACGTGTAAAAAAACACAATTTGGTTCATCATATTGTTAAAACATTTGTTGTAGTTTGGAATAGAGACAATATTGATAGTGTGTGAATTGGCATTTTATTGTCTTTTATTGTGTAACTGAGAGTTGAAATCTGGTCTACACGAAAACTACATTTCAACGCATTTTATGTCACATGAAATATCATAAATATGGGACTATAGGCTATGTGGTGCCAGCAAAAAGCTTCCAGGACACAACTATGGTTAATAGTTTAGCGCAATACTATAAAATAATGAATTCAGTTCCTGCAGCAACGCGCATGCGCAAGTACTTACTAGCTGTGACTGACTAGACCAAAGCAAGTCTGCACCGGTCTGCACCAAGTGCGGAACGAGGTGCTCTGGGCACACTATGTTATTGTAACACACGTACAGCCTACAGACTATAGATGCACACACACACAACATAATTTTAGTCTGTTACATAATATGACTCGTACGCATCAGATCGCTGACAATTGTGTATAGTCTACGTTGTGTGCGAGAGAGTATATAATGTGCCCGGCTCTCTGGTTAGTATAAGAAAATGTATAGCTCAGCACGTAGAGCGCAGTGGCTTGCACCTTGGAGAACGGGGTTCGAATCCCGTGTGGGCTGCTAAATTTTTTATTTAAGATGTACATATATGTACATATAGGTTTCCCATATATGGTGCATACATAAAATTGGCCGATTTCCTATATTATATGTACATATATGTACCTATACATACATATAGGTACATATATGTACATATAATATAGGAAATCGGCCAATTTTATGTATGCACCATATATGGGAAAACTATATGTGGCCCTATATTAAAACATATAGGGTACATATAGATTCTTTCCATGTGGGGTTGCTTTTCAAGACAATGGGTTTTGTCATCAAGTGAACGTCATTGGTAAGTTAAAACATTTTTTTTTTTATTGCTGGTGGCGCTGGCGGCTGAGGCAGCTGATGTTGGTGGGCAGGGGGAGTTTTGGACCTGTCCGTGGGTTTTAGAGTTCGTTGTGCTTGTAATTTCGGAGTATTTCCTGTGTATTGAGCTAATTGTTAAACTGTTGTTGTGTTACTGACAGAGTGTAACGATACAGCAACCTAAAGAACCTGGCTGTGGGAGACAACTCATAATAGTCCGCCCTAATAGTCCGCCCTCACCAATGCGTAAAAAGACTCACAGAGACCTCACACTTGCACGTACAGTAGGCTATATATTGTGTGTGTGTGTGTGTGTGTGTGTGTGTGGGTGGCGGGGGGATGGTACCGCATAGAAGGCCCGGTTCTGATAGGCACGGTTCGCCACTGCTCAGCTAGCATGCCAAGCCAAGCCACCTTGGCTTGACAAGATACAGCACTACCTCTCTTGGGCACTATTATATAACGTGAGGTTACAGATCACCACGTTTTAATATAGATATAAAAAAAAAAAAGACAGCCACCGTGAGTAAAGATAACTCATTATATTGCCAGGTATAACATACCGGACATTGGCATACACATCTCAGGAGCTGAAGGCTTTCAAATTCCTTGAGTCCTATTACATATTTCATCTGTGGCAAGGTCTGTGACATTTTTAGTTTTGTGCCACCAACGACATCATCATCAAACATTGTCGTGACAGCAAAGGTAAATAACCTTAACGTTAAATGTTTGTTTGATATGATCTGACGCTTGGTTGCATAATAGCCCAATGTTTGTTACTAACGTCAGCCTCTGTCTCTTTCCCTTCACGTTTGCGGACAGTAGGGATTGCTTAAAAACTAATACCCGGGCTCTTCTACACCAGATCAACAGCTGCTGGCGGCACATGTTCCCGCCCCCTTTTAGGGGTCGAAACACAAGCCTCTTTCCATTGACCTCAATGTAAAATAGCACTACCAAAAAAATATATAGAAAAATAACAGAATCAATCTAGTTTATTAACTCATTCTCTGCCAAGGACGTACCCGGACGTACTTTTAACAATGGCGTTCTGTGCCAAGGACGTACTCGGACGTACTTTCATGTTTTGGTTGTTTACATTAGATCAGACCCTTTCCCAGCCTGTGACATTGTTTCAAGTCAAACTGATAAAAGGAACCCGCTAAATCACGTTTAGTATTTATAGTATAGTCACCCATTTAGCAGTAATCTATTTAGCAGTAGCAGATGAAGAGAGGCGGTGGCCGGCGTGGCCGCAGCCGCAGCGCTGTTGGGCGTCCTCAACACTTTGATTCCCTGCCTGGGCCCAGTTCCAGCACGCACCCCGGTCCACGCCAGCGGACAATCGAAGAGACTGATGGAAAGGATTTCTCTGTACCTCGTTCAACCTAATTAAAAACAGCTCACTCCAATCAGAAGGTGTGACATATGTTAATACCTTTCCAGTGTGTCCAATCATTCCAGATATATGAAAAATCAATACAACAAGCAATTCTGATATTTAGAACATTATTTTATATAGAGGATTTAGCATATTCAGTACAAAGACAGATCAAGTATTTATATTACCCATTCAGAGATCTCTGAGGTGGATTTTCCAGTGGTCTCTCCCTCACAGCAAAATATGTAGCAGGTCAAAAGAAGACCCCTGCAAACCGACCCCTCCCTTATCTTTTGCGTGTCCTTTTAAACTACATTTCCTTTGGGGGCGTCTGTCTTCCGGTATGGTTCCTCCTCCATCTAGTGTCATCCTTCACTGCTGTGCTGGTATTGGTTGGTCATATGATCTCTCCCTTCTGTCACTCCTATTTGGCCGGCGTGTTTTTCTCCCCCTCTCTGTCCACATCCTGTGACCTGGCTTCCACTGGAGGTCACACACTAACCTTCTCCTTGAAATAGTTATCTATTGGTTCCTATCTACCAAAGCAACTGTTAATATATTTACTTTAAATTCCTATTTTCAACTTATAATTTGGGTCAGCTAATTTAGCTATTTATCTATTAAAGTCCTAGTTTAGAACATTATGTAAGGTTATTGTTAGACTTGATAAACTTAAACTATATTCTGGATAAGATCAAATTCAGCTAAATCATGGGTTAATCCCAGTCTGAACTGGATTTAAAACATCTTACAGTTCAGACTTACTGTCTCTCGGTCTGTAACCACCCAAAGGGTGTAACCAGAGTGAGAGCGTATTCTTCAATCAAAACAGAGAAAAACTCACCCTGATTAACCCGGATGAGAAACTCTTATCAATTACCACTTATTAACTAATTCGACTATACCTTTATTTCCCATTCTATAATTACAATAATATAATAGGCTAATATTTATCTAGTTATTATATACTGTAGCTCCCTTATTGTATAGCAAGTAATGCAAATTGAAGTTTATTCAACACACCAAAATACAACATCTGACCCCATTCCATTACTGTTCTAGACACACTCTATATTCTGCTGAGCATCTAATATTCCTCTAGGACCAACGCCGGGCCGTCTGAGATTCGAACCCGGAACCTCTCCTCACATGGGCTGTGTCCTTGAGCCTGTCCTCATTTCTGGGGGAAAAAGGTTAGCACATCGAATGTATAGTCTAAACTTTATTTCATATCAGATATCAAAACCCACTCAGTCAATCAGTAGGATATATATGAATACAATGTTATGATCCTTCTCACTAAAACTTTGCATCCTGTGGTGCTTTGTGGAATGTGCCTCCCCCCCCTGTTGATGTTCTGCAGCCATTTGTCTTAGAGAAAGCCATAAACTCTGTGTTGTTTTCCAGTCCCTATCCCAAAGTGACTAAGTGACTGAGCAGAGACATTAAAATGTCCTTTTGTCGGCTGATCTCCGTGACCTCTGCCCCGACCATATCCTAAATGACCGTCCTTGTGCAGCTTATCCACCCGGCCATCCGAGACCCTGTGTAATGTTCTCCAGACCTTCCTTAAACAAGGCTTAAAACAACAGCTTGTCACACACAAAACATTGTTCAATTTCCACTAAACCCTCTACTGGTTAATCCCCAAGGCCAGCACGTCTCCTAATGGAAATGAAGAAAGTTCATCATTACACAAACTCAGCCGCTCCTCCTATGACCTAGAACAGAACATTTAAACATAATTAAAGATATATTTGAATTAACAAATGACATGATCATCTCTGTAATTGCATATTTTCATATCAGCATGCAGGGCCGCCATGCTGAAGTATCCACCTTCTGTTGAGTCCAAACTGGGCCTATGGAGGAAATGTTTGATCAAAAAATAGAGATTGGGGAGAGAAATCTATCAATCCCCCTTTCACACCTATTCTATAGGTGTGAACTTTTTACTCCATTATTTCGTCCCAATGCGGCACCGGACGGTCCAATTTCTTCTCCTGAAACATAGCATATTATAGCACTGTGATTTGAGTTATCTTAAACATATTCTTCAACTTGGCTCTTCATCTTTGCTCCTTATTGAATCTAACATAACCCCCAGTTGAAACCCCCCTAACGACAACATTCAGTTCATTTAGTAGCATAACTGTTCCCATATTTTTCCTGGAACCCACTTAGACAACATTAAACCTCAGCACAAACACAACTTAACCCCATTAGTGCATGTATTCATTTCCAAATTCGTCATAATAATGGTTGCCCCCTTGTCCCAATTTGCACCCAAATAAGTGCATAAGACTATTTGCTTCGATCGCGCTATGCAAAAATGAAACCCACATACTCAAGATTGGACCTGTGCTGCAAACATTTGATTTCACAATGTGCCTGTATTTTAGACAAAATAATTTCTTCTATTTTTATTAGTACAACAAATACGCACGTACGGCAGATAATGTTTGAGATACTCTGTGAGTACATATTCAATTGTTTACTTTTATAATTTGATTGCAATGCACCTCATAAACAAGATGGCTCCTTGAGTCTGCCTTTCAAGTTTACAGATTTCGTGTACATGTCTTGAGTGGGTTGGATGAATTCCCAAAAAAAACAACTGCTTTAAGAGCTAGCTTATTGGGGTGGGTCAGTCCCCAGACTGAGGCAAAACAACAATACTCTAAATGCAAACTCAAGTATAATCTCGTCCTCAGAGGAGGCCATTGACTTATTTATAGATACTTTTGAAAACATCTCCAGCGTACTTTAAGTGTAAATTTAACTATGTGTAGCTTTTCTCAAACGGAAAAATGATGGTGTATCTTACCTGGGTCTGAGCTAGTTCTTCTATAGGGACGACAGAGAGAATTTTCAAGTTAATCATCAAACCCTTCATTTATGCAAAGTTGTCAACTAAACAAACTCATCATATAACTATTGTTATTTTATGTGTCACTGCAAACTTTCTATTCAGTACGTATTACTATATAATGTACAGTATTCAGTGTTCCCCACTGCTGTAATTTCCCAGTCCAATCTATTTTTCATAACTCATTATATCTGACACTTCGTCAGTGTGTTTTGCTGAGATTTAACCCTCCATCTGGGTCCATTCTATATTCTACGCATTCATTCACCATGCATTCCACAATGTATGGGGACCCCCCTTTGGTCTAAATTAATCAAACAAAATTAATCAAACAACTATCAATAATCATTAGATCAATTGACACCTCAAACGAGTAACAGACATCACTTCCCATATCACAGCCACACCGACAAAACACAGCACCATTTCGCCAATCTAAATATTATAATCAATGCTTTCATTCTCCATAGAAACAATGAACGTTCACGCCCCATACTATCAGCATTGTATTCCCAATCCACATAAAATCCCACATTACACAAACTTCATCACTCATACCAACCCACTTAAATCCTATCTGTCTCCTTACACCACTAAATGCATTCACAACATCAAATTTTACTACCGGCATCTACCCATCACTCATGCAGTAACATAAAATCCTATCTATCTCAAATTATCACACTCAAATCAACTCAAACATGGAACTTATAGCCTACATATCAGCCACTTACAGCAACGCTGCCCTGATGTAATGCCTTGCTCAAGAGCCTACCCCACTCGTGCAGCCCCACCCTTAGGAAAGGGCTGCCCTCTTTGACCTTCTCAAGGGACAACATTCTTGGACATGGTGTGTTTTTAGACACGCCCAGTCTTTGCGCATGCCCAGGTCACTTATCATATAGACCTTGAACAGAACAGAGCTCCCCCACTGGAGCTTCACGGAGCAGCCCCCCTCCACCTCTCAACAGATCCAGGAAGCAAGGTCCTGGACTAAACAGCACTGCGAGCTGCAGCAAAACAGACAGTTTGGTGTTACAAGTTCCTCTGAAAGGGTTTGATCCCCCTTGGATCAAACTGTACATTACCAACTTCATTTTAACAGACAAAAGTAGCGTGAAACACCCTCCTATTCATTCTGGTAGCTGCTGGCTCGCCACCGCCCGGTGCAAGTCGCGTCTGGTGCTCTGCTCGCTGTCAGACCCTCCTTGGCCCGTACTGTACCAGCCCTGAAAGAAAACCACGTCTACCTGTTGTACAGCTGCTTAGCCCCCCTCGAGCCGGACCCGTCTCTCGGGGTTCCGCGGCGTCAGCAATCCTCTCCCTCCGCTGGAAACAGCCGGAAACTCCGCTTCCTTCTCTAACATGGCTCACACACAAACACACACACACCCCCTCATGCTCTCCCCTTTCGCGCATACACACAAACACACACATTCTCTGCCCAACGACATGTGAAGTTTGCACTACGAGCGACCCACAGATAAAAGACAACCAAACAGACAGACAGACAGACTGACGGACAGACAAAAACTAAATAAAGGTTGTCGATGTCTGTTTTGATTTAACAGTCAATCGTTTACTACATACAGACATTGTTCCATTAGGCTACTGCAAATTCTTGGCTCCTCACACGGGGATGGAACCGCACGGCCGCTCTACCAACTGAGCTATATTTATTTGAATGCGTAAAGAGCCGGTCATGCTTATATAATCTACCCCGTCTCACGCATACATCATGTCTACTAGTTGGGAGGACATATTATGTGACGCCTATTATATCTATTCGCATAATCCATAGGCCATAGGCCATTAATCCCATTCCATATCTTTACCCTCTAACGAATCCACCACTCTCTTAAAAGATCCATTTATATTTCTAAATAAATCTAACGTTAAAAGCATACGCTATTATTTTGAACTGTCGCGCGACCTTACGCCAATTTGATGGCAAAATAACTCATAGGCTATCTATGGTGCTCCGCTCTGCAGCCCAACTCCGCCAGACAGACTCACAGGTTTCTCCTGTATGGACGCCAGAGCCCACTCACCGCGGCCATTTGGCTGCACCCGGACCCTTGGTTAGAAGCTGCGCGCATCAACTTGTGGTGTATTTTTCCACAAACAGTTTTTTCATAAGCGTCAAAATACTGTTGATTCTATTTATATACTATACTCTTACATATTACCGTTCCACTGTGACAGGCGTCCCTGCACAGTGAATTTAAAAATCATTTACATTCATTCTCTTCTTCTCAAACTTACAGCAAAGTTATGGATCATAAAGCAGTATAACACAAAAATACAAAGGAATACTAACCCAACGTGACCTAATCTTGCATTAAATTCACCTTGTTGTTTGAATTTATAGCATAAACCTTTGTGTCTAATTTACATAGCAACATAAATTGGAAGAATCTAAAATTCAACTCAAAATATGGATATCGATATTACTATTATTAGACAATTCTGTGTTATTTCTTCCCCATTATAAATAATCTTTTATGATCTTCTCTATAGCTGATTTTTCACAATTCATAATATAGCAAAACCTTCAGAAATATATTACAATAAAACGCAAAAACCTGAGCCTTAATGCTCTCTGTACAAAACGGACTCCCCCAGAACACGCCGGTTCTGTATAAATAACACATTTTGCTATGGTCTTGGAAAATTAGTATTATCATAATAATAATGTACTATTCGCCTCACATGCATTCGGTCTGACAATGGTCTTGAGATTAATCACTTCTCTCACACGTACTCGGTCATGGGCAATGGTCTTGGGGTTAATTACGACCCTCACACGCGCTCGGTCACTTTACAAATCTTTCCAAAATATCAAAACACGTGTCTGACCAGCTTTGTACAGGTTCCTAAATTTGATTGATAAATTACAGCATTTGTGGAATCCAGTTAGTGTAACAATAATTTAGAATAGCCAATGCAGATATTTTTATGAAAAAGGTAATCCGTAAACCCTATATTGATATTTTCCCGGGATGTTAAGCCACTGTTTTCCTGAAATGCTTGATCAGAATGCTTGCTTTTTCAAAATATGGATCATAATCACGTCGGGGTCACCATTTGATGGAAAGGATTTCTCTGTACCTCGTTCAACCTAATTAAAAACAGCTCACTCCAATCAGAAGGTGTGACATATGTTAATACCTTTCCAGTGTGTCCAATCATTCCAGATATATGAAAAATCAATACAACAAGCAATTCTGATATTTAGAACATTATTTTATATAGAGGATTTAGCATATTCAGTACAAAGACAGATCAAGTATTTATATTACCCATTCAGAGATCTCTGAGGTGGATTTTCCAGTGGTCTCTCCCTCACAGCAAAATATGTAGCAGGTCAAAAGAAGACCCCTGCAAACCGACCCCTCCCTTATCTTTTGCGTGTCCTTTTAAACTACATTTCCTTTGGGGGCGTCTGTCTTCCGGTATGGTTCCTCCTCCATCTAGTGTCATCCTTCACTGCTGTGCTGGTATTGGTTGGTCATATGATCTCTCCCTTCTGTCACTCCTATTTGGCCGGCGTGTTTTTCTCCCCCTCTCTGTCCACATCCTGTGACCTGGCTTCCACTGGAGGTCACACACTAACCTTCTCCTTGAAATAGTTATCTATTGGTTCCTATCTACCAAAGCAACTGTTAATATATTTACTTTAAATTCCTATTTTCAACTTATAATTTGGGTCAGCTAATTTAGCTATTTATCTATTAAAGTCCTAGTTTAGAACATTATGTAAGGTTATTGTTAGACTTGATAAACTTAAACTATATTCTGGATAAGATCAAATTCAGCTAAATCATGGGTTAATCCCAGTCTGAACTGGATTTAAAACATCTTACAGTTCAGACTTACTGTCTCTCGGTCTGTAACCACCCAAAGGGTGTAACCAGAGTGAGAGCGTATTCTTCAATCAAAACAGAGAAAAACTCACCCTGATTAACCCGGATGAGAAACTCTTATCAATTACCACTTATTAACTAATTCGACTATACCTTTATTTCCCATTCTATAATTACAATAATATAATAGGCTAATATTTATCTAGTTATTATATACTGTAGCTCCCTTATTGTATAGCAAGTAATGCAAATTGAAGTTTATTCAACACACCAAAATACAACATCTGACCCCATTCCATTACTGTTCTAGACACACTCTATATTCTGCTGAGCATCTAATATTCCTCTAGGACCAACGCCGGGCCGTCTGAGATTCGAACCCGGAACCTCTCCTCACATGGGCTGTGTCCTTGAGCCTGTCCTCATTTCTGGGGGAAAAAGGTTAGCACATCGAATGTATAGTCTAAACTTTATTTCATATCAGATATCAAAACCCACTCAGTCAATCAGTAGGATATATATGAATACAATGTTATGATCCTTCTCACTAAAACTTTGCATCCTGTGGTGCTTTGTGGAATGTGCCTCCCCCCCCTGTTGATGTTCTGCAGCCATTTGTCTTAGAGAAAGCCATAAACTCTGTGTTGTTTTCCAGTCCCTATCCCAAAGTGACTAAGTGACTGAGCAGAGACATTAAAATGTCCTTTTGTCGGCTGATCTCCGTGACCTCTGCCCCGACCATATCCTAAATGACCGTCCTTGTGCAGCTTATCCACCCGGCCATCCGAGACCCTGTGTAATGTTCTCCAGACCTTCCTTAAACAAGGCTTAAAACAACAGCTTGTCACACACAAAACATTGTTCAATTTCCACTAAACCCTCTACTGGTTAATCCCCAAGGCCAGCACGTCTCCTAATGGAAATGAAGAAAGTTCATCATTACACAAACTCAGCCGCTCCTCCTATGACCTAGAACAGAACATTTAAACATAATTAAAGATATATTTGAATTAACAAATGACATGATCATCTCTGTAATTGCATATTTTCATATCAGCATGCAGGGCCGCCATGCTGAAGTATCCACCTTCTGTTGAGTCCAAACTGGGCCTATGGAGGAAATGTTTGATCAAAAAATAGAGATTGGGGAGAGAAATCTATCAAGACCATGGGGCTGCTGACCCTGCCCAGGGTCCAGATGGAGCCTGTGGTCGAAACAGAGTCCGACCCAGAGTTCTCGGATGGCGACGATGGCGAGGAAGACGCGGGCGTTTCTTTTGTTGTTGCTCCACGACGGAGCGCCAGGGCGACGAAGGCTCCCCTTCACAGCGTTCTGATCCGTCTGACACAGATGAATCGGAGGAATGGGTGCCACTTCGAGAGAGCGATGACGATGGTAAGAAGTAGCCTATTTTTTGTATCGCGTTTGAGATGAAATTATCACACACAGCCGTCTGTGTAAACTTAGCGACTCGACTAGCTCTGTGTTGTGAAACGTTGTGCAGAAGGTATACTGTTTTATTGTGATCGATACGTTAGTGACGATCATGTGCGGCCATTTGGCTGCCTGCAGCTGCCTGTGTGATTCCTGTGTGTGTGTGTGTGTGTGTGAGAGAGTGTGTGTGTGAGAGAGAGAGAGTGTGTGTGTGAGAGAGAGAGAGTGTGTGTGTGAGAGAGAGAGAGAGAGAGAGAGAGAGAGAGAGAGAGAGAGAGAGAGAGAGAGAGAGAGAGAGAGAGAGAGAGAGAGAGACATTTGGTTCCATTTGTTTATGCTTTTATCAAGCTAAGCTAAAAATCCACATGGCAACTGTAAAAGTAAATTATTTATTTGATTTTGTGCACATATTTATCATACTTTGATATTTTGTGTTTTCAGACTCTGAGTCGATGGAGTCCAGTCCCAGTCCTGTGGGTAAGGACAAAAAGTTTCTCATCACACTTACCACATACAAAAAAAGACGTTATTGTATTGTAAATACATGTATTGTAATATATGTATTTTTTATGATATGTATTTTATGGTAATTATGTATTTCTATTCTATAATTTACAGGTCACCCACATGGAAAGGGACGTGGCTCCCCCTATTTCGGAAAGACCATGTCTCGAAATAGGTTCCAACTTATTCTGAGGTTCTTCCATTTTACTGACAATACTGTAACAAACCCAGGTGACAGATTGTTCAAGGTCCGTCCAGTCTTGGACTATCTGGTAAATAAGTTCCAGGAAGTAAAAGTCAGTAAAAACTTTTTTTTATTTTTTATTTTTTTTTTATTTTTTTGGGGAAAACAAATACTGTATATGTCTGACGTGTCACTGAGGCAAAAAATAAAAGGCTCAAAAGAGAGTTCTGCTTGAAACGGTGTCCTTCACTAAAAACCTATTTTTCTCCTATTTCTCTTCCAAGGAGGGCATTTTTAGTGAAAACAAGCTAACTTCCACTGCTTGTAACTAAACAAGGAAACATGGTAGAGTTTAAGTTTTTTTACAAGGGGTAAGAAGAGAGTCTCTGCTTTATTGTGAGATATGTTGTGTAATTTTATTCCTAGCATAGAATATTTTGTGGGTCCTGGAAGATCAGGAAATATGCTCAAAATCCTGGCACTGGGAGCACACAGACCGAAATGACCCTGGCAGAGAATGAGTTAATGACCCCAAAACACCATGACATGACAATATATTACAACTCGGCTGGCCACACAACATCGGAAATATTACTTTGACCCATCTAAAATCATGTAACTCAGTAGTAGTTGTATTTAGTAGTTCCGATGTCCGCCTGTTACTAATTTAGTCTTCCGACATTAAATGCTGTTGTCCAGGCCCGTAGCCAGGGTTTGAGAAATACAGAGGTAATTTTAGCGCGGGGTGGGGGATCCAGGGCACTGCCCCCCGGTTAGAAGATTTTGTCAATTTTAAAGTAAAATGCTTCAATCTGGTGCACTTTGAGAGCAAAATTAAGAGGCTAGATGTATAAAGAACTACAGACATCATGTTAGATTAATATCCTCTTTACTGCTGTCGCTTTAAAATGATACAAGAAATAAATGTCTCCCCATATAATACAATTTATATTCTTCATACAGGTCACATGGCAGAATACTGCTCATTTAAATACAATGGCCCATCTACACAAACATCACTTACAGGGGAGTTACTTACCCATTCACTTCAATAGAACTGTCCCCAAAGTCTAGCCCCAATCTAGCCCCAATGCACAATTTGAATGTTTGGGTGAGTTATGTCTCTTCCTTCTATAGCACACAGAGAGGAAGCAAATTGTTGCATTTCTGATCAACTGTCATATATCATGTTATTTATGAGGGCTTTAAAACATCAATGACAGATGAATAGATCTGGGGGCCGGGGCTATAAAAAAAATACCGAGGTCATGACCTCGGTGTCCTCAATGGTAGCTACGGGCCTGCTGTTGTCGTGGAGCCCAGCGTCGTTGTAGGCTACTTGGCTCGGGACTGTAATGTAAATATGTGACGAGTCACATGATTTTAGATAGGTCAAGGTAATATTTCCAGTGTATCTTGCCCATTCTATGGCCAGACGAGTTGTAATACATTGTCATGTGATGGTGTTTTGGGCTCATTAATAAACGAGATTGATTCTGTCATTTTTCTATATATTTTTTTGATAGTGCAATTTTACATTGAAGTCAACGGGGAGAGGCTCCCCCTAAATGGGGGCGGGGCTAATTGCCGATCTGATGTATTGCTGCTATTACTACAGCTGTGTATTATTACACGGCACACCATCGCTGTTGTGAAATAGCTCCTGACGCAGTAAAAACTGTATTAAATAGGCTAGTAACGGTGGCTAGCATACTCCTGCTGCTGCTATCACCAGGCTGTCACTTTTGACAGTGAGTGTCGCGGAAATGTCAACAATATGGCAGCGGTGGGCATGACCGGGCATGACTTACGTCAGTCAAATACTCAGGAGAGCAGAAGAATAACTTATAATAAGCCATGTACATGACGATTACAACACTTTAAACTGTATTTTCACAAAGCCTTTCATGAGAGCGTTGTGACTGTTGCATCCTTAACGTTAGCTGTCCATGGTGCTTGCCGCTCGGTGACAACATATCAGTCCGGTGTCATCACTCCATTGAAGAAACAAACAACAATATGTGTTATTAATCACTGTTAACGTTAACATTACTCATCACATGTCCAAATTTACAGTTGTGGTTAATTGGTGCCAAGCCAGCTAATGTTGCTAACGGCTAACACAGGCCATTCAATCAGTAACATTACATTTAATGTGCAAAAACTGCAAAAACGGCCTACCTCCATGTTAACTAAGCGTTCATCCTCAGACATCTGCAGTTCTTCTTCTTTCTTTTGAATGGCGAATTGAACAGTCAATGAATGTGTTTACATGCACACAATATTCCACTATTATTCAGGAAATTACAATATTCTGAATTTTATAAGGGTCATGTAAACAGCATATTCCAGTTGCATTTTCCGAATTTCGCCTTTTTCCGAATTTAGCATTTTCCGATTAAGACGTGGGTTATTCCAGTATTATTCAGGTTTTAGGAGGATTCTTTGATCATGTATACAGCGCATTCGGAATATGCGTCTCAATCAGGGTTTTTACCGCAGTTTGCCTGTTTGCAGTCAGCTGATGTGTGCTAGAAAGGGCTAGAAGATGCAATATAATCATATAATCCATCATCTCTAGCATGCGAAAAAAAAAGCCCACATTTCAGCAGGAGATGAGAAACATCGATTTAAAGAGAGATATTTAAAGAGAGAGTGGTGCCCACGGAAGTCCAAAATGCTTGCGAGCCTGTGAGGTAATAACGTAGTAGCCTACTTTTTATGAAAGACTTGGATGTGCAAATATCGCAATGCCAAACTTTTCAGCAGCAAGCTCCTGAAATGGACCAAGTGATGCTGGTAAGAATAGTGCTTCTCTGTTTATTCTCAACAGAAAACCTCTGCTGATTCTACCTGCATCTGTCTCTCTCCCCCCCTCCCTCATGTGTTAGGGAGGGCGAGCTACGGCTGCATGTAAACGGGAATATTAGTGGATTATTAATTTAGAATATTGTCATTTTTCCGAATGGTTCGTCTAATCATCTGCCAAGTAGATCTTTTTTAACATGACATTGTGTCTGCACAGGCCGTTCCCAGATGGATGTTTTTTGTGAAAACAAAACCACCCATCTGGCAGCATCAGGTTATTCGTAGAATGCTTATAAAAATAATTTTACTTGATCAAACCAGCGATTCAGCTATATTTAAAATCAGGACAGACCATAAAACATTTCACTCAGACCAAAACTAAAAGAAGAAAAAAAGCCAGCGGATTAGAGTCCCCATTCATTGTCAGTGCCTCCCCCTAGTGGGAGAAAGTCAACATTACAGTGTGACTAACGGACAGACGAATGACCGGACAGACCGAAAACGATATCCTAGTAAACCATCCAGTCACATGAACTTACATTTGTGTTTCGTTCTGCAAGACCGTCTGGCCTCCGGCCTGGGATGGGCTTTTTCAAAATCCACAACGTGGATGGGCCAATCAGGGACCTGCCTCATAGTTGACATCTGGCCAATCAGGAATGTCGCTGGCAAGACAGTAATGGCTGCCTCCATTGCTCTCAAGCTCAAGCCGTTAACGTCAACGTTTGTAGAGTTTACACAGCCATAAGTGCAGTCATTGCAGAAATATAATCAATAACAACAATTAAACAAGAACAGGGGCACGCAACAGCGAAGTTTCTCAGCAGAAAAAACTTTTTCGCCGCTCTTCCGACTGGATTTGGATTTAACTGGATCCTACTGTACGCTGACTGGCTTAAGGACTGGATACTTCAACCCACTGAAATGTGACACAGACTGGTAATTTGAGTACAAAGTGGGCCGAGGTCTTTTTTTTTTTTTTTTTTTACAGATTATGAAACTACAGACTGTAAGCTTTCAAATGATGTGTCACACATCGAAAACTGAAAATAATTGAAGAAGATATGCTTATTTGAATGTTGGTACACCTCAAATCAAGTTTCCCAGAAAAACAGCCTGAAAGGTGAGTCATTTTCAGCCCTGGGCCAACCAGGTAATGGGGGAGTGAACAATAGCTGCTGATTTACATTAACCACTCCCCATCCACTCCAGCTGTCATCACTGTCACAGGTCCCCAGCAAAAAGGGCGATAATTATTTTCAATGTAATTCCATCCACAAGTAACATAATGATAGAATGTAGGACTATTTTGGTCATGGGTTTCATACACTTTGTGTAATAAAACATCTAAAAGCAAAACTCTTATCAAAGGGGGCTCCGTGGTCTAATTTTTGTCAGTTTAGGGGTCCTTGATGTGAAAAAGTTTGAGAACCACTGTCTTTAGGGTTCTATGTTCCCCGCTCCTGCTAAAAAGGGTTCTATGTTCCCCGGGTCCTATGTTCCCTGCTCCAGAAAAAGGGTCCTATGTTCCCCGCTCCCGAAAAAGGGTCCTATGTTCCCCGGGTCCTATGTTCCCCGCTCGCATGCGTAAAGTCGGTGAGTGCAAACCGCAATATCTCGAGGTTGTGAGACTTCATTGACCGACTGCATGAGGGAAAGCTCGAGGGAAGTTTCCTGGGCACTTCCGGTTTGCTTCCGGACTTGGCCGCGATATGTCTGTCTCTTCCGGAATACAGAGAAGCGTAACGTGCTAGCGTAGTAACCATAGCGACCGCCGAAAAAAATGCAAACTTGGGATCATTCTCCGAGTCTCCTGTCTAACGAAAGAGTGTCTATCCCACACCCGTTGACAGTGGACACATGGGAAGATAATATGTGACCTGCTCCATCAAAATGAGTCGGATGTCGCGCTAATGTGTTTCTCTTGAAACGCGATTTTATGAGGAAATGTTTATTTTGGCCGTTTTCGTATTTTACCTGATTCTAGTAAAATAAAGCCTTGGCTTTCATTCTGTGTAAATATTATTGTGAAATTCGAACGATAAATATATTCAGATCAATCCGAAATGGCCTGGCAACCCCTCCCCGCAGCCTGTGCTTCTGTCTCTGTGCCTCCCTCTCCCAACCTCTCCTATACATGTTCGTCCACTAAAATTATTGATTCTCTGCATAGCAACATCTTGACCAGCTCATCATGTCCATGTATGGATGTATGGATTTCCCTCTGGTGTGTTTTATAAAAATAAAAATAAAAGAAGCGACAAGTGCAATAAGCAGACTACGTTTCGACACGCAAAGTGTCCTCAGAGTAAAAAAAGAAAAGGAGAAAAAGCGAGTGTTTGTCATCTGTCAGTTTTGGCAGGCTGTGAAGTGACAGGACTTAAAGTAACCATGAATTTGCGCAATGAAGACATTGCTCGTCTTTTAAATTAAATTCCTGTTAGAGGTGCAACCAGAAAGCAATTGGACAGCTAATTTCAGATTATTTCACCACTCCCTTAGCTGCTGATGAGGGAGGGAGAGGTGACTGGTGCGCGACTCTGACACTGAACAGCCGCTCCACCTCACAGTCGGGCTGTCCGGGGGGCGGGGGCTAGCTCCGATGATGGTCGTGATGATGATGATGAGAGTGGGGAGGAAGATACCACTCGTTTCTGACCCGATGGCGAAATGCAATCTCAGATTAAACTGAGAAAAGCACGGGAGTAGCCAAGTGTGACTGCAAACTTTACAAAAGAAGCCCTTAGTGCTTCACCCCGGACGAGATGGTGAGAAGAGCAACCAAATTAAATAAATTAGTAATGCTATAGACTACATCATTATTTGATTAATTAATTAATGTATTTATTTGTTTGTAAAGGCTATAGCCTAGTAGGCATAGTGTTTTCCTGATAATCAATGGACATGAGAAAATCACAGCTATGAATATGTTTGTGTGTTTATGAGCATCTTGAGAGACAATGTGAGGGAAATGATTTCAGCAAAATAGCCTATAATAATGTTAGAGAGAGAGAGAGAGAGAGAGCGGTACAGGAGATTATAAGACAGGTGGTTTTGCGCGTGTGTGTGTGTGTGAGAGAGAGAGAGCATCTGAGACACAAACATGCGAGGAAATAATTTCTTAGCTAAACAAAATAATAGCCTATAGCCTAATGAAAGTTTGTAGGGTTGTAAATCCATCTGAAACCACATGGTGAATATTATGTTCTGAACATGAGGCATATCATAATGGTATGTCATTTTGTAGCTGAAAAATATCTGGTTCTGCAGTTGGGAAGATCAGCTCCCACCTGACCCCTGGATCATAACACCACCATACAGATTTTTAGCCCAATCCAACCTGGGGAGGTGGTTTCCAGGACTTCCAGGCAGTAAACCACCTGGAAATTCCTGATAACCACCACCTTCCATGACCTTCCCCAGATCATAACACACCGCCCTACAAATGTTCAGCCCATTCAGACCTGGGGGAGGTGGTTTCAAAGAGTTTCAAGGTGGAAACCAACTGGATCTTCCCATGACATTCCCCGGATCATAACACACTGCTATAAAAAAAGAATCAGCCCAACCCAACCTTGGGAGGTGGTTTCCAGGACTTTCAAGGTGGTTTCCAGGACTTTCCAGGAAACCACCTGGAAAGTCCTGAAGACCACCTGGACCTTCCCATGACCTTCCCCGTTTCATAACACACTGCCATACAAATTTCCAGGCCAATCCGACCTGGGGAGGTAGTTTACAAGACTTTCCAGGTGGTTTCCAGGACTTTCCAGGAAACTACCTGGAAAGTCCTGGAAACCAACTGGACCTTTGCCAGATCATAACACACCGCCATACAAATTTTCAGCCCATTCAGACCTGGGGGAGGTGGTTTCAAAGACTTTCAAGGTGGTTTCCAGGATCTTCCAGGAAACCACCTGGAATGTCCTGGAAACCAACTGGACCTTCCCATGACCTTCGCCGGTTCATAACACACAGTCATAAAACATTTCAGCCCAATCCTATCTGAGGTGTGGGCGTAGTAGTAGTAGCAGTAGAACTGATGACATCACTCATCACTTGAGGTACATCACTGATCATCATTGAGTGCTTGAGTGACATCACTGGTGACATCATCAATCACCAGCAGTAGTAGTAAGCAGTAGTAGTAGTAGTAGCAGTAGTTGTAATAGTAGGAGTAGTAGTGGTGGTAGTGACAACTCTGATTTTTTTTTAATGTTTGAATGATTTCTCTAATAAATGTTTCACAATTGATGTCAAACTTTGAGGCCGTTTTTCTCAAAAACATAGTTTGGAAACAGTCAAGACATAAACGGGTGTATCTCACTCAATCTTTGGAGTACAAAGATCATTTTTATATACCCAGAAAGCTTACATTCTCCTCTTTCAAATAGTATATTAAACTCAAAATGTGTTTTGGGGTCAATGTGACTCAAAATGATGGAGCAGGTCACATTATGTGTAAATGGCCGAACGTAACTACAGGCAGGATTATAGGCTATAATCAGCGTATTTTGAGGAATCAATGTTAGTGGACGGCAACGCGATGAACAATCTCAAAAGCTCCGAAGCGTACCAATATCTCCACAGCAACAAAGTAGGTCGGGTATGTTGTAACGCTATGTATTTCATCAAATTACCCACAGTCAGGCTATCTCCCGTTGTGAATGAATATTACAGCTATTATTCCAGTGTTGTCATTAAGAGGCCGATTTCGCAGCAAGAATATCTATTGGTCGGCACATCGTTCTCGGTAAGGACGCTTTCGTTATTGAAACAGACAACATGCATGCATGCTCCTACTGTAGCCTATCTATCTGCATTTGCAGACACTCATGAACCCATATCTTCTGGACATTGCCTTCATGAAAAAACAACGTAGCGTTAGCTAAAAGTAATAAGTGTGACAGTGTCAGTGCAGACATCGCACAACTTGAATCTCCAGCAATAGGCTATGCACCTTAATCTCTCCCACTCCACACCTGGCACCTGCGGAAGCTCTCCTGCACTCGTTCTCGGCTCCCATGTGGCTTTATTTGTGGTAAACATTTTGATTCATCTCCTCATCATACGAGCGTCGGGCAACAAGCGCGAGCCATTGATTGATTGATTGATTCGCCCAACGTAGGTAAAAAGGCTTTTTACCTCCGCTAAATTGACAGCCTACGTCGGGTCTCTTTTGGTTTTGACGGCGGCAGGCACGCTTCTGTTTATTTCCTGCCGTCTTGCTGGCCTTGGCTGAAGTAGGCTACTTGTTGCATGATCTCGATTAAAAAAAGGACTGGCCTAGCAAGGGATGTCTGTTTTGACATTTCTGTTTCCTCCTGTGTGTTTCCTCAGCGGGTCCAGCGCTGGCCGGTGGGACTGATGCTGCTTGTTGTGCTGCTTTTAAGCGGCGCTCTACAGTAAAGAAAGTGTCTGCTATATTTTTCTTTTTCACCAACACTCAACATACAGGGGGCGGAAAAATGTGATGTAATAAGTCTCTATTTAAGTCGTAGCTTATTGGCAACATCACTTAGGCTGCTGTGGACGCAATGTGGACTTAACCGGAAGCCGGGGACATATAAGGCTGCTATGGCGCCGCCCTAGGCCAGCGCGGGGAAACTTGTCTATAGGCTCAGATATATGCACACATTCGAGTCCGACAGTAAAAATAAATTATAAGTTGGTCCTCACCAACTTATAATTTATTTTTTACTGTTGGATGATGTATTTCCCAATGTTTTTTTATATTATCTATTTTTTATTTCATTAAAGGCCCATTCCGTCAATTGTCACTGTTACTGACGCCGGTGGCCGTTAAGAGTAACTGCAGGCAGCGTGTGAACGAGCTGACGCGCGGGCACCATACTTGCACGCACACAAGCAGTTGCCTGGCAACAGCAGAGGTGTTGGATGCTTTGAAACGTTAACTCATAAAAGTCACTTGAAAACGGCAACCTGGACAATTTATCGGTCAGATCAGCCTCGAGATGCCCAGGAAGGATTCTGGATGAATTATCGGACGTTATTGTGGCATGTTTGGCCATGTTTTGGCTTACATTGGCTGCGGGGAAATGGATAGGATATTCACGTTACCGTGAGCCAGGAACTACCATGCTTCCCCTGTATGTACGGTACCGTGTAATGCCTGGAGTTGACCAAACTGAACAATCAAACAATGTTTCATAAGCATAACAGTAACGTTAGGCATATTTACGACTGTTACATTCATTATACACAAGACAGTAACGTTATTAGTGGGGCTGGTGGTCATTTCTATGAATATAGCTAAATCTATTAGTTAGCCGCGTATAGCATCAAGCTAACGTTATGGTTATAATAAGCACTCACCACCGCATCTAACTGCAGTCAAACAATAATGTTCCATAACCATAAGCATAACGCTAGTAACGTTAGGTTTGCATTACTTCACACAAGACGGTAATGTTAGCAGAGTTTCTGACCAGGTGGTCAGATACTTGTACTACGGAGTGACAATAAAAATCTTGAATCTTGAAAATCCATTAACAAGCAGCTAACGTTATCTGGTCAAAACCACATTACAGTAGCTACAAGCAGCAAGTTCCCTTCATGAACCGAAAACACAGTCCTGACTCTAGTTTCCCCCCAATGTCGGTCACATTGCTGCTGTCTGGCCAGACGGGCTTTATTAGATAAATATTTATTTATTTAGTCTGGACTTTTTCTGGAGTCTGTGTTGTTGTTTCGGCAGCTAGCGACGAACGTAACGTTAGCCATTTCCTGTTAGCCGTCTTCTTCCTTGGTATTTACGCCGGAGGCGCCATGAGGACAAGAGGCAGGCTTGTGAACACGCAGACGTCACATCCTCTAGCTGTGGCGGGAAATGCTCACCCCTTCGAAACTGCGGTATTTCCATGTATCTTCTGAACGGCTGGTCGGAGAGAAATGCCCCTGGTCGCCATTTTTAAGTTACGTCAAGGCACATTCACTCATTGCCAATAAAAAACACTTTGTGCACATTTATTTCTTGCCAGAACCGACGGAATGGGCCTTTAATAGAGCATGTGGACTTATAGGCCTGCTTTAATGGCTTTCTTTAGTGGAGAAATCACCTCCACCGACAGCTAATAGGTGGTGGCCAGCATTTTCTCACCAGTTCTTACTTAAATTACTTTGAATACCAAAATATAATAGCTACATATCAAGCGAAATTAAACAATTTATTTGAATGGCTTTACAGAACTTGTGCATGTCTGTGGGTTATATAGGCAGAGGCGATTTGTGCTGCGTGAATATTGCAAATATTGATCTCTCTCTCTCTCTCTCTCTCTGAAAAATGTAATATTATGGATAGCATGTTGCTGCTCCTGCTGCTGAATGTGTGCATATATCTGAGCCTATAGACTCGAGCTTTCCCTCATGCAGTCTGTCAATGAAGTCTCACAACCTCGAGATATTGCGGTTTGCACTCGCCGACTTTACGCATACGAGCGGGGAACATAGGACCCGGGGAACATAGGACCCTTTTTCGGGAGCGGGGAACATAGGACCCGGGGAACATAGGACCCTTTTCCGGGAGCGGGGAAAATAGGACCCGGGGAACATAGAACACTTTTTAGCAGGAGCGGGGAACATAGAACCCGGGGAACATAGGCATGACCCCGTCTTTAGTGACCTTGACCTTTTCTTTAAAGTTGCAAGCAGATTCCAGGCATATTGGGATAAGTGAATGCAAAACTTTAGTGTCATTGTACTTGGAACAATAGAATGAATAATATAATAATAATAATAATATACCCAGCAAAAATAATTTTACTTTAGAATTGATACTGAATATTCTTGCAATTTTTGTCAACTATAAAAATAAACAATCTGTCATTTATTTTATCATTGCATGTCTACCATTGAATGAGACTACTATAAAAAAAAAAAGAAAGAAGAAAAAATATTTTTGTTGATTTTTTGTTTCGCTTTTATTTTTGTTTTTGCTGGAAGTGAAATGTTTTATGGGCAGTCACGATGCTCTGAAAGACTGGTTGGCTTGGTTCAAGCCTTAAAGGCACTATGTGCGATTTTTTTGTCCACTAGATGTCCCCATTTCAAACCAAAACAAAGGGGTGTTACCCAAACAATCTCCGGCCCACCCACCAGCGCGGAGCACTTCCTGCTCCCCCCGCCTCCCTGTCATCCCCTCACAAGCAACTGAGAAATAAACAACTATTTTGTGGATACCTACTGCAGACGTAAGTACATAAAACAAGCACGAATGCATCTCGGCTATGTCTTTGGCTTGAGTAATGACAAATGTCACATGATAGTCATAAAACTTTAGGTTAGTCCCAATAGTCCGCTTGGTAAGACTGTTATTTGTATCATCTGCTAACCGATCAAAATCCATGTAACATAACCTTTTGCATAGCCTGCCCTATTGCTAAGTAAGGTTAGCCAAAACGTTGTCTAAAATTGTTTGACATAGCTAAATTAGGATGATTTCAATTCAATGTTGGGGACATCGCTAGCTAACCACAGCTGTCTGTCAACAGTGAGTAGCTTGTAGCCTATGTGTTTTTGTTCGTCTGCTAATACCAAGACATGGCCAAAATGTATTCATAGTGCAACGCTAGTATTTTCTCATTGTTACAGTTGTTCAAACTAATTTCAAACACTTGAATCACTGCTGTTTTTTATAGGCAGGCAAACCTAGACCAAGGTGTATGCCTGAAGCCCAGGCTAGCACCAGTGGGACAAAGAGGAGGCAGGGTCGCCCAGGACAGAAGCAGAAGTCAGAGAGGAAGGTCGGCTGTAGGACGATAGCAGATCTTGTCGACATCCTGAAGAACCGCATAGCTGATGGAACTGGTCACGTCATTCTGGTGTAGCCCATATTTTAGTTTAGCAAATAAAGTATTTTTTCTGATAAACGAAGTTGTGAAATGTACTGTGAAACATCACATACACTGTCTATTATATAAAGTAGGCTATATATACACAGAAACACAAATACTGGTAGGCTACTGTAGCTAGACACACTCAGCTATAAAGTAGGCAAATCAAATGTTACAATGGACAACAGACAGTCACAATGTTGAATAGTGGCCAAAGAGACATGGATGAAGTCATATCAACTTTATTGGTGTACAGAAGATTGCAGACAGCAAACATCAAAACATCAAAGATGATGGAACATTTATTATACAGGTTTGCTATAAAAGCACCATTTCTCCATCTCAAATATCATAATCGTGGGTCCACTTGTTTTCTATCTTGACTATCGTCAGCTCTATCCTCTGGACTGGCACCTTGGAAATCAGACAAATGGAAATGTGTTTAGTATTCATTTGAATCATCTATTTTGTAGCTGCTAGATATCAAGGCAGGGTTCCTCCACATTGTCATGAATTAGATACTTTTTCCCTTGATTTGTTTGGAAGGTGTTACAGCTATTTTCTAATGTAACGTTGCTTAGTGAGAAAACAAACTGCTAACATTAGCGAAGCTAGCTTTTCCTCCATGGCCTTTCTGAGTTTTTACATTACTATACCGTTCTGCATCATAGTGACAGCAACTGGACGTAATTATAACAGAAAATGCATGCGAAATTTGTAATGGGAAGTAACGTTATGTCATGCATGTCAACTTGTCACCAGAATGTCTGTGTATAAGTTATCCACGAACGAAAACCTAAGCAAATCCAGCAACAGGCCACACTAGCAGTCTAAAGTCATTTGAATAGCCGTGAAAAGCAACAGTTAGCCAACTAGTGATTACAATATTCCCAGAACAAATTCACTATCGATAACAACTTGTACATTTCGCTATCATGCGGAACGTTACTGAAATGGGACATGCAAAAGCTATAATGTTACTTACACATGAGGAGAACTAACGCCAGCTCCGAATCACTTTGCAGGCCCTATAGCTGCTCGTAGGGCTCTCCATCTAGTGAAAGCCAGACCGGCAAGGTTGACTCTGGTCTGAGATCTTTCTTTTCGGCGGCAATTTGGCTAAAGTATGCAGTTTCTAAGGTGAATGAGTGTCCCTGGCATCGACATAAATAAGTCCCTGGAAGCGCCCGCATCAGGGGTCCGCCATCTTGGTCTACTAAATTCTGTTTTTGGCTGTGGGCTGGGAGGGGCTCACTAGGTCGGCCTATCCAGGGAGGGATTTCTATGTAAACAGATCACGCCCATTCGGGGTCCTTGGAGAAATGAAAGCTCGCAATCACAACACAGGGAGGGGGCATGACTTAGTTGTAAACACAGAAATGAATCACTGTAATTCCTCAACATATACAATGTAATGGTTTGGTGATGTTTAACACATTGGGTGCCAGCCATGTTTTCATTCCTGTAGGTAAGTTGTGCCAGGGGTGTTTTTGACGATTCTGGCTCATTTTAGAACAGCCGAGGATTCTTTTCTGTTAAGAATTCATGAACAGCAATCATCTAAAAATAACTAATAGAATGTGTGCTTTCTCTGTCTAAAAGAGTTAGTTTGCAGAGTTAGTAGTTATGTAGATATTAGCCGTTGAGTACAGCATGGTTTCAGCGTCTGGAAATTTATTCAGAGATAAATGGCTTTTTGTGAAACAGTCACTTTAACCATTCATTTTTGGCATCAGTAAGACCGTCAGACATTCTAAACAATAGTTTTGAACAGTAATTTCCTCCATAACAACAGGAAACACCCCTCTCATTCAAACTCCTCCCTCCGTGTGTCTTCTCCTCCTTCCTCCTGGCTTCAGCGGGCGTGTCAGAAGCGTGTTGTGCTGCCTGCCTGTCTGTCTGCGTGCCTGCCTGCCTGCTTGCCTGAAATGGATTGGATTACTGTAAAATCGCCAAGCTTGCTCCCGCGGTGTGTGTGTGTGTGTGTGTGTGTGTGTGTGTGTGTGTGTGTGTGTGTGTGTGTGTGTGTGTGTGTGTGTGTGTGTTCGCGCGTTGATCCGCGGCTCTGGGGGGAAGGGATCTCTGTCCGTTCTGTGTGTGTGTCTCGGGCTTCTGACTGTAAAATCCAAGCCATTTCCGCGGAGGCGGCTGCTTTTGGGTCCCGTGGCTGTGACTTCTCTCGGTCTCTGTCGCCACTTAGTGGTCGGTAAAATAGATTACACACATGCTCTTGCTCCTATAATTATCTCGAAGATGTAAAAGGGGTTGATTGATGTACCACCGTCAAAAAAAAAAAATCTTTATGTAAGACGAGTTAGTCCGTCCTTGGCACTCAAGCGCTGGATTATGTAAGACGAATTAGTCCGTCTCTGGCACTTAATGTGTTAATAGTGCAGAATCCTACACATAGTGCCTTTAAAACTCGTTATATATAGATTTTTCGAAATGTCTATGGAGAAAATGAATGAGGAATTCACTTCTGGGGCAACGTCACACAGCCAACAACACCACCAGCACATTAGCGTTAGCTTGTTAGCTGCTGTGACTTAATCTGTTACTGCAGTCAAACAATGTTAGCTACATAAGTGTAACCGTTCAAGTTAATTTAAGTCATATTCATGGTAAACACAAGCCCTCTTGCACGCAGCAACACACACCGTTTTAATGTTACTTTTAATAGCGGGGAGTGAGCATTGATAAGAAGCGACAACTAGTCAATTGTTCCATTGCAACAGCGCACAAGAGACCGGCCATTTTGGGGCACAACAAACATCTCTGTGCTATTGTCCCGTTGTTTTCCGTGCCACATTGGCCGCGGTGCTGTTGTAAAGTTTCGCTTCTTTCCTTCAATACTCTTTGTTACTGTTCGACAATAGACACATCAGAACGGTTCCATGTCGCTGTTCCGACCTCTCGCTGTTCCGACCTCCCCTCTCCCAGCCCCCATGCCTAAACCTAACCTCCCCCAGACCCTAACCCAAAACCTAACCTCTCCCACCCCCACGCCTAAACCTAACCTCCCCCAGACCCTAACCCAAAACCTAACCTCTCCCACCCCCCACGCCTAAACCTAAGGTCGGCATTGCGAGTGGTCGGCATAGCGGGTGGACACCCATCAGAACGCGATACTAAAACACACTTCCAACCATAACTAGATGGTCGCACAGTCCCTAAAACAGAAACAAGACAGGATCATGATTAAACTCACCTAGGACTATGAGGAAAAGTCAGAAGTGTTCTGCACTGCCTGCATCAGTAAAGTTCCCATAACGAACATGTGTCTTTTTGTTGTCTGCATTCCGTCTGCATTCGGTCTTGTGAATAAAATCTGTCATTCCTCCATGTTGTCAGATGAAGTGGCCGGACTGCACTCGTCTCGCAGATTCAATAATTTTAATCCACACAGACTGTGACTCTCCGGGCCCTATCTTCCCAAAAGCGCTAATTTAGCATTTGCGCTCGTTTAACGCTGTGCGCAATGCAAATTGAGGGCGGACACAAGCGCATGCCTGTGATAATTTCACTGGGCATTGGCTGCCACATGCCAGAACAGGCGTTTCAGCGCTAAAATAATAATAATAATAATGATTGGATTTATATAGCGCTTTTCTAGACACCCAAAGCGCTTCACAGAAATCATTATTCATTCACACCATTCGTACCAGTGGTGGTAAGCTACGGGTGATGTAGCCACAGCTGCCCTGGGGAAGACTGACTGAAGCGTGGCAGCCATTTCGCGCCTACGGCCCCTCCGACCACCACCAACATTCATAGACATTCATACCCATTCATACGAGGCAATGGGGGTTAAGTGTCTTGCCCAAGGACACAACAACAACAGCTGGGAGGGAGCGGGATTCGAACCGCCAACCCTTGAGTCATTGGCCGACCCGCTCTACCTCCCGAGCTAATGCCGTAAAATGTGGGATAGATGGCATTACCCTATCGTCAGCAGCACGCAAAGTAGAATTCCTTTTGGAGATGTCATTACACACAGCCTAGACATCAAATTATGCTGCTAAAATTGGGTATTAGCAGATCATTCAGTGAGGCAATCAACTATAACTCACTGAGAAACTTTTATCACATCGCAAAGAGGGAAATTAATTGAGAAAACGTGTTGGACAATGGACATAGGCTATTTACCTTCATAGCCCGGAGGGTCGTTGGCACCACAGACGATCTGTCAATAAGCTCTCTCTGTCCTCGCACGAGTGAGTACACTCTATTACGCATGGAGATAATTACAGCATATTGCATACTTCACGCAAACAGCCTTTGCGAGACGGGAATCTGATTGGTTTTGGTTGACGTAATGCCACGCCTGTGAATAATTCTGGTAGTTAAGACCGCCCAAATCCCGTTTGCGCAGGCATTTGGGGGCGCAGATGATTTTGGCATGGCTCTAATTTGCGTCTGCGACAGGTGCCGTGAACGTTTCCGCATGCCCGCCGAGAATTGCATCCCCAACATATTTCGGGGCTTTTTTAACTTAGAAATCAGGGAGGTCACGTCTACCAGACAATTATATCACTTTTAAACAGTTACATTTCTGGATAAATCATTACAATATGCTCCCGTGAGGTGGGGATGCTGCCGGCGCTGGGGTGCAAAACTCGGGATAACACCTGGCGGACGGCGCAAGACAGATTGCTATCTTCCCTGCCTTAAGGCACGCGCAAACAGCTGCGCAAGCGCTATTAGGGGATAGCGCCTGTCGGAAGATAGGGCCCTCCATGTTCTCACTTGTAAACACTTGTAAGCTGCACTCCGCCCCCATCTAACACGCTGGATTCTATTGATGTGGCTCATTGGCCGAAACTCGAAACAATAGCAGACATTAGCCAGTGAAACGCCGCATGCAAATGAATACCAGCCATGTCCAGAGAGAAGTAACTTCTCTCTCAGAGTTATCTTACAAAATATACCTATTTACTAATTGTAAAACGACTCCATTTTATGTGGAATGGAAAAAACTACTTTTTTCACAAAACAACCTTTCACCTGAAATTGCGCGATTTCAACCTGGCGAGTTTGTAGTGAAAAAACCAGTCCGTGTCACAAATGACTGCACAGCTGGGAGTCCAGACGGATCCCCAATGAAACAGAATGTGAGTTCATGGATCCGGATGGTTTTAACCAGGCTACGAGACCGAACCTCAGTCGCCCTTTTTTGGGGTGGGCGGGACATAAATGCATAGCTACTGCTATGCAGTGTTGGGAGTAAATAGTTACTAAGTGTAACTACTAACTTTACTAGTAACTTTGGCTAATGACTAGTTACTAAGTGTAACTAGTTACTGTAACTTAACTACTTTTTGCAGATGTCCGCCAGGCAACGCTACGCCTAACAAGGAAAATAAGCAACATGCACATTTAGAGAAAAAACATCCATCAACAACATCACATAATGTGTCTTTAATTGGGTGGAAGCATTTTTCAAATGTGAAACAACCCAGATTGATGGTTTTTCTCTGGCATTCCCCTGGCGGAGGTAATAATTACTGAAATAGTAACTGGGCTAGTTACTAGTTACTTTAAATAACAGACAAGCTCAGAGGATTATCCGGTTTCTGATCCTCAAACCTAGTCCGGGGAGAGCCCGGCAAAAATGCGGCAAATTCCCCAGCTGCAGCCAGAGCCCCAGAGGCTAATGACCTTGAGCCCTATCTTGGTACAGGCGATATCCCCTATTTGCGCTTGCGCACCTGTTTGCGCGTGCCTTTATGCAGGGAAGATTGCAGTCCGCTGTCGAGGTGTTATGCCGAGTTTTGCACCCCCGCCCGGCAGCAGCTAAACGCATCCCCACCTCACGGGAGCATATTGTATTGATTTATACAGTATCATAACTGTTTAAAAATGATATAATTGTTTGGGTAGACGTGACCTCCCTGTTTTTAAGTTAAAACAGACCAAAAATGGTTCCATGTCGCTGTTCCGACCTCCTGCTGGTTCGACCTCCCTCTATTCCGACCTCCCGCTATTCCGATCTCCTGCTGTTCCGACCTCCCGCTAGTCCGACCTACCCTCGACCACCCAATATTCCACAGACATCGCATCGCATCTCTCCTCGCACTCAAGAACATCCTTTCCCAGGCAGGCTGATGTCGCTGTCCATCGGCAGGGGTGCTGAAATGTAGCCTAAACCAACTGTAAAAACGAATCTTTTATTGTACTGCTTTAACTAGTTTCCTCTTCTCTCTCTCTTTCTCTCTCTCTCCCTCTCCACTCCACAGCTGTCCATGTAATCTAACATTATGGGCCCTATTCTCCCACAGGCCTTCGGCGCAAAAACGAGCCTTAAACGCAAAAAAGGCCTTGCGCCTGCCTCGGGACGATATCAACATGGCTTTAGGCCCCCAAATGCGCTTTAGGCGAAATGGGCATGGCGCAGTCCCAGAATGGGTGAGAATGGGCGTTTCGGCCTTAAATACCAGCCTAATGATATCTTCCCACCTGGCGAATCCATTTCGCTAATAAATAGCAACCAAATGAGCCGAAATAGATATAAAGGTAGATCTAAATAATGTGTAATGTGAACACAACCTGCAATTGTAGAACATTTCAATATTGGATCAAATAAAACATCGAAATGAAAACACCACCCTATGTGAAACATATACCGTATGTCATATTGGGGCTATATATATCCCTTGTAGATTTAACGTGATTTAGATGAGTGACAGTGTAACGCGGTTCTACTGGCATGCCCTACTGTGATGTCCGCTCCAATAAATTGGCTCTACTTCACATTTAATTTTACAATAAAAACACATTTCGGCAATGCTTTTACATAATGTAGGCTATATTTATGTGCAGAAGAAAAGGTAGCAAAACGATATCATTCTGGACAAACTTTCACCAATCTAATTAATCTCATCATACGGATAGGCTATATTTTTCTAGCTGATGCGTTTAGAACATTCTTTTCACTTTGCTCTTGCTATAGTGTAGCACATGCTTGCAGTATTTAAACTGCAGTTAGATTGGTTTGAGAATAATATGGAATAATAGCCTATATTGCTTGACATTCAATTCACAGATGGCATTAGACTGAGCTAATTTCGGATTATTTGCCTCATAGCCTAGGTTACTTTCAGGTGTCTGTCTCTCTGTCTCTACTCCAGAGCAGAAACGGTCCGCTATAGATTCTTTGTTGCTGTTATTTGTAATAATTATTACAACAATTACAATTATTAATACAATAATGTACAATTTTTAGTCTGGATTAATGTAGCCCTAATTAAAAAAAAGAGTGTGGGTGGGGCGTCAGAGGATCTTCTGTCAGTTGGGTGTTACAGAACAGTTGGTATTGATAAAGTTAATAATAATAATAATAATAATAATAATAATAACAAAAATAATAACAATGATAATAATAACTATGATGATAATAATAATAATAATAATAATAATAATAATAGTAATAGTAACAACAATAACATAACAATAACACTACCAATAATATAATAATAATAATAATAAACAATAATAGTAGTAATAATAATAATAATAACTTACAATAACAATAACAATAATACTAATAATAATAATAGCCTAATAATAATAATAACAGCTTTCTTTTATTTATTTTTTATTTTTAGGGACAGAGTTCACCCAAAAGGTACATGTCAGCTGGGCTGAGTTGGGCTGGGCTGTGTGTGTGTGTGTGTGTGTGTGTGTGTGTGTGTGTGTGTGTGTGTGTGTGTGTGTGTGTGTGTGCGTGCGTGCGTGCGTGCGTGCGTACCTGCGTGCGTGTGTGTGTACAGGTATGTGTGTGTGTGTGTTGTGCGAAACAGCGCCTAAACAGAATTGTCTGCGGCTGTTTCTGTGCGCTTTACTTTACTTTACTTTATTGGTTTATTGTGACGGGACAATGCACATTAATGGACATGTTCAGAAATACAGAAGCCTCTATATACGAAAACATGTAAATATGCCGGAGTTAGCTAATGCTAATTTACATCCGTAGTCCCCAATCAATATCAAAACAATCACTCATTACATTCATTCAACGCACAAACTGAAATATACATGTAACGTGTCATCGCAAAAGATACCACAGCATTACAGACATCAAAATTACAGCAAAACACAGACAGGATGTACGCAACAAACTGATATACCTGTAACGTGTCATCGCAAGAGATACCACACATTACAGACATCAAAATTACAGCAAAACACAGACAGGGGCCCCTATTCTCCCACAGGCCTTCGGCGCTAAAACGGGCCTTAAACGCAAAAAAACGTGCCTTGCGCCTGTTTTGGGACGATATCAATATGGCTTTACGCTGCCAAATGCGCTTTAGGCCGAATGGGCGTGGCGCAGTCCCAGAATGGGCCAAAGTGGGCGTGTCGGCGCTAAATACCGGCCTACTGATATCTTCCGACCTGGCGTACATTTAGCGCTTTGCGCCTTTGAAAAGCAGGCCTATTCAGTGCGCCAGTGTCAAGGAGTGCTCTTCTGCCTCTCCCCTGTCACCCTTCTCTGTCTCTCTCTGAAACCAGGCCTATTCAGTGCGCCAGTGCTCTTCTGCCTCTTCTCTGTCACCCTTCTCTCTCTCTCTCTGACTCCCTCGCTCAGACAGACACAACACATAGCAGCACCCAGCTTCCCATAGGAAATAGCAGTTGTAAGTTTACTGCCTGTGAATGTCCCAGCATGCAATTGGGTCCTCCATTTCGCTACTAAATAGCAACCAAATGAGCCGAAATAGATATAAAAGGTAGATCTAAAATAATGTGTAATGGTAAGACAACCTGCAATTGTAGAACATTTCAATATTGGACCAAATAAAACATCGAAATGAAACACCACCCTATGTGAAACATATATGTCCTCTTGAGCCTATATATACCCTTTGTGGATTTAACGTGATTTAGATAAGTGACAGCGGAACGCGCTTCTGTCATGTGCTATACTGTGATGTCCGCTCCAATAACTTGGCCCTACTTCACATTTAGTTTTAAAATAAAAACACATTTATGCAATGACTTTACATAATGTAGGGTATATTTATGTGCATCATTCTACCTGCAGCAGGGGAGTGAAAACGATATCTTTCTGGACAAACTTTCACCAATATAAAATGAATCTCATCATATAGGGATAGGCTATATTTTTCTAGCTGATGCATTTAGAACATTCTTTTCACTTTGATCTTGCTATAGTGTAGCGTATTTACATGCTTGCAGTATTTAAACTGCAGTTAGATTGGTTTGAGAAGCATAATAATATGGAATAATATCCTATAATATGGAGACAGACAGACGGGATGAAGGGAGGTGGGGGGGGGGGGATCAGAGGCTTGGGTTTCATCTGGTTTTGCTGGACCACTGGAATGGAGCTTAAAAGGCAAGCATGCAATTCGTTTATTGCACTTATCCAATGAACTGACGGTGCATAATTTTACGCTTAAAAGGCGTGGTTGTAATGGTTGAGGCTGCGTCTAGCGCCAAGACCAAGATATCAAGTGCGCTGGTCCACGCCCACTGATTTGCGCTGCGCCAGGCGCTCGGCCTAGAAACAGCGCCGATGCAACGATAGGGGCCAAAATGTGGTGATAGATGGCATTATGCTATCGTCAGCAGCAGGGCTGTAGTGGTGGCTAAACGCACATAAACGCCGTTTAGGTACCTTTTTCAATGCTCTGCAGCGTTTAGGCACCTTTTAAGATAGTTTACTCACATTTTTTAATCGTTTATGCACGAGTTTTAAAAAGTTCGAGTAGGAAACTCCGTTGATGCGGAGACCACGGCCCAGCACGTCACACACCAAAACAAAAGAAACAAGATGACACATGGCACTGACTAGGAGCTCCGCGACCCGTAGCCTACTACTTGTGGAGCGCTCCACGGGAAAGGTAGGCTACACGGCCCCGGTCACGTTGGTGCCTTTCTCGAGCTGCGCTTGCCTGCCCAAACAAACAACGTGGCGGTGCCATTGTGGCAACGATGCGCAATGCGCATTTGGAGACGCGCATTGGAGACCAGCTCATGGTGAGCTGAACGGTTAAAAATGTGTGTCAGGAGTGGGGAAAATCATATAGGCCTACCGTTTTACAACTGAAGAGTGAATCACTGGACTGAATCACTTCACACAATTAAGACAACGTGACAATTTCTGACGCAGAAGAAGCAGAATGGATTCGTCAGTTTTTCACAAATAACCCGAAAAAACTAAAAATATAGGTTGCAAATGGTCAATTGCTTGTTAAAGCAGTTAGTCAGATTATGCCTGACATTATTGTTGTCAAGTAGCAATGATTGAAGCTTGATGTGCTGAGCTCAATCAAGCTAATGTTATTAATTTGCACTGCTCTGGCTGTCATTAGGTATTGATTAACTGAATGCTATACTGTTACTTTGAACATCCATTTGCAATGATTCTGGTTGGATATTAACTATTGTAAATTTGTCACAATGAATGCAATTTGTGCACAATGTGTAAATACATTTGATATTGATTGTTTAGGCCTAATTATTTGTAAAGTCACAACACATTAGAGATGTGTGTAGTTCTTCATAGATTTAGCCTCTTCATTTTGCTCTCAAATGCACCAGGTTGACGAATTTTACTTTAAAATGTACAAAATCTTCCGGGGGAGAATCCCCTCGGACCCCCCTTGAAGGTCCAAGGCCCATCCCGCCACCTACTTTTCCTATCTGGCTGGCTACTCAGAACTTTGGTGCACCCGCTGATATACCTTATAGGACTATATTCAGATTAAGTTGTTCATATTTTGTCTTGTATATCGGTCTAAGCTTATAGTTTATCCGCCGTTATAACACTGCCGGTGCCGCGTGAGAAAGCTGCCTCAAAAGTATAGTTTACCCACCTTTTTTTTTTACCACTACAGCACTGGTCAGCAGCGCGCAATTACTTTGCGCTAAGAGCTTTGAAAAGGACCTCTTATGCGCAAATACCTCTCTGCGCTGGGTGCGCTGCACGTAGATTACCATTGCGCTCCCAGCGCAGAGAGGTAGGCTATTTGCGCAGTGGAAAGTGGAATTCGTTTTGGATATGTCATTACGCACAGCCTTGCCACGCCAAGACATCAAATTATGCTGATAAAATTGGGTATTAGCAGATAATTCAGGCAATCAACTATAACTCACTGAGAAACTTTTATCACATCGCAAAGAGGGAAATGAATTGAGAAAACTTGTTAGACAATGGAGATAGGCTATTTACCTTCATAAGCCGGAGGTTCGTTGGCACCACAGACGATCTGTCAATAAGCTCCCTCTGTCCTTCTGTCTCTGAAGAAATTTGGGCTAAGGCCAGAAATCCTTATGGACTTCTACAGATGCACCATTGAAAGCCTGCTGACTGGCTGCTTCACCACCTGGTACGGGAACTGTACCACCATGGACCGCAGGGCGCTACGGAGAGTGAGACGCGCGGCCCAGCACGTAACAGGATGTGAGTTGCCAGATCTGCATGAACTGTATAAACAGCGGTGCCTCAGGAGGTCCCTGAAGATCATCAAAGACACAAACCATCCCCACAACAGCCTGTTCTCCCTGTTACCCCCAGGGAGAAGATACAGGGTTCCGAAAGCACGCACAAATCGCTTGAGGAACAGTTTCTTCCCGCAGGCCACGAGACTCCTTAACATACACAAATAGTGTAGTAGCCGTACTGTACCGTACTGTAGCTGCTACCATTACGTATGTCTAATGTTTAATTGTATGTTTAATAAGGAATATGCTATTTGCACCTGTATGTCAAATACGCCAAATTTAAAACGCCGAGTTTAATTGTATGTTTAATAAGGAATATGCTATTTGCACCTGTATGTCAAATACGCCAAATTTAAAACGCCGAGTTTAATTGTATGTTTAATAAGGAATATGCTATTTGCACCTGTATGTCAAATACGCGGAATTTAAAATGTCTAAAGTATGCACATGACATGTGCACCTATGTGCAGTGAATAGGCCACTGTCTCTGACTTGTCTTATCACTATACTGCCTTATTGCTTGTTGTGTCTCTTGTTGTTTTTGCACTCATATGCCCTGTTATATTTGTACTATGTTGTAAACGGAGTCCACAGCACAAGAATTTCACACGTGATACTTGTACCATGGAGTGACAATAAAAATCTTGAATCTTGAATCTTGAATCCTCGCATGAGTGAGTACACTCCATTACGCATGGAGATAGTTACAGCATATTGCATGCCTTGCGCAAACAAACCATTGCGAGACAGGAATCTGATTGGTTTTGATTCACGTAATGCCCAGCCTTGCCTGGTCATGCCTGTGAATAATTCTGGTAGTTAAGACCGCCCAAATCCCGTTTGCGCAGGCATTTCGGGGCGCAGATGATTTTGCCACGGATCGAATTTGCGTTTGCGACAGGTGCCGTGAACGTTTCCGCATGCCCGCCGAGAATTGCATCCCCAACATATTTCGGGGCTGTTTTAACTTAGAAATCAGGGATGTCACGTCTACCAGACAATCATATCACTTTTAAACAGTTACATTTCTGTATAAATTATTACAAGTAGCTCCCGTGAGGTGGGGATGCCTTTTTTTGCTGCTTGGCAGGGGAGTAAAACTCGGCAGAACACCTGGCGGACGGCGCAAGGCGGAATGCTATATTTTGTGCCTTAAAGCAAACAGTGCACAAAGTGCTATTTAGGGATAGCGCCTGTCGGAAGATAGAGCCACAATCTCAGCATATAGTGCTGATCAAGGTTATAAAACCATCTCGAAGCTATAAAGGGGCCTTCAAGTGTTGAGTGGGGTGAATATGTTTTACATAAAAGAAAATGGGAAGGTGAGGGGAACTTTACTTTGCCGCAGGAGGAATGGGGAAAGATAACTGAAAGACAGTGGAAGACCACTAATTATGTATTGGAGAGAATTCCAATGGAAAAACTTAGATAGATAATTTTTAACACAAATTCAATCCAGGGGAGCAAACGTGTTGTTGGAGGGGATGTGGGAAGAAAGAGCAGATCACTACCTGGTGCTGTCCTGTGATTAGTGTGTTCTGGGGTAAAATACAGTAAGAGACAGCATGGAGAAGGTACTAAAGATTGGAATTGATCACTGTTTTCAAGTCCTGTATTTGAGTAGGATGCCTGAAATGCTCAATGGTTTTTCTGAGATGTATATGTTTAAAATAATGTTAGTCACCAGCAAGCAGGCTATCACGAAGAGATGGTTGAACAAAAGCCCACCTACTCTGTCAGACTGGTTTAACGTGCATAGTATCTTTGTGATGGAAAAGCTAACATTTGCTCTGAGACTCGAGACGGACGCTTTTGAAATGTGCTGGGAAGGATGGGGTGAATTTGTCAAACCATTCAGAACAGACTTCTGTTAGAGAATAATAGACGGTAGGGTCAATACTCCCCTGGCTCTCTGCTACACTTGTTCATGTATTCTTATTTGTATGTCTGTTTCCTTTGTGTGTTGTTCTTTTGGTTTACTTTTGTTTTGCTGTGAATGTGATTAGAGTCATTTTATTTTTTGTTATATAAAAAAAAGGAAAAAAGTGAAATCTTGTATGAGGCTCACTGAAGATTGAAATAAAAAAGAGAATAAAAAGAAAAGAAAATGGCATTTGTGAGGTCACAGTGACCTTGACCTTTGACCACCAAAATGTAGGCCTAATCAGTTCATCCTTGAGTCCAAGTGGATGTTTGAGGCAAATTTGAAGAAATTCCATCCATGCGTTCTAGAGATATCGCGTTAAAAAGCTTGAAAATGGTATTTGTGAGGTCACAGTGACCCTAACCTTTGTGCTTTGACCACCAAAACCGTTCATCTGTGAGTCCAAGTCAATGTTTGAGCCAAATTGTAAGAAATTCCCTCATGGCGTTCCTGAGATATCACATTAGAGAGCTTGGAAATGGGGTTCATGAGGTCACAGTGACCTTGGACTTTGACCTTTAACCACCAAAATCTAATCACGTCATGATTGTACCCAGTTCATGTGCATGCAAGTCGACGTTTGTGCCAAATTGGAAGACATTTCGGCAAGGCATTCCTGAGATATCACGTTAACGAACTTGGGAATGGCGTTCGTGAGGTCACAGTGGCTTTGAACTTTGACGACCAAAATCGAATCAGTTCATCCTTGAGTCCAAGTCGACATTTGAGGCAAATTAGATGTAATTCCATCAAGGCGTTCCTCAGAACATCAGACGGACGTACATACAGATGTACGTACGGACCATAATAAATCACTCAACAGCGACTCAAAAAAAGTGCTTCCTCTCTCAGTTAATAGCTACCGATATCTCACTTGATGGCTGTGAAACTAGTTTGATAGCTCATGTAGTGTCGATGTTAATTCACATAGGTTGGTAGCAAACTACATAGCTTAAAGTTACAACTCATCAAGGCCCAAGCCAACGGGATAATTTCGTTGCGGCTGTCCTCTGCCCCCAGGGAAGAGTTTTTTCCTCATAATAATTAAATCAATATTCACAAAATAATGTGCAATTGTCACGGCCAGTGCTTCTAGCATTAACAGTAACATTCATCAGAGCTCGTCCAGTAATTTATAGCAAAACACTAGAACCATGACATATAAATGGCTGTCTTCATCAAACAGAGCTCACCTGTTAGCAGTCTTGCCTAGTCTTGCTGTTTGGCTTCTCCAGACAGCTCTGTCTGGTGTGTTGGTAGCGCTTGGCGGTTATGAGCATCATGCTGTTCATTACATACATACATACATACATACATACATTTAACACACAACAATGCAAGATGCCTGCAAACATGTAACGTTACATTATAACAAACTAAACAACACACTTGTCACAGACGGTCACATCTGTCTTCTGTATGAAACATGAAAAGGGAAGGTTATAACACTGCTACAGAAGCCTATATAAGGACATCCGCATTATTACATATCTTCCTCAGCTAGGCCTCCTCCTGGTGGACAGCCACAAAAGTACAATCATACACAAGCAGGACTGTGACACAATGTAGCTGCCATGGGAATGGTCATAGCTCCTTTCTATGCATAGCTACCTGGTGGTCATGTAATGTTACTGAACCATCTATCTGCCTAGAAGAAAATAACAAGTGCAAATACCTTGAAGCCCACCCTTATGGCCCTTTAGGGAATATTTTGGGGGTACCTCAACATCACAGCTAATAATTTTCAAATGGTCCTACCCCTTCCTTGCCACAGCCCCACCACCCATATTGCCTTAGCCACTCTCCCTCCCCTCCCCACCCCTCCAATCCCAACTCTATGACTTTCCTATCTCTAGCTATGGCCCCTCTTCCCTAGTCCCACCCCCTTTCCTGATCATGCCCCCTCCCACCAGCCACTCCCCCGACTCACCCATCAAACCCCAATTGGAGGACCTACCTATCCCTCACTTCGGCGTGATTTCTATTCGCACATAGGATAAGCAATAACCACACCCTGTGGCGCCGGGATTGGCGAGGAGCAACACTGGAGGGCACGCAGCCCAGCGATTTCATGAACCAACTGAATAGCTCTTGAGAACAGACAGCGATTTCGAGAGCGGACATTGAAATGAATTATGGTCACCTACCTTCCTTAGCATAGTAATAATAATAATGAGCATAATCATTGTAATCTACACAATGTACACAATCTACAAAAACATGCAATAATATAAATGGTGTTGTGTTCACGTTCATAGCTCATATAATATAATGTATCATATCGTTAATTTCAAGCTCAATTCTTACCCAGAGAAAAGGTACAGCACTGAAAATGTAACAAGCAATAGTTTTTTAAACATCTTTATTTTAAAAGATGAAAAACCCCAGGTGCTTTAGTCCCAAGCTTCAATGCTCCTGGCCAATCCCGGCGCCACAGGGCGTGGTTATTGCTTATCCTATGTGCGAATAGAAATCACGCCTCACTTCGGCCCCTATTCCCTAGCCCTGCCCTGCAAATATAGGAAAGGCAGTGCATCATGAGTAGAAGGCGGTAGAAGTAAGCAAAACAAACACTGTACTGCGCACATGGGTCGGTGCGCACCACGCTGCCTCGCTCGTCTCATCTGCAGAATGATGGTGGACCCAACAGCTTGCTGCCTCATATGCTGCTCATATTGGGTGCATTCTTGTAAAATATTTATTTGATAGTAACACCAAAGTAAAACCAGAAATCCCAAGATCGCATAAAGGTGGTGTTTCTCTATGGGTTGTGTTTCGCGGATTCACTTGTGTTGTTCAGTCAGCCCTCAGCAGGCAAGGCGGCAGAAGAGGAGAGATTTCCCCTATATATTCTGTCCAATAGACGAGTGACCGTTTTGACCACGTGACATCGTTCAGAAAGTTTGGTGTGCTTGGAAAATTGCATGTGTGAAAACAAACCGGACCAAATGAAAAATGAATGTTGCAACTTCACCCTCCCGCAACCTCTCCACCAGCTTACATGTGAAAGCAACCTAAATGCCTGAGTGATTGACTGACTGAGTGAGTGTCCTGACTTTGGCATCTTCTGACCCCGGCCTAGCCTGCTGCCACCACTGTGGGAAAATAAGGGAGCTACTCAGGAAATGTAATATCTGTTTTGATTTTAACTTGTAGATTCCATCACCTGCGTGCGATGCCATCCTGAATTCTGGTCAAACGAGAAAAGAGATGACTGTGAAAAGAAGCACACCGAGTTTCTATCATATGAAGAGATTATGGGGGCACTGCTTGCGGCCGCGTCCCTGTTAGGAACTTGCATGACTGCTATCATGGCTTTGATTTTCTTCAGATACAGGAACAGCCCCATAGTCAAGGCCAACAACTCTGAGCTGAGCTTCCTGCTGCTCTTCTCCCTGGCTCTGTGTTTCCTGTGTTCTCTGACATTTATCGGCCGGCCCTCTGAGTGGTCTTGCATGCTGCGACACACCGCATTTGGGATCACCTTTGTCCTCTGCATGTCTTGTGTTCTGGGGAAAACTATAGTGGTGTTACTGGCCTTCAGGGCTACACTTCCAGGTAGTAATATCATGAAATGGTTCGGCCCTGCTCAGCAGAGACTCAGTGTCCTGGCTTTCACTCTCATACAGGCCCTGATTTGCATACTTTGGCTAACTATCTCACCTCCTTTTCCTTTCAAGAATTTTAAACACTTTAAAGACAAAATCATCTTAGAATGTGCATTAGGCTCAGCTGTAGGCTTCTGGGCTGTGTTGGGGTATATAGGAGTCCTGGCTATGTTATGTTTCTTTCTAGCTTTTTTGGCTCGGAAATTGCCTGATAATTTCAATGAAGCCAAATTTATCACCTTCAGCATGCTGATATTCTGTGCTGTCTGGATTACCTTTATCCCTGCGTATGTCAGCTCTCCAGGGAAGTTCAGTGTTGCTGTGGAGATATTTGCTATTCTGGCCTCCAGTTATGCACTGCTAATCTGTATTTTTATTCCAAAATGTTACATAATCTTACTGAAGCCAGAAAAGAATACAAAAAAGAACATGATGGGTAAGATGTCATCAAAAGCATCATGATGAGGGAATATAATAGGCATAATGTAGTAGAACGACAGGAACTTCTTTCAGTAGAAACACATTTCATTCATGAATAATAACTATGGTTGCTAATGCTGCATATGTAGTTACATTGTAACGGACCTGTAAAATGGAATATGTCTGTTCAACTGTAGTTCATAGTTACATGCTACCAGACCTGTAAAATGGAGTGGGTCTATTGTGTACAGTACTTCATATGTATTTACATATTACCAGCCAAGTTCAACAGTAGTTCATATGTAATTACATAGTAACAGACCTGTAACATGAAGTGAGTCTATTATATATATATATATATATATTTATATTTTGTATATATTGTATATTGCATATTTTACGTATTGTATTGTTTCTTGCTTCTTTCTTGCAATATGTTGATACTGCAGTTTTCACTCTGCACCTTACCTACGGGAATTTGTGTAACTTTTTATTGTTTAATTAGTTGTTGCTGTCATTGATGCTACTGCTGCTGTAACGCCAGAATTTCCCTACGGGGATGAATAAAGTACTCATATCAATCTATCTATCTTTATACTTCATATGTATTTACATAGTACCAGATAAGTTCAACAGTAGTTCAGTTGTAATTACATAGTAACAGACCTGTAACATGAAGTGAGTCTAGTTCATACTTCATATGTATTTAGATATTACCAGACAAATTCAAAAGTAGTTCATATGTAATTACATATTAACAGACCTGTAACATGAAGTGTGTGTAATAAGACAATAACTCATGATGGTCTCGACCTAGTTTCAAGATGAAGACCAGACACGCTGCCACACGCCACACGTAATCTAGTGACATAGCGACCCCATCGTCACATGTAATCCTAGCGTGACGACAAGTGCAGTAATCCCAGCGTGACGTTCGCGTGACGCACTTGCCTAGGTGACGCCGCTAATGTCGTCAGTGCAGTAATCCCAGCGTGACGTCCGCATGACGCACTTGCCTAGGTGACGGTGTTAATGTCGTCAGCACCGAGGCTATGACGCGGCAGTATTTATAGCCACGCCGGGCACACCACCGTCCTTGTTCCCTGTCCTCTAGCCGCTGCACTAAGCTGATCTAATTCCCTCTCTGGAAGCCGCGTTTCACTTCTCTGAAAGTCGTGTTTCGCCATTCTCAAGCTGCCTCATCCCTTCCGATTCTGCCATCAAGCCATTCGCGTTCGCGGTACCACTCACCCCCGTTCGCTCTCTCAGCACGACGAGCTTCGAAGACGTGGACCTCGAGGCGCAGTACCAATTCGAGGTCGAGACATCCAGCGCCGACGAGGAGACGCACAACGAAACATCCCAGCCCGGGTACGGGACGCAGCAGACTTCCCAGCCGCCAGCCCCGTGCACTCATCAGACGGGGGGCAGACGGCATCAGGCAGGGTGCCATGGCACTAGTCCGATACCTCACGAGTCCGACACCTCACGAGTCCGAAAAAAGAAGCATTGGACAGGGGATCATGTCTATGTTCCCCGGGTTCTATATTCCCCGTTTTTCACTAACCCTAAACCTAACCACCCCCAGACCCTAACCCAAAACCTAACCTCTCCCACCCCCACGCCTAAACCTAACCTCCCCCAGACCCTAACCCAAAACCATGAGGTGTCGGTCTCCTGAGGTGTCGGACTAGGGGGCAGTCCCCTCAGGCAGCAGGCTCCGGCGGCACCGAGTGCATCTCGAACGGCGGATCTCGTCAACGAGAGCGCGCAGCAGGGCCCGCGCGAGGACGGCAATAACTCGCAGTCGGGGGGAGAGCGCGTTCCGGGCCCGGAGCTGGCCGCAGCCACGCAATCCTCATTTTCAAGTCTCATCCATCCGCGGCCCCGTTCTGTTCGGGCCATCAAGCCATCCAGTCTCCAAGCGTCCGCTGTTCTGATCCTGCTAATCAAGCCATCGTAAGCGCAGGTCCTGCTCCATCATCGTTCTCAGCACGTCCACGCTCGAGGCAGACGCAGTTCCACGACGTGGTCGGGGAATTCGGCTCCCACGATTAAATGCTATCCAGCCGGGACGGCTCGCAGCATCGTCAGCCCCGAGCGCAGGGAACGCCCGCGGAGCGCGTCCCGGACAGCAGTCGAGCGCAACGGTAATGTAATCACCTCTTTAATACATAACAGTGCCATATAATTTTAGCAACCAAATCTTAATTTCAAATCATTTCGGCGTGCTTCAAAACAATCATCTAACCATTCCCTGCGGTCCGCACATCGGGCGCGAAGGAAACGAGCTGGGCATAAGTAGCAATGCATTTATCATAGTGAATGAATGATCTCTTGACAATCTCCGTGAACTGGTCGTCATATCCTCGCCTACAGCTAAAGAAAGACGGCGGAGCTACACTAAATGTCTCTTCATCCAATAACGTGAAATTAAATAACCTGGTGCATTCGAGAGCAAAATGAAGAGGCTAAATCCATGGAGAACTACACACATCTCTAATGTGTTAAATAATTAGGCCTAAACAATTAACATTAAACGTATTCACACATCGTGCTCAAATTGCATTCATTGCATTTATTGCACAATTTACAATAGTTAATAGCCAGCCAGAATCATTGCAAATGGACGTTCAAAGCATCAGTTAGCAATAGCGTTCAGTTAATCAACGTCTAACGACAGCCGGATTCCGTTTTAATCCCAAAAAAAACAAAAAATAAAAAAAACGTTTCCCTTTCTCCGAGTCGATGCTCCAGCCACCCAGTCAAATTAACAGAAGCCGTACTGCTCACTGAATATACATATATATACATATAATATACATATATATATGATTTGGACATTTAACCGTGCGGCGGGCGATGCCCATCATCGGTATATGGCTCCACATATAGGCCACTCTCATTCCACGGTAATAATGCTGCAAGTTAAAAATATCCGTTCAGCGACTATTGGTGTCCAGGCTTCTCCAGGCATCGCCGGGCCGTCATCACCGTGCGTCACCGCATCCTTGCATCACTCATAATAATAATGCTTCTTGGTATCATGCCGCTTGCGGATTGTCAGTCATATCAATCAGGCCGAGAGACCTCCTGCGTCCCTCTATCTCCGTATCAATCACATGTCAATGCCATAGCTTCAGCACCGGGTTGCCTCGGAAAAGTCATTAATCGCATTCCGGCATTAATCCCATTCATTTAGCGAATCGAGCTTCTAGCGTCCATAATGCGCTATGCCGGAAGGGGCGTTGGGGCGTTAGTTCATGCATGCCTACAATTGCTAATATCTGAACGTGCTATCCTGCTGGCCAATATTTCCAGAGTTCAAGTGTTAAATAGCCTAAGCGTCATTGATTCATTCCGTCGCGTAAGCAGGACTGGTCACAAGCAGCACTTTAGAAGGCCTACATGGGATTATCCCCACAAATTATTGGCCCGTAATATCCAGCTCAAGGCAGACCTAGTCACATGGTGCATTCACATTTAGCTCTGCCCACTCATTCAGTTCTGGTCCTTGCAACACAACACGGCTGAGGGGGCTAGAAACTAAATTCATTGTCTCTGACTACAAGCTGAATGCTTAGTCTCGCTGTCGACGAAACCGGAAATCAAATCCAGTGCCACTGTCTAGGCCGAAATCAAGTCACGTCTCTGATTAAGCTGAATGCGGAGTCATGGCCGGTGACGAAGCCAGAACCAAATCCATCGTCTTCAAACGGACGTTCCAAAAACGCAACCGCCTTAAGCAGCATGGCAAAGGCAAACCCGTGCAGTAGCACCCTTTCAGCGCATTTCAATGGTGCTGGTCTCCCCGAAATTATAGCGCCAGCAGTAAGCCGCCGTAAGTCGCTCGTTGCGCAGGGGCGAGTCTAAAGTCATAGGGCAGCAGTAGCAATGCTCCGAAGTAAGTCGGCGGAACAAGTGTGGTCTCCCCGAAATTATAGTGCCAGCAGTAAGCCGCCGCAAGTCGCTCGTTGCGCAGGGGCGAGTCTAAAGTCACCGTCCAGCAGTAGCAATGCCCCGGAGTAAGTCGGCGGAGCGCGGAACAACTGTTCCCTTCCAGCGCTCTCCCCGAAGTTATAGCGCAAGGGGGCGCTAAAGTCATATACATAAACTTTATTCCAGACTCGGGTCCATATAAAATACGTACACAAACACAGACAGCACAATAAGAAAGAATTAAAATAAAATAAAACCACACAACAAATAGATTTAAAACACATACAAGCAGCTATTGCAGTGCTTCCAGAAGTGCATCATAAATTTTGCTCACTTCGTGCAGGCACCCACTAGTGCCATAATAACTCCATTCTCCGACTGGCTAGTCGACGCATAAAACTGTAAATAAACCGTCTCAGAACAGCACGGAAAGCGAGCACATTACTGCTCACAAACACATGGCTAGCACTTGTCCATCTCGGATGCCGGAGTAAAATCCTAAAGGCACCATTATATTATATACTATCCTGAGCAAAATCCTAAATGCATCATTATATTATATATTATATTATAGCGCCAGGGGGTGCTAAAGCTATAGCGCCAGCAGTAGTTATGCTCCGAAGTAAGTCAGGTGCAACAGTAGTAAGGCTGCGCAGTAAGCCGGTCGAACATGCGTTCCTCTTCCAGAGTCACGCAGCAGTAGTAATGCTCAGAATTAAGCCAGGTGCGGCAGTGGTAACACTCCGCAGTAAGCCGGTCGAACAAGCGTTCCCCTTCCAGTGCCGCGGTTACATGCTGCCACTCCGACGTGCTGCCACTCCGAAATATCGGCACTCAGAAAGGGGGTCTATATTCCCCGTTTTTCACTAACCTCTCCCAGCCCCCACGCCAAACCTAACCTCCCCCCATGCCTAAACCTAACCTCCCCCAGACCCTAACCCAAAACCTAACCTCTCCCACCCCCACGCCTAAACCTAAGGTCGGCATTGCGGCTTCTAAGGTGAACGACCGCCAGTCCGAATAATGGAAGTTAACGTTCGGAGTGGCAGCATGTCGGAAAGGCAGAGGAACCCCCAGTGCCGCGTGCGCGTAAGTCCCGTATCGCCAAGGCCAAGCCGGCCGGTGATTTTCGTAAGTCGCTAAAAGCCCGGAAGCCCGGAGTTGTCTCATAAAATCCTAAGTCACTGAAGTAACTAGGGGCGAAAAAGTGCCAGCGGTAGTAACGATTCCAATAGGCCAAGGCCGGGTTCTTGGGGGGTTTTGCTAAGTCACCGCGCCGAAGCTCGCCGGATTGGTTGATCACCCAGCGCCTGCTGTAGCGCTGCGGCCACGCCCGGGGGGCGTCGTAAGTCACCGTGGCGGTGCCGCTGGTCCTCGTCAGCCCACGCGGCCTACATCCGACCAGAGCAGGCCGCCATATTGTCTGCCCAAAGATCTCTCTTCCCCTAGGCGTCACATGGTAAGCACATGGCATCCATTCCTGCATTCCTCGCAATAGCTGTTACTTCGCATTTCATTGGTGGTGGACTCCCCGAATCGGTGTCGATCTAATTGATTAAGCGTTCCAGGTGTCGAGCAGCCTGCAAGTGCTCGGCGTTGAACAGCCCGCAACAAATCACTAATTCCGACCACGGTAGACTACTCGAAGTGTTCTAGGTGCCGAGCAGCCTGCAAGTGTTCTAGGTGCCGAGCAGCCTGTAGTCACACCACTAATTCAGACCCCAGCAGACTACTCAAAGTGTTGTACGTGTTGAGCAGCCTGTGAATGTTCTAGGTGCCGAGCAGCCTGCAAGTGTTCCGGGTGTCGAGCAGCCCGTAGTCTCCCCACTAATTCAGACCCCAGTGGACTACTCGAAGTGTTCTAGGTGCTGAGCAGCCTGCAAGTGTTCCAGGTGCCGAGCAGCCCGTAGTCAGGGGGGGGGGGCTCAATCCAAATCTCAAAACCGAGGGGGCTCAATCCAAATCTCAACACTGAGGCAGCATCACTAATTCAGACCTCAATAGACGACTCGAAGTGTTCTAGGTGTCGAGCAGCCTGCAAGTGTTCCAGGTGTCGAGCAGCCCGTAGTCACATAACTAATTCAGCAAGACCTCAGTAGACGACTCAAAGTGTTCTAGGTGTCGAGCAGCCTGCAAGTGTTCTAGGTGTCGAGCAGCCTGTAGTCACATAACTAATTCAGCAAGACCTCAGTAGACGACTCAAAGTGTTCTAGGTGCCGAGCAGCCTGCAAGTGTTCTAGGCGTCGAGCAGCCTGTAGTCACATAACTAATTCAGCATCACTGCATCACTAATTCAGACCTCAGTAGACTACCCAAAGTGTTCTAGGTGTCGAGCAGCCTGTCAATGTTCTAGGCGTCGAGCAGCCTGCAAGTGTTCTAGGTGTCGAGCAGCCTGTAGTCTCCCCACTAATTCAGACCCCAGTAATCTACTCGAAGTGTTCTAGGTGCCGAGCAGCCTGCAAGTGTTCTGGGTGCCGAGCAGCCCGCAGTCAGTTTGGGGGGGGGTTCAACGCCGAACTATGCCAACGCCGAATTATGCTGGACTGGTCGATCATCCCGCGCCCGCGCATCGCGGCGGCCTCGCCCGGTCGATAGGTTCCGTAAGTCGCCGCGCTGCCGAGCCAACCGGTCGGCGACAAGCGTCGCATTCCGCCCAGCGCCCGCTGTATCGCGAAGCGAGCAGACCGGTTGGCCTTTCAGGTTTCTCTCTTTTGGGGGGTTCTCTATTCTAGCCCGAGCAGATGCCCTCCCGCCTCAAGAAGAGAGGCATCTTGCCACGGAGTCACTACGCCAAAGAATCAGTTGCCATGCTGCCACGCCATCAGAATTAATGCCATACCGCTTCAGGCCATGAATCTCATCGCCATGCCATACTTTAATAAAGCTTGCTGATTAACCTTGAAATGATGGTCTCGACCTAGTTTCAAGATGAAGACCAGACACGCTGCCACACGTAATCTAGTGACATAGCGACCCCATCGTCACATGTAATCCTAGCGTGACGACAAGTGCAGTAATCCCAGCGTGACGTTCGCGTGACGCACTTGCCTAGGTGACGCCGCTAATGTCGTCAGTGCAGTAATCCCAGCGTGACGTCCGCGTGACACACTTGCCTAGGTGACGGCGTTAATGTCGTCAGTACCGAGGCTATGACGCGGCAGTATTTATAGCCACGCCGGGCACACCACCGTCCTTGTTCCCTGTCCTCTAGCCGCTGCACTAAGCTGATCTAATTCCCTCTCTGGAAGCCGCGTTTCACCCCACCCACCTCCCCAGTCCACCACCAATGTATTGACTCCTGAAGAATCCCCTACGGGGGGGGGGTTCTCTATTCTAGCCCGAGCAGATGCCCTCCCGCCTCAAGAAGAGAGGCATCTTGCCAAGGAGTCACTACGCCAAAGAATCAGTTGCCATGCTGCCACGCCATCAGAATTAAGGCCATACCGCTTCAGGCCATGAATCTCATCGCCATGCCATACTTTAATAAAGCTTGCTGATTAACCTTACCCTCTGGTCTCTCATGATTGAAATGCAATGTGACTGTTTATTTTCTTTATTGGCATTAAAATCGTACATTTAAACAGGAAAACAGCTTGCATTCCATACATACCAGACCGTGAAGTAGCCTATCAGGGATCAATGTTACAGATATTTAGCTGTTTTATAGCTTTAACATTAGCCTATCCCTTGCATGCTGGCTGATGTTAACTCATTGATTCGTATGATTCGTTGTGCTAATGTTAAACAAATCTTCCACACCCAGGTCCAACCAAACCAGAACACTGCCAGTCAGCTAACATAGCATGCCCATGTTGATGTTGATTCTGGTGCCAGAGAGTTATCTCTGCATGCACATATCACTGTAAAACAAATGTGTCACACTCTGGTAATTTGAGTACAAAGTGGTCCGAGGTCATTTTTCAGTTTTTTACAGATTATGAAACTGCATGCTGTAAGCTTTCAAATGCTGTGTCACACATCGAAATCTGAAAATTATTGAAGAAGATATGCTCATTTGAATGTTGGTACACCTCAAATCAAGTTTCAGAGAAACACAGCCTCAAAGATTGACCACTTTTCACCTCTGGGCCAGCCAGGTAATGGGGGAGTGAACAATAGCTACTTATTTACATTAACCACTCCCCATTCACTCCAGCTGTCATCACTGTCACAGGTCACACGTCAACAGCAATTCACGTCACTATAATTCCATCCACAAGTAACATTAATTAATGAATTAAATGAATTAATAAATTAATAAAAAAAGTAATCATTGCAATAGCTGACCCATTGAGGTACATTTTCAATCTCTCTTTCAAAACAGGCTCTTTTCCTAAAAAGATGAAAACAGCTAAAGTGATCCCGATTTACAAGGCTGGTGATAAACATCTATTCACCAACTACAGGCCAGTCTCCTTACTCTCGCAGTTTTCAAAAATACTGGAAAAACGTTTTGTTGAGCGGATGGACAATTTCATTGATAAACATCAGTTGCTTATTGATAGTCAGTATGGTTTTAGAACAAACCGATCAACCTCTATGGCCTTGATGGAGTTGGTTGAAGAATTAACCAACTTCATTGATAAAAGGAAGTATGCATTAGGAGTATAGACTTAAAAAAAGCGTTTGATACAATCGATCATGACATCTTGTTAAAGACAATGGAGAGGTATGGTATTAGAGGAGTGGGCCTCAACTGGCTGAAAAGCTACATTGAGAGCAGACAGCAATTTGTACAGTTAGGTGATTTCAAAACTACTTGCTTAGAAATGACATGTGGGGTGACACAAGGTTCCATTTTAGGTCCAAAATTGTTCATATTGTATATTAATGACATATGTAGAATATAAAATATTCTGAAATTTGTTGTTTTTGCAGACGACACCAATATTTTTTGCTCTGGAGAGAATCTGCATCAGTTATTGGAGGTTGTCTCATCAGAAATGGGAAAGTTAAAGCGGTGGTTCGACCTGAACAAATTATCGCTAAATTTAAAGAAAACCAAGTTTATGTTGTTCGGTAAAAGAAGGGTCCACTTGAACACCCCAGTCGTAGTAAAGATCGATAATGTTGATCTAGAAAGAGTTTTTGAGAACATTTTTTGGGGGATAATCTTGGACCACAATTTATGTTGGAAACCCCACGTTAAGTTTGTATGCTCTAAACTGTCAAGAAATATTGGTGTCCTAGGTAAAACTAAAAACATTCTGAACCTGAAATCACTGTACATGCTGTACTGCTCGCTTATTTTACCCATCCTGAATTATTGTGCGGAAGTCTGTGGGAATACCTATAAAAGTACCCTTCAGACATTATGCACACTGCAAAAAAAAGCAATAAGGACTGTTCATAAGGTAGGTTATTTGGAACACACTAACGCACTATTTATAAAGTCAAATGCATTGAAACTGATGGATTTGATTGATTCGAAAACTGCACTAATTATGTTCAAAGCGAGGAACAATCTACTTCCTGGTAATATTCAAAAAATGTTTGCAGACAGAGAAGGAGGTTATGATTTAACACATTCACTGCCAGCCGTTTTTTCAATACTGTAGTTAGCTTCTGCCAAGTTTTTTTTTGTTGAGGATTCTGGCTCATCTTTCAAGAGCCGAGGATTCTTTTCTGTTAGGATTTTGTGAACACAAAATATCTCAAAAGAACTAATAGAATGTGTGCTTTCTCTGTCTAAAAGAGTTAGTTTGTAGAGTTAGTAGTTATGTAAGCATTAGCAGTTGAATACAGCATGGTTTCAGCGTCTGAAAATTTAAGCTGAGATAAACGGCTTTTTGTGAAATTCGATAGAACAGTCACTTTAACCATTCATTTTTGGCATCAGTAAGACGTCAGACATCTAAACAATAGTTTTGAACAGTAATTTCCTCCATAACAGCAGGAAACCCCCCTCTCCTTCAAACTCCTCCCTCCGTGTGTGTTCTTCTTGGCTGCAGCGGGCGTGTCACAAGCTCGTTTCTGCTGCTGCTGCTGCTGCTCCTGTCTGCTGGCGGCCGCTGGGCGAGTCTGGATGGGGCTCGCTCGTTTCTTGGGGTTTCGGTTGAGAGCTTTGATGAATCTTTTGCGATTCTGGGCTTTATGCTGCGTGTTTCAAAGTGTGTTCCACCCAGTCTATTTTTGGAACCACCCACCGTTGTGCGCCACCAGTTGTGCTCCAGCGCAAAAGCGTTTTCGCCTACAGTATGAGAATGGCTTCCTCAAGCTTTTCCCTGCAGTTTTGGCTCGGATTTCAATAGTCTGGAGAGCACTGTCGCCACTTAGTGGGTCGGTGGAATGGGTTGTACACGTTCGGTGGCTCCAATATTTATATAGGAGATGTAAAAGGGTTAGATCCACGTCCCACCGTCAATTTTTTTTTTTTTTTTTAAGACGAGATATCTCGTCAACGGCAGTCAACCGGCAGTCAACCTCTCCCACCCCCACGCCTAAACCTAAGGTCGGCATTGCGGCTTCTAAGGTGAACGACCGCCAGTCCGAATAATGGAAGTTAACGTTCGGAGTGGCAGCATGTCGGAAAGGCAGAGGAACCCCCAGTGCCGCGTGCGCGTAAGTCCCGTATCGCCAAGGCCAAGCCGGCCGGTGATTTTCGTAAGTCGCTAAAAGCCCGGAAGCCCGGAGTTGTCTCATAAAATCCTAAGTCACTGAAGTAACTAGGGGCGAAAAAGTGCCAGCGGTAGTAACGATTCCAATAGGCCAAGGCCGGGTTCTTGGGGGGTTTTGCTAAGTCACCGCGCCGAAGCTCGCCGGATTGGTTGATCACCCAGCGCCTGCTGTAGCGCTGCGGCCACGCCCGGGGGGGCGTCGTAAGTCACCGTGGCGGTGCCGCTGGTCCTCGTCAGCCCACGCGGCCTACATCCGACCAGAGCAGGCCGCCATATTGTCTGCCCAAAGATCTCTCTTCCCCTAGGCGTCACATGGTAAGCACATGGCATCCATTCCTGCATTCCTCGCAATAGCTGTTACTTCGCATTTCATTGGTGGTGGACTCCCCGAATCGGTGTCGATCTAATTGATTAAGCGTTCCAGGTGTCGAGCAGCCTGCAAGTGCTCGGCGTTGAACAGCCCGCAACAAATCACTAATTCCGACCACGGTAGACTACTCGAAGTGTTCTAGGTGCCGAGCAGCCTGCAAGTGTTCTAGGTGCCGAGCAGCCTGTAGTCACACCACTAATTCAGACCCCAGCAGACTACTCAAAGTGTTGTACGTGTTGAGCAGCCTGTGAATGTTCTAGGTGCCGAGCAGCCTGCAAGTGTTCCGGGTGTCGAGCAGCCCGTAGTCTCCCCACTAATTCAGACCCCAGTGGACTACTCGAAGTGTTCTAGGTGCTGAGCAGCCTGCAAGTGTTCCAGGTGCCGAGCAGCCCGTAGTCAGGGGGGGGGGGCTCAATCCAAATCTCAAAACCGAGGGGGCTCAATCCAAATCTCAACACTGAGGCAGCATCACTAATTCAGACCTCAATAGACGACTCGAAGTGTTCTAGGTGTCGAGCAGCCTGCAAGTGTTCCAGGTGTCGAGCAGCCCGTAGTCACATAACTAATTCAGCAAGACCTCAGTAGACGACTCAAAGTGTTCTAGGTGTCGAGCAGCCTGCAAGTGTTCTAGGTGTCGAGCAGCCTGTAGTCACATAACTAATTCAGCAAGACCTCAGTAGACGACTCAAAGTGTTCTAGGTGCCGAGCAGCCTGCAAGTGTTCTAGGCGTCGAGCAGCCTGTAGTCACATAACTAATTCAGCATCACTGCATCACTAATTCAGACCTCAGTAGACTACCCAAAGTGTTCTAGGTGTCGAGCAGCCTGTCAATGTTCTAGGCGTCGAGCAGCCTGCAAGTGTTCTAGGTGTCGAGCAGCCTGTAGTCTCCCCACTAATTCAGACCCCAGTAATCTACTCGAAGTGTTCTAGGTGCCGAGCAGCCTGCAAGTGTTCTGGGTGCCGAGCAGCCCGCAGTCAGTTTGGGGGGGGGTTCAACGCCGAACTATGCCAACGCCGAATTATGCTGGACTGGTCGATCATCCCGCGCCCGCGCATCGCGGCGGCCTCGCCCGGTCGATAGGTTCCGTAAGTCGCCGCGCTGCCGAGCCAACCGGTCGGCGACAAGCGTCGCATTCCGCCCAGCGCCCGCTGTATCGCGAAGCGAGCAGACCGGTTGGCCTTTCAGGTTTCTCTCTTTTGGGGGGTTCTCTATTCTAGCCCGAGCAGATGCCCTCCCGCCTCAAGAAGAGAGGCATCTTGCCACGGAGTCACTACGCCAAAGAATCAGTTGCCATGCTGCCACGCCATCAGAATTAATGCCATACCGCTTCAGGCCATGAATCTCATCGCCATGCCATACTTTAATAAAGCTTGCTGATTAACCTTGAAATGATGGTCTCGACCTAGTTTCAAGATGAAGACCAGACACGCTGCCACACGTAATCTAGTGACATAGCGACCCCATCGTCACATGTAATCCTAGCGTGACGACAAGTGCAGTAATCCCAGCGTGACGTTCGCGTGACGCACTTGCCTAGGTGACGCCGCTAATGTCGTCAGTGCAGTAATCCCAGCGTGACGTCCGCGTGACACACTTGCCTAGGTGACGGCGTTAATGTCGTCAGTACCGAGGCTATGACGCGGCAGTATTTATAGCCACGCCGGGCACACCACCGTCCTTGTTCCCTGTCCTCTAGCCGCTGCACTAAGCTGATCTAATTCCCTCTCTGGAAGCCGCGTTTCACCCCACCCACCTCCCCAGTCCACCACCAATGTATTGACTCCTGAAGAATCCCCTACGGGGGGGGGGGTTCTCTATTCTAGCCCGAGCAGATGCCCTCCCGCCTCAAGAAGAGAGGCATCTTGCCAAGGAGTCACTACGCCAAAGAATCAGTTGCCATGCTGCCACGCCATCAGAATTAAGGCCATACCGCTTCAGGCCATGAATCTCATCGCCATGCCATACTTTAATAAAGCTTGCTGATTAACCTTACCCTCTGGTCTCTCATGATTGAAATGCAATGTGACTGTTTATTTTCTTTATTGGCATTAAAATCGTACATTTAAACAGGAAAACAGCTTGCATTCCATACATACCAGACCGTGAAGTAGCCTATCAGGGATCAATGTTACAGATATTTAGCTGTTTTATAGCTTTAACATTAGCCTATCCCTTGCATGCTGGCTGATGTTAACTCATTGATTCGTATGATTCGTTGTGCTAATGTTAAACAAATCTTCCACACCCAGGTCCAACCAAACCAGAACACTGCCAGTCAGCTAACATAGCATGCCCATGTTGATGTTGATTCTGGTGCCAGAGAGTTATCTCTGCATGCACATATCACTGTAAAACAAATGTGTCACACTCTGGTAATTTGAGTACAAAGTGGTCCGAGGTCATTTTTCAGTTTTTTACAGATTATGAAACTGCATGCTGTAAGCTTTCAAATGCTGTGTCACACATCGAAATCTGAAAATTATTGAAGAAGATATGCTCATTTGAATGTTGGTACACCTCAAATCAAGTTTCAGAGAAACACAGCCTCAAAGATTGACCACTTTTCACCTCTGGGCCAGCCAGGTAATGGGGGAGTGAACAATAGCTACTTATTTACATTAACCACTCCCCATTCACTCCAGCTGTCATCACTGTCACAGGTCACACGTCAACAGCAATTCACGTCACTATAATTCCATCCACAAGTAACATTAATTAATGAATTAAATTAATTAATAAATTAATAAAAAAAGTAATCATTGCAATAGCTGACCCATTGAGGTACATTTTCAATCTCTCTTTCAAAACAGGCTCTTTTCCTAAAAAGATGAAAACAGCTAAAGTGATCCCGATTTACAAGGCTGGTGATAAACATCTATTCACCAACTACAAGCCAGTCTCCTTACTCTCGCAGTTTTCAAAAATACTGGAAAAACGTTTTGTTGAGCGGATGGACAATTTCATTGATAAACATCAGTTGCTTATTGATAGTCAGTATGGTTTTAGAACAAACCGATCAACCTCTATGGCCTTGATGGAGTTGGTTGAAGAATTAACCAACTTCATTGATAAAAGGAAGTATGCATTAGGAGTATAGACTTAAAAAAAGCGTTTGATACAATCGATCATGACATCTTGTTAAAGACAATGGAGAGGTATGGTATTAGAGGAGTGGGCCTCAACTGGCTGAAAAGCTACATTGAGAGCAGACAGCAATTTGTACAGTTAGGTGATTTCAAAACTACTTGCTTAGAAATGACATGTGGGGTGACACAAGGTTCCATTTTAGGTCCAAAATTGTTCATATTGTATATTAATGACATATGTAGAATATAAAATATTCTGAAATTTGTTGTTTTTGCAGACGACACCAATATTTTTTGCTCTGGAGAGAATCTGCATCAGTTATTGGAGGTTGTCTCATCAGAAATGGGAAAGTTAAAGCGGTGGTTCGACCTGAACAAATTATCGCTAAATTTAAAGAAAACCAAGTTTATGTTGTTCGGTAAAAGAAGGGTCCACTTGAACACCCCAGTCGTAGTAAAGATCGATAATGTTGATCTAGAAAGAGTTTTTGAGAACATTTTTTGGGGGATAATCTTGGACCACAATTTATGTTGGAAACCCCACGTTAAGTTTGTATGCTCTAAACTGTCAAGAAATATTGGTGTCCTAGGTAAAACTAAAAACATTCTGAACCTGAAATCACTGTACATGCTGTACTGCTCGCTTATTTTACCCATCCTGAATTATTGTGCGGAAGTCTGTGGGAATACCTATAAAAGTACCCTTCAGACATTATGCACACTGCAAAAAAAAGCAATAAGGACTGTTCATAAGGTAGGTTATTTGGAACACACTAACGCACTATTTATAAAGTCAAATGCATTGAAACTGATGGATTTGATTGATTCGAAAACTGCACTAATTATGTTCAAAGCGAGGAACAATCTACTTCCTGGTAATATTCAAAAAATGTTTGCAGACAGAGAAGGAGGTTATGATTTAACACATTCACTGCCAGCCGTTTTTTCAATACTGTAGTTAGCTTCTGCCAAGTTTTTTTTTGTTGAGGATTCTGGCTCATCTTTCAAGAGCCGAGGATTCTTTTCTGTTAGGATTTTGTGAACACAAAATATCTCAAAAGAACTAATAGAATGTGTGCTTTCTCTGTCTAAAAGAGTTAGTTTGTAGAGTTAGTAGTTATGTAAGCATTAGCAGTTGAATACAGCATGGTTTCAGCGTCTGAAAATTTAAGCTGAGATAAACGGCTTTTTGTGAAATTCGATAGAACAGTCACTTTAACCATTCATTTTTGGCATCAGTAAGACGTCAGACATCTAAACAATAGTTTTGAACAGTAATTTCCTCCATAACAGCAGGAAACCCCCCTCTCCTTCAAACTCCTCCCTCCGTGTGTGTTCTTCTTGGCTGCAGCGGGCGTGTCACAAGCTCGTTTCTGCTGCTGCTGCTGCTGCTCCTGTCTGCTGGCGGCCGCTGGGCGAGTCTGGATGGGGCTCGCTCGTTTCTTGGGGTTTCGGTTGAGAGCTTTGATGAATCTTTTGCGATTCTGGGCTTTATGCTGCGTGTTTCAAAGTGTGTTCCACCCAGTCTATTTTTGGAACCACCCACCGTTGTGCGCCACCAGTTGTGCTCCAGCGCAAAAGCGTTTTCGCCTACAGTATGAGAATGGCTTCCTCAAGCTTTTCCCTGCAGTTTTGGCTCGGATTTCAATAGTCTGGAGAGCACTGTCGCCACTTAGTGGGTCGGTGGAATGGGTTGTACACGTTCGGTGGCTCCAATATTTATATAGGAGATGTAAAAGGGTTAGATCCACGTCCCACCGTCAATTTTTTTTTTTTTTTTTAAGACGAGATATCTCGTCAACGGCAGTCAACCGGCAGTCAACCTCTCCCACCCCCACGCCTAAACCTAAGGTCGGCATTGCGGCTTCTAAGGTGAACGACCGCCAGTCCGAATAATGGAAGTTAACGTTCGGAGTGGCAGCATGTCGGAAAGGCAGAGGAACCCCCAGTGCCGCGTGCGCGTAAGTCCCGTATCGCCAAGGCCAAGCCGGCCGGTGATTTTCGTAAGTCGCTAAAAGCCCGGAAGCCCGGAGTTGTCTCATAAAATCCTAAGTCACTGAAGTAACTAGGGGCGAAAAAGTGCCAGCGGTAGTAACGATTCCAATAGGCCAAGGCCGGGTTCTTGGGGGGTTTTGCTAAGTCACCGCGCCGAAGCTCGCCGGATTGGTTGATCACCCAGCGCCTGCTGTAGCGCTGCGGCCACGCCCGGGGGGGCGTCGTAAGTCACCGTGGCGGTGCCGCTGGTCCTCGTCAGCCCACGCGGCCTACATCCGACCAGAGCAGGCCGCCATATTGTCTGCCCAAAGATCTCTCTTCCCCTAGGCGTCACATGGTAAGCACATGGCATCCATTCCTGCATTCCTCGCAATAGCTGTTACTTCGCATTTCATTGGTGGTGGACTCCCCGAATCGGTGTCGATCTAATTGATTAAGCGTTCCAGGTGTCGAGCAGCCTGCAAGTGCTCGGCGTTGAACAGCCCGCAACAAATCACTAATTCCGACCACGGTAGACTACTCGAAGTGTTCTAGGTGCCGAGCAGCCTGCAAGTGTTCTAGGTGCCGAGCAGCCTGTAGTCACACCACTAATTCAGACCCCAGCAGACTACTCAAAGTGTTGTACGTGTTGAGCAGCCTGTGAATGTTCTAGGTGCCGAGCAGCCTGCAAGTGTTCCGGGTGTCGAGCAGCCCGTAGTCTCCCCACTAATTCAGACCCCAGTGGACTACTCGAAGTGTTCTAGGTGCTGAGCAGCCTGCAAGTGTTCCAGGTGCCGAGCAGCCCGTAGTCAGGGGGGGGGGGCTCAATCCAAATCTCAAAACCGAGGGGGCTCAATCCAAATCTCAACACTGAGGCAGCATCACTAATTCAGACCTCAATAGACGACTCGAAGTGTTCTAGGTGTCGAGCAGCCTGCAAGTGTTCCAGGTGTCGAGCAGCCCGTAGTCACATAACTAATTCAGCAAGACCTCAGTAGACGACTCAAAGTGTTCTAGGTGTCGAGCAGCCTGCAAGTGTTCTAGGTGTCGAGCAGCCTGTAGTCACATAACTAATTCAGCAAGACCTCAGTAGACGACTCAAAGTGTTCTAGGTGCCGAGCAGCCTGCAAGTGTTCTAGGCGTCGAGCAGCCTGTAGTCACATAACTAATTCAGCATCACTGCATCACTAATTCAGACCTCAGTAGACTACCCAAAGTGTTCTAGGTGTCGAGCAGCCTGTCAATGTTCTAGGCGTCGAGCAGCCTGCAAGTGTTCTAGGTGTCGAGCAGCCTGTAGTCTCCCCACTAATTCAGACCCCAGTAATCTACTCGAAGTGTTCTAGGTGCCGAGCAGCCTGCAAGTGTTCTGGGTGCCGAGCAGCCCGCAGTCAGTTTGGGGGGGGGTTCAACGCCGAACTATGCCAACGCCGAATTATGCTGGACTGGTCGATCATCCCGCGCCCGCGCATCGCGGCGGCCTCGCCCGGTCGATAGGTTCCGTAAGTCGCCGCGCTGCCGAGCCAACCGGTCGGCGACAAGCGTCGCATTCCGCCCAGCGCCCGCTGTATCGCGAAGCGAGCAGACCGGTTGGCCTTTCAGGTTTCTCTCTTTTGGGGGGTTCTCTATTCTAGCCCGAGCAGATGCCCTCCCGCCTCAAGAAGAGAGGCATCTTGCCACGGAGTCACTACGCCAAAGAATCAGTTGCCATGCTGCCACGCCATCAGAATTAATGCCATACCGCTTCAGGCCATGAATCTCATCGCCATGCCATACTTTAATAAAGCTTGCTGATTAACCTTGAAATGATGGTCTCGACCTAGTTTCAAGATGAAGACCAGACACGCTGCCACACGTAATCTAGTGACATAGCGACCCCATCGTCACATGTAATCCTAGCGTGACGACAAGTGCAGTAATCCCAGCGTGACGTTCGCGTGACGCACTTGCCTAGGTGACGCCGCTAATGTCGTCAGTGCAGTAATCCCAGCGTGACGTCCGCGTGACACACTTGCCTAGGTGACGGCGTTAATGTCGTCAGTACCGAGGCTATGACGCGGCAGTATTTATAGCCACGCCGGGCACACCACCGTCCTTGTTCCCTGTCCTCTAGCCGCTGCACTAAGCTGATCTAATTCCCTCTCTGGAAGCCGCGTTTCACCCCACCCACCTCCCCAGTCCACCACCAATGTATTGACTCCTGAAGAATCCCCTACGGGGGGGGGGGTTCTCTATTCTAGCCCGAGCAGATGCCCTCCCGCCTCAAGAAGAGAGGCATCTTGCCAAGGAGTCACTACGCCAAAGAATCAGTTGCCATGCTGCCACGCCATCAGAATTAAGGCCATACCGCTTCAGGCCATGAATCTCATCGCCATGCCATACTTTAATAAAGCTTGCTGATTAACCTTACCCTCTGGTCTCTCATGATTGAAATGCAATGTGACTGTTTATTTTCTTTATTGGCATTAAAATCGTACATTTAAACAGGAAAACAGCTTGCATTCCATACATACCAGACCGTGAAGTAGCCTATCAGGGATCAATGTTACAGATATTTAGCTGTTTTATAGCTTTAACATTAGCCTATCCCTTGCATGCTGGCTGATGTTAACTCATTGATTCGTATGATTCGTTGTGCTAATGTTAAACAAATCTTCCACACCCAGGTCCAACCAAACCAGAACACTGCCAGTCAGCTAACATAGCATGCCCATGTTGATGTTGATTCTGGTGCCAGAGAGTTATCTCTGCATGCACATATCACTGTAAAACAAATGTGTCACACTCTGGTAATTTGAGTACAAAGTGGTCCGAGGTCATTTTTCAGTTTTTTACAGATTATGAAACTGCATGCTGTAAGCTTTCAAATGCTGTGTCACACATCGAAATCTGAAAATTATTGAAGAAGATATGCTCATTTGAATGTTGGTACACCTCAAATCAAGTTTCAGAGAAACACAGCCTCAAAGATTGACCACTTTTCACCTCTGGGCCAGCCAGGTAATGGGGGAGTGAACAATAGCTACTTATTTACATTAACCACTCCCCATTCACTCCAGCTGTCATCACTGTCACAGGTCACACGTCAACAGCAATTCACGTCACTATAATTCCATCCACAAGTAACATTAATTAATGAATTAAATTAATTAATAAATTAATAAAAAAAGTAATCATTGCAATAGCTGACCCATTGAGGTACATTTTCAATCTCTCTTTCAAAACAGGCTCTTTTCCTAAAAAGATGAAAACAGCTAAAGTGATCCCGATTTACAAGGCTGGTGATAAACATCTATTCACCAACTACAGGCCAGTCTCCTTACTCTCGCAGTTTTCAAAAATACTGGAAAAACGTTTTGTTGAGCGGATGGACAATTTCATTGATAAACATCAGTTGCTTATTGATAGTCAGTATGGTTTTAGAACAAACCGATCAACCTCTATGGCCTTGATGGAGTTGGTTGAAGAATTAACCAACTTCATTGATAAAAGGAAGTATGCATTAGGAGTATAGACTTAAAAAAAGCGTTTGATACAATCGATCATGACATCTTGTTAAAGACAATGGAGAGGTATGGTATTAGAGGAGTGGGCCTCAACTGGCTGAAAAGCTACATTGAGAGCAGACAGCAATTTGTACAGTTAGGTGATTTCAAAACTACTTGCTTAGAAATGACATGTGGGGTGACACAAGGTTCCATTTTAGGTCCAAAATTGTTCATATTGTATATTAATGACATATGTAGAATATAAAATATTCTGAAATTTGTTGTTTTTGCAGACGACACCAATATTTTTTGCTCTGGAGAGAATCTGCATCAGTTATTGGAGGTTGTCTCATCAGAAATGGGAAAGTTAAAGCGGTGGTTCGACCTGAACAAATTATCGCTAAATTTAAAGAAAACCAAGTTTATGTTGTTCGGTAAAAGAAGGGTCCACTTGAACACCCCAGTCGTAGTAAAGATCGATAATGTTGATCTAGAAAGAGTTTTTGAGAACATTTTTTGGGGGATAATCTTGGACCACAATTTATGTTGGAAACCCCACGTTAAGTTTGTATGCTCTAAACTGTCAAGAAATATTGGTGTCCTAGGTAAAACTAAAAACATTCTGAACCTGAAATCACTGTACATGCTGTACTGCTCGCTTATTTTACCCATCCTGAATTATTGTGCGGAAGTCTGTGGGAATACCTATAAAAGTACCCTTCAGACATTATGCACACTGCAAAAAAAAGCAATAAGGACTGTTCATAAGGTAGGTTATTTGGAACACACTAACGCACTATTTATAAAGTCAAATGCATTGAAACTGATGGATTTGATTGATTCGAAAACTGCACTAATTATGTTCAAAGCGAGGAACAATCTACTTCCTGGTAATATTCAAAAAATGTTTGCAGACAGAGAAGGAGGTTATGATTTAACACATTCACTGCCAGCCGTTTTTTCAATACTGTAGTTAGCTTCTGCCAAGTTTTTTTTTGTTGAGGATTCTGGCTCATCTTTCAAGAGCCGAGGATTCTTTTCTGTTAGGATTTTGTGAACACAAAATATCTCAAAAGAACTAATAGAATGTGTGCTTTCTCTGTCTAAAAGAGTTAGTTTGTAGAGTTAGTAGTTATGTAAGCATTAGCAGTTGAATACAGCATGGTTTCAGCGTCTGAAAATTTAAGCTGAGATAAACAGCTTTTTGTGAAATTCGATAGAACAGTCACTTTAACCATTCATTTTTGGCATCAGTAAGACGTCAGACATCTAAACAATAGTTTTGAACAGTAATTTCCTCCATAACAGCAGGAAACCCCCCTCTCCTTCAAACTCCTCCCTCCGTGTGTGTTCTTCTTGGCTGCAGCGGGCGTGTCACAAGCTCGTTTCTGCTGCTGCTGCTGCTGCTCCTGTCTGCTGGCGGCCGCTGGGCGAGTCTGGATGGGGCTCGCTCGTTTCTTGGGGTTTCGGTTGAGAGCTTTGATGAATCTTTTGCGATTCTGGGCTTTATGCTGCGTGTTTCAAAGTGTGTTCCACCCAGTCTATTTTTGGAACCACCCACCGTTGTGCGCCACCAGTTGTGCTCCAGCGCAAAAGCGTTTTCGCCTACAGTATGAGAATGGCTTCCTCAAGCTTTTCCCTGCAGTTTTGGCTCGGATTTCAATAGTCTGGAGAGCACTGTCGCCACTTAGTGGGTCGGTGGAATGGGTTGTACACGTTCGGTGGCTCCAATATTTATATAGGAGATGTAAAAGGGTTAGATCCACGTCCCACCGTCAATTTTTTTTTTTTTTTTTAAGACGAGATATCTCGTCAACGGCAGTCAACCGTTGGATTTTTTTAAGACGAGATATCTCGTCAACGGCAGTGAACGTGTTAAGAGGTAAATATAATTTGAAACAGCCGTGTGCTCGCACTACTCTTAAGAGCATGTGTATTACAGTCTATGAGGTGACTCTTTGGAACAGACTGGATGACAGGATCAAAGAAAGCTCTCTATTTTCAAATCTAATTTAAAAAAAATATTTAATCAAGAAATACATTGAATCTTGAGTTACTAGGATTCTTACTCTTTTTTGGCAATGTCCTTTTTTCTTCCTGGAAGAGAATTACTGTGTTATTGGTGGGTGTATGTACCTGGTCTGATGTGTATTCTGTACATTAATATACATATATGTATGATATACATATATGTATAAAAATGATTGTATGTGTAATGAGGTTATTATGCATATAATGTATAATATATGGTGTACATGATGTAAATTATATTGTAATATACATTATGTAAAGAATTGTTCTATACATTGGATGGATTCTTGGATGCATTGGTTCAACACAGGTTGATATCAAAACATTGGGTTTTTGGGGTAATGTTGGATTGTATTATTGGGAATGGGTATTGATAGGGATTTGTAGGTGGATTTATGATGTATGTGTATGGGTAATTTTGTGTACGTTTGTGTATATACATGCATATATATGTATGTATGTGTATGCATGAGCATGTGGGGAGGAGCGTGAGAGTTGGGATATGCATATAATATAGGGATGTATGATTTTGTTTATGAATGATTGGGGGGCAGGACTCGATAAGCCTAGGCTTCTTCCTGCCCCTTTTCAAACAGTTCACCTTTTTTATGTTTGCGTTTACGTATTTTCCTTTTGATGAAGTCTATTAGACTGTTATGTTTACTGTTTTTTTTCACTTTATGTATTGTTTTAACTGTTTGAAATAAATCGTTTCAATCAATCAATCAAAACATAATGATAGAATGTAGGGCTATTTTGGTCATGGGTTTCATACACTTTCTGTAATAAAACATCTAAAAGCAAAACTCTTATCAAATGGGGGTCCGTGGTCAAATTTTTGTCAGTTTAGTTGATGTGAAAAAGTTAACTACTGTCTGAAGTGACCTTGACCTTTTCTTTAAAGTTGCAAGTAAGCAGATTCCAGGCATATTGGGGTAAATGAATGCAAAACTCTAGTGTCATTGTACTTGGAACAATAGAATGAATAATATAATATAATAATACTACTACTACTAATAATAATATACCCAGCAAAAATGCTTTTACTTTAGACTTAATGAAGCCTGCGTTAGTTCATTCAAGACATGATGTCATAGGCTACGCCCCAGCTGTACCAGCTGACAGCTTCTGTTTGGTTCACCGTTTAACCCAGGGGTGGGCAATTATTTTTCATGGGGGGCCACATGAGAAACCCAGATTGTTGCTGGGGGCCGAACAAATATTGTCATGCCGTAACCCAGGAACTTTGATGATAGAGAGGACCACAAAAAAATGTCCTCGCTACCAGAGCGCCAGATTTTGCTGAGCGTTGGGGGCCGAACGGCGCCGGCGCAAATTTTTTGGGGGCATTTGAAGTCAGGTTTAGAGGAATACCTCATTTTAAATTAACAGTTGTGATGTCATTATTCAGTCTTAAACACCAATATTTGATCCTTTTCTCACTCACTCCTATGTCATTAACTTTTTTGACCACCTGCCAATATGGCTGCTATATTTTATAGTTACCAGCCAATTAGAATTTCCACTAGCCAAAATGTTTTTCTTTAAATAAACCAGAATATGAGTGTGTTAATTTAAGCATAAGTATCAGTAAGTGGCCCGGGATTCTCAAAGCCTGTGTTGAGGGGTCACACAAACAAAAATGCACTCTTGAAGCTAAATAAATCCAAAACCAACAAGTTAATTATTTCCATTTTTACTTCAAAGTAGAACAGTCATTTCTTACACATGAGATTACTTTTAGCCTTTTAGTCATAAAGATTATTGAAAGATATTCCATACCAGACTGAAATGTTATAACAGAAGTGGAGTATTGGCCAGAATGACATGAACATTTGGACACTTATTCAGCGGGTACCTTGCATGTTGCATTCAGGTGCACTGTAAAAAATCTTTTTTTTTTTTTGCAATTCCAGCGAAAATTGGCCCGCGGGCCGCCTTTTGCCCAGGTCTGGTGGTAACGCTTTAGAATACAGCCCGCAAATAAGCATGTAGTTATAGTATAACAACGGGGTTTAGGGCTGTAGTTATAGTCTAACTACGGGGTTTAAGGAGTGAATTATAAGAGCTGTACTTATAGTCTAACTACGGGGTTTAAGGAGTGTAGTTAGAGTATAACAACGGGGTTTAAGGAGTGTAGTTAGAGTATAACAACGGGGTTTAAGGAGTGTAGTTAGAGTATAACAACGGGGTTTAAGGAGTGTAGTTAGAGTATAACAACGGGGTTTAAGGAGTCTAGTTAGCGTATAACAATGGGGTTTAAGGAGTGTAGTTATAGTCTAACAATGGGGTTTAAGGAGTGTAGTTAGAGTATAACAACGGGGTTTAAGGAGTGTAGTTAGAGTATAACAACGGGGTTTAAGGAGTGTAGTTAGAGTATAACAACAGGGTTTAAGGAGTCTAGTTAGAGTATAACAATGGGGTTTAAGGAGTGTAGTTATAGTCTAACAACGGGGTTTAAGGAGTGTAGTTAGAGTATAACAACGGGGTTTAAGGAGTCTAGTTAGAGTATAACAACGGGGTTTAAGGAGTGTAGTTATAGTCTAACAACGGGGTTTAAGGAGTGTAGTTAGAGTATAACAACGGGGTTTAAGGAGTGTAGTTAGAGTATAACAACGGGGTTTAAGGAGTGTAACTACACTTCTCTTGGATAAAGATACTGTGTCTTTCCGATGTTCATTCAAGGGGTAGGTCATGCTTGCTTAGCTCTCACTTGAACAAGGAAGGCTCTCAGTACCCAATGAGAATAGCAGAATGCTTGTTGCTTCTCATAGGTAAAGTGCATTTAGGGTATGCAACAGGCTAGGCTAGGCATACAGTATGGTTACTCTTGGGATGACCCTGCTGGTGCAGTACTGCTGCTGTTCCAGCAAGTAGCACCTGCTGGTGCAGTACTGCCGCTGATCCAGCAGGAAGCAAGTGTGTTTTGGGGGATTGATTTTATTTGACATAATAAAATATTCCATTGCTGTCCCAACCAGTGACAAAATACTAATTTTCTTATTCACTTTATTTTTAAACAGACAGGGATGCTAAAGGCTTAACTGTTATCTCTCAAACTAATACTTGATCTGTCTATCCTCTAAGATCCATACCGCATGAGATCCTGATGTGGGGCAGGATTAACTCTGTTCCTGACTTGAGTTCGAAGGGAAGGCGACCTCCCACTGCCGTCTCCTCTGCAAATGACGAGGACTCCTCGTCAGCTGCTCTCTTCACTCCTGCACTGGCACATCTACCTCTGCAGCTGAGACGTCTCAGCATCTATTCTCAAAGCAATGGGACATTGGTCTTCTGCACCATACAAACGTCATATTCGGTCAATGACATCATCTCAGCTCAAAAGGCCATGCGCACTAAACACCTGAGGAGACAGCCATTATGTTAATTGCTGCATTTGCAAGTGGTTGGCTGAGTTCATCGTACTGACATAGGTAGTATGACCTCAGGGGTTGCAGGCTTGCTTCTCTCCCAAGCGGGACGCAGCTGAGGTCGCAGCAGGTGTGCTGCTTCACTTACATAGGTAGTTAATATAATCGTAGTATGGGCCTCTTTTGAGTTACTCTGTTGTATCTCTTTTCAAGGTGATCCGAGGTCCACAGCATGCTGCTGCTACACATAGGTAGTTCATTTAATTGTACTGTAGTATGGCCTCTCTAGATACATGCATGTATCGAGGTCTGCAGCATGCTGCTGCTACACATAGCTTCTATAGTCTGGCTGATGCATTGCACTCATAGCTCAGGGTCGCAGGCTTGCTTCCCCCTATCTCATTGCACTCATGGCTCAGGGTCGCAGGCTTGCTTCCCCCTATCTCATTGCACTCATGGCTCAGGGTCGCAGGCTTGCTTCCCCCTATCTGCAGCATCCATGCTGCTTCTCTTAAAATGGTTCACTAATGCTAGAATGACCTTTGGTTGTAAGCTTACATCCTATTTAATTGAAAGGTCGGCAGCGGCATACTGCCTCACATAGGTAATCCACTTAATCATAGTATGGGCCTCTTTTGAGTTACTCGGTGTATCTCTTTTCAAGGTGACCCGAGGTCCGCAGCATGCTGCTGCTACATATAGCTTCTATAGTCTGGCTGATGCATTCGCATGGGCGTTTCATGCTTGGCGTTGTCGAGTTCCGTTGTTTGGGGGATTCTGCTTTCTCTCCCTGCTCGGCGTAGCATGCTTGCTGAGCCGAGTTCAGGGAGAATTAAATTAATTAAATATTAAATAAATTCTAAGAGCGGAGCCTTCAACGCCAAACATAATTGTATGCATTGTATTCATAATACAATAAATTGTTAATTCTATGACTTGAGTGTTCTTGAATGAAATGAAGCCTGCGTTAGTTCATTCAAGACATGATGTCATAGGCTACGCCCCAGCTGTACCAGCTGACAGCTTCTGTTTGGTTCACCGTTTAACCAATTCTCCAATCACAGTCATTCTCACAACAAGGCGGTCCGTTTAAATATGGCAGCCTCTCACTCACTAATCTGTTCCCCACCTTGCTGATCATTGCGGCTGCTGGCAACGCTTTGCCCCCTCCACCCCAGCCTCCACCTTTTAGATCAAATACTATCATGTATTGTAGCTCTGGAGTCTGCATGGCTCAAAAAATGAACATGTTTCCATGTCTTGCTTTTAGGCTCCCTCTTTTACTTTTCATGGTTTAAATGTATCTGGAATATTTTATTCCCATGGGGGATTCTGCTTTCTCTCCCTGCTCGGCGTAGCATGCTTGCTGAGCCGAGTTCAGGGAGAATTAAATTAATTAAATATTAAATTAATTCTAAGAGCGGAGCCTTCAACGCCAAACATAATTGTATGCATTGTATTCATAATACAATAAATGGTTAATTCTATGACTTGAGTGTTCTTGAATGAACTGAATGTTCTTGCAATTTCTGTGGACTATAAAAATAAACAATCTGTCATTTATTTTATCATTGCATGTATAGCATTTAATAAGACTACTAGCCTATAAAAAAGGAATGGAAGAAAAAAATAAGATTTTTTTTCACCTTTATTTTTGTTTTTGCTGAAAGGTAAATGTTTTATGGTCAGTCACGATTCTCTGGAAGACTGGTTGGCTTGGTTCAAGCCTTAAACTCATTACATAGGCTACAGATTTTTCTAAATGTCTATGGAGAAAATGAAAGAGGAATTCACTTCTGGGGCAATGTCAGACAGCCACCAGCACTTAGCATTAGCAGAATCAGAATCAGAATATCACAGTATCACACAGTATCTCCCTAAACGTAATATAGTCAATACAATAAAATAAAATGCAATAAAATGCAATAGAGTAAAATAAAATAAAAGAGAATAAAGTCGAATAAAGTAGAATGTACAGTACGTGTCAAATTGCAGTTATTGCACACTGGAATTACATTAAATCAACTTGCACATTACATGTGGCGTAACTAAGGCACAGCTAACTCTTGTTAGTGAGGCGTTATGGGTGGGATCAGCATTCTCTTCTCCGACACCGCTGTCAGAGAGCCCAGCTCCAGCGCAGGTTCTGAGTAACTGTCTATTATGCGCAGAGGGGGCGAAGCAGCAGGTGGTGGGCATGTGGGCCCCTATCGTTGCATCGGCGCAGTTTCTAGGCCGAGCGGCAGGCGCAGATCAAAGCAGTGGGCGTGGAAAGGCGCACTTGATATCGTCGTGCTGGCGCTAGATGCAGCCCAAAGCATTACAACCACGCCTTTTAGGTGTAAAATTATGCACCGTCATGCTCATTGGATAAGTGCAATAAACGAATCGCACGCTTGCCTTTTTAGCTCCAATTCCAGTGATCCCGCAAAACCAGACGAAAGCCAAACGCTCTGCCCCCCCCCCTCCCTTCATCCAGCCTGTCTGTCTGCATTATAGGCTATTATTCCATATTATTATGCTTCTCAAACCAATCTAACTGCAGTTTCAATACTGCAAGCATGTAAATACGCTACACTATAGCAAGATCAAAGTGAAAATAATGTTCTATGCATCAGCTAGAAAAATATAGCCTATTAGATTGGTGAAAGTTTGTCCAGAAAGATATCATTTTCTCTCGCCTGCTGCAGGAAGGATGATGCACATAAATATACCCTACATTATGTCAAGTCATTGCATAAATGTGTTTTTATTGTAAAACTAAATGTGAAATAGGGCCAAGTTATTGGAGGGACATCACAGTATAGCAGATGCCATTAGAAGCGCGTTCCGAAGCGCGTTCCGCTGTTACTTCTCTAAATCACGTTAACTCGACAAGGGGTATATATAGGCCCAGGAGGACATATATGTTTCACTTAGGGTGGTGTTTTAATTTCGATGATTTATTTCGTCCAATATTGAAATGTTCTACAATTGCAGGCTGTGTTACCATTACACATTATTTTAGATCAACCTTTTATATCTATTTCGCCTCATTTGGTTGCTATTTAGTAGCAAAATTTAGTACCCAATTGCATGCTGGGGCATTCACAGGCAGTCAGAGAGAGACAGTCGTATTGTGCCTGTCAGACTGCCTGCAGCCTCAAAGCGGTACGGACGGAGTTGTTTTACCCAGGCTGGAAGCGTTGTCACACAGGCTTGTGACAGTAACTCAACGCGGAAGGATTTATTTCACAATAAACTGGTAAACGCACACCAATGCCTGCTCCTGTCAGTAGGAGAGAGGGAGAGAGTGACACAGAGAAGGGTGACAGAGGAGAGAGGGGACGGACTGGCCCATTGAATAGGCCTGCTTTTCAAAGGCGCAAGGCGCTAAATTAACGGCAGGTCGGAAGATAGGAGTACGCCGGTATTTAGCGCCGACACGCCCACTTTGGCGCATTCAGGGACTCCGCCACGCCCATTCGGCCTAAAGCGCATTTGGCAGCCTAAAGCCTATTGCTATTTTCCCGAAACAGGCGCTAGGCACGTTTTTTTGCGGTTAAGGCCCGTAATAGCGCCGATGGCCTGTGGGAGAATAGGGCCCGTGATGTCTTTTGCTGCATCAGAACAGAATTCTCTGATCTTCTCATAAAGGTACTTCTGCCTGGCCATGTCCAGTCCGGGTGGGGTCTGCACATTATCATCTTCACCATATCGGGGCGGAAGATTATCTGTGTCACGTAGCAGCTGAAATTCGACTGGTTTTGCATCACGGTGTTGCCTGGCCACAACCACACCAGGTCTCTGGGCATCAAAGCTGTAACAGAATCGAAGAAAGGGAGCACATTTAAAATATTGCCAACTGTCATTTTCACAAAATACTTGCCTGATAATTAAAATACTAAGAATGATAATTACCTGAAGTGCTGGTAACTTTTAATCTGTGGCAGCCTTCGGAAGTACGGACTCAGATGTTGGTGCCAGTCGTAGGTTTCAACACACAGATCCCGTCCTCTCGTCCTACCAGTTGGGGGATGTTTACGTGTGCAACAGGAGAGCTGGCCACCACCACGTTCTCAATGTCAGCCAAAGTGCACACTTTGGTCTTCCTGAAGCACTGCTTGAACATTCCAAAACACCAGTCAGGGCCAAACTTTGTGTGGCCTGCAATCAGGAAGTGGAGGCCTAGCCTGAAATGAAGTTTGTGGATAGTACGAAAGGCACAGTACCATAAAACAAACATTGTTTTTGTTCTGACCGCTGCAGTTGTCACAGTGAAGGTCCACGTCTGTTTCTCCAACTGCGTACGTTTTAAAAAAATGATCCACGTAGTTGATGACTGCATTGCTGCCCTTGCTCCAAGCCATTCCTTCATCAATGAGATAATTCACTTGCTTTGGCATGCCCCCACAGTGGATACCAAAAATGCCACACTTGCGTGGAGTCAAAAAATACATTGGGCCGGGTTGCTGCGGATCCCAAGGGTAATGCACCTGGGAGATACAGAAAAGGCATTAGATACAAAATCAACATACATGCTGGACACGGGTGAGTGAGCGAATGAGTTTGTAAACATCATGATTTGTATTTTGTGTGTGTGCGTGTGCTGTAATCATGTGATGGAGAAAAACAAACTCACCTGCTGTGCAAAATCAAAGCTGTAGTGCATGGTGATGGGCAGGGTGGCAGGCCCTTCTGACTCGCCAAATGCCAACTTAAACTCCTGACATGTCTTCTTACAGGCTGCTGTCATCTGCTGGTAAACTGTGCGCTCCTTCTCAATGAGCAGATGATTGATGGTCTGATTTCATCTCATCTAGCATGTTGGCACTTCGCTGGATCGCTCTGTTGTTCAGTTGGCACTGCCAGCACATATCTGTCGCTGGTTTTGTGTTGGCAATCTGGGGGAGCAATGACTTCCACAGCCTTTCGAAGCTGCACAGACCAACAACACGTTTGCCTAAAAGACAGAATATTTTTACGAGTATTAGATTGGAGGAGGCAATATCACATAGCACATTATTTATTACATTAGTTATCAAAAGAATCACAGGAAGATCACAGAAGACAGAATAGCCTAATGAAAAGTCTGTGATCAGATTAAAGAGAGATGCAATAGTACACAATGATAATCATGATCCCATAGGCATTGAACATAATAACTAATAAAGTAAGCACTTGCCGAGCGTTTCCACAGCATCTTTGTAGAGGCGCCACACTGAAGCTTTTGTGACATTCGTAGGCAGAAGCTTTGCACTGAAATCCCTGTGGCCAGGGTGCTGGCCAGGTAGGACGTAAGCGTGGTCTTCTGCATAGTTTGATATGAATGTCACGATTCTGTTGATGTCCTCAGTGGTGAGGAAGTTCTTGTTTGTCCTTTGGTGTTTCTTCCGCTGGCGTGGAACCCCCCCCATTCTCATTGTAGGATTTGACAATGGATTGCAGAAGGCTTTTACTGATGCTGGAAAAAAGAAAGACACTAGTTTCAGTTTTAAAGTTGAGAACAAGCAGCCACACACACACACACACACACACACACAATACCAGCACTGTTAGCTGCTGTGAAGCATTGACGTATGTCTAATAAATGGGAAGCCTGTGTTACAACGTTACCACTGACTCTATCGTTTATTGTTTTATTATCAAAGTGTGAATAGGCGGACCCAATTACTCAGCTACACAACAATACCAACGATGTTAGCTGCTGTGACGCTTGACAATAAGAAGAGTCAACTTCATCGTTCAACAGACCCTAACCCCAGACCCTAACCCTAACCTCTCCCACCCCCCAGGCCTAAACCTAACCTCCCCCAGACCCTAACCTCTCCCACCCCCCACGCCTAAACCTAACCTCCCCCCAGACCCTAATGGGGGAGCAGTTGACTAATGGGGGAGCAGTTGACTAATGGGGGAGCAGTTGCTTGAGCGTCAAAGATGACTTCCATGGGTTTACATTGGAGTTTAGTTGGAAAGCCCAAGTCGTTTCATGGGTCGCTCAAGGGTACCGTGTTAGTAACAAGCGACGCACAAGGGACCGGGACATAGCGTCAATATGCTCCGCGCTCGGAATGAGAACGTGTTGGTATGTGAGGAGAAGAGGAGGAAGCTTCCGGGTTGTCGTCCTGCGGACGTGTGTCTATAAGAAGAGTCAACTTCATCGTTCAACAGGCCGGCCATCTTGGCCGTGCTCTGTCCTCTGTCCTATTGTTTTTTTCGCGTCAAAATGGCGGCAGCGTAACAATAGCGCGTCTCATCTTAACCTCTCCTCTTTGACAAAGCAGAAACTAGCTGCACACGCTACTGTAGCACAACACACACACACACACCACATTAAGATTTGGTTTTATAAATACAAACTTACAGTACAAAACAGAACGTACTTCGGCAGACAGCAGCGCCATGTAGCGTGTAGCTCGTCCTGTGTAACTTTCTTTTTTTGTTAATTTGCTTTGTGCAATGAGTCATATCGGAATCATTCATTGATGTCAACAGGGTTCCCATAATGTACATGTCCTTCTCGTTATGTGACAAAGAGGCTGTATTCAATCTAGTGCGGTAAATAAAGTCTGGATTCAATCTATTACTGCAGGACGCCTGTCCATCTGAGTTTTCCTTTCTCCTTTGCATCCTTTGCTCGCATTCACAGACAAAATGTCGTATTTTTTCCATTTATTTTTCATACTCTTCATCAATAGATAGATGATCAACTGATCTCAAAACCTGATCAATGCTCTCAGTCACAATGTCCTCTGCCTCGCTCTTCGTCATCATTTTCGTCATCTTCAGATTCCGGAGGCGGAGCAACCTCAGCATGCATATAATCCAGAACGAATGTAGTCATAAATTCTCCGCTGTCGATTTCTCGGCCGTGTTGTGAGAGTCTGTTCAGCGCATCTGCAACTCTTTGGTCCTGGCAGTAAACAACTGAGAGCAGTGAGAGAGCAAACTGTCCCAAAGCAGAAAAGCTGCACCATCAAGTCTGGTATGGAGGACGTTCACCAATGTAGCCATGCAGCTTGCGCCTCTCACTCCCGTCTGAGCGCCAACCAGGGCCTCAAACTGCTTGATCCATGTAGCATGGCTAGTTCTGGCGGTCTCCACTCATCATGACAATCCTCGTACATTTCTCTGCTCGCCTTCTCTTCCTTCTGAGCACCAAACATGCTCCAAAGCAAGCACACGAGCACAGCTAGCCAGCATAGCCGACAAGAAGTTCAGTAAACTAATTGTCTGAAGAGAAACACTATAAACAATTAGGACTCTTCATTCTCCTCCGTTTAACAACAGGTCACTCCGTTTTGGGGGTCATGCTTATGTTCCCCGGGTTCTATGTTCCCCGCTCCTGCTAAAAAGGGTTCTATGTTCCCCGGGTCCTATGTTCCCCGCTCCCGAAAAAGGGTCCTATGTTCCCCGCTCGTATGCGTAAAGTCGGCGAGTGCAAACCACAATATCTCGAGGTTGTGAGACTTCATTGACAGACTGCATGAGGGAAAGCTCGAGTCTATAGGCTCAGATATATGCACACATTCAGCAGCAGGAGCAGCAACATGCTATCCATAATATTACATTTTTCAGAGAGAGAGAGAGAGAGAGAGAGATCAATATTTGCAACATTCACGCAGCACAATTCGCCTCTGCCTATATAACCCACAGACATGCACAAGTTCTGTAAAGCCATTAAAATAAATTGTTTAATTTCGCTTTCCTCTGCAACAGGCTACTTCCCACAGGCTACTTCGCAAGCATAATGGGCGAAGAAAAAATAAAGCGAAATAATAAGTGTTATATCACTACGTGGCCGACATATGCTTCTCTAGCCTCTGTATAAATGTTACAAATTGCTAGGGAAAACTTTTCTATCGTGGCATTGTGCCAGGAAAACATGAGGCATAGCCTACTGCGCCATAGCGCATGGCAGAAACTTTTGCAAGCCGCACCCCATATTTTCAAGATGAGCCAGAGAGAGCCAGAGACCCGAGGCAGTGCACTGTAGTATGGAGTCACGCTGGAAAAGGTGCGCTGTCTCTAGGCAGTGGGTGTTGGGTGCTGGGGGTGCAGATGGTTGTGGAGGCGTCCGGCGGTGCGCTACTCGCCGACTTTACGCATACGAGCGGGGAACATAGGACCCTTTTTCGGGAGCGGGGAACATAGGACCCGGGCAACATAGGACCCTTTTTAGCAGGAGCGGGGAACATAGAACCCGGGGAACATAGGTACGCTCCCGTGAGGAGCACCTTTATCAAAAAAAGCACGGAGTTTCACATTTCTCAGAAACTTAAACATTTCTATGCTTGTTTTAAAAGCATCAGCTTTAGTGGAAGGAACGAAAGATAAACCTTTTGAGAGGACCGACGTTTCTTGTGGAGACAGGGGTCTGCTGGACAAGTTGATCACGTTTTCCTCCATTGTCGGCTCCCTCTCCCTCTGTCGGCGCCGCTTCCTCCCCTCCGGGTTGGGCGGCGTTGGTGTTGCCCCTCAGATCGTACCTGCGCTGCAGGCCCTGGCCTAAAAAAGGCTGTTGTCTGGAGCCCTTCCTCTAATCGCCGCTGCCAGAATCCTCCGTGGAGAGCCCACCCGAGGCCGCACGCCCATCCTCCCGTCTGCATCGGTAATGGCGAAAACTCGAGCCGTCAGATGATAACCAGAGATAGACGCGGTTGTTCTTGTAGTCTAGTGTGTCTCTGCGGTACTTGTTGAGTTTCAACAAGGATCTGCTTCTCGTGAGTGTCTCTCAGAGTTAAACAAGCTGTCTCGATCACTTTGAACTGCTCAGCGTCAAGCTTGTTAGTCATCTCTTTCTTCAGATCAGTGATCTCAGTCTTAATTTTTGAGACCTCGGCATCAGCGTGTTTGATAACGAGCAACATGAGGTCAAACGAACACTTATTGAGGATCTCGCCTCACTGCTGACAAAACTCGCTGTTCTCTCTTCCGAGAGCCGGTTCTTTATTGATCCGAAGCCCTCTCGGGATGCGTTTATTACGCCAGTAATGTGACAGTGTGGAGCCATGGAGTTGGGATCGAGTCTCTTTTTTTAATAGATATTCCAAGTGACGAGACAGCGAAGCCACCATGTCTGGCGCTGGATCCGTGGAAGACAAAGCAGACGACACACTAGGAAAAAGGCTTAAAATGCTATCGGAGTCTGAATCCAAAAAAGCCAGCGTCGTGGCTCTAATATCCCTGAGACCGTCTAATGCCTGGTAAGACGCCATCACAGACTGAGGTAAACGGAGGTGCGTCGCTCAAAAAGTTAATTCAAAAAAGTGGAAAAATGAGCACACTCAGAGAGTCAAACATACGGGTCCGGTGCAAGGTACAAGCACAATAGCAAAACGTAGAACAAGCCAGCACACGAGATGTCCTTTCTTTTATCGTTTTTTATTTACCTCAGTCCGGGGTGGGTACAGCACAAACAAGTTTCGGCACTAGGCCTTCATCAGTGTAGTACGCCCCAAGGCGGAAATGACGTTTAAGTAGCCTCAAACCGGAAATACAATAACAAGGTCAAAGGACACAAACAGTCAATACCGGTAAATATATACCATATACACAGACGGGGTGCAATATAGAAAAATAGCAATATAGCCCCCAGAAGGTCAGAAGGTTGAAAAGAGAGGAGTTGCTGGTCTCCAAAAACTCCACAGACCGTGATTTTAATATTGTATGTGCTACCACGTTCTCTCCTGTTTCTCAGGACATTAAAAAATGTATTCTTGACCACTGGCACATCCTACGGAGCGACCCCCAAGTGGGACACATTTTTTCGAAGCCTCCTCTGTTTGCTTTAAAACGTGCGAGGAATATCAGGGACCGTGTAGTCAGGGCGGACACTTTTATACGCCCGACACATTTTTTGTCTAATATACCGAATGGTAATTTTCCCTGTTTGAACTGTGTCAACTGCAACGCCATGATTAAAGGTGAATCATTTTGTCATCCCCACTCGGGGAAAAGGTATTCTATTAACACATTCACTGCCAGCCGTTTTTTCAATACTGTAGTTAGCTTCTGCCAAGGTTTTTTTTTGAGGATTCTGGCTCATCTTTCAAGAGCCGAGGATTCTTTTCTGTTAGGATTTTGTGAACACAAAATATCTCAAAAGAACTAATAGAATGTGTGCTTTCTCTGTCTAAAAGAGTTAGTTTGTAGAGTTAGTAGTTATGTAAGCATTAGCAGTTGAATACAGCATGGTTTCAGCGTCTGAAAATTTAAGCTGAGATAAACGGCTTTTTGTGAAATTCGATAGAACAGTCACTTTAACCATTCATTTTTGGCATCAGTAAGACGTCAGACATCTAAACAATAGTTTTGAACAGTAATTTCCTCCATAACAGCAGGAAACCCCCCTCTCCTTCAAACTCCTCCCTCTGTGTGTGTTCTTCTTGGCTGCAGCGGGCGTGTCACAAGCTCGTTTCTGCTGCTGCTGCTGCTCCTGTCTGCTGGCGGCCGCTGGGCGAGTCTGGATGGGGCTTGCTCGTTTCTTGGGGTTTCGGTTGAGAGCTTTGATGAATCTTTTGCGATTCTGGGCTTTATGCTGCGTGTTTCAAAGTGTGTTCCACCCAGTCTATTTTTGGAACCCCCCACCGTTGTGCGCCACCAGTTGTGCTCCAGCGCGAAAGCGTTTTCGCCTACAGTATGAGAATGGCTTCCTCAAGCTTTTCCCTGCAGTTTTGGCTCGGATTTCAATAGTCTGGAGAGCACTGTCGCCACTTAGTGGGTCGGTGGAATGGGTTGTACACGTTCGGTGGCTCCAATATTTATATAGGAGATGTAAAAGGGTTAGATCCACGTCCCACCGTCAAATCTTTTTTTTTTTTTCGGCAGTCAACCGTTGGATTTTTTAAGACGAGATATCTCGTCAACGGCAGTGAACGTGTTAAAAATAGGATTTCCTGTAAAACTAAATTCGTGGTGTATCTATTGAAATGCCCTTGTGGCCTGTTTTACATAGGTAAGACGACCAGAGAAATTAAGACCCCTATAACTTTTGATCCGGTCATGGATGTCTGACCGCCACCATGAAGGTCTTCGATGATGTCACCACAGCTTTGGCCAGCAAGCAGGTCTGCTTAGCCACTTTTATCGACCTGGCTAAAGCCTTCGACTCTGTCGAATACAATACCCTGCTGCGTAGACTCTCCAGCATCGGCTTGTCCCCCTCCTGCTGTGATTGGTTCGCAAGCTATCTCGCTAACCGTATCCAGCAGGTGAAAACTGGGAACATTATCTCTGATCCTCTTGCTGTTTTCAAAGGTGTGCCCCAGGGCTCTATCCTGGGCCCTACCTTATTTTCCATATATATTAATGATGTTGCTAAAGCAGCGGGCAACTCCCGTATCCACCTCTACGCCGATGATACCATCCTGTATTCAGTTGGCCCCTCCCTCCAATCTGCAGCAACCACTCTCCAACAGAGCCTCACGGACGTAGAGAAATCCTTTCTCAATCTCCATCTCCGCCTTAACACAAAAAAGACCAAGTGTATGCTCTTCTCCCGAATTAAGGATGCCCCCAGCCCCCCCAAGATCATCTGTGCCGATGGCACACCTGAGGGCGTGGCCCTGGAATTTGTGGATTCATACAAATACCTGGGCATCTGGCTGGACTCATCCCTTTCCTTCAATACACACATCAATAACCTTCAGACTAAAATCAAAGCAAGATTAGCTTTCCTCTTCCGCAATAAAACTTCCTTTACTCACCCGGCCAAACACACCCTCGTCAAGTTGACAATTCTTCCGATTCTGGATTACGGCGATATCATTTACAGAACAGCCTCAGCATCAGCCCTCAAAAAATTAGACACGCTTCACCATTCAGCTATCCGTTTCGCTACCAATGCACCCTTCCAGACTCACCATTGTGACCTCTACAATCTGGTAGACTGGCCCTCCCTTAAAACCCGACGATCCCTCCATTGGCACCACTTTATTTTTAAGTCTATACTAGGCAAGACACCACATTACCTCTCATCTCTCCTCCACATAGCAACAAACACCTATAGCACAAGATCAAGCGGGTACATCCAGCTTTCTATCCCCAGCTCAACCGCTTATAGAACTGTCTTCGGCCGCACCTCCTTCCGTTTTGCAGCAGCATATGACTGGAATATTCTTCAGAGCACCCTCAAACTCGCAACCCTGACATCACTTTCCATTTTCAAACAGCAACTCCAACAGCTCTTTGTTGACCGCTGTGTCTGCTTCCCCCCCTCATAGTACCCCCCCTCCCCCTTCTCCCTTTACTACCCCCCCTCTCCCTCTCTACCCCCTCCCCCTTCTCCTTTTCCTACCCCCCCTTCTTCCCATCTCCCCCTCCCTCTTTACCCCTTCCCTCCCTCTACCCCCTTTCCCTTCTCCTTTTCCTCCCTCCCCCCTCCCTCTACCCCCTTCCCCTTTTCCTCCCCTCCCCCTCCCTTCTTCCCTCCCCCCTCCCTCTACCCCCTTTCCCCTTCTCCTTTCCTCCCTCCCTCCTCCCATCCCCCCTCCCTCCCTCTCTACCCCTCCCTCCATCTACCCCCTTCCCCCATCATGCTGTGTGTTGTTTGGTTTATCCTGTATTGTTTTGTCTTGTTGTGTTGTGCTGCGTTGTGCTGTGTTGTGTTGGTTCTACGTTGTGCCGTGTTGTGTTATGTTGTGTTTTGGCTCTATCCTATGTGATTGTTGTTATGTTTTATACCCTGTTTTATAATGCACTGTTTTTATCCTTTTTATCCTTAACATGACTCTTTTTGCAGCCCCTCTCCCTTACCCCACAGGCCGTCAGTGTAAATAAGAATTTGTTCTTAATGACTCGCCTGTCTAAATAAAGGTTAAATAAAAAAATAAAAAAATAACGGAGCATAAGAGTAATATCAGGAATAAGCATGTCAAATCCTCTGTTGCGAGGCATTTTGATGCAGCTGGTCATGATGTGTGTTACCTTAGGTTCCAAGGTATTGAAGTAGTCGATCCTCTTAAGAGAGGTGGAGACAGGGATCGAGCTCTATTGCAAAGGGAAGCCTTTTGGATCCACACCCTTCAAACAGAACACCCTAGAGGTCTGAATGAAGAACTGCTACTAGGATGTTTTCTGTAATTCGTGATTTAATGTCCACAGTCTTTTTAATTTATTGACTATCGTCTTTTTGATAGCTTATAATTGTTTTCGATTTATTCTTGGTGTGTTCTCTGACCTTGGTGCGGTTTGCACCTCGTTGTATCTCAAACACCATTGTGTTGTGAATATTAAGGTTTGTTATTTACCATTTACTATTTTCTAAGTGTCTATATTGCTATTTTTCTATATTGCACCCCGTATGCTATATATCTACGGCCCTGGGACCATGTGACGTGCAAATGACTGTAAAGCTAATTGGGCTAGGCTCTATGAAGCAGAAATGTTAGATTGTGGGAGGGGTAACCCAAAATAAACAGAACATTAAGTAGCCATGCGTTTGACCGGTCCCATGGCACCATCTAGTGGATGAAGAAAGGAATGTCAGTTCTGTATAAGCAAATAAATCCTACATAATTCATGTCATGATTGATTTACAAATATCCCCCTATTTTAATGATTGATTTACAAATATCCCCCTATTTAATTATTAAGAAATATACCCCATTCAATAATTGGGATTCCACAACTCTGCTTTGTTGTTTTTAAGACTTATGTTGTTTTTAAGACTTAAATATTTCCAAGGCTGTTTAAATTTACTGTAATATTCATGTTTATGTGTAAAATGATCTGGTGAACGATGGCATACAAATATCCCCCTATTTTATGATAAAGAAATAAACCTCCAATCAATAATTGAGATTCCACAACTTTGTTACTTAAATAAATAGTCAGAAATATCAACTACAATAAAATCACTGTCAGTACTAAAAAACAATATAAAAACAACATACGGTAGTACCTGATGTAGGAGCAATGGAAACACTTAAGGTGCAATGTGTTTGGCTCAGTTAAAGTGCAGTTTGTTATGCTCACAGCTGGAGGCAATAAGGTGCATAGAGTGAAGCAGCAGTACATTACACAAAACATTTGCAAAACTTTGAGGCCATTTTTCTCAAAAAACATAGTTTGGAAACAGTCAAGACATAAAGAGGTGTATCTCACTTAATCTTTGGAGTACAATGATGATTTTGATATCACCAGAAAGCTTAAATTCTCCTCTTTCCAAGAGTGTATAAAACTCAAATGTGTTTTGGGGACAATGTGACTAATTTTGTCAGAGCAGGTCATACGACGCTATAAAAGGTGTCAGCAGTAATTTGCCCATAATTGTTGCAGTGTCCACACTTCTTAGAGGCCAGGGGAAAAGATGAGAAGGGCACTAAAGGGCAAGTGTCAGCTTCTGAGGGGCAGGAGAAAGACCATTTCAAATGTCCTCCTCAGGGACCTGGGACTGTGAGGCCAAAACCTGGTCCACCGCCTTCTGAAAGTCAGCCAACGTCTCAAAAGTCTGGAACGCCAGTCCATTAGAGGTGGAAGCTTTCGCCTTTTCTGTACTTTTTGTGCCCTTGAGTGGACTGGCCACACAGTATACAGGTGTACAGTTTCACTGTTTTCTGTGGTCCAGTACCACTGCGCTGCACTTTAGCCGCCTTGTACAGTGTGGATTGGGCTGGCTTGATGGCTGAGGATGGCTGTTGTGGCAGGGAAACAGAGGCCTGTAGCTGGGGATGAAGAGCTGGGTGCAAGGTCACCTGCGCTGCACTTGGCTGAAGGAAGACAAAGGAGGGCTGGAGTCCTGCTGCTGCTGTGCCCACCGGTGTGAGTGATGGCTGAGGGAGCAAAAAGGAGGGCTGGAGTCCTGCTGCCGCTGTGCCCACCGGTGTGTGTGACGGCAGGGTGGGGGGTGCAGCAGAGAAATGGTCGTGCCTCCGTTTCAGGTTTCTGGTCCTCATACTGTACTTGAGGCCGACTGGTGTGCGGCCTCTCTTCTGGAAGCTCTGCTGATGTGGGTTGGCTGGTTCTGGAGAGGCTATGGTGACGTCGGAGGAGAGCCAAGCCTTGATCAGTCACATTTTTGGCTGACAGGGCCTCCTGTCTCCTGATGAACTCCGCAACAGACTTTAAGTTAATCTTCAGGATTGGAATCCCAAGTTTGCAGAGTTCGGGGTCATCAACAGTCACTCTCTGCTGCACATGCTGGTAGAGCGTTGTGATCTGCTTCTTTGGTGGGGACCCTCGCACCTTTTTTCCACCACAGTCAGGATGGAGCCACAGCTGTTTGATGACGCAGTACATTAGCCGGTTTTTTCTTGAATCCAGCAGGTGGGCGGGCGAAAACCTCTTGGTGAACTTGAGCTTCTGAACCAGAGCTGCCTCTGCAGGATCACCGTTGGTTCGTCCGTACCGCGCATTACCCCAGCGTGCTCTGTAGAGGCTGTCAAACTGCTGGATGTTGCGATCATGGAGGTCAAGCTTGCTCCATGCACTGATGACTCTCTGCCTTGTAGAGTCACTGAGAGCTAGCTGGCCCCCCTCCAAGGCAATCTCGACCAGGACAGCGCTCAGCTCCTCCACGTACTGGTACCCGGGGAGATGATTTGGACTGCACACATCCTCCACACATGGATCCAGCTCAGGTGCCACAACCTGGTCAGTGAGACGTAGGTTCTTCCTCAGTGGAGTCAGACGGTCGCTCTCACCGTCAGAAATGTAGCCCCGATCATCCTCCACGGATTCTTCCACGTCAGCAGCCACCTCATCCTCGTCCTCCTCGGTCACTTGAAGCGTCTCTCTGGTCTCAGCATAATGTTCTGTCACACTGAATGGCTCTGATGACTGGGAGAACAGGTACTCCAAGCCGATGCGCTCGTCCCCAGCAGGAACAGGAGGTCGGTAGTTCACCTCCTCCACCTCACCAAACAACTCCTGGCACCTTTGGTTGAGGCGATGTATCAGAGGAGACATGTACACCATGTGCTTCCTCCCCTTCTGACCTTTCACGCGGTCCGACTCCCTGTCAGCGTTCCATCGGGCCATGCCACTGAGGAGATAGACCTGGAAGGGGACGGCAGCACAGTGGGGCCCTGGGATCATCCTGGGCAGGAAGCAGTGGAAGCCCTCCAGGCTGTTGTTTCCTCTCACTGTGGTGTAATACGGCAGGCGCACACCGTTACGGGTGGTGTGATGGGTGATGGTGTACATGTCTCTTCCTGGTGGATCTTGCATGCACTCGAGGTGCTTCTGCTGGTTCTGCCACACCCTGTCGATGGCTGCCGCGTCCTTGAACAGACTGACCTGGTTTTCGTCCATCCCCGCCGGTCCCTTGAGGATGTCGATGATGCTCTGCACACGGGCAAAGGTCTCCTGGGCTCCGACCGTGATCCTCCTGACATGATGCCGCAGATCGTATCTGCTGACGTGCAGTTCAATGATGTCAGCATCACACAGGGAAACATAATGTGGGTGTCCTGCCCGTATAGCCTGGATGAGCAGCGCCATGTCATCCTTGTTGTATGCGAACACAGCATGGTGATCTGTTCTGAGGGCAGCGTCGAACCGGCAAATCCAGTGGAAAATGTCCAACCGCACAATCATGCCGCTCTGTGTCCAGTCATCAAACATCTGCTCCAAAGTGGTGACGCCGTACATGCGACAGCAGCCACGGTCCGTGTACATGAGCTCAGGAGGCGCCTCTCCTGCCCTCTTGTACCTCTCCATGAGACCTTTAGCCATCGGCCTGATTTTGTCCAGAGATTCCTCACAGGTGAAGACAGACATGAGGATCTGGCTGAGCTCATTTGCCACATTGGTGCACCATTCTGCAGTCCCTTTTCCGGGTCCAGAAAGTTTCCTGCAGATCTTAAACAGAAAACAAAGGGAGTAAAAAAAAATTATGCACCTTTCTTTATTACCATTTTATTTTGTTTAATCATGTATTGGCAATTATCCTAAGCATTATAATTGTTTAATTATTGATCATGCTATTGTATGTACAATACTGTTTTCATCTTTGTTTACATCTTCAACTTCAACTTCAATTTCAATGCAATGATACTCTCACACTTTTCATACTGTATAACAAGTTGGTCTCAGGGAGGAAAATCAGCATTAAGACCACTTGAGTCTCTGTATAAAAACGCCCTCAAAATCCACGATAAGAAAACACGTCACTATCATCATTGTAATATACTCAATACATATAATATGCAGAATTTTGGACATCTGATCATACACTCAAACATCTGCGTAATCTTCAAGATCATCCATAATGCTGCTCCTTTCCCCCCTTGAGGAACCTTATTACACTCAGCTCTGAAATAATGTCTCGCGCCACCAGGTCAACCACTCGGGGGGAGTGCAGAATCCCACAACGTAAGACCTCTTTTGGACAATCATCCTTCACCTTCACGGCAATAAAACAATGGAACAGCTTTCCAACAGAACTCACAACAACAACAAACTTTCAAACTTTCTCCTGCCAAACAAAACAGTGGTTATTTGCACAGCAAAGTTGCACACACCTGTAAAATAGAGCTAAAGGTTTGTGGGTGTGGGGATGCAGGGATGATTGGATTTCCTGTTTACCAGTGTTTTGTATCTCTTAACATGGAATGTCCTTATCCTAACTATTTTCCTACTATGTTTCAGATTCTATTTTTCCTACTGTTTTAAGCTTGTATTTTACTTGCCCTGGGACTACGGGTGGAAAATAGCATTTCTGCTATAACCCAGCGAGCACAAAACGTTTTTTCAACGTTGATTTTTAGTTGAAATCTGGGTGATATTGGGTTTGAACGTCTAAGACCTCATTTCACCCTCTTTTCAACCGGCTAAAATGCGGTTACAACGTCAACGTGGAAAAAAACACAATTTGGTTCATCATATTGTTAAAACATTTGTTGTAGTTTGGAATAGAGGCAATATTGATAGTGTGTGAATTGGCATTTGTCCATTTTATTGTGTAACTGAGAGTTGAAATCTGGTCTATACGAAAACTACATTTCAACGCATTTTATGTTACATGAAATATCATAAATATGGGACTATATAGGCTATGTGGTGCCAGCAAAAAGCTTCCAGGACACAACTATGGTTAATAGTTTAGCGCAATACTATAAAATAATGAATTCAGTTCCTGCAGCAACGCGCATGCGCAAGTACTTACTTGCTAGCTATACTAACCGTGACTGACTAGACTAGACCAAAGCAAGTCTGCACCAAGTGCGGAACGAGGTGCTCTGGGCACGCTATGTTATTGTAACAGACTGTATACGAGGCTCAGTGTACCTCCTCAGTCTCTGGTGTTAAATGAAGTTAACCTCTGAAGCCATAGGCTACAGCCTATAGACAACACACACACACAACATAATTTTAGTCTGTTACATTAATATAATAGTCTCGTACACATCACATAAAATAACTTGTCCTCCCGATCGTCGACAATCATGTAGTCTACAAGTTGTGTGCGAGATAGAGTATATATGTGCCGAGCTCTCTACAGAGTATAAGAAAATGTATAGCTCTGCGCGTAGATCGGACTGGCTTGAATGTGGGAAAGCGGGGTTTGAATCCCAGTGTGTGCTGCTGCATTTTTAATTTAAGATCCTGGTGAAATAGGTCTAAATCTGAAACGTCTGCAAATAGTGGGTGAAAAAACTTTCACTTTCAAACCTTCCTTGCACGTTTTTTCAACGTTGACCCTAAACGTTTTTTAAACGTCTTTTCAACCGAAAAATGCTCGCTGGGAACCTGGTATGATGCATCTCTCCCAATTTTATAGGGTTAATGTTCTTGTACACTGTCCCTGTATTAAAAATAAAGAAATTCAAACTGTGCACCACACCAACTGTAATTGTGCAATAATCTCAATAATACTAATTCCAACTGTGCAATAATTAATCTACAATAGATACACTGCATTATCTATACTGTTATTACCACTGGAACTAACTTTATCTGCAGGATGCACATACTATATACACTCACTTTACTTCGATTGACTGTTTGTTCAATTAAACATGTTCCCCTCGTAAGACTGTGTCAAAGTTACCTTCCTGGTGGAGTCGTATTTGAGGACTTTGCCAAACGTGGACATGATCTGTGTACGGTAGTCCTCAATGTTTTCCGCTTCAGAGAGGAGGAAGGCTTTCCTCAGCAGCCTTGGCGACGGCAGCACCCTTCTTGGTGGCGGTGGCTGAAACTGATGGCCCCCCAAGGTACCTGGAGGCAGAGTGAAGAAGAGAGAGGTTAATGTTGTAACTTATTTTATATGTAACTCTGCTTTTATTTTGATCTGCTGTGATCACAGGGCACCCCTGTAAAAGAGACTGACAGTTTGCGGTATAAATAAAGGATAATAATAATTGAAATGATCTAAATCTGACTGAGCATTGATTTCTACATAGACTAAACACTGGGAAAACATACAACTCAAATCTGACTTACTTATGATCCCACCACGCTTGTTCATCTGGCAGAGGAGTGTGGTATAGAGGTCTTTCCTCTGCAGATACTCTTCACAGTGGCTCTCCTGGACCTGCCTCCACACCTTGGCCATGGTGTTGCCCTGGGTGCGATCCCTCAGCAGGCCAATCACCTGCTTGTCAACGCCGCGCCTGCAATTAAGCACAATGGGCCCTTTTCACAGCTGCCATTTTGTGTCTAAAAGGCAGGGTAAACACAGGTGCAACCAAAACTCACTAATTAGGGCCCCAGCACTGGAACACCTAAATGGACTGGAAGTTGGAAGCCCTAATTAAGGATTTGGTGCACCCTGTGTTACTTCCTGCCTTTTAGACACAAAATGGTGGCTGTGAAAAGGGTCTATCATGTGATGCCAGTGAAACTATGTTCTCTAGCACAACTGTTTATAATGCAAAATATTGAGTCGAGTTGAGTAAACTTTACAAACTGTAGTTTAACATAAAAACATGAAAACAATGTGCGATACACACATAAATACAGTGAATATGTATTGTGAAATGAGGTAGACACTCACATTAGTGTTAAAACAGCAGGAAAGACTGCTTGGTGAGCTGGACTGAGCTGGTTTAGGATGGACGCATCCCACGCCAGGAAGCGGCCGATGGCATATTCCTCGGACTCCTTGGCAGCTTTCCTGCACGCGTTACAGGCCAGGACCTCCGTCAGCATGGAGTACCAGCCAGACATGTGGCAGATCTGTCTGACCGTTTTGGAGTAGCCGCAGCGGTACAGAAAAGCACTCTTGTCCGCACGCGCAGGGCACTCGGACCTGGGGCATCGAAGGCTGTAGGCCCACACGCCTACCGGTCTCCACAGGAACAAGCTGCTGCGGAAGAAGCTGTCTGCTGTTGGCACTAGTCCCCCTGTCACCACTCCAGGACGCTCAGGGGGGTGAAACCACATCCGGTCATCCTTAAGGACCTTCCTTCTCCTGATGTTGCCATGCTTGTCCTCGTACGTCATCTCCCTTTTGAAGAGCCCTCTTTCGGCATCCTCTTTCAGCCACTTGACATCCGCATGGGGGAGCCCATTTGGAGCAGACTCCCACATTTTGTGCCAGCCCTCAAATTTCACCTGGTCGTGTAACAAAGACAAAACCTTGATCTAGATCTACCATTCACTCAGTGCTCTGACTGTGAAGCTGTTCTTGTGTTAAGCTGCACATCTTACCTCAGACTGAGCAGTTGCTGCTGCTGGGGGTGCAGTCCCTTCGCTCGGCTGTGGCACTGCAGGTGTCACTTCACGTGTCCTCATATGCTGACCAGCACGAGCTGATGGAGGAGCCTTAAAAAGATTGAGGTATTACTACAAATTGGATAAAAACAAATAAACACTGGACTAAAGTTCAGCGGACCGCACACTCCACAGACTTGCAAGACCGACTTTCAAGGTAGCATTTATTTGCAACAGATCATCATAGGAACAACGCGTTTCGCAGATGCTTCGTCAGGGTCATACTGTTGTATTACCGTACTACAAACGTTTATGTCAATATAGGGCGGGGCGATATGGACAAAATCAAATATCACAATATTTCTGACAACATACCTCTATATTGTGATGATATTGTGGGGAGGGCTATAAGTGCTTTCACAACATATTTACACTATGAGAGTTTTGATAAATAATCATCAATAATGCCTATATAAAAACTGGGTAAAGGCAAATAATAGAACAGCGAGACCAGTCTGGTAAGTCAAAATCCTAGAGGATATCTAGTCTCATATCACAATATCGATGTAATATCAATGTATTGTCCAGTCCTATGTTAATAGGGTCGGTGTGATCTACGTACTCGTGGTTTTACGGGTGACGGTGGAACAGAGTCTGTCTGCGGCTGCTGTGGAAGGTCTGGTTGAGCCTCTCTCTCTGGAGACGTTGTCAGGTCAGCATGACCTGAAAGAAAATGAGGACACAATCTTCTGTGTTAAAAAAAAAAAGAAAAATTAAAAATGCAATCCCAAAATGAGCTTCAACAATCCTCAGTGTTCTTTTGTAGCTTATTTGAAACAGTTTATATGAGGTTTATGTTGTAATTACATTAATTCAAGCCATCAATAAAAATAAAATAAATAAATAAATAAAATGGATTGACAAATGTCGTTCAAATGTGTCCAGAGCTTCAGCCAGCAGAATATCATCTGTACACATGCTGTCATCTTTGGACCCCGAGGAGCTAGATGATGCAGTCGCTGCGGGAGGGGCCACTTTTCGCTGCAATTCCTGTGAAGCAGTTCAAGTCTTGAGTTTTATCTTATGAACCGCCCCCTGCTTTTTACTTAAGGTAGCTTAACTTACCTCTGCCTCTTTGGTGAGGATATACAGCCTGAAGCGCTTGTGATGTCTTGCTCCTTCATGACAAGCCACTGTCTAATAGAGTAGAAAGCCTCCTGTGCCCTCTTGCACTCGTGGTCATTTCCAGCCTGAGGATCAGCTTGAAGGCACTTGTGGAGGCTGTACCACTGCCACATCTCCTGGAAGGTGAAGGACTTGAAGCGGCCCTGGCCATAAATGGCCCTGTCCACATTCATCTCCAGGTGGCAGGAGACTGGGGGGAATAGCTGCACATATCTGAGCAGGTAGTCTTTCACCCACCCATTTCCTTCCAGTTTCCTGTGTTGTTGGTGGCTTCTCTCCTTCACGTGCTGATCAAGTAGACTACAAAATATATTCATATACATTGAAGTAAATCAAAACAATCTGTACAAGATTGGATTTGTTTGAGTGTAACATACTCACTATTTAGTGTATCCGACATCATTTTCTACCAGCCATTTGAAACTTTTGCCACTGTATTTGCCTAAGGTCAGGATCAGCTGGCCAAGATACTGATTCTCCTCCGGGGCTGCAGTAGTGAACAACTGGCAATTCTTTTTAGCTGAAGAGAAGAAGAAGAAAGCATATAAGTTCTGCAGTGGGTTGGCATGCACAGGAGAGGTCAGGTGTAAATCATGTTGGTCATGCTTCTATGATACTAATGCAGAGATATTACCGTCCTCACAAGCTGTCGTCTGATTCCTCCACCTGCTGTCGTCAGATATTTGGGTCTGCTTTACCGACCGGCATGCATTGGCCTCCTTTGATGCGTGCAGGACACATTGTTGCCTGGCCGGTGGCTGGCTTGTGTCATGGATGCACAGGACAGGCATCAGTGGATCCATCGCTGTCGCAGAAAAACATTAAACTCTCTGTTTTGGGACTTTAATCCTTGTTTGAACATCAAAAGTGCACAAGAGTTTTGTCAATACAGACCGGTCACATCCTAGACACAACCTGACCACTGACTTCCATTACAGACTATATTACTTAAGTCAAAAATGCAGTGTGTAATAGGTATTAGGTATTAGGGTTGTAGCGGTACTAAATTTCTGTTTCGGTGCCGGTACCAATTTGTATTTCGATACTTTCGATACTTTTCGATACTTTTTGTAAAAAAAAAAGTGAAACTGTCCAATGTCAAGATTTGGCTTTATTTTAAGAGTTTGGGAACAATTACACCAATAAATTGGTGTGGCATTTAAATGCTGAACAAAACAAACCTTTTGAGCAGTGAGAATACCGGTAAGTAAAATAAAGTAATGCCAGTGAAAATAAAATGACCATAAAACACTAGCCTATAGCAGCAAAAACTCAGAGAAACACCAATAACAACAATAAATAAATAATTGGTGGCATTTAAATTCTGTCTAACTTTTACTTGTCAAATAAGTACACACTCAGTAACATAACACAAATCTTTTGAACAGTGGGAAATGGGAATAAGTCAAATAAATAAAATAAATAATAATATAATAAAACACTATAGCAGCAGAAACTCAAATCTTTTTTTCTTCAACAAGCAGCATGGCTTCATATTCCCATTCTGTCCCCCAGCCTACTCAGTCTAAACCCTAGTTCTCCTATCCACCATGCCAGGGGATCCTCTGCAGGGCTGATGTCTCTAAATTGTTTATACTCAGTAATCTCAACTTCCAGTTTAGCACTTCTTGTCATGGGTGGGGCATTCAGGCAGTATTACTCACAGTTTACATCTAACGTTATGTAGGCTACTTTCACGCATACTTCAGTCAGGGTTATCGACAGTCCATATTATTGCCTCTGCACGTTTCCCGACGCTACAGTGAGCGCTCGTTAACTAACGTTACTGCGGAGTCCGCTGTTAGTACAGCGGAGTCCGCTGTAACGTTAGTACAGCGGAGTCCGCTGTAACGTTAGTTAACGTTAGTTAACGAGCGCATTTTCTCACTGTAGCGTCGGGAAACGTGCAGAGGCAATAATATGGACTGTCGATAACCCTGACTGAAGTATGCGTGAAAGTAGCCTACATAACGTTAGATGTAAACTGTGAAAGGGCACAGCTGCTGCTACTAACTGGGCTGGGAGAGGCTTTGTGTTTAGCCATAGCCTACTTTGCTAGTTTGCTTTTAATGTGCGCGGGTCTGCTCAGTGCTCAGCCAGCTTTTTTTCCTCAAACTCTTTTCCTCACCGCTTGACATGTGGATATGACGTCACTCACTCCAGCGCATTTCTTAAAGAGACAGGCTCATATTGACCATTATCAGTCATAGCAGCGGTCGGAAAAGTACCGGGTCTTTTTAAATCTTAGTATAGAACCTGTTCTACAGCAATAGCACCGCGGTTCGGGGGTAGTACCGGTAGTACCTACATCCCTATTAGGTATATAGAATTACCGGTATTGACTGTTTGTGTCCTTTGACCTTGTTATTGTATTTCCGGTTTGAGGCTACTTAAACGTAATTTCCGCCTTGTGGCGTACTACACTGATGAAGGCCTAGTGCCGAAACTTTTTTGTGCTGTACCCACCCCGGACTGAGGTAAATAAAAAACGATAAAAGAAAGGACATCTCATGTGCTGGCTTGTTCTACGTTTTGTTATTGGAGAAATCATTCAATAACTTCACTCTCATACTGTGTAGTGTCACCAACACCATGTCACACATCAATGGGCTCCTGCTGGTTATACTACACCAATAAGTTTAAAAATATATGATTTTGCATAATTTTGGTAAATTTCTATTGGAGAAATCATTCAATAACGTCACTCTCATACTTTGTAGTGTCACCAAAAGCATGTCACACATCAATAGCCTCCAGCTAGTTATACTACAGCAATCAGTTTGGAAAAATATGATTTTGAATAATTCTGGTGAATTTTTATTGGAGAAATCATTCAATAACGTCACTCTTATACAATGTAGTCTAACCAAAACCATATCACACATCAATGGGCCCCTGCTGGTTATACTACACCAATAGGTTTAGAAAAATATGATTTTGAATAATTTTGGTGAATTTTTATTGGAGAAATCATCCAATAACTTCACTCTCATACTGTGTAGTGTCACCAACAGCATGTCACACATCAATAGCCTCCAGCTAGTTATACAACAGCAATCAGTTTGGAAAAATATGATTTTGAATCATCTTGGTGATTTTTTTGGGATAAATCATTCTATAACTTCACTCTCATACTGTATAGTGTCACCAAAATCATGTCACACATCAATAGCCTCCAGCTGGAGAGAGGCACTTAGCCTGGGTAATGGCAGCCTGGAGGTTGGGGTGGCTGTCCTGGGTGTCTGTGGCCGGGAGAGGGGCTCTTAGCCTGGGTAGTGGCAGCCTGGAGGTTGGGGTGGCTGTGCTGGGTGTGGGGGACCGCCTTCCATTCCGAAACACCACCGTTCCGACACCCCCCCACTCAGAAACCCCCCCATTCCGAAACCCCCACACTCCGAAATTGAAATTGATTTAACCCCCCCACTCCTAAATTGATTTTCAACGTTAAACGTTCTGCATTCAGATAGATACAGGAATGTGAACGTTGGATACATCCTAAAATCAGCTGTGGATCACAGACATGTTTGCACTCTGTGTTGTTCAGAATCGCACGAGCCGCTGCTCAGGGACTGGGCACAGCTGTCCCGCTTGCTTTCTCCCCCACTCCGCAAAGAAATAGGCTACATCAGGGGTCAGCAACCTTTTTGGTATGAAGTGCCACTTTCAAATTTTCTTGTCCATCAGTGTGCCACACCAAGATTAATGACTCGCATTCAACATTTAAATTGCCAACAGATTTGCAATTTTATTGCATCCAAAATCAGGACATTAAAATGTCACATCTGACTTGAACTTCAGTAATAATCTAAAAAATAAAAATTGTATGCACACAGTTGTCATTGCAAAGTGTTCCAAATACCAGCAAAGGTAAAAACTTTACTGAATTATTACTGAATTATTGGTCTTCAACAATAACCTAAAACAAAAATAGATCAAAGATATGCACAGCTCCCATAGTTTTTCAATGAAATCAACTATTTTACAAAGTACACACACACACACACACACGAGTCCATTCTCAGTGCAGGTCTCTCCCATTGTCTCCCCGTCTGTCTGTTAACCTGCGAGAGGAGCCAGATGGGCGGGGATAGAACAGACAGCTGTTACATGTCTTGTTGACCAGCAACTTAACAAACAGTAAATTATATGTACAGTTGCAATTTAATACCGTTTTCATTTACATTTCCTCATTTTCATTATGGATTGCAAGGCCATGTGTGCTACAAATATACAAGGGATTCCTACCAGTCAATATGATCCCTGGCACTGCTTTTCTTTGCTCAGCTCTGTGATCTTGGGGTCGTACTTCATCACTTTTAGTTGCACACAGGCCTCAGAGTGGTCGGTGGTCAGACGACTGCGATGGGGGCTGAGCACACTTCATGTGTGAAAATATCTGTTCACACATGGTAAATGGTAAATGGCCTGCATTTATATAGCGCTTTTATCCAAAGCGCTTTACAATCAGTAACCCATTCACACACCGATGGCGGCAGGCTACCACGCAGGGTGCTGGCACATCATCGGGAGCAAATTGGGGTTCAGTATCTTGCCCAAGGACACTTCGACATGCAGACTGGAGGAGGCGGGATCGAACCACCGACCTCTTTTATCCAAAGCGATTAGTGGACGACCCGCTCTACCTCCTGAGCTACAGCCGCCACATATATGTAGATCCGAAGACTCTCAGCAAAGCAAGTGCAATGTTCCTGAGACAGCTGAACTTCTCTGGTACAGACAACCAGCAGGTGGCGATAAAAGCACAGTGATCACCGCCAGCTGTGGTTTCCAGCTCTTTCTGTAGCTCTGCAAACTTTGATTTCCACAGTGTTGACGTTTTCAGCTCAATCAGCTGCATCTGCATGTCCTGTGTGTCCAGCCAGTCCAGCAGAGATAACTCCCAACCCGTTCTCACTCCGAGCGCGTAGCATATTGACGCTTTGTCCCGGCCCTTGTGCGTCGCTTGTTACTAACATGGTACCCTTGAGCGACACATGAAACGACTTGGGCTTTCCGACTAAACTTAATGCAAACCCATGGAAGTCATCTTTGACGCTTATGGCAACTGCTCCCCCATTAGCCTAACTGCTCCCCCATTAGTCAACTGCTCCCCCATTAGGGTGTGGAGGAGCTAACCTCTAACAGACCCTAACGGCGGGTTTACACATACGCCTAGAGCGACGCTTTAAGCAACGCTTTAAGCTACGCCTAGGCATATAGGCATTGCTTCATGCACGCTAGGCGCCTATTTGCGTTCACACAGGACGCCACACTGAAGCCCCGCTCTGCGCTACGCTGATCACATGAGCAGTGGTTTTTTACACTTTTCAGATCTGATTTATAGCATGGGTGAGTAACATAAACCTCTTTTTTATTGTAATGTGCAAGTGACGATGTCTGTCTATTTCCTGGCCGGCTGTAATTGTTATTTTCCCTCAGGTAATCATGTGACTATGAGTCATCAACACCATGAGTGATACATGCATTGAGACAGGGGGGGTATATACTGTATACATCTGACAGAAAAGACGTTAACAGAGGAACACATGAAGGACAGCTCTCCTACTATGCACTTGTTAATTCGCGCTCCACCCTCCCTTTTGGGCAAACTCGGTAGAAAATATGGCCCAAGTCCGCCAGAAACAACAGCCAGCTTGACAGTTCAGCGCGCCTAGACGCTGAAAAATAGAACAGACGCCTAAACGATAAATGCAGCGCAGCGTAGGCGCAGCGCGAGCGTGGCTTCAGCGCAGCGTGGCAGCGGTATGTGTGAACGCTCTCATCTGTTAACACATTCACTGCCAACAGTTTTTTTTTTTACTGTAGGTAGCTTCTGCCAAGGTTTTTTTTGAGGATTCTGGCTCATCTTTCAAGAGCCGAGGATTATTTTCTGCTAGGACTTTGTGAACACAAAATATCTCAAAATAACTAATAGAATGTGTGCTTTCTCTGTCTAAAAGAGTTAGTTTGTAGAGTTAGTAGTTATGTAGGCATTAGCAGTTGAATACAGCATGGTTTCAGTGTCTGAGAATGAAAGCTGAGATAATTGCCTTTTTGTGAAATTCGATAGAACAGTCACTTTAACCATTTATTTTTGGCATCAGTAAGACATTAGACATCTAAACAATAGTTCTGAACAGTAATTTCCTCCAATATAACAGCACCCCCACCCCCCTCTCCTTCAAACTCCTCCCTCCGTGTGTGTTCTCCTCCTCCCTGCAGTTTTGGCTCGGCTTCCTCTAGTCTGGAGAGCACTGTCGCCACTTAGTGGGTCGGTGGAATGGGTTGTACACGTTCGGTGGCTCCCATATTTTTATAGGAGATGTAAAAGGGTTTGATCCACGTCCCACCTATTTTTTTTTGACGAGATAACTCGTCGACGGCAGTCAACCGTTGGATTTTTTTTGATGAGATATCTCGTCGACGCCAGTGAACGTGTTAACAAGAACGCCTAAATTTTAGGCGTTGCTTAGGCGTTGCTTAAAGCGTCGCTCTAGGCGTGTGTGTGAACCCGCCGTAACCCTAAACCTAACCTCTCCCACCCCCCATGCCTAAACCTAACCTCCCCCAGACCCTAACCCTAACCTCTCCCACCCCCCATGCCTAAACCTAACCTCCCCCAGACCCTAACCCTAATTATGGTTTGTGAGGGGGAAATGACAGATCGGTACCTATTTTTTACGTCATTGATATTCCTTATTGAACTTTGTTGCAGTACCGCCCAAAATCAGCCAGGGGACGACGTTGGCAACAAACTACAGTTAGCAGAGGAGAAGAAGAAAGTCCAGGGGGCGCTCTTGAGAATAAAATACGGTTCAAAGATAGGATTATTGTAAGAGAAGAAGAAGCGTGTCATGGTGTGTGTGTGTGGGGGGGGAGGGGTCTAACAGATGTTGTGCCAGTTCACTTGGAACATTGCTTGAGGGAAATTCCACTGATGGATGGGGGGGGGGGGGAGGTATGAGTCACCATCTGAACCAGTTTGAACCGGTTCCTTATCTGTTTGTCCCAAGCTACACTTGGCTACCAGCCACGCTCGACCGCTCGTGTTCCAGCTCCAGTACGAGCTCTACGGCTCGTGCGAGAACACGAGCTCGACCGCTCATGCGAGAACTGGACCTGCACTCGAGCACAAGCTCCACCGCTCATGCGAGACCGGCACTCGAGCTGCAACACGAACTCGACCGTTCATGCGAGAACGGCAGTTGAGCTGCAGCTCGATCACGAACTCGACCGCTCGTGCGAGGACATGAGCTTGACCGCTCATGCGAGAATGGCACTCGTGCTGCAGCTCGAGTACGAGCTCCACCGCACGTGCGAGAACGGCACCAGCTTACACAGCATACTCTGATCATTGTTGTGTCTCGAGCTCGAGCACCGCTCATGCGAGAACGGCACTCGTGCTGCAGCTCGAGCACGAGCTCGACCGCTCATGCGAGAACGGGACCTGCACTCAAGCACAAGCTCCACCGCTCGTGCGAGACCGGCACTCGAGCTGAAATGGCACCAGCTCACACAGCATACTCTGATCATTCTTGTATAATATAGTTTTTTATTTTTGTCATTGGTCTCTCGAGCACTCTTGCATGCCCGTTCCCGAGTTGTCGGTGTTGTCCGTGTCCGTGTCTCGAGCTCGAGCACTAGCTCGACTGCTCATGCGAGGACGGCACTCGTGCTGCAGCTCGAGCGTGAGTTTGACGGCTCAGGCGAGAACACGAACTCGACCGCACATGCGAGAACGGGACCTGCAATCGAGCACAAGCTCCACCGCTCGTGCGAGACCGGCACTCGAGCTGCAGCACGAACTCGACCGCTCATACGAGAACGGCAGTCGAGCTGCAGCTCGATCACGAGCTTGACCGCTCATGCGAGAACATGAGCTCGACTGCTCATGCAAGAATGGGACCTGCACTCGAGCACAAACTCCACCGCTCGTGCGAGACCGGCACTCGAGCTGCAGCACGAACTCGACCGCTCATACGAGAACGGCAGTCGAGCTGCAGCTCGATCATGAGCTTGACCGCTCATGTGAGAATACGAGCTCGACCGCTCATGCGAGAACGGCACTCGTGCTGCAGCTCGAGCATGAGCTTGAACGCTCATGCGAGAACATGAGCTTGACTGCTCATGCAAGAATGGGACCTGCACTCGAGCACAAGCTCGACCGCTCGTGCGAGGACGACACTCGTGCTGCAGCTCGAGCATGAGCTTGACAGCTCAGAGAACACGAGCTCGACGGCTCGGGCGAGGACACGAGCTCGACCGCTCATGCGAGAACGGGACCTGCACTCGAGCACAAGCTCCACCGCTTGTGCGAGACCGGCACTCGAGCTGCAGCTCGAGCACGAACTCGACCGCTCGTGCGAGAACAGCACTCGAGCTGTAGCTCGATCACAAACTCGACCGGTCGTGCGAGAACGGCACTCGAGCACGAGCTCGACTGCACATGCGAGAATGGTACCAGCACACTCTTGCGTGCCCGGCACCGTTCGCGAGTTCTTGGGGGTGTCCGTGTCTCTAACTTGAGCACCAGCTCGACCGCTCATGCGAGAATGGCACTCGTGCTGCAGCTCCAGCACGAGCTCGATGGCTCAGGCGAGAACACAACCTCGGCCGCTCATGCAAGAACGGGACCTGCACTCGAGCACAAGCTCGACCGCTCATGCGAGACTGGCACTCCAGCTCCAGCTCCAGCACCAGCTTGACGGCTCATGCAAGAACAGCGCTCGAGCTGTAGCTCGAGCACACACTCGACCGCTCATGTGAGAACACGAGCTGGGCCGCTCCTTCGAGAACGGCACTCGTGCTGCAGCTTGAGCACGAGCTCGACGCCTCATGCAAGTACTTGTCTAAAGCTTCTCTCTCATAACCATAGATTGTTATAGTCCATTGTCATAGACTGTGTTGCATAGTTGCTCTATTGCTGACAAAAATGTGTTAATGTAAGTCGCTTTGGATAAAAGCGTCTGCCAAATGACGTAATGTAATGTAATGTAATAACCTGTCTAAAGCTTCTCTGTCATAACCTGAAATGTTGTTAAGAATGAAATAAAAACGCATACTCTGATAATGATTGTAGAACATTGTTTTTTCAAAACTTTGAGGAGACCAGAACTTTTATTACAGCAAGGCTGCTGCTCCATGTGTGACAATAAAAATAACTATAATGAAACAATTGTGTTATTAGTTTGGGTACATCGATCTATGCTCGTCTTACACAAGTGATTCTAAAACGCCCCCTTCCCCCCCCCCTCCCCGTGCTCCTGCTCCTGCATATGTATATCTCTCTCTCTGGCGGCCCCCCGTGGCGTAAGGAATAAGTACGTATGTATATATATAGATCTATGTACATGTACACCATTAGATCCTTATAGTACTATCTATCTATCCATCCATCCTCCTCTCTCTGGCGCCCCCCGGTGGCGATATTATATATAATATATAACTATTATATATATCATATAACAATCTACACCATTAGATCCTCATACTGCTATCTATCCGTCACCCTCTGGCGCCCCCCGATGGCCGAAATGCGTATTTACATCCCCCCCCCCCACCCCCACCCCACCCACATCATGCCACCTTTCCGGAATTCCCCTTTCTTGGAAGGCTATATATAGCCTCAGCCTACATAACAATCTACACCATTAGATCCTCATAGTGCTATCTATCCGTCGCCCTCTGGCACCCCCCGGCCGGAATGCCTATATATATATATACATATCTACATCTACATCCACATCTACACATATCCTTACAGTGCTATCTATTCCTCGCCCTCTGGCGCCCCCCGGTGGCCAGGATGCGTATCCACCCCCCCCACACACCACACCCCCACCCCACCAACACACAGCCTTACATAACATCCGGAATTCCCCTCCCTCTGCCGCCCCCCGGTGGACGCAACGGCCCCCGGTGGCCGTAAGGAATAAGTACGTCCTTATAGTACAATGTATCTCTCTCTGGCGCCCCCCGGTGGCTGTAAAGAATAAGTATGTCCTTCTAGAAGATTCCAGAAGATTCTATCTCTCTGGTGCCCCCCGGTGGCCTTAAGGAATAATTAAGTCCTTATAGTACAATGTATCTCTCTGGCGCCCCCCGGTGGCCGGGATACGTATCCACACCCTGAGCCCCCCCACCTCACCCCCACCCCACCCACACACAGCCTTACATAACAGCCGGAATTCCCCTCCCTCTGGCGCCCCCCGGTGGACGCAGGCCATACAGGGTGCGCGAAACCACCTCTAAAAACGTGGGCGGGGCCCGGCCTGCCTGCGCTACACGGCCAGCTGGACCAGGAAGGGGGCGGGGGACAAGGGGCACAGGGGGGAGTGATTCTAAAACGCCCCCCCCTCCCCGTGCTCCTGCTCCTGCATATGTATATCTCTCTCTCTGGCGGCCCCCGGTGGCGTAAGGAATAAGTACGTCCTTATAGTACAATATATCTCTCTCTGGCGCCCCCCGGTGGCCGTAAAGAATAAGTACATCCTTCTAGAAGATTCCAGAAGATTCTATTTCTCTGGTGCCCCCCGGTGGCCGTAAGGAATATTTACGTCCTTATAGTACAATGTATCTCTCTGGCGCCCCCCGTTGGCCACCTTTCCGCAATTCCCCTTTCTTGGAGTGCTATATATAGCCGATATAACAATCTGTCTCTCTCTGGCGCCCCCACCCCTGCTGGCCGGAATGGCTATTTATATATATATATATATATATATATATATATATATATATATATATATATATATAGATCTATGTACATGTACACCATTAGATCCTTATAGTACTATCTATCCATCCATCCTCCTCTCTCTGGCGCCCCCCGGTGGCGATATTATATATAATATATAACTATTATATATATCATATAACAATCTACACCATTAGATCCTCATACTGCTATCTATCCGTCACCCTCTGGCGCCCCCCGGTGGCTGAAATGCGTATTTACATTCCCCCCCCCCACCCCCACCCCACCCACATCATGCCACCTTTCCGGAATTCCCCTTTCTTGGAAGGCTATATATAGCCTCAGCCTACATAACAATCTACACCATTAGATCCTCATAGTGCTATCTATCCGTCGCCCTCTGGCGCCCCCCGGTGGCCGGAATGCCTATATATATATATACATATCTACATCTACATCCACATCTACACATATCCTTACAGTGCTATCTATTCCTCGCCCTCTGGCGCCCCCCGGTGGCCGGGATGCGTATCCACCCCCCCCCCCACACACCACACCCCCACACCCCCACCTCAACAACACACAGCCTTACATAACATCCGGAATTCCCCTCCCTCTGCCGCCCCCCGGTGGACGCAACGGCCCCCGGTGGCCGTAAGGAATAAGTACGTCCTTATAGTACAATGTATCTCTCTCTGGCGCCCCCGGTGGCTGTAAAGAATAAGTACGTCCTTCTAGAAGATTCCAGAAGATTCTATCTCTCTGGTGCCCCCCAGTGGCCGTAACGGATAATTACATCCTTATAGTACAATGTATCTCTCTGGCGCCCCCCGGTGGCCGGGATGCGTATCCACACCCCCCCACACACACACACCCCCCCCCCCACCTCACCCCCACCCCCCCCACACACAGCCTTACATAACAGCCGGAATTCCCCTCCCTCTGGCGCCCCCCCGGTGGACCTAGGTCCAGCTGGCCGTGTAGCGCAGGCAGGCCGGGCCCCGCCCACGTTTTTAGAGGTGGTTTCGCGCACCCTCTATGGCCTGCGTCCACCGGGGGGCGCCAGAGGGAGGGGAATTCCGGCTGTTATGTAAGGCTGTGTGTGGGTGGGGTGGGGGTTAGGTGGGGGGGCTCAGGGTGTGGATACGCATCCCGGCCACCGGGGGGCGCCAGAGAGATACATTGTACTATAAGGACTTAATTATTCCTTAAGGCCACCGGGGGGCACCAGAGAGATAGAATCTTCTGGAATCTTCTAGAAGGACGTACTTATTCTTTACAGCCACCGGGGGGCGCCAGAGAGAGATACATTGTACTATAAGGACGTACTTATTCCTTACGGCCACCGGGGGCCGTTGCGTCCACCGGGGGGCGGCAGAGGGAGGGGAATTCCGGATGTTATGTAAGGCTGTGTGTTGGTGGGGTGGGGGTGTGGGGGTGTGGTGTGTGGGGGGGGTGGATACGCATCCTGGCCACCGGGGGGCGCCAGAGGGCGAGGAATAGATTGCACTGTAAGGATATGTGTAGATGTGGATGTAGATGTAGATATGTACATATATATATAGGCATTCCGGCCACCGGGGGGTGCCAGAGGGCGACGGATAGATAGCACTATGAGGATCTAATGGTGTAGATTGTTATGTAGGCTGAGGCTATATATAGCCTTCCAAGAAAGGGGAATTCCGGAAAGGTGGCATGATGTGGGTGGGGTGGGGTGGGGGGGGGAATGTAAATACGCATTTCGGCCACCGGGGGGCGCCAGAGGGTGACGGATAGATAGCAGTATGAGGATCTAATGGTGTAGATTGTTATATGATATATATAATAGTTATATATTATATATAATATCGCCACCGGGGGGCGCCAGAGAGAGGAGGATGGATGGATAGATAGATAGATAGTACTATAAGGATCTAATGGTGTACATGTACATATATCTATATATATGTACATAGATCTATATATATATACATATATATATATATATATATATATATATATATATATATATATATATATATATATATATATATAGGCATTCCGGCCAGCAGGGGCGGGGGCGCCAGAGAGAGACAGATTGTTATATCGGCTATATATAGCACTCCAAGAAAGGGGAATTCCGGAAAGGTGGCCAACGGGGGGCGCCAGAGAGAGATACATTGTACTATAAGGACGTAAATATTCCTTACGGCCACCGGGGGGCACCAGAGAAATATAATCTTCTGGAATCTTCTAGAAGGATGTAATTATTCTTTACGGCCACCGGGAGGCGCCAGAGAGAGATACATTGTACTATAAGGACGTACTTATTCCTTACGCCACCGGGGGCCGCCAGAGAGAGAGATATACATATGCAGGAGCAGGAGCACGGGGAGGGGGGGGGGGGGGCGTTTTAGAATCACTCCCCCCTGTGCCCCTTGTCCCCCGCCCCCTTCCCATAGGCTGAGGCTATATATAGCCTTCCAAGGGGTATTCCGGAAAGGTGGCATGATGTGGGTGGGGTGGGGTGGGGGTGGGGAGGGAATGTAAATACGCATTTCGGCCACCGGGGGGCGCCAGAGGGCGACGGATAGATAGCACTATGAGGATCTAATGGTGTAGATTGTTATATGATATATATAATAGTTATATATTATATATAATATCGCTACCGGGGGGCGCCAGAGAGAGACGGATGGATGGATAGATAGATAGTACTATAAGGATCTAATGGTGTACATGTAGATAGATCTATATATATATATAGAGAGAGAGAGAGATTTCGGCCAGCGAGGGCGGGGGGGGGGGGGTCACAGATTGTTATATCGGCTATATATAGCACTCCAAGAAAGGGGAATTCCGGAAAGGTGGCCTTCCGATCAACGGGGGGCGCCAGAGAGAGATACATTGTACTATAAGGACGTAATTATTCCTTACGGATTGAATGCTGTCTGAGGCTGGGCCGGAGGGGACTGGGGACCTGGGACCGTTGTGGCGGTCGGGAGGGCTGTGGTGATTGTGGGACTAGGACCAGAGTGTGCAACTGACCAATGACAAAAATAAAAACAATGTTCTACAAGAATCATCAGAGTATGCATTTCTTATTTTATTCTTCACAACATTTCACAGGTTATGACAGAGAAGCTTTAGACCAGGTTGTACATGAACAACCTTCGTCTAGTTCTAGGTTCCTCTAGTTCCGATAGAACTGCCGGCCACTGCGTAGACGCGCTGTGGTGTAGCGAGGAGCGGCGTACTCTGCCATGTCGGACAGTCCGTGTGCCACACAGCAGCTGATCTGAAAGCATCGAAACTTTGTCCCGCAGGCTTCATGCCACTCGTTGGTGCTCCAGTCGTAGCGCTCAATCTTGCAGCGGTCGAAGTATCCTCCGCATATGAACAACTGGTCGTCCACCACCTCGATGCCGAAGCTGCTGCGTGGTTCCCGCATGTCGGGCACGGCGCTCCACGTGTCGGTTAGCGGGTCGTAGGCCTCGGCACTGCGCAGAGGTCCGCCCGAATTTTCGCCGCCCACTGCGTAGACGCGCTGTCTGTATGCGATGACGCCCAAGTCGGCACGCTTGACGCTCATGCGGGCGATCTTCGTCCACCGGTCGGTGTCTGGGTCGTAGCACTCGGCCGTGTCCAGGAACTCATCATCACTTACACCACCGCAGATGTACACTTTGTTGTTCAGTACAGTGGCGCTGGTGCGTGCCCTCTTCCCGTTCATAGGTTGGAGCAGAGTCCACGTGTCGGTCTGAGGATCATAGCGTTCGACACTGTCGTGCGTGAAGCGTCTTGTGAACCAGCGGCCTCCCATGGCATAGATACTGCCATTCAGTACTGCCACGCTGTGACTAAAGCGAGGATGATGCATGGCTGCCACATCGTGCCAAGTACGGGTACGGAGGTCAAACTTCAGCACTGTGGTGAGGCTGTCGAAGTCCTCATCGTCAAAGCCACCAACACAGTAGACGAAGCCATTTAGGAAAGCGGCTTCGCTGTGATGCCGGGGACGCTCAAATTCAGAGCTTGGTAGATCGACCCAGCACTCGTCACGTGGATCATAGACCCGAATCGCATTAGTTCCATTTCCGCAACGCCCGGAATGCCCGACGGCCAAGAGGACGGAGTGCGGCAGGCGCGGCCGAGTCGGAGCATTTACATCACGCATGACCCTCTCGGCCTCGGCGACGATCGCCTCACACTCGGCGTCGTCCTTCACCAAACCGTTGTTCTTCACCCGGTCGACGAAGTAGTCCGTGGCCATTTGGGCCAGGCGGATCTTGGGCAGCAGCGCGGATATGTGACCTTCGCGCTCCTGGGGTGCGTGGGCGACCCAGCGGAGCGCGGCCTCGAACGCGGCGCTCTCCCGCCTCACGTTCAGATCGTCCCGTCCGAGGATGTCCGTCAACCGCTCGAGAGAGAGTCCCAGGAACTCTTCGGAGTCTGCGGCGATCTGCTCAAAGCGCAGCAGGATGAAGAGAAAGGCCTTGTTCCTCAGGTCCGGACAGTGGTATAGGTCTGCCAAGGTAAAGATGCCGATGCAGTTCACCGGGTGGAGCCGCGCCTCCAGGAACTCGCAGCAGGAGCGTTTGACCCCGGCGAAGCCGAGGTAGTCCGCCGCTATCAACAGCTCCGCCGCATTGTTCTCGGTCACCGGGACGGAGCCTGCGTCGGCGGAGTCTAGGAGGAGACGCATCGCGTTCGCCGACACGGGGCCGTCCATCTCGTAGACGTCGTCCTGCGACGTCCAGCCGTGGGTGAAGACAGCGCGGAAGTATCGGCTGCAGCCGCAGAGGACGGCCATGCGGACATCGAATTCCGTGCCGTCCACTCTGATCCGCCAATAGCCCGAAGGCGGCATTGCGACCACCGGGGTTCCAATGACAAAAATAAAAAAAAACAATATTCTACAAGAATGATAAGAGTATGCGTTTTTATTTTATTCTACATTTCACGGGTTATGACAGAGAAGCTTTAGACCAGGTTGTACATGTACAAGGGGTCCATTGCTAGAGCAAGCTCCTGCTCGATACTCTGAGGACCAGACACTCTTGACTAGCACAGAAACCTCTGACTTTGGACACAATCTCCTCTGATGGGAAACTCTTACTTCTGCAGGGCCTCACACCAGAAGGGAAAAGACAGAAAGTGATACTTCGGGCAGGGGGGTGTTACTCTTACAAGACTATCTGATAGATCTATATATATATAGAGAGAGAGAGAGAGAGATTCCAGCCAGCGGGGGCGGGGGGGGGGGGGGCGGGGGGGGCGCCAGAGAGGCACATATTGTTATATCGGCTATATATAGCACTCCAAGAAAGGGGAATTCCGGAAAGGTGGCCTTCCGGTCAACGGGGGGCGCCAGAGAGAGATACATTGTACTATAAGGACGTAATTATTCCTTACGGATTGAATGCTGTCTGAGGCTGGGCCGGAGGGGACTGGGGACCTGGGACCGTTGTGGCGGTCGGGAGGGCTGTGGTGATTGTCGGACTAGGACCAGAGTGTGCAACTGACCAATGACAAAAATAAAAACAATGTTCTACAAGAATCATCAGAGTATGCATTTCTTATTTTATTCTTCACAACATTTCACAGGTTATGACAGAGAAGCTTTAGACCAGGTTGTACATGAACAACCTTCGTCTAGTTCTAGGTTCCTCTAGTTCCGATAGAACTGCCGGCCACTGCGTAGACGTGCTGTGGTGTAGCGAGGCGCGGCGTACTCTGCCATGTCGGACAGTCCGTGTGCCACACAGCAGCTGATCTGAAAGCATCGCAACTTTGTCCCGCAGGCTTCGTGCCACTCGTTGGTGCTCCAGTCGTAGCGCTCCATCTTGCAGCGGTCGAAGCATCCTCCACATATGAACAACTGGTCGTCCACCACCTCGATGCCGAAGTTGCTGCGTGGTTCCCGCATGTCGGGCACGGCGCTCCACGTGTCAGTTAGCGGGTCGTAGGCCTCGGCACTGCGCAGACGTCCGCCCGAATTGTGGCCGCCCACTGCGTAGACGCGCTGTCTGTATGCGATGACGCCCAAGTCGGCACGCTCGACGCTCATGCGGGCGATCTTCGTCCAGCGGTCGGTGTCTGGGTCGTAGCACTCGGCCGTGTCCAGGAACTCATCATCACTTACACCACCGCAGATGTACACTTTGTTGTTCAGTACAGTGGCGCTGGTGCCCGCCCTCTTCCCGTTCATAGGTTGGAGCAGAGTCCACGTGTCGGTCTGAGGATCATAGCGTTCAACACTGTCGTGCGTGAAGCGTCTCGTGAACGGGCGGCCTCCCATGGCATAGATACTGCCATTCAGGACTGCCACGCTGTGACAAAAGCGAGGATGATGCATGGCTGCCACATCGTGCCAAGTACGGGTACGGAGGTCAAACTTCAGCACTGTGGTGAGGCTGTAGAAGTCCTCATCGTCATACTCTTGATAGCCACCAACACAGTAGACGAAGCCATTTAGGAAAGCGGCTTCGCTGCGATGCCGGGGACGCTCAAATTCAGAGCTTGGTAGATCGACCCAGCACTCGTCACGTGGATCATAGACCCGAATCGCATTAGTTCCATTTCCGCAATGCCCGGAATGCCCGACGGCCAAGAGGACGGAGTGCGGCAGGCGCGGCCGAGTCGGAGCATTTACATCACGCATGACCCTCTCGGCCTCGGCGACGATCGCCTCACACTCGGCATCGTCCTTCACCAAACCGTTGTTCTTCACCCGGTCGACAAAGTAGTCTGTGGCCATTTGGGCCAGGCGGATCTTGGGCAGCAGCGCGGATATGTGACCTTCGCGCTCCTGGGGTGCGTGGGCGACCCAGCGGAGCGCGGCCTCGAACGCGGCGCTCTCCCGCCTCACGTTCAGATCGTCCCGTCCGAGGATGTCCGTCAACCGCTCGAGAGAGAGTCCCAGGAACTCTTCGGAGTCCGCGGCGATCTGCTCAAAGCGCACCAGGATGAAGAGAAAGGCCTCGTTCCTCAGGTCCGGACAGTTGTATAGGTCTGCCAAGGTAAAGATGCCGACGCAGTTCACCGGGTGGAGCCGCGCCTCCAGGAACTCGCAGCAGGAGCGTTTGACCCCGGCGAAGCCGAGGTAGTCCGCCGATATCAACAGCTCCTCCGCATTGTTCTCGGTCACCGGGACGGAGCCTGCGTCGGCGGAGTCTAGGAGGAGACGCATCGCGTTCGCCGACACGGGGCCGTCCATCTCGTAGACGTCGTCCTGCGACGTCCAGCCGTGGGTGAAGACAGCGCGGAAGTATCGGCTGCAGCCGCAGAGGACGGCCTTGCGGACGTTGAATTCCGTGCCGTCCACTCTGACCCGCCAATAGACCGAAGGCGGCATTGCGACCACCGGGGTTCCAATGACAAAAAATTCTACAAGAATGATAAGAATATGCGTTTTTATTTTATTCTACATTTCACGGGTTATGACAGAGAAGCTTTAGACCAGGTTGTACATGTACAAGGGGTCCATTGCTAGAGCAAGCTCCTGCTCGATACTCTGAGGACCAGACACTCTTGACTAGCACAGAAACCTCGGACTTTGGACACAATCTCCTCTGATGGGAAACTCTTACTTCTGCAGGGCCTCACACCAGAAGGGAAAAGACAGAAAGTGATACTTCGGGCAGGGGGGTGTTACTCTTACAAGACTATCTGCAGCAGAAGCCCCTTGTCCCCCGCCCCCTTCCTAGTGCCGAGCCCTCATTGGACTGAATGGGTTGGTAAATATATATATATATATATATAATATATGAATATGTTACACACACACACACACACACACGCACAGACACAACCCCCCTCCAAAAGACATTAATCTCCATAGGGGAAGAGATGCAATGTACCAGATTGTACCCCAGCCTCCCCTGAGCTTACGAGCACAGTCGAGGAACGCAACATTCCTCTAGTGATCCCTACATCTGTGTGTAAGTGAGTTCATTCTACCTGTGATGAATAACAATAATAAACTACAATCGACAAAGTCAAAGTTGTGTTTTCCTCTTTATTGCAAAATATATCAAAAGCACAATACAGCCGCCCGGAGACAGCGAGCTCGGTGATACTGACAAACTCCTGTGCGCCTCAGTCCTCAAACACCTTGCACCCTTGGCACACTTGTCTCCACCTCCTCAATTGCTCTCGTCGCTTGCCTGGCCCACTAGGTTTTCAAAAACAGTCCCCCCCCCCCTGCATGCGAGAACGGCACCAGCACACTCTTGCGTGCCCGGGACCGTTCGCAAGTTCTCGGTGTCCGTGTCTCTAACTCGAGGACCAGATGGACCGCTCATGCAAGTACGCACATGCGAGAACAGAACTCGCGCTCCAGCTCGACCGGTCGTGCGACAACGGCACTCGCGCTGCAGCTTGAGCACGCGCTCGACGGCTCGTGCGTGAACACAAGCTCGACCGCTCATGCAAGACCGGCACTCGAGCTCCAGCTCCAGCACCAGCTCGACGGCTCATGCGAGAACATCGCTCGAGCTGCAGCTCGAGCACGAACTCGACCACTCATGCGAGAACGGGACCTGCACTCGAGCACAAGCTCCACCGCTTGTGCGAGACCGGCACTCGAGCTGCAGCACGAACTTGACCGCTCATGCGAGAAAGGCAGGCCAGCTGCAGCTCGATCACGACCTCGACCGCTCGTGCGAGAAGGGCACTCGAACTGCAGCTCGAGCACGAACTCGACCGGTATGGCACCAGCCCACACAGCATACTCTGTACATAACAATCTACACCATTTTTGTCAGAGGCACAGGGTAGAATCTTTCTCAGGGGGAGGCGGGAGCACCGCTATATTAGGGCAGAGCAGAGAGGGTCTCAGTTCAGAAGGAGACGGAGGCATCATCTAGGCCTACTTTAGTTTATCGTTGGTCGCTTCAACAGTTTGGTCCTGGCTCATTGTTTTCATTGTTGCTGTGGCGCGAGAGCAGGAGCGAGCCCATACTTCCGCGCTGTCTTCACCCACGGCTGGACGTCGCAGGACGACATCTACGTAGATGTCCGGCACCGTGTCGGAGGACGTGATGCGTCCCCTCCTAGACTACGCCAACGCAGGCTCCGTCCCGGTCACCGAGGACAACGTGAAGGACAACGTGAAGGAGCCGCATGCCGTCCTGTTGGCCGTCGGAGGAGACTCTCACAAAGATCTGGATGAAGGAGATAGGATTCGGGTATACGATCCCCGCACCGAGCTCTGGTTTGATTTACCAAACGGTAAACTCGGGCCTCATCAATATTCCAGCGTCGCCGCTTTCCTAAATGACGCGGTCTACTGTGTTGGCGGTTACACGGTCGATGAGGATCAAAACTACCGCAGCATCAGCAGAGTGCAGAGGTACGACTTCCATACGTCTACTTGGTGCGATCTGGCAGCCATGCATCATCCTCGCTGTAATCACAGCGTGGCAGTACTGGATGGCAGTATCTATGCCATGGGAGGCTACGAGTATGAGAGATGCTTCACGCACGACAGTGTGGAACGCTATGATCCTCAGACCGACAAGTGGACTCTGCTCTCACCTATGAACGGGAAAAGGACGGACGCCAGCGCCACAGTACTGAACAACAAAGTGTACATCTGCGGTGGTGTATTAGATGATGGGACATGGGAGTACCTGGACACGGCCGAGTGCTACGACCCAGACACCGACCGGTGGACGAAGATCGCCAGCATGAGCAGCGCGCGTGCCCACTTGGGCGTCATCGCCTACAGACAGGGCGTCTACGCAGTGGGCGGCGGCAGTGCCAAAATCAAAATGCGCAGCGCCGAGGCCTACGACCCGCTAACCGACAAGTGGAGCGCCGTGCCCGACATGCGGCGTCCACGCAGCAGCTTCGGCATCGAGGTGGTGGGCGACCAGTTGTTCGTATGCGGAGGATCACTCTGCGATGGCTCTAAGGTGGAGCGCTACGATGGGAGCACCAAAAAGTGGCACGAAGCCTGCGGGATGGGGGTCCGAGCCTTTGACATCAGCAGCTGTGTGTGTCCGGAGCTTGCTCTACGAATGTACCGCCTGGTCTAAAGCTTCTCTGTCATAACCTGTGAAATGTTGTGAAAAATGAAATAAAAACGCATACTCTGATCATTCTTAGAGAACATTGTTTTTATTTTTGTCATTGGTCAGTTGCCCACCGAACCCATATTGTTAATGCAGCACACACAAGAGACCGAGGTTTCCTGGAAGCATTATATAAAAATGTGACCTAAACACCATATATCTGAATTATGTTTCGTCGGGGGAGAGGATTTTGGCACAGGGTAGAATCTTTGTCAGCGGGAGGCGGGAGCACCGCTATATTAGGGCAGAGCAGAGAGGGTCTCAGTTCAGAAGGAGACGGAGGCATCATCTAGGCCTACTTTAGTTTAACGTTGGTCGCTTCAACAGTTTGGTCCTGGCTCATTGTTTTCATTGTTGCTGTGGCGCGAGAGCAGGAGCGAGCCCATACTTTCGCGCTGTCTTCACCCACGGCTGGACGTCGCAGGACGACATCTACGTAGATGTCCGGCACCGTGTCGGAGGATGCGATATCGGCGTGCCGTCCTGTTGTTCGTCGGACGACAGTTTAAGCCAGGAGAAAGAGATAGGATTCGGGTATACGATCCCCGCGCCGACCTCTGGTTTGATTTACCAAACGGTGAACTTGGGCCTGAGCAATGTGTCACCGCTGCCGCCTTCCTAAATGACGCGGTCTACTGTGTTGGCGGCTACACGAAAGATGAGAGTGGTTGGTACCGCACTGTCAGCAGCGTGCGGAAGTTCAACCTCCTTACCCGTTCTTGGTACGATGTGGCAGCCATGCATCATCCTCGCGATGGGCACAGCGTGGCAGTACTGAATGGCAGTATCTATGCCATGGGAGGCTGGGAGAACAATTCCTTCAATCGACGCTTCAGGCACGACAGTGTCGAACGCTTTGATCCTCAGACCGACAAGTGGACTCTGCTCTCACCTATGAACGGGAAAAGGTGGAACGCCAGCGCCACAGTACTGAACAACAAAGTGTACATCTGCGGTGGTGTAGGTTGGATACCTCCACTACATAATAGTAAGCCGAAGCCTGAGCACCTGGCCACAGCCGAGTGCTACGACCCAGACACCGACCGGTGGACGGAGATCGCCTGCATGAGCGTCAAGCGTGCCGGCTTGGGCGTCATCGCCTACAGACAGCGCGTCTATGCAGTGGGCGGCTACAATTCGGCTGGAAGTCTGCGCAGCGCAGAGGCCTACGACCCGCTAACCGGCACTTGGAGCGACGTGCCCAAGATGCGGGATTCACGCAGCGGCTTCGGCATCGAGGTGGTGGACGACCAGTTGTTCGTATGCGGAGGAGAATGCCCCAACATCACCAAGGTGGAGCGCTACGACGGGAGCACCAGAGAGTGGCACGAAGCCTGCGGGATGGGGGTCCTAAGCTTTGATATCAGCTGCTGTGTGTGTAAGCTTGCTCTATGAATGGACCCTCGTCTAAAGCTTCTCTGTCATAACCTGTCTAAAGCTTCTCTGTCATAACCTGAAATGTTGTGAAGAATGAAATAAAAACACATACTCTGATAATTTTTGTAGACCATTGTTTATAGCCGGATATCACCCGGCAGGTTTTGCTTACAGGCAAGTTTCTCTTTCGAATTTGAGTCAGTTTCCACATTACATTAACACATTTTTGTCAGCAATAGACAGTGTTGGGACTAATGCGTTATTAAAGTAAAGCGTTACAGTAACTAAGTTACTTTTTGCGGTAACGAGTACTGTAACGAATTACTTCATCAGCAACGTAACGTACTTGCAATTATTTATTTAAACAGACTCGTTACTCCACGATTCTGTGCGGGACCTATGATTGATTGATTGATTGATTGATTGATTCTTTATTGCAGACTCAGGGGAATCCATATCACAGTACAGAACAACAACACAATAGATAAAAAGAATAATAATATAGAAAGAAATATACAATAAAAAGAGTTCCACCATATTCAGTTTCGAACATACAGACAAGTTCGCCAATGGTTCCACAGTCTGGAGGAGAACCTGACAGAACTACGTATCGTGTTAGTGATGACATTAATGATGTCATTTACTGACTCAGATACCCTACACATGAATTTATACATAAGATTGCGTAGCACAGCAGAGCAGGTGGGAACCCCAACACTGACAAACATTTGGCTTGCACTGGAGCTTCTTGGAGCTCTCAGAAGCAGCCTCATACAGTCATTGTATGCCACTGTCAATCGTCTGATACTGGCCTGCTTGTAGCGGCACCACAGGTGGGCGGTGTACAGGGGTGTACAGAAGGATTTAAAAAGTGAGATCTTCACCGGTACTGAGCACATGCTAAATTTTCTACACAGCATGTTTCCTCGTGCATACAGCATCCGACGCTGTCTAAATATATCCTTGTCATCAGAGAGGTCATTCGAGATGATGTGGCCCAAATATTTAATCTCACTGCAGGCACTAAGGATAGAGCCAGAGAGATAAAAGTCAGGAAATGGACTATAACAATCTATGGTTATGAGAGAGAAGCTTTAGACAAGGGTCCATTCGTAGAGCATGCTCCGGACACACGCAGCAGCTGATATCTATGCTTATGGCCCCCATCCCGCAGGCTTGGTGCCACTGTTTGGTGCTCCCGTCGTAGCGCTCCACGTTGGAGCTGTTGGGGCATTCTCCTCCGCATACGAACAACTGGTCGTCCACCACCCCTATGCCGAAGCCGCTGCGTGAATCCCGCATCTTGGGCACGGCGCTCCACGCGCCGGTTAGCGGGTCGTAGGCCTCGGCGCTGCGCAGTGTTCCAGATCTGCGCGTCTTGCCGCCCACGGCATAGACGCGCTGTCTGTAGGCAATGATGCCCAATTCGGCACGCTCGCTGCTCATGCTGGCGATCTTTGTCCACCGGTCGGTGTCTGGGTCGTAGCACTCGGCTGTGGCCAGGTGCTCAGGCTTCGGCTTACTATTATGTAGTGGAGGTATCCAACCTACACCACCGCAGATGTACACTTTGTTGTTCAGTACTGTGGCGCTGGCGTCCGATCTGTTCCCGTTCATAGGTTGGAGCAGAGTCCACTTGTCGGTCTGAGGATCATAGCGTTCGACACTGTCGTGCGTGAAGCGTCTGTCGTACCCGTAGCCTCCCATGGCATAGATACTGCCATTCAGTACTGCCACGCTGTGCCCATCGCGAGGATGATGCATGGCTGCCGCATCGTGCCAAGAACGGGTAAGGAGGTCAAACTTCCACACGCTGCTGAGAGTGCGGGACAAACCTGTCTCATCTATCGTGTAGCCGCCAACACAGTACACCGCGTCATTTAGGAAAGCGGCGACGCTGGAACATTGCTCAGGCCCAAGTTCACCGTTTGGTAAATAAAACCAGAGGTCGGCGCGGGGATCGTATACACGAATCCCATCTCCTTCTCCCGGCTTATACTGACATCCGACGAACAACAGGACGGCAAGCATTGCGTCCTCCGCCACCGGGCCGGCCATCTTGTAGGTGTCGTCCTGCGACGTCCAGCCGTGGGTGAAGACAGCGCAGAAGTATGGGCTCGCTCCTGCTCTCGTGCCACAGCAACAATGAAAACAGTGAGCCAGGACCAGAGTGTGCAAGCGACCAACGATAAACTAAAGTAGGCCTAGATGATGCCTCCGTCTCCTTCTGAACTGAGACCCTCTCTGCTTTGCCCTAATATATCGGTGCTCCCGCCTCCCCCTCACAAAGTTTCTACAAGAATTTCACACGTGATACTTGTACTACGGAGTGACAATAAAAATCTTGAATCTTGATGACGGATTTTATGCCTGCTAGGATACCTCAACATGCTAGTGAGTTAAAATTGGCATGGAGGGCTGGAGGGAGCGAGCCCCTAGCCTCTTTGTTTCCCTGGGCTCAGCCATTCTGGCCCTGACGCGTTCGAAGATGGCACGAACTAGCCGGTCCGGGTAAGCATAGAGCGTGTCGAGGGAGACGGCGTCGTCCTTCATCCTCTGCCCATTGGCACACTTGCCAGAGCCCCGCTGGGCCGTCTTGAGGTGCCTGCCGTTCTTCACCGACTCGCATGTCAAGCGGTTGCACAGCAGCCCCTCAAATGGGCAATTAGTCATGATCCTCGTCCGCTTTCTGTACGGGGCACCGTACTGGCAGTAGTCGAGCACGACCACGTTCTCGTCAGCCTGCGACGCCTTGCGCGCGCGTCGTCTCCTATCGCGCTCGTCCTTCCTAGCCTTCTCAGGCGCCTCGGTGCCAGTTGCGCAGATTCCGATCTTCTCCTCTGTCTTGGTCTCTGGACACTCCGAGCTCACAGGCTTCTCAGCCTTCTCCGCCTTGATGCGGACCATTGCCTGGGGAGGCGCATAGCTTGCCAGGAGCTTCTCAGCCTTCTTGGTCTTGATATCGACTTTGATATCCACCTTCGCCTCAGGAGGCCCGTGATACGCAGAGCTATACTCGGTCTCGTCCTCCTTGGAGTCAGTGGGGCTCACGACCCCGTCTTCTTCCTCGATCTTCTCGCCCGGGTGCTCGTCGTCACTGTCTTGGTCCTGCTTGATCTTCTTGCCGGCAGGGCCGTCGTCGTCCACTCCGTCCCTAGCTGTCTTCCTTTTCAGTGACTTGGCAGCCTGAGCAGCGGCGGACTGGGATAACAGAGTAAGGAAGTGGTTGGAGACGTCGGCGTACAGTCGGGCCGAGACCCATCGGCTCCACACAAAGCTTGTTGCGGGGTTCTCAAAACCGAACAGGAGCCTAGGGTTCCTGTCGTGGAAGAAGTGTATAATATCAAGCGTCTTGTCCACCAGCGAGTCGGCGTACTTCAGGTCCCTCGGCGCCTTGGCTGTGGTCCTGGCGATGCTGTAGTTCTTGCACTCGGGCCCGGCGAAGATAAAGTCCGGCCAGCGACCCGACCACGACACCTCGGGGTTCCAGTCTAGGATGTTCTCGACTATGTCGGCGCCGTGCTTCCCGTCGATATCAAGCCTCCTGACCGTCCAGCCGTCAGCCAGGAAGGGCTTGCAGATGCTGCCTGTGCCGTCGAAGAGGCTGAACAGCACGGGCGCCTTGGGGTAGGCGAGGCGGCAGAGCGGATCGGGACGGACGACGACCCCGAGGTGCCCGTGCCGGTCGGCCTCTTCGGCGGCCTGGCCGACACATACCAGGGCGTCTGCTTTTACGTCTGCCCCGGCGGACATACTCGTGCCGCCGCCACCCGCGACAGCCCAGAGGTCTGTTAGCCGCAAAAGGAGTGCTCTGTCGGCCACGCCGCCGACGAGGCCGACCGGCACGGGCGCCTCGGGGTCGTCGTCCGTCCCGATCCGCTCTGCCGCCTCGGCTACTCCGTCGTCCATCGGGGTCGTTGGTCATCAGAGTTTTCAAGCGTTCTGAATTAACAGTGTCGGGGCACGGGACGGACGTTAACACCTTGGTGCACTTGAGTGAACAGCATGGGCCTCGCACGACTGCTGGTGCCAGTGCTGCTCGCTACATTGCATTCAATCCACCAAGGCGTCTGCCTCTTCTACTGCTCCAGTGGCTACCACATCGCCACCCGCAACAACCGAAAGATCTGTGAGCCGCACAAGAAGTGCTCTGTTGGCCAGGTTGTGGTGATCCCGGGCAATGAGCTGCACGACACGGTGTGCGAAGGCCTGGTTCAACTGGCCGCCCGCGTATGCGGTGGGGCCAGCTACTTGTACTCGTGGCAGGGCGGCGTGCACAAGTGTAGGTACCGTTGCCCTCTGGGTCAGCCCAGAGGGAGCCGCACCGGACACTACGGCACCTGCCACGACGTCTGCCCCAGTGGCTACCACGTCGCGACCCGCAACAACCGAGAGATCTGTGAGCTGCACAAGAACTGCTCTGGCAGCCAGGCGGTGATGATCCTGGGCAATAGGTGGCACGACACAGTGTGCGGCTCGCCCCGGGAGCCGCACACTACCGACTCAAGCGTCATCGCGCCAATGCCGGACAGCGATGAGATGCTCGTCATGGACGACCTAGCCCGCCGGTGGCTGCGAGCCCTACCCGAGGCGGCCGTGACGAAACTGTGTGATTCCCAGGGCATGCCGAGCCTGTTTCGGCACAGCTACGAGCAGGTATTTCGCAGCGCTCAACAGCTGTACATCAGCCTGAGCGGGTTGAAATTGTCGGCCTCTGCCACCGACTTGTATCGTAACGTGATCGAGCCTGTGCTCAGGCACCCCGAGCCCATGTTCGGTATCACGGTAGACCTGCCGAGTCCGTGGTGGACCCGTGACACTAAGATACTCGTCGTGCCGGCCTACTTGATTGGGCTGGCGGGCCTGCTGAACGACGGCGTGGGCAGGATCCTGGCGTGGACTGCGACAGGCTCCGATGGTGCCAAAGTTACCCTGATCAAAGCCAACCGGAACGTCCTCCGGCCCACGGCCGGTTCCATACACTCCCTGACCGATGGGTGGTGGTTCGCGGTGCACCAAGGCTACGTTCACAACCTGCTCAACCTCTCGCTGAGGATCAGGGACTTCACCTGCTTCAGATACCGCAGCTTCAACGTGAGCGTCCTGCTTGGAAGCCAAACCTCCGCGGAGCGATGGGTCCTGTCCAGGACGATCGATGTCAACTGCCAGTGGAAGCCCAAAAAGAGCGCCCAGTGCGACTGCGCCCAGGCCATCGCCGACTACATCAGCCCACTGGGGCCCTGCTCGCCGGCTTGCCTGAGCGAGGCCAACTTCCTGACCCCCCAGCCCGGCTGGACTCTGACGGTGTCCCGAGAAACCCCCGATCCTGCTGCCATGCGAGCCGGCAGGAGCCTGTACGGTTCCACCTCGCCGAGCACCGAGCGCTTCTGCCTGATCACCGAGTACGTGTTCAGCATGCCTGACGGCCCCCCGCGGACAAGCCCCGCGGCACCTTTTGACGTGCAGCACTGCGACACGGCCCTCATCGAGGTGCGCGTCTTCACCGACGAGACAGGGGCCGTCGCAAAGGACTCTCTCCGTCGTGTGTCAGGGAAGCGTTCGCAGCCCGAACGCTCCCCTGGCGCCCTGTACATCTCCGCGGACGCTATGAGCACCATAGCCACCGTAATAGAGCAGAAGTGGCCGGCCCGGCTCGGAATTAAAATCAGCTTTGACGCCGGGCCTACGCAGGGGCAGATCGCCTCGGTCTTCGACTGGATGCTACAGCTGAGCCATCAGGGCAACGGCGACAACTCGCATTTCGCCGTGGCCGTGGTCGAGGTGGCCATCGAAGCGGTGTCGATGGAGGACTTTGCAGCGCTGCAGTCCATGTACGGCTCGGAGCTGGAGATCATACCGGCCGTGCAGGCCCGCGACCTGGCCGAGGTCATGCTCAGCAGCTACGACTTAGCACTCACGCGCAACGACAGCCATGACGTGATGAGCGAGAGCGCCAGGAGTGAGCTCTCGCTGGAACAGCTGAGCACGGTGGTGGCCGACCACGGTCTATTCCTCGACATCAACACCGTGGGCGTCTTCGCCCCGGACATCACACTGCCGCCCGGCTGCAGCGGGATCGAGCCGGGTCGCTGGACGCTGGGCTTGAAGGTGGGCCTGTCACTTATGGTCTCGTCGGACGATCGCTACCCGGAGCGGACCGGCGCGATCCTCTTCGAGGAGATGTGCCGGCGGAGCAACAACCGCGCGGGCATCGTAGTGACGATGCCCACGGGCCGCTACCGTCAGGACAACTGCTCCTCGATCGAGGTCTTCAACAGGCATGGACCGTCTGAGCCCGGCGACCGGGTCTACACCCACACCGAGCTGGACCTCATCGTCCAGGACATGTCCAAGTGGGGAGTTCGACGCTACTCTCTGGGCTACCTCGACCACACGTACGGCATGTCGGGCTCGGCCGGCGAGTCGACGTTCAAGATCGTGTCGGACACCGTCCTGGACCAGGCTCGCCATCGCAGGCTCCACTACGTCTACACCGAGACCTCGGCCGACGGCGAGGCGCTCTACCCGTTCACCAAAGTCGACTCTGTCTACAGGCTCAACGCTGGCATATTCTTCCAGCACGCGGGCGGCGGACGCAGGACGAAGGGCTTCGTCCTCGTCACCGGCATCCAGCTCAAGATCCGCCTGGGCTTAGCGTCTGACATGAACTTGGGCACCGAACAGACGTACGCAGACAACGCCGTCTCGGAGCCCGTAGATGTCGTGCACGAGATCCCTTACGGCGTGTGCACCGTGCCCCTCCACACGGTGGGCTCGGCGCCCTGCGAGTGCGCAACGCGTTACGACAGACCCCTGGTGTTTGTGAGCCGCGACGGCCAGAGCATCTCGGTGTTCGTACCGCAGGTCAAGGGCTCCCGAAGGAGCCTCCGGTTCCCCGCACTGAACACCGTGCTGGGAACGGATGATGCCAGGCTGTGGCCCGGCGAGGTCGAAGTCGGCAGCGTCTGCTACAGCTACGTGAGCCGCGCCAAGCACACTACGACACTCACCTTCGAACACCCGACACGGCCCGCCACCCTCTACGGCTGGGTGTCGGACCTCGCAGGGCCCGAGCTGCAGGGCATCGACGACCCCCAAGGCGTCCCGCCCGTGTCCTCGCACAACGACTGGAGCGCCGGCCTCGGTCAGGTGGCCGAGACGCTCGAGCGCCATGTCCTGCTATCGCAGGCCGACGCCTGCCTCAAGGGCTCTCCGGTGTGCTCGGCCCTGGCCGACTACGCAGAATCCTGGCCCCAGGGAGGGCTCGGAGTCCCAGTCGCCCTAGAGGCGTCGAACGGCAATGTCACCGTCACCTTCGAGGTGTACCACGGCGCCCGCCGCATCAGGGTGCCGTGCAACTTAAAGACCTTTACCCTCGGCTCAGTCGAGCCCAGACTGCCGTGCATGCATCAGCCATTCTTCACCGACGACGGCGACGATCCTGCCGCGGCCCGCATCCGGCAGCTGGCGATGGACGCGCAAAGGGCCACTGGAGACGTCCTCAACTCCCTGGTCGAGATGCACTGTGCAGAGGCACCAGGCACCCCCACGCGTGTCTCGGATCGGGCCTTTGTCCGTGTCGATCGGTGCCTGGACTTGGTCGCCTCCGAGATCGTCAGCCTTGAGCAGGAGCTGATCGAGTCGGTCAGAAGCGCCGAGAGAGCCCGCGACCTGACAACACTCGCCATGGAGACCTTGGCCGCCAGAGTCCGCGGTGTCTGCATCGCGGCCGTCATCATGACTGTATTAATCAACTCTGCCGCCGCCTTCATGCTGTACTTCGTGCACAGGAACCGATACAAAGCGGTGGGATACAACAAATTCAAATGATCTATCGCCCCGGCTCCCCACCCGGTCTGCTGCTCATCCTCTGCATCGCTGCAGCAGTGCTGTCTGCAACCGAGCTTGTCGTCTATGTGTTCTCGCTGGGCTCTGTGTGGAGGAAGGTGACGTTCGGGCCCCACGAGGAGTGCTCGGCCAGCATGTGCAAGGGCGTGCCCGAGAGTCAAGTATGCGACTCACTCTGCTATACAGGCAAATGGAGGGAGACGGACGCGATCCTCCGGCGTACCAAGGCAGTGTTCGACAGGGCCGTGGCCAAGCTGGAGGCCAGCGTCAGCGACATGGAGGCCCTGCCCGACACTCACCTGCACGAGGGCTACGACACCTTAGAGAGCGACGTGACGGCACTCCGCGACCTACTGCGTGCCAAACGGCACCCAGCCGGCACCGTTGACGTGCTGATGCCCTACCGGCAGATGATTGCGAACATGACGGTGGACTTCGCCGGCAGCCAGGCAGTTGGCTTCCCCTCAGATTCCGCCCACCGCAAGGCTAACGGCCTACACTACCGGATCGAGGCCTGGAGGAGTCAGGCGCTCCAGGAGGCGGCGAGACTCTCCCTGGCTACGGCCGTGCTGCACGGGGCCCAGCACACACTGGCGACCTGCTCCCAGGGCCTGGTCATCTCCGACATGACAGGTTGCCAGGCGGGCCTACACGGCGACACGGAGCCCTTCACCGACACGCCGCTCCTCAACGTGCTCCACACCGGCTACCAGGGCATCGTGATCGTGGTGCGACGCTCCCGGTTCAGGCTCACCAAGCTGTCGCGCTGGTACATGCCGTTCACCGACATCTGGGCCAGCAACAGGACCTGCTGGCTCGAGAGGGCCATGGTCACGGACGGTGAGGCCGACTACGCTGAGCCCCGGTGCGACGCACGGGGCTTATGCAACGCACCTGTTCAGGCCGACGCCACTGCAGAGGGCTGCGAGCCCGACGAGGACCTGTGGCTGGGCCTCGAGTGCCCCGTGGTGTGCGGCGAGCGCTGCTTCGGGCCTCTGTGCTACGACCCCGACTCCGGGAACTACGAGCTCAGGTCGCAGCCGAGCATGCTGCGCAGGCCGGTGAGAGGCCTCAGGCCGCGTCGCGTGCGCAGGCCTACTTCGCTTTCGGGCCCTGAGTTGGCCGAGGCTGTGGAGCTGGCCGTCAAGCAGGCCGGCCGCGCTTCGAAGCTGCTCAGCCGTGGCGCGGGTACACGCGACAGGCTGCTACAGCTGGAGAATAAGGCAGAGAAGCTCATGGTCTCGATAGCAAGGGACAACGAGAAGGACGGTGGTAGCATCTCCAAGCAGACGTGCGAGATCCTGCTGGGCCGCAGCAGCTCGATGAGCATCGGCGCCCTGGCGCTTTCCCTGGTCTCGTGCTTGGGCGCTATATGGGCGATAGTCTCACTCAGGTCCGTCCACGGCCCGCAGCTGTCGATTCGCAAGAGACGGCGGCCATTGTGACCGGCATGAAAACACGGACCAGACCTGTGGGTATTAGCATTGTTCGGAGACACTTGTGGTTCCCAGTCGCCCACGCCACACCAACGACCATGGTAATCGAGCTCTACCTGATCCTGTGCCTCTTCCGAGGTGCCGCAGCACTGTCTGTCCCGACCCCGAGCTCCCTCAATACAACCTGGAGAAACACGACAGAGACGATAGCGAATGCGACGGTTACCTCCAGCTCCGCCAAACCCCGGACTACGCAAGGTCATACGGCCGGTACTCCGACGGCCTCTTCGCTCCCTACGTTCGAGCTCAAGTGCCCGGCGAGCGACGTGAGCTCTTTCAGGTTCCTGACTTGGTACCGTGTGAGAGACGGTCGCAAGATGTACCTGCTCAGGATGGATTTGGTTAACGGAGGCGCACGTCGCAGCCCAAACGTGTCGACGGTGTTCACCGCCGGCCCAAACTTCGCCCTGAGTGTCGCGGAGGACCCGTGCTCCGACAGCAAAACGGAACGGTACGAGTGCCAGCTCCACGCTCGCGTCGGCAGCAAGAACGAGGAGTACGTGGTGCACCGCTGCTCGGCTGTCTCTGGGTGGATAGTGCTGGCCGTTGGCTTGGGGATCCTAGTGGCTATTGTCATACTAATGTGTGTTCAGACACGCCGGGCTTAGCTCAGTGCGCCACAGCTGAGCGTCTTGCCCTCCGCAGCACCATGACTTCACGCAAGACTCAGCGAAATAAGGACCCCCTCGCAATAGAAGGTCACACCTACAAGCCCGCCCAGGCCAAAAGGCTATGTGAGAAAATACCTCAGAAGCCTGGCATCGAGACCAAGCACCAGACCACGATCCTGGCGGACGTTCTCACCAGGGCTGCCCTGAACCAGAAGTGGAACGCTGATTGCGAGGATGCGCTGGTCGACGGGCTCCCGATACGCCAGCACCTTTGTTCCCTGATGACGCACAAAATGTACGTGGCCGTGATCGGGACCCTCGTCGGCAAGTACGTCAAGGCATACGAAAGAGGGTCGGTCGACCTCTTAAGCGACCGCCACTACTATCGCAATCTGCTGACCCACGACCTGAGCAAGACAGGGCCAGTAGAGGCTTCTGCCTACTCGGGCATCATGGCCATCTTCATGGAGAGGGCTAACATCAAAGGGAACTCGGCTGACGCTGACAAAAACCCATGCCTGAAGGACGATAAGGATGTTGAGTACTTGAGCCAACACCTGGCAGAGATGGGCTTCCCTGAGCACTACCGCGCAAACAACCATCACTTGGAGCACCACGCCAAAGGGACCAAACTCCCCTTCCGGGTTCTGGTCGAGTGCATCGTCGACGGCCTGGCGTGCATCTTCGAGAGGGCACCGCATGACAATATCGGCAGCTGGCTGAGAATGTTCAATGTGGCTAAGTTTAAAGCACCCAATAACTGCCTGGCTCAACGGGTCATTGACGCCATCACCACCCAGATGACAGACAAAGAGTACAGCGAGCTCATGAAGATGAAGGACTGCATCAGCAACCTCCTGGGCGACACCTTGCCTTGGGCGGGTATGAAGCCCTTGAGCAACCCGCCTGACGGGTATGGCTGTTCTGTGAGCTGCTGCCTCGACAGCTGCAAGGCGATCGAGCGCCCTCACCCCCCTGCCCGCCTGAAGTGATCCGTGGAGGAAGCCTGACCTGTCTGTGTCTTACCCCCACCCCCTGTCTCTGTGTAGACCTCGATTACCCAATACAATGATACACTTTGTGCAACACTCTGGTGTCCTTGTGACTTGACTCGAGCAACATTAAAATCAAAGTTCTGATGAGGCCTTATCAGGGGCAGGGTAAGCATGCATATAAGAGCGCTTCCAGTGTTCCAGGGCATATTCTAGTGGCATATCTAGTGCAGCTCCTTTCCAGATGTCTGGTATTAGCAGGAGAACTCTTCTCTGGAAGACAGGTAGTCAGCGGAGCCGAATTAAGCTCAAACGGAGGGAGTGTAGCCGAAGGAGAGAGAGGAAGTGTAGCCATAAGCCCTTGACATTGATCATGGAGGAGAACGAGGACTGGTCCGAGCGCAGCCTGGACATCATTCAGTACGGCAGCAGCCGCCAGACCATCGCCAGCGTCTTGAAGGCCCTACGCCCCAACCTGGAGTACGAGATGTCGCTACAGCATCCCGACCTGTCAGGCGTGGCACCTGAGCGGCTCCAGCAGCTCGCAGACTGTCGACTGAGCACTGTGGCCTGGTTCATGGACATACTTGGCAAAGGTTATAGCCGCAAGAGAGCATTTAAGCTCGTCAACTTCATGGACAGGAACTACCACTTTGACAAGGCCGCCATAGACTCGATCCTGAGCGGGCAGAACGAGAAGTTCATCGCGGTCAAGGTTGCCTCGCTGCTCATGGCATTCAAGGACTACACCGGCATGCCGGTCCCTATGGAGAAATGTAATGAATTGATACAGTCAGCCCTGTTTTGGCCAACCAGGGCATCGAACAAAACCTCGTGTCGACTCCATCATGACCAGGTGGTCTCGGTCGACACGGTCTGCGAAACTGAAACGGCCCTCACGCTCCGAGTTACCAACCTCCGGAGCCCATATCCCGACACCATCGTCGACCTAGTGTGCTACTACCTCATCCTCTGGCTGGCACGCACGCACATGGCATGCTGCGAGGACGATGAGCTGGACCTGGTCAATTTCAGCAAGCTGGTGATCAGGAGAGCCTGGTCCATCCTGCTCACGGTACAGCTGCACATGGGGGTCGGCCTCATCCCTGCTTGGAAGTGTGCCATAGTGGCTTCCGAGATCGCCGTAGACACGGCCTGCCGAGGGGCTAATTGGGTACTCTGCGGCAGGGCTTTGCCTGCAAAGGGCCTGGCTGAATTACTGAAGCGGACGGGGACAGATTTTAGCGACCTGGCCGCCGTGCGAGAGCTGTTTGCCGGCCAGTGCCCGGTCTGCAACATTGTCAACGTTGAGATACGAGAACGCCTGATGGACTTGACTTGCGACAGTTGCTTGATGTGTCAAGGGCTGGCAAAGTAATGTGTGTGTGTGCAGTACTCTGTGTGGGTTGAGATCAATTCAACACGACTTGTATATCAGATGAATAAAAATAATAAACTACAATCGACAGTCAAAGTTGTGTTTTCCTCTTTATTGCAAATATATATATATATATATATATATATATATATATATATATATGTTACACAGACACAACCCCCCTCAAAAAAACATGAATCTCCATAGGGGAAGAGATGCATTGTACCAGATTGTACCCCAGCCTCCCCTGAGCTTAGAGCACAATCAAGGAACGCAACATTCCTCTAGTGAGCTCTACATCTGTGTGTAAGTGAGTTCATTCTACCTGTGATGAATAACAATAATAAACTACAATCGACAAAGTCAAAGTTGTGTTTTCCTCTTTATTGCAAAATATATCAAAAGCACAATACAGCCGACCGGAGACAGCGAGCTCGGTGATACTGACAAACTCCTGTGCGCCTCAGACCTCGAACACCACCCCAGGACCACCCCCGAGCCGGAGAGGCACAGTGCCGGGCTTTATCCAGCCGTGTAAGTCGTCTTCGACGAAACCCAGGTCGAACCGCTGGCTACTGGACAACGAGCCATCGCCAAGGGTCCGCAATCGTCTGTCCTGCAGCCCTCGCCGCCCCGAGTTGCGTTGCAGCCGAGCTCTCCAAACGGGTCATCATCGCTAGACACGCAGAGGTCCTCCTCCTCCTCCTCCTCAGGCTTCGCAAAGTGCTCGTCGGTGATGCGGAAGTAGTCGGGCAGCCGGCTCGCTTTGACGGCCGCGTATGTCATGTCTCCCACCCGCGGCAGTGTCTCGACCGGAGAACGACTTGGTTACAGTGACTGGGTTCCATCGCGGGACTGTGAGCCGGAGGGCGAAGTGCCTCCGACCGTTCCGACTTCCTCCGTCTTCATCACCTTGCTTGGCCTCCGTGACCCGAGCCGCTCGCTGAAGCCCGCGGCATCACCGTGGCAGGCCACCAGCTTCCTCGTCGACTGGGCCTCCGTCGAGGGCCGGAGCCGCGGGTCCTGCTCGTGCTTCTTGAGCATGTCGTCCACACTGGCGGTGACGACCGCTGGCAGCACGAACCCGCTGCCGCCCTCGGCCTTATGGAAGAGGGATACGATCTCCTCGGCGGCGCGGCAGATGAGCTTGGACAGGTTGGACCAGTGCTTGTGCGGTGCGAGGTCCTTGTCGAAGAAGAGTATCGCTAGGTTCTTTTGCGCCAAACTCTTATATCTGGGCCTGTGCTTGATGTAGGGGTGGAGGCAGAGGGCCAGCATCACGACCATCGTGACCAGGTCGGGGCAGGGCTTGCGCTTGGCCTGCGTCGCGCCATAACTTAATATGAAACTATTTACGAAGCGCGATGCCACGGGGGCTCTGAAGATGTGTGCGAAGCCTGTGAGTGCACGGAGTGTCGCGTCCCTCACAGCAGCTCTGAGGGTCGGCTTCTGGGGGCATGTGGCGTAGCCCTGGAGGACCATTGCCTTGTTCCTCTTGGATACGAAGGAGATCCACGAGTGATCCCTCCCCGACGTCTTGTTGTGGCTGGCCGCGTAGTGCTCTTTGAATTTGCTCGTGACGAGCGTCGAGTAGAGCGCGACCAGGATGGGCACGCTGGCCTTGAGCAGCTTTTCCCTGGTCTCGGCCAGGACCTCGACCGAGGCTGTCCTCTTGCGGTCGCCGAGGCCCATGTCCTCCCGGCAGCTGTAGCCCGGCTCGGCGCCCAGCTTGCCGGAAACGTAGTCGGGCCCGCGGAACTCAGCCTCTGGCTTTTGGAACGTCAGGAGGGCCATAACCGGGCAGCCGTCGGAACCTAACGGCTCGGAGGCCATCAAGGCCGTCATCCTGCACGAGCTCGGCGAGCACCGGTGCAGGGAGTAGTGCTCCTGGCACACGTACGCGTCGCCGTGGTGTACAAAGGTGCACTTGGCCTTCAGGCACAAGTTTACCCATCCGGGCCCGTCCAAGAAATCTTTGTGGTAATGTATGTTGCGGGGAAAGGCACGAGACTCGTCGTGACAGCGTGCTCTCCTTGCCTGCATCGTCCGATCCGCGCTCCCTACTGCGCCGCCGCTTCTCTCTGTCGCTGCTGCTCTCTCTACCTCTCCGCCGCCGCCGCTTCTCTATGTCGCTGCTGCTCTGCTGCCGCTGGATCTGCTTCTGACATGTCATTGAGCTTGCTGATATAGAGACAGAGGCTCCCCATCCGAGCGTCACCTCTCTCACTCTCTCTAACCGCTGTCTCCTCTCACTCTCACAGGCGAGCCGCGGGCAGAGCCCGGACCTGACGCTGGTCGACGAAGTGGGCTTCGTCAACATGAAGGTTCTCCTGGCCGTGCTGCCCAACATAGCGTTCCGGGGACGAAAGTCGGTGCACATCACCAGCCACGTCGGGAGCTCATCATGGATCAACAAGGTGGCGGATATCCGCGACGACAATGGCGAGCAGGCCTACCACGTCGTGTCGCAGAGTTTCAAGTGCCGGTTCCATGCCAAGACACCGGGCCTGACGTGTTGCTGCCTGCGCGTCTACTGCCCGCAGCACATCTCGGTCGACAACCACCTCAAGCAGCTGATGAACATGGTGTCGCCCAGAGGCTTCGAAAACGAAGTCACTGGCAGCGGCGACGGGCTGTCTACGGACCTGAAGACCGACATCTCCACGCCGTTCGAGCGGGCGGTCATAAGCAGGTTCATGCACAACAACGTGTCCACGGCCGACATGTGCGCCGCATCGGTCACCGCGGCCTACATGTGCTTCGACCCAACGTTCGGCGGAGGATCCAGGTCAGGCGCCGGCCTATGCTCAGCCGTCGAGCTGGCTGACGGCAGGCTTGTGGTGAGTTTGTGTAGGTTTGGGGATGGCCGGGGCTTCTATGGCTGGGATGACATGTTGTCTATCAGCAGGTCTCGAAACAGGTTCCTGTAGTCCACTGGGTCCCGGACGCTCGCCTCAGCAGCGACCTCGTCGCACTCGAGCGGTGGGGAGATGCCGAGCAGCGCACATATGTAGCTGCATGTGGTGGCCTCGTGCTGGATGACCAGCGTGCTCTCCAGGTCCGGGGCGACGGATGACAGCATGGCGCATGCCTGGCCCCAGAACCCGCAGTCGCAGCTGACATCGGAAAGCTCCCGGAGCCAGGCCGTCATGGCCATGGAGACGATGAGCACCATGTGGCTGGAAGCGTGCGGCAAAGCCTTGAGCGGGGCCAGGTACTTGAGGGGGCCTGCGCGCACCACCTCGGCCGAGGCCAGGGCCGCCAGGGCTGTCAGAGCCCAGCGGTTCGGCTGACGGGCCTGGATGTAGCGGGCGACATGCTGCTGCGAGACGCCGCAGTCCAATATCAGCGACACCTCCTGCTGCGAGATGCTGCCGTCCAGTATCAGCGACACCGCCTGCAGCAGCTCCGCTGGGGCCTCGGTCGGTGGCTGCAGGGAGTAGGTCTTGGCAAGCATATGGGCCTGCAGCACCCTAGCTGGCGACGAGCGCGCAATCGTGCTGTACATCTTCATCATCTGGTTCTGGTCCATTTTTGAGTAGAAGTTGAAGTGCCTCCGGAAGGAGCTGTAGGCTATCATGAACTCGAACGCCGACAGGAGCACAGTCCAGGGCGTCTCGGCGAGTCGCTGCACGTGCAGCGCCGCACGGACGCACTCGGCGCAGGCCATGTCTGTGGCCCGCGCGTCGATACTCGATAACTTAAGCGACCTGGAGAGGGAGGGGGATGGGGCGGATGGACGAAGGTTCGACCCGGCGCAAGCTCGATCCTCATTCACCGTGTTCCGTCTTCTTTTCTCTCCCCAGCTCGTGAGCCTGGACGAGTTACAGATCAGGGACCTCGACCAAGTGAACCATGTGTACGCCTCGCTGCTGACCGCCCACGCAAAGCTCCTGCAGGTCTTGATGCCGGTCGTGCAGTGGAAGAAGGTGCCACTGATCATGATCTTCGAGCAGAACACCTACGTTAACGCGCTGGAGGACGTGAAGGGCCTCGTGCAGACTGCGTTGAACGGCTCCGGGCTGCGTCTTTGCTTCTATGCCAAGTGGTCGGCCGGGCACGACAGGTTCATGCTGGGTAAGCACGTGAGCAAAAGGGGCAAGGTGGACATGGTGCTCGCATGCGTCGACTACATCCGCAAGGACAAGCTGTGGTACTGCGACACGATCATGTCCCTCGGCTGGGCCGTGCTCGCGGAGGCCACGAGCAAGGCCGTCCGTCTCGCGGCCACCGTGGGCCGCCCTTGCGGCGCCGGCGCCGCCACGTCCAACATGCACATGGACGTGCACATGTACCGCAACTCGAGCCGGGGCCTCAACACATCCAACAGGCTGTTGGGCAACTTGCTCGAGGCGCCCGACCAGCTGACGCTGGCCAAGAGGACGCTGGCTGACACCAAGCACGTTGAGCACGGCAAGGAGCTGCTGGCGAAGCTGAGGGACGAGATGACCCTCGTCACCGTGAAGGAGTCGGACAAGGGGGGAGGCTGCACCGTCGTCACCGGCGGCAAGAGGTCCGTCGGTGGCGAGTATACCCGCGATGACGTGCTCTCCGCCCTGCTTCTCTTGTGCCACAGCCACGACGAAATTGTCACTAAGGCCCCCAACATACAGCTCCGTTCACACCACAGCGTCTGAGCCTGGGACCGTTGTGACGGTCGGGAGGTTTGTGGCGATTGTGAGAATAAAAATAAAAATAAAAATGACACTATTCTACAAGAATTATCAGAGTATGCTTGAGTTTGTGCACACACACACACCCTCCCTCATGAGTGCAATGTTCCTGTCCAGCCTGTATGGGGGGGAAGAATAAACAGATGACAAACGTGACCTCCTGTGTCTTTGTGTGTTTTATTGAGTTCAGCACTTTACACAACATTGAAATGAAAAACAGACGACAGTACAACATCTACACGAAATGCAAACAGCGACACATCTTAAGCTGTTGCAGCGGTGCCACCCCGTCGACGTCCGTACGCTGTCGTCCACTGACGAATTGCAGTGGTCCAGCCTACAACAAAGGCCGGGAATGGATATAAAAGGGAGCTGCGTTTTCCCAGTGTCTTTATGTATTCTATCGGTGCCTGCCCTGGGGTTGTGTCGAGCTTGAGGCATAGCTCTTGAGGTCTACGCCATGGATTACAAGGAGGTGAATGTTCCTGACGTGTACAAGGAGATCGCCCTGGTGGGCGAGGGCACTTACGGCAAGGTGTTCAAGGTGGTGGAGAAGGGTCGCTTGCAAAGGGTGCGTGCCCTGAAGGTGTGCACTTATATCGACGTCACCTCCAGTGCCTTCGACACGGCCGCCCCCCCCTTCAACCTGAACTTCGCCAGAGAGTTGTGCTGCCTTTCAAACGTGTGCCCCCACCCCAACATCATGGCTTTTCACGAAGCGTTCATGGTCGCCGGCGTCCCGGACCTCGGCGGCAAGCGGTCTGCTTTCACTATGGACTACGTGCCGGTGACTATCCGTGATATGATAGTACAACGCACAGACAACAGGGTGCCGAAGAGCTTCGTAGCCAAGTTCTCCCGCGACGTGGCCTGCGGTCTGGCTCACGTGCACAAGTTGGGTATTATCCACAGGGACTTGACGCCAAGCAATTTGCTCGTCGAAACCGACCTTACGGTCAAGATATCAGATTTCGGCATTTCCAGGCTGGCCGACCACAACATGACCGGCGGGCTTGTCACACTAAACTACAGAGCCCCCGAGCTCCGGAGATACTGCCTGACCTACACGGTGGCCATAGACAACTGGAGCCTGGGCACGATGATAGCCGATGCTGTCGAGGGCCGGGAGATCTTCAGGCCAAGAAACACAAACAACTCAAACAACGAAGACGCAGAGCTAGCGATGTTCGAAATAGTGCGCAAGGTGGTAGACCTGCCGGGCCACAAGGACTCGGTCTTAGCCCCACACAAGGTGATACCCACCGTAATGAAGGACCCGGTCATCAAGGACGTCGTCTTTGCCCTGCTGCAGCCCGACCCCACGCAGAGGATGACAAGCCAACAGCTGCTCGACCACAGAGGATGGGGCCAACTGGCTAAGATGACGGTTGCCGAGTCGGACTGGGTCCGACTCCTGCACCAGGACCGACTCCTGCACAGGAGTCGGGACAAGTTCAGCCTCCTGGCATGCTCCTAGAGTTTTTGATGTACCCTCCTGTGTATATAATTTCTGCTTTCCCAATCCTTATAACCTTTATAATAAAGATTGCCTCTCTGTGGGAATTGCGTTTACCTCTGTCTATCTGTCTGTGCCCCCCAACCCCATTAGAACAAACACAAACACGCACACGGACACACAGGTGGTTGTTTTCAGGTTCATTGTTTATTACTACCGGTCATAGAGTACAGTCACACAGGACAGAGCCGAGTATGAGCGGCGTAGAGCCGCAAGCCTCCCCCGGTATCGTCAGGTGTACGCTTCCTATGCCGGTGAGCTACCCCACCACAGAGCGCCGACCGAGGCTGGGTCCAGGACGGTCTGGCGGATGAATTTGTCGATGTCTCTCTGAGACCCGGACAGGGTCACTGTCCCCGTTTTCACTGTCGCGGACTCGCTGTGCTTTCTGCCCGAGAGTCTGCAGATGGCCTCCAGCGTTGCCTCCAAGTTGTTGAGCCCGACGGCCTCTGCGTACTTCCGCTTGAGCATCGTGCGGCTCAGAAGGGTAGGGCACATGGAGATGTACATCTCACCCTGCGCCTCCTCGCTGAGCTCAAACATTGTATACTCGTGCATGGCCGTCCGCACGGCTACTTCAATTGTCTCGGGATGCCCGTGGCCGGCGTCACCGACCGGCGTCACGGTGATAGTCCGGAATCGATCGATCGTCTTCAGTTGTTGCTTGCTCATCAGCAAGACGTCCGACAGACCGCTCGCATCCGCGTCTCCTCCCGCCATGTAGATCAGGTCGGGCGTGAACCGGTACCTGGTCAGGGACAAGGTCGGGTCCCCACCGACCAGATCGCGGGGTCTGGCGAACTGCTCCCTGCCGGCTCTCACAGCGACCTTTAAGGGGCGGCCCTGCGCCACCTCCAACAGGACCTCATTGCTCGCGGACCCAAGCTTGACCCCGGTGTTGAAGTAGACCAGGTGCTGTGACCGCTGGCGAAGGGCCGCAAAGGCCACGAAGATCAGCAGGCTTGATGCCACAGCATACATCTCCTGGAGCTTGAAGTTGTTGTATTCTTTGGCCAGCTCCTTGTACACACCGATGCCATTCTCGAAGACCGCCTTCCCCGTCGTAAGATCAGAGAAGACCTCCGTGTCCGGTATCACCGTGATGTGCGGATAGCGCCTCTGGGCCAGGCAGGCCAGGGTCAGCTCGTCCGCCACCAGCATTGTAAAGGTGCCCGAGGCGGCGCGCTTCTCGATCGCGTCGATGCGCAGCAGGAGCGCCTGAGCCTGCGGCCGTCCCACCGACACCGTGAAGTACAGCAGGTTCTGATGCTCGTGAGGCCATCTCGGCGAAGCGGTCGCATTTGCCCAGCTGCGGGCCGGCCGCGCTGTGTAGCTCGACATAATCGACGTCAAACTGCCGTACGGCATACGTCCGCGTTAATGTCAAGCTACACAGCGCGGCCGGGCCGCAGCAGGGCCAACGCGACGTCGTGTCCAATCGAAGCTCCCGGACCTCGCGGCAGACAAGGTGATATAGCTGACGTATCACAGCTCTGACAAAGCTGTAAGCCTCCGCAACTGCTACCATCCTGTGTACCTTGTACAATAAACCTCTGTGCAACCCCAGCCCCGTGTGTACGTTTGTAATAATGAGAGAGTGACACAAAGACAGACAAAAAGGCTTGCTGATCTGAATATAATTCTTTATTGTGAGAAAAGACACAGATAGGCAGAAAGGACCATCGCAGGCCAAGAATGAGAGCGGTCACAGGTCGAGATCAGAGGGTTTGAGTACAGATAATTTTACTGCAAACATGAAGATCATAGGCAGACATGAGGACCAAGAACCGGAGGCTTAACTGGGGACTCGGATCGAGTCCGAGTTAAAAGGGGGAGGACGGCATACATTGTTGCTGTTGTTTCTCCAGGTCACAGGCCAGGCCCGTCAAGTACTCAGTGACAGGTTCAGTAGCATATTTGCCGACGACCCGGGATATTCCGCGCAGTCGAGGGCATGGTGGTCGGTCGTCATACGTGAGAGGTGGTTCGGGGTGTACAGTCGGCACGAGGCCATCCTGCTCCTGGTCCGGGAGGCGAAGCCCCGGCCGCCCCGTTGCGTGGCAGTTCTTCCTCTGGTCCTGCTGATGACACCTTCCGGGCAATTCCGCTGAGCTAGCGCCTGCTCCTCTTGCCAGATGGTCTTCGTGAGGGCGAAGGCTGGTATCAGCACCTCCTGCAGCATCCACGCCTTTATGACGGGCCTGACCGCCTGGAATGCCAATATGTGCTTTCTGATGAGCCAGACCTGCCTCACCGCGGGCAGGTGGGAGACCTCCCGAAGCTCGTCGTCGATGGTCATGTCGAACATCTCCTCGACGAAGGGGAAGGGTTTGCTTTCGTCTAGCGATGTCGAGCACCGTTTCTTCGGGGTTATCATCCGCCAACGTTGCGTGTCCAGGATGCCCCGGAGCTCGGGGTAGGTGTCCGTACAACTGACGTGACCTAAGTGGCTCTGATCCGGGTACCACTTGTACCTGAGCTGGAAGCTGGGGATCTCGCCGCCTAGGCTCAAGATATCTTCTCGTAGCAGCTTGGCTGTCTGCAACAGCACTCCGGGGCTCAAGTCGGCCGTCATGACTACTCGCGAGCAGACGAGGATGCATGGGGGTGGGGGGTCAAGTGCCCCCCACCCCCGTGCCCCTCGTGGTCTGAGCACGAGCACGAGCAGCACGAGCAGCACCAGCGTTTGTTCACCGCGGATTATCGATTCAATTGTTTAGCTGTCTCGAAACCAACAATTAGAAATTAGTGAACTACTGTGTCTGCAGCATCTACTGCTCGTCTAGAGCCGAACTCTCTGATCAAAGAGCGGAATCCTCTATTTTTTTTCCTCCTGCTGAAATCGGTTTGAAAGCCGAAAGCCCTGAATGGTACAGCTTGGCTAAGCTACCAGCGGCTAGCTAACTTGCTAGCTAGCCCAACTACTACTGGGCCTTGGACTACGCCACGGTTAGCCTCGACAGGCAAGTTAACTACGGTACTGTGTTTGCAGCATCCACTGCTTGTCTAGAGCCGAACTCTCTGTTTATAGAGCGGAATCCTCTATTTTTCTCTAACAGTTAGTTAGACGGCATATGAGGAGGCGAGAGCCTTGTTCCCATAGCCAACAAACAGGACGACGAGGCTGCAGTAGCAGCGGCGAAGCAACGTATAACGTTGAGCATCGTTCATACGACGGATATATATTTTTTTCGAGTGACTTGGTTGCTGGTCTCGGACCACGGCGTGTGTCTTTTTTGAGCCGAAATCTCTGTACAAAGAGCGGAATTCTCATCGAATCGGCTGGCTAGCCCAGATTGGCCTAGCTAGGCCAGGCTACAGCACTCCGCACTGCTACGGGAGCTGCTAGCTGTTCACCGGAGGCTGATGCTAATCCAGGCGGGAGCTGCTAGCCGGTCATCGAGTGCTGTCTTCGGAGCCAAGCCGGGAGCTACTAGCTGTCCACCGAGTGCTGCTGCGGACCCAGGCCGGGGGCTACTGGCTGGTCATCGGGCGCTGCTTCGGAGCCAAGCCGGGAGCCTCTAGCTGTCCACCGGGTGCTGCGGCGGACCCAGACCGGAGGCTGCTAGCGTGACATCGAGTGCTGCTTCGGAGCCGGACCAGGAGCTGCTGGCTATCCGCCGGGGGCTGTTGCTGTTCCAAGCCGGGTGCTACTGGCTGGTCTCCGGGTATTGCTGGCATTGCCAGCCGATCTCCACATCGGCTCTCCAGGTACATCCATGGTAAGAGGCTAATGCCAACCTCGTCTCTCCTGGATATCTCGGTCCAGACGCTCGCTATAAACTGCTAACTGACAATCGTAACTTCAACCTCAGCTTCTATTATCATGGCAGTGGTATGGTTTGCCCTCCTGGTACTGCTCTCCCTGCCCGTCATCATTGACCTGGAGGTCTCAAGAGACAAAGGGGTCCCCAACGATCAAGGGGAAATATGTAATCTTTTGTACTATAACCGGGGAACGGGCTCATGTATTACCTGTTTCCATTTGTGCCCCCCCTGGTTAGTCCAGGCTAACGTTGAAGAGGCTCTGTCCTACCTTGTCTCATTGTATAGCCCATTTGACTGGTTGCTGTCATTTTTCTCTGGTCCGCTGAGCCACTGCAGACCAACGATTATGCCTGGGGGTAGTCAGCCTGCTCCCAAGCTCTCAGTCAGGAAAAAATGTTTTTTTGTCTTATTACTTTTCTTATCTGGTAATGTTGAACTCAACCCTGGCCCTAATTCTCCGTCTAGTCCTAGTGGCTATAATTCTAGAAGCATCGACTCGCCCGTCAGTCCCTCCCACCTGGACAGGATTCTTGCATCTCGAGGTCTTCACATTGTACATCTCAATGTGAGGAGTCTCTTAAGTAAGATAGATGAAATTAGGTTTATGGTCAACAAAAACAAGGCCCATGTTATCTCTTTTTCTGAGACTTGGCTAGACAATTCCATTAATGACTCAGAGATTGAAATTCAAAACTATATAGTAGTAAGAAAGGACAGAAATCGTAAAGGGGGGGGGGTCTGCGGATACGTTCGCTCTGACATTTGTTTTAACATTAGAAATGACCTTGACAGTGTGCATTCCGAGGCAATTTGGTTGGACATTTTACTGCCCAAAACAAAACCCATCTTAGTTGGGATTTTGTATAGGCCCCCGACACAATCGGGTTTTTATGACCACTTGGAGGAGTCATGCACCAGCGCCGTTGACCACGGGAAACGTGAAGTCATCCTGATCGGAGACTGGAACACAAATGTTTTGAAAAAGGACTCCTTAATTTATAAAGCTTTTATTGATTTTTGTAAAACCTTTAGTCTCCATCAATTAATTTCAACATGTACCAGAGTATCCACTTCTTCACAGACTCTTATAGATCTTATAGTAGTATCGGACAGGCACAACATTTCCAGCAGTGGTGTAATCGATTGTGCCTTAAGTGATCATGCAATCATTTATTGCACTCGTAAAACTCAAAGACCGGTAACAAATTGCCATCACACGGTCAAAATTAGACCTCTGAGGAAATATACAGCTGAGTCCTTATTGCACGAGCTGGGAAAGCTGGACCTGTCCCGTGTCCTCAGTTTGAAGTCTGTTGATGAAGCTTGGTGCCTTTTTAAATTCATGTTTTTGAGAGTGTTAAATAAGTTGGCCCCTGTCAAATCGGTTAGATTCAAAACCAGAACAGAGCCCTGGTTCAATGCAGACATTATCGAAGCCATTAAGGCTAGAAATAATAGTCTGCATGTACATAGGAATAAAAAGGATGAATTATCCTTTGGCATCTTTAAACAACTAAGGAATAAAGTCTTTAGATTGATCAAAAAGGCCAAATCAGAGCACTACAATGAAGTTATTACAGAGAACAAAGATGATCCTCAAAAGCTCTGGAAATCTCTTAAGCAATTGGGTTACAACAACAAGCTAAAAACAAAAACTCTCAACTTGAACCTTATGCAGGATGGCACCCTCACCTCGGACAAATCCAAGGTTGCGGGTATATTTAATGAATATTTTACTACTATTGCAGACACACTTGTAAACAAGCTCCCCTCCCTCTCTGGGCGGTATGGCCAGGACCATGTGGACAGTTTTTACAGGGATCTGGGAGTCCAGGCGGATGGCTTTCAGCTTAGGGCTGTGTCCGATGAGGACGTGCTGTTGAGGCTCAGGGCCCTTAAACCTTCCAAAGCTACAGGTGTCGACAACATCCCAAGCAGGTTCATACGAGACGCTGCAGATATCATTTCACCCGTTATCACACACATTATAAATCTGTCTATCAAATCTGGTCAGTTTCCTCAGGAGTTCAAACACGCCAGAGTTATCCCTCTGCACAAAAAAGGTAGCAAACTAGAACATGGTAACTACCGCCCCGTCTCAGTTCTCTCTTCCATATCCAAAATAATGGAAAGAGTCATCTTTGAACAAATTAACAGTTATCTCACGTCTCATAGGCTCCTGTTTGATTTCCAGTCTGGGTTTAGAAAATCATACTCAACCGACACCTGTTTGCTCTACCTAACGGATCACATCCGAAAGGAAGTGGATACCGGTAAGTATTGTGGCATGGTCATGCTGGACTTGCAAAAAGCATTCGATACAGTTAACCATAGCATCTTACTCGGTAAACTTAGGGCTCTGGGCTTCAACAGCACGTCCCTCGACTGGGTTCGGTCTTACCTGGAAAATAGACGGCAGGTGGTAGACATAAATGGGACACTGTCCCGCCCCCTCCCCATTAGCTGCGGGGTCCCCCAGGGGAGCATTTTAGGTCCATTATTATTTTTGGTGTATATAAATGACATGAAATCTGCCTGTGACTGCCCTCTGTTCCTGTTCGCTGATGACTCCGCCCTCCTGTTCTCCGACGCGGACAAGGGGGAGGTAGAAAAAAAGCTCAGCATGGAACTTTCAAATGTTGGGGTTTGGCTCTCGGACAACAGATTGTCTCTCCACTTAGGAAAAACAGAGTCAATTTTATTTGCGTCCAATTTTAAGCTTAAAAAATCCCCGGGATTTTCAATTATGGTGGGTGACGTGTCCGTACCCTCAAAGGAGGAGATCACCTACTTGGGATGTATCCTTGACAACAAGCTCTCAGGTGAAAAGATGGCCTTAAAAGTTATCTCTAAGGTCAATCAAAAGACCAAATTTTTAGCTCGCATCTCCCCAGTCATAAACAGTGCTACGCTGTTGATACTGGCAAATGCTCTAATTCAATGCCATTTCGACTACGCCTGCTCCTCGTGGTTCACATCCACTGCAGCCAAACTTAAAACCAGACTTCAGACGGCCCAAAATAAACTGGTGAGGGTTGTCCAGGGCCTACACCCCAGAGCCTCTCTCCTCCGCTCTCACTTCCTCAGTCTCGGGTGGCTGAGAGTTGAGGAGAGGGTCTCTCATATCAAGCTGTGTATGGTCCACAGGATCATCAACCTGAAAGCCCCTGTGTACCTCTCTGGCTATTTCCTGAGGGTTAGCGAGGTGCACAGTCACTCCACCAGGGGAAGCTCAAACAACGTTGTTCCTTTTAAATTTAAAACCTTAATAGGTAAATTTACTTTTTTATACTCAGCAGCGATTCTGTGGAACAGTCTCCCCGAAAATATAAAAGATCTAGGGTCCAAACTCACGTATAAGTCCACCTTAAAACAGTGGCTACAGAGCGGCCCCTAAGGTTGACCCTTTCTGCAAGAATTGATTCGAAATGATTATTGCAGAAGTGTAAAGGTTGTATTGTTTTTGTTACATGTATATTTATGTGTGTATTTAGGCATGTGTACAGGGGTGGAAGTGTGTACGCGTGTTTTTGTATATTATGTATTTATATGTATGTATATACATATAGATGGTTTTTCCTGTATTTATTTATGTGTGTAACGCATATAATGTTTAGTTTGTTAAATGTCCCTCGCGCACACACGCGCTCATACATGCACACATACACTCACTCCATTTGCTTCACGTCAAGGACCACAATGGAAATAAGCCCTCGGGCTTTGTTGTGTTTTATTCCTTTTGTTTCAATGAATCTGGTCTTACGCTGTATTTCTCGTGCCATTGTTTCAATAAAGTATTCAAAAGTATTCAAATATTCAAACCCTTCTGGCCCTTGTATATATAGCCAGAGACAGGGTTTGTAGGAGGTTCTAGACACCGCTGCCACTCCCTGTGACAAATCTCCGGGCCTCCTGTGTTGTTAAGGCACGTGGCGTCGTCGCTGTCTTCAACAACCCTTGGCGGGTGCTACTGGGGCCGAAGTCGGCCGTCATGACTACTCCGGAGCAGGCGAGGACGGGATTTGGTCGGGTGTATCGAGTATACAAATCCCGGGTTCGTTCACCGTTACCAACACAATCACCGGTACACACCCCAGCCCACATGTGCGGCGGAGACAAATGTGTGTTATGTGGACGTTTGCGCACCAATTGGTGCATTTTTAATGCAATGTTTTTCACATTAGGCCCGGAGCGCACACGAGGTAGCACATCGGTTCATTGGCTCGGGTACATAAGCACACACCCACACAAGAGTATTTCAGTCACATCAGTGTTTATTCAGATGTACATGTCAAAAACACAATACAAACATCCTATTTGGTTTCTGTAGGATCGGTTACCAGGCCCATGAACAGCACTGTCCTCTTATCGCTCTTGTGCTGCGGCCTGGTGATCACCCACACGAAGGGCTGGTCGACCTTGAACACTTTTGGTCTTTCGGGTTTGATTCGGTAACTGAAAGAGGTTGCAAACGTGGTGACGGCTGCCGCTACCGTGCCCTCCTCGTCCACATCCACCGTGCACACCTGCGTCGTGGAACTCTCCCCGTCGGCCACCTGCACCTCCAGTTCTTGCATGGCACGGTTCAGCTGCAGTGTAGATGTGGTTTTCCACTTGGGTAACTCGACGGTGTATTCGGATGCTCTATGCGTGCTGTTAATTATCTTCAGGTAGTCTAGGAAGACTTCTGCGCCCAGCGCCGTGGATTTCAACACTTGACGCATGGTGCGCCGGTCATTTTGCTTGGGTATCAGTATGTGCATGCAGGTCTGATCATCGCCTGTGTAAGGCAAGTGCAAAACCCTTAGATGGTCTAGGTCTTCGTTCACCAGGGTCTGGGTTTCATCGGTTTCCTTACGAACCATGGTGCACACATCTCTATTACCCGCTGTTGTGCCTGTCCGGAAACCCGTAACTTTGGTGAGCGTCGGGTCGAATCTCTCGGCCCAACTGCCCTTGAAGTAGATAGCGTTCGACACTATCAGAGCGGCTGACGGGGCCCACGTTTGTGTAGACAGCACCTCCCGGATCATGCCCCTGGTGTTAGCGGCCGCAAAATCGTTGAAGTAAGCCACCATCTGCCGCACGTCCTCGGAACCGCACACCGGCTTCACAATAACCGCCATACCGTGGGCTTGCATCTCGGCTTGCATCTCGTCAGGCATACGGGTCTTGTCAGAGGCCCAGACCATGTTCGCGAGGGATAGGGAGCTGGAGATTCCGAGGTCGGTCAAGAACCCTTTGCGAGCAAGTTCTTCACCTGTCCAAGTGGGTGGCTCTCGGCCAGCTCGCAGAGCCGCTACAACCTTATTGCGCTGTAACACGATATTGGCAACCTCCGTGATACCCAACGGGCTTAGGCATATGTTTATCAACGAGTCCTCGCTTGCCAGGTGCCGGAGGAATAAAGCTGAGACCGAATCCATTGCTGTTATCCTGCTCTGTATGTGTGTTTGTGTGCACGTCCTTATGAGAGCACACACATATATATGATGTTGGCCGGACACCATAAACTTTAAAGGGTGGGGCAAAACTGACTTTTTCCAGCACGGGCCGTGTATGGGGCCGAGAGAGCGCGCGCGAGGGCTTGACAACATTCCAATGGATACATTTTGCGAGACACAGAACCGTTTACAGCTTGCTATCATCTTATCTATTGTCTTGAAGGGGAAACTTAGGATCGCCTCAGCATCATGGCTACTAGGGAAGGCTTTTTTAAGATGTTTGGCTCTGAAGAGCAAGTCCGGTTCGTCACGCGCACCAAACAAACATTGGATTCCTCTGGCTACTACTGGGGTTGTCTGACTGCAGACACAGCGCACCTCAAACTTCGAGATGTCCCTGTAAGAACTTTCCTGATCCGGGACAGTGCGCACGAGGATGCCCTTTTCGCACTGTCCTACCCATACATTTTTGTCATTGATCAGTTGTCCACAGAACCCGTATTGTTAATGCAGCACAGAATTCTCAGAGGAGACCGAGGTCTCCCGGAAGCATTTTATAAATGTGACCTAAACACCATAGAATTATGTTTTGTCAGATGCATTTTTGTCAGGGGGAGGGGGGACCACGGCTATATTATGGCAGAGCAGAGAGGGTCTCAGTTCAGAAGGAGACGGAGGCATCATCTAGTCCTACTTTAGTTTATCGTTGGTCGCTTGCACACTCTGGTCCTGGCTCACTGTTTTCATTCTTGCTGTGGCACGAGAGCAGGAGCGAGCCCATACCTCCGCGCCATCTTCACCCACGGCTGGACGTCGCAGGACGACATCTACGTAGATGTCCGGCACCGTGTCGGAGGACGCGATGGACACCATCCCGGTGACCGAGGACAACGTGAAGAAGGCGCATGCCGTCCTGTTGGCCGTCGGAGGAGAGTGTAACCCTTCCCACGGTGAAAGAGAGAGGATTCGGGTATACGATCCCAGTGCTGAGCTCTGGTTTGATTTACCAAACAGTGAACTTGGGCTTTGCCAATCTTGCAATGTCGTCGCTTTCCTAAATGACTTTGTCTACTGTGTTGGCGGCATCGCAAACTATGGTGAGCACGCCGGCAACAGCCTCAACAGAGTAATGAAGTTCAACCTCCATACCCGTACTTGGCAGGATGCGGCAGCCATGCATCATCCTCGCTATGGTCACAGCGTGGCAGTACTGAATGGCCGTATCTATGCCATGGGAGGCTACGCACACAACAAAATGAATCAGGACAGTGTCGAACGCTATGATCCTCAGACCGACAAGTGGACTCTGCTCCCACCTATGAACAGGAAGCGATCGTCGGCCAGCGCCACAGTACTGAACGGCAAAGTGTACATCTGCGGTGGTCTAAGTGATCGGGGACTGGTGCGCACAGCTGAGTGCTACAACCCAGACACCGACCGGTGGACGAAGATCCCCCGCATGAGCGTCGAGCGTGCCGACTTGGGCGTCATCGCATACAGACAGCGCGTCTACGCAGTGGGCGGCCACAATTCGGGCGGACGTCTGCGCAGTGCCGAGGCCTACGACCCGCTAACCGACACGTGGAGCGCCGTGCCCGACATGCGGGAACCACGCTGCGAATTCGGCATTGAGGTGGTGGACGACCAGTTGTTCGTATGCGGAGGAGAAGGAGAATACCCCGACAGCTCCAAGGTGGAACGCTACGACGGGAGCACCAATGAGTGGCACGAAGCCTGCGGGATGGGGATCCGAAGCTTTGATATCAGCTGCTGTGTGTGTCCGGAGCTTGCTCTACGAATGGACCCCGTGGTCTAAAGCTTCTCTGTCATAACCTGACCTGTGAAATGTTGTGAAGAATGAAATAAAAACGCATACTCTGATGATTCTTGTAGAACATTGTTTTTATTTTTGTCATTGGTCAGTTGCCCACCGCACCCATATTGTTAATGCAGCACAGAATTGTCAGAATAGACCGATTCTCGCTTAGGAGTCTGACTATCTGTATTTCTTAAACTACAACGTAGGGGTAGGCACACACTAGGCCTGCGCGTGAGTGTGCTTTCACTGACGTTACACAAATTAAAATGTTCTTAGCGATACCGCAGGCGTTTGTGTGAGGAAAACAAAATGTGAAAACATGAATGAAACCAATACAATTTTAAATGAATGTAGTGTGTGTGTGTGTGTGTGTGTGTGTTGCGGTCTATGAACCTAGGCTCGGTCTGCGGGCTTCTGGGGCCTCGGACAGAGCGGAGTAGAGGACTGTGATCCTAGAAATGAGCAAGGGGCCTCTGGGGCCTCATGGCTGTACAGACATGAACTAGATGTGTTTTCAAGCCCTGCTGTGTGTGTCTGTGTGTCTGGATTCGGCCGATGGCTCTGAGAGTGCGATTGGGTAAATGAAGTGAACAGAAAAGAAGGTATGCTTTGATATTTTTATTTTTATTTTTTTATTCTAGATTATAGAGACATAGACAAGCCAGTACACACTAAAGAGTTGTGTGTATATCTCTGGCGGCTCAGACGCGTTGTCGAGCGACATGGACGTTTAGCACGGATCTCAGAGTATGTCAGCCAGTAACGCGAGGCGCACTGATCCGGTGCACTCGTTGGAGAAGTACTGGTTGTGGAGCAGCGCAGATGTGTCGCCCGCGTCTCCGAGCAACAGAGGCCAGCTGCACGCACACATGCGCACACAGGTGCACTGTGACCTCCTGAAAACCTTGTGGTTGGACAGGAACTCAGACAGTTCCTCGTGTGTGGCGATTGGCAATGTGTGGGTGTCTGCCGAGTAGCCAGGATCTGGGTCGTGGTCCGCACCCTCATAGTACGGCATCAGAGCTGTGTGTATATCTCCGGAGGCTCGAACTCGTTGTCGAGCGACAAGGCCGGCTGCGGCAGGAGAAGATAGACAGGGATCTAGCGCTGCAACGTCGGGGATATGGGGAGCCCTGTGCGTATGAGTCGTGGGGCGCAGGCCTGCGCGAGACGGCCGGCTTCCGAGGGCTAGCATACACGGCGCAGAACTCTGCTGAGTATCGATGACAGGCGCTGGTGCGGGAGACGTAGGCTGAGTCGTTGAGATGGCCAATCGTACCCGACGACTCTGTAAACTCTCGCTGCCTTGCAGGCTCCTTGACCTGACCCTCATGTGGTTGGTCTCTGCGTCGGGGTGGCAATGTCGATGACGGCAAAATGAACCCGTCCTTTTCCTTGTACCTCCTGGCTCTCAACTCCTAAGGACCCTTATAGCCCTTTCCCCCTAGGCCTGTCTGGGTTTGGTGCAGCTCTTGGATCTGAGAAACGTTTCTGCTGCGTCTTCACAGATAGGAAGCTTTTGGATTATATAAAAGTTACGCTAAAGGATCACCCACTTTATACCTCAAGGGCGAGGCTCATCCCTCCAAGTCTGCCTGAGTAGGCTTGGCATCAGGGGCCATGGCGAAAGGGTCCTATCTATTTAGCCCTTCCAGAGTTACTAACCATGCTCGTGGCGACAATGGGGCACGGACAGTCCATGGGTGTCTGGGACTTTCACGTGGAGGACTGGGAACGCTTTGGCATTATAGCCGGCTCGGGCCTGGTGTGTACTGCGCTGCTTCTGATTGTCATGGCCCTAATGTGGGTCACCCGCAGTGCTTTGGAGCTGCGAGCCCGGCGCTGTCCCGCTCGCCCTATCTACCTCGGACCGCCCATGCAATACACGGCCGTCTACAGGCCGACGACAACGACGATGATTCCGGGAGTGGAGAGTGACGACGAGACTGTCTGGGATGAGAGATCGCCCTCCGTGTCGTGACAACGGCGGCGGAGAAGGAGGAGGATGATGGGACGCCAACCTTGAGGCAGGACCAGAGTGTGCAACTGACCAATGACAAAAATAAAAACAATCTACTACAAGAATTGTCAGAGTGTGTGTTTTTATTTTATTCTTCACATTTCACAGGTTATGACAGAGAGAGGCGTTAGCCCGGGTTGTACATGTACATGGGGTGAAGTGGTACAGCAAGCTCCTGCTGAATAATAATCTGAGGACATGACACCCTTGACCGAGTCGCGGAAAACCATACAGAATTCCCAAGTTTTCACAGGGGTACTGTATACAAGGGTTTCACACAGTATATCAAAAGAGGGTTTCATAGTCCTTTCTTGTGCTCTCTCCTCTCCTTGTGCCGTACGCCACCTCCGCCTCCCCGGGCCCCGCTGCAGAAGAAGAGGTAGGCAAGGGCGGCGCTGATGCACGTACACCAGGCCATGAGCAGGGCGATGCTGATCCGCAGCATGGCCCCCCCAAACAAGCCCGACAGCCAGCCTCCGAAGATTTGACGGCCGGCCGATATCTCCTCGTAACGTTTGTCGTACTCGGCCAACGTCTTGGTGATGTTCTCGACGTCGCCGCGTATGTCGTGCAGCCGAACGCTGGTGTTGATGGCCTTGAGTATGTTGAGCTCGGGCGACTCGGGCAGGATGTCCTTGAGCAAGTCGGCGAAGGAGACGGGCCCTTTGGAGATGTGGGGCCTGGAGAAGGGCTTGAGTGGCGGTGTCTCGATATCGACCGACGCTGAGCCCTCGAGCCACGTGATCCTGTCGTTCTCGTAGCATATGCCCCTGTGGCAGCGGGTGCACGTGATGTCGCATTTGTCGAGCTCAGTCAGACATTCCTTGTACCTGGTGTGGATCTCGGGCTTGCGGCAGTAGCGGCCGTGGCACTCCGAAGGCTCGTACAAAGCGCCGTTGATGAGCCAGACACGGTAGTTGGGCCAGCAGGGCACGCCGTCATCTCTAATCTTGGGCATAGGTATCACGTCGCGCACCGTCGTCCTGTCGATGGTGCCTGGCACCGAGTGCAAGATAAAAAGCTTCCTGTCCCTGTACAGCGCAGCGCTCACAGTGGGGAACTCGCTCAAGCCCTGGTTGTTTTGGAACGCCGACAGGCCGCTGGGGCAGCTGCCGGAGCGCCGGGACGCAATCTCTCTCAGGCAGTTGGCCACGCCGCGCGCCACGAACCTGACGTGCATGGCCGCCTGTATCATTTCGTGCGTGATGCTCTGCGTCTGGGCATACCAGAGCTGGAAGCTGGCGATAACGGAAAACTTTTCATTGGTGTCCCTCAGGGCCATCTCGGTGTTCTGCTTTAGCGCGTCGCGCAGCATGGCAAAGTTGCGGTTGCTGATCTCATAGTTCTTCTTGAGGTTGGCCTCCTGCTCGTTCATGCGCCCGTCGATGAGTGCAATGTTCCTGTCCAGCTTGTTGCTGATCTCCACCTGCGTGCCCTGCACCGAGAGCAGCGTAGCTTTGGTGTCGTCAAGCTGCGCCTCTAGTCCATTGACCCTTTCAGAGACCTGGATGGCGAGGCCGAGGGCCGCGCCAGACAGGAGAAAGGAGATGAAGCGCTTATGGCGCCGTCGCCGATCGAGGCCGGGCAGCGGGGCCGCGTCAGGCACGATGTACATCTTGGCCTTCTCCTCCTGGGCCGCCAGCTCCTCTAGGCCCTCGCGCATCATCTCGCCGGCTCGCCGGGCGTCGTTTAGGATTACATGCGCCGAGTTGCACAGCTTGCCGTAGTTGATGCGGCAGGTACGGCTGCCGCCGCATATGGCGATGAGGCACGGCGTCAAGGCGCTCACGTCGTGATTGACGCAGCTCACGTTGAGGTTGATGTAGTCGATGCCCGGGGTAAAGTTCGACACAAAGTACATGTACTCAGCGGGCTTGACGATGAGCCCGCGCGAAGTGTCGACCACGGGTTTGTCCAGCATGTAGCCGTCGTCGACCATGGCCACGTTGACGCTCTGCGTCGACTTGCCGCTGTTGTACGCCTTGCACACCTTGTTGACCGGCGGCAGGTACTCAACGAGTGTGTCGCTGTTGAGGATGCCGACCATGTAGTGGCTGGGGTCCGAAGTGGGGATCATGGTGTTGACGTTCATGGCCAGCTGGGGCTGCCGGCTCGACTTGATGGCCTTGGCCGCCGGCGGGCCAGGCGTGCACGACGAGATCTTGTACACGTCGGCGATGTAGATCTTCTCGTAGCTGGTGCTGCACAGTTCCTTGTACGGCGTGTCGAAGATGCCCAGCGAGCCGTGCACTGAGATCAGGCCGGGGCAGATGAGGTTGTTGCTGATGCCTACGATGTACTGGGGGTCCATTACCCTCTTGGACCCCGAGCTCGGGTCCTTGTAGCCGTTCTCTGGCACGTTGACACGGACCTGCTGGAGCGGCTCCACGCCGCCCGTCGCCCGCCGAGCCCGCCGAGCACCCGCCCTACCGGAGACTAGGGAGATGCCCGCCGAGACTTGCTGCCGCTTCCAGTCACCGAGCCTGTGCACGGCGGCTGTGACGCCCGAGAGTGCCGGTGTGTGGGGCCTGGTGGTACGCTCGAAGTCTGCGTTGAGCGTCGAGATGACAAACTGGTTGATGCCTAGCGTCGTGGCCACCAACTCGGGGAGACGCTTGAGCGTATCGAAGGATGTGGAGCTTACGGTCACGTTTACCCAGGCCTTGCGAGCCCACAGGGTTGTGGCCGTACCGGAGCAGCACTTGGTCGCCTGGTCCTCCTCACACGTGTACAGCGGGTTGCTCTCCAGGTCGGCCAGCGGCAGGTCTGCGTCGATGACGTCGGACGCCGCCGCGAGGTTCGCTATCCGCACGCGACCCATCAGGTTGATGGTGAACACGAGCCTGTTTGCCCTGACACCCTTGTCAACCAGGGCGCTCATGTAGGCCAGGGCCCCGTCGTCCTCGGCTCCGCCGCCCGATGGTGCCAGCCAGAGGTTCTGGCAGCGCTCGGGCCGGTTCAAGTCGGCAGAGCCGGCGGGCACCAGGAACAGGTCGAACGCGGGGAGGAGAGCGGTGAAGTTGAGCCGGTCGAGCTGTGTTCGCTCGAGGGGTAGGCCGAGAAACAGCCGTTTCACTTTCCTCCGGCGCAGCTCACCTGCCAGGAGGTTCAGCGTCAGCGTGGGGTTCTTGTCGAGCGGGCACGTCTCCTCGCCCCAGCCGCCGATGTCGATCATGACGCCCGAGGAGAAGGCGGCCACCTGCACCTTGTAGATGACGTCGGCGATCTGGGCCGAGCTCGGGCTTGTGTTCACGCACACATCAACGGGCACCTTGAGTATCAAGGGGGTCAACTCGGCCACCTCGGCCGCCACCCGCATGTCCAGGGAGATGCGGAATTGCCCCTTGACGTACTCGGCGCAATCCACCGGCAGCATGGTGACGTCGCACGAGGCCGCGGCGACTGAGTCTCGAAGCTCCAGCGGTGTCGGCACGTAGTCGTGTGGCCGATTGGCCTCGGCGATGGAGCTGGAGAGTTCGCAGATGGCAGTGGGCGCTGACGTCTGGGGGTCGTTATTGGTGATGCCCCTGCCCGTGCCACCCTGGTCGTCGGCGCCGATGCAGAACCGGGCGCCGCCGGCCGAAAAGCACCGGTCTCCGAGCTGCGCGTAGCACAGGGCCATGTCATCCGAGGGCCCGGCGCCCACGTAACTGAGAACGCAAGCGTACACCGAGTTACGCAGCATGAGCACCTCGTCCGAGTCGAGCCACGCGGCATCCTTGCTGGCGTGCAGAGTTCGCCGCAGCACCTTGTACGCGGAACACTCCGGTCCCGGCTCGCAGTCGGCCATGGGGTCGTCGCCGAAGTAGTACGCGACGTTGCGCTCTTTGGCATAGAGCCTGATAGAGAGGGCGTTGAGCGGAGCGCTGCGAACGAGCCGGTCGGCGCAGCCAAAGCCTGCGGGGATCTCGACGCAGGAGCTCTTGCTCAGGCTCAGGACGTAGGCACCGAGGATGGTGCTGTTGGCCTTGACCGGCTCGCTCAGGCTCTCGCGGGGCCTCCAGCGGGCCAAGATCTTGCCAGAGCAGTAGTGTGTGCAGCGGTCCGTCGCGTCGTCGTACCGGCCCAGGGCGAGCGCGAAGCCTGTCTCGCTGGTGCCCTGGCACCAGCCCGATTGCGCGCTGCTCACAATCACATTGACCCAGACGTAGGGTGCGTAGCCATATGCGTTGTGGACCGCTCTAGTGGCGGAGGCAGAGGCGTGTGCGGCCAGAGAGACGCCTGCCGCTAGGGCAACGCTGATCGTCGCGCTGAGCCAGGCGGCTAGAGGCATGGGGTCGGAGTTGTTCACCGCGTGCGGCTCTAGTGGCTCCTTAGTAAGCACATTAAGATTTGTTTTACATTTTAAAGTCTGCTATATAAATTAAAGCCATTATTATTATTATTATAAGCCGCCGGGTTAGATCGGGCGGTTGTCGGTACCTCCTAGTCGGTCCCGTTCGTTCTGCGCTGACTTTTTGAGTGCCAGGCAGGTGCTCGCCAGGGCGTTGAAGTTCTTGATGGCGCTGTTGTAGGTCTTGACCATGTTCATGTCGGTCGCGAAGACAGTGCGGCCCAGCTCGGTGCGCACGCAGTAGAACCGCTGCCGTGACGTGGCGTCGGCCACGGAGTAGCTTTTGCCCAACAGGTCCATAGACATGTTGTGCATCACGCCCAAAACGTTGCCGTCGTGGCTAGTGTGCAGCAGGTGCGTGTTGATGGCCGCGGTGCTGAAGCACAGGTCGAGCGTGTCGAGGAAGTCCTTAACCTCGTCGGGCTTGAGGGCCTGGAGCGAGTCTAGCGTGTTTTTGTCGAGCCTGCGACACACGCAGCACTCTGCGTCGCACAGCAGCTCCTGGCAGTCTACGGATGCGATTGTCTCGCCGTTGAGCGACAGGTACAGGCCGGGGTATTCCTTCCTCAGGAACCTGCCGCGGGCATCGAGCTCGGCTGCGGCATCGTCCTCGCAGCGTGGGGAGCAAAGCTCGGCGGGCAAGGGGAAGCTGAACGCCTCCGCCACATAGCCCGGGTCGCCCGAAGGGTCGGGCCTGCGAGCATTACTAACGGGTGGCGATCTGTCATCTTGCGACGGCGACCGGCTTCTTTCCCTGCCATGACTCGATCCATGGCGAGATGAACCGTACGTCGGATACGGCAGGAGCGAAGAGGCAGAGTCCCGGGAACGGCCCGGGCGACGATCCATCGGAAGGCGTGTGTGCGTATATCGTAGGCAGCTCGTCTGAGGTGCGTGGGGGCGCGCTGATGGCCTCGCCGGGTGTCAGGTGGGGAAACTGTGTGTTGCGCACGTCGGACAGGAACGTATTGTGCGTCGTCGACAGTAAGTACTGCAACAGGTGCAAGGTCCGGCTGGCTCCGTCCTTCAACACGACGCAGGCACTCTGCTACTTACTTACTTTGCAAAACCTGCCGCTGCACACATCCGAGTCGCTGATGCAGCTGGTTACGGTGTTGGCCGCAGAGAACCTCAACGCGCCAAAGTGGCAGGGCCGCTTTTGCACAATCGAGAACGTGAGCCACATCTCGCAGGAGGCCCTCCGGCTGCTGCTGTCGATCGACGTCGAGTTCCTCTGGGGCGACAACGTGACGGTGGACCTGACCCCCGGAGCCTGATGGCCGAGGTGCGGAGAAAAGTAGGTCCCCTGTTCAGCGAGGATGAAAAATCCATGTACGTCAAGCTCACCAGAGCAGACGAGCGGCGGGCCATCATCGATCGCGCCACCATGACCCTGACCGACTATGTGGATCGGGCCAACCCACGCTTCCCGACCAACGCCGAGCTTCGGTCGGACGAGTCGGTTTTCGTGCCCGTGTTCTGCGCCGAGTGCTACGGCACCACCCAGGAAGACTACGACGGTGCCCTCGACTCGATGGTGTCGAGCGCGGATGCCACCGGCGAGTTCATTGTCGGCGTGTGCTGCGTGTACGGCGATGACGGCTCGGAGCCGAGCCCGGAGTCACGCGTTGTGTACAAGATCCACAACGACCTAGCCTACTCGGGGACCTGCCACAGCCAGCCGGCCAAGGCTACCTTCATGCACGACATGAGATACGAACTGGGTGCTGTTAAGTGCTACTGGCACGTGCACAGCCGGAGCAGGGACAAGAGCTTCCTCTTCAGCTGCGTGCAGTGCAACCGGGACGAGTACACGGACACGGTGATGAAGTTCATGAAGGATTGCTGCGTCGAGCGCAGCTACAGCCTGGGCACCACGGGCGAGAACTCGATGGGGCCCGTAACAGATGAGTGCAGCTTTGTCACGGTGCCCAAGAGGCCCGCCTGCTTTTGCGAGGTGTGCACCAGTGAGTCGCTCGGTGACACTATGAGGTCCCGGGGCTTCTCGACGGTCAAGGACAAGGCCCTCGACGCGGGTCTCTCAGTCTCGTCTGAATCCTCGACCTCGCCAGCGTCCTCGGCCCCGGAGCGCAGCGAGCCGACGATCGCGGCGCTGACCAACGTAGTGTCCGGGCTCAAAGCACAAATACATGTACTAACGCAGCGCCTTGATGATCCGGGTCATCCCGAGAGTCTCTACAACAGGTACGGCGCACAGGAATACTACAGGCGCACGGGGAACAGGCCAAAGCTCTGCGCAGGAGTACTACCGATATCAGCCCCCTCAGCCGCAGTGACCGAGGGACTACACATGGATGGCGCCGGCGGGAATGAAGTGGTCCCCGTTCTAAAATGGCTGATTGAAAAGCTGCAGCAGCAAAGTTCTCAGATCAGTCCGCAGCAACAGCAACAGCAACAAGGTGGTACGCTCCCCCCTCTGCCGTGGCAGCCGCTGGGCCAGACCCAGCTGGCCCAGCCACCCCAGCTATCCCAACAGCAGCTGCCCTTCTTGTCTCAGGCTACGTTACAGGCTGTGAGCCAGCAGCAGCCATACCAGCAGCCGTACTATCCGCCGGCGTACCCATCGCTCCACCAGGATCAGGCCCCAGTCCGGACGCTTGCCCTGGAGCGCAAAGAGCACTCTCAGGTGGCCTTCGACATCAGCTCGCTCACGCCGGAGCAGAGGGAGCAGGTCACCATCGATTACTTCAAGAGACAGAAGCGGGAGGAGGAGGATGCCAAAGATAAGACTAGGCTGCTTCAGGCGGTCAAACGGGTCCTGGATTCAGACACCGTCAACTCTGCTGACGACGCCTTGGCCAACATAGCCAACGGCGTGCCCTTCAAGAGACAGAAAAGGGCCTGCGTCGGCGGCGACTCCGAAGACAAGCGGGGGAGACAGAGCACCTGGGCCTCCTCCTCCTCCTCCTCCTCCCCCTGCTCAGGTGCCGAGGTGGCATCAGGAGCCGCCGAGGAACACCGTGACCCCGATCCGCCCGCAGCGCAGACCGTTCCGAAGGCCGTGTTCCAGGCTCCTGCAGCACAGAGCGTTCTGAAGGCCGGCGTCCAGGCTCCCGCCGCGCAGACCACTCAGCCAGCAGTGAACCCGACACAGAGATACATCGATGCGGTAACCTACAAGATGACCTGAGCGGAGTTTTGGATAGTGTTGTATCTCGTGCTATGTCCTGTGCCTTGTCTTGGTGGTATGGTTAGATTGTAAACTAAAATAATAATAAAGAATAACAATAACACGAGTTGCCTCCTGACTACCTGATTGCCTGCGTCTGTGTGTGTGTGAGAGAGAGACCGATGAGTCTGAGTGCATGCGAACAAGCTTCACAATATTGACAGTGGTTACGTGGCCTCGGTGCCCAGAGCCCTAGCATGCAACGCTTCAGAAAGAGAAAGAAGGTTGACGTGACCGACATGAGCGGAGACCTCAAACGGGTCGTGGACCAGTTGAAGGCCAACGTGCTCGAGCTCACGACCCAGCTGGGGGCTGAGCGTCGCCGGGGCGATGCTTTGGCGAAGGAGTGTGAGTTGTCTAGGGAGTCTAGGTCCGAGACGGCTCCGACGGCTGCTGCCAGCACCGAGCAGGGGGTCGAGCTCGATATGTGCAAAGCTGAGCTAGAGAGCGTTAGGGCCGAGCTGGAGCGCGTCACAACCGAGCGCGAGAGCCTGAGGATCACACTGTCGCAGCACAGACTGAACTCTCAGCCGACAAAGCCTGCCTCGGACAGCCCCGAGCACGCCAGAATGCACGACTGGACTGGGCGCATGTACCTGAAGGTGACCCTGCCGAGCGACTACAGCTTCAAGCCAGGCCAAAAAGTGACACCTCTCGGCGTGATGCAGAAGCTCTTCGACATACGGCATGCGGGCAACAAGGTAGGCATCACGTTCGGCCTGCTGTTGGAGATGCTGAACGTGCGCTTGGCCGTCAGCTACAAAGATTGGTACAATGCCCACTTTGGCTTCCTGGCCAGAGAAGATCATCACTTAGTGGCGGCGCACATCGACAGCGACGCGTTCGCCTGGCTCCTGTTCGAGTACGGCGTCCAGGCGATCACCATCGACGTCCTGACGGGCCTCATAAGCACGGCGCCCGTGAAGAGCGGCACCACCAACATGATTGCCGGCCTACACGGACGGGTCTACGCGGTGGCACTGGCGCTGTTCCACGAAGCCGTGAACAAGTCTAGCGAGCGGTTCAAGCCGCACCGCGAGCATGCTTTGAGCGTCCGCAAGAGGGAGGGACCGGTCTACGTACCACTCGACGTACTGTACGAGGAGCCCGAGCCAAACTGCAAGAGCCGGTTGCTGGTCACCGTGCTCGACAATCTGATGGGCCGATGTGCGCTGGCCCCGGCTACGGGCGCATCGAAGGCGGGACCGGTCAGGACAGACGATCCACTCGGCATAGACTCTTCGCTGGACCTGTTCATGAACTCGCGCGGGCTCTTCGGCGAGGCGGGCAAGAAGAGGCTAGGGCTGTTTGGGTCCCAGCAGCCCGTAGGCGGGCCCTATCGCCCCCTCGACGCCTCGGCGGCCGAGGACTCTAATAAAAACCGGGCGCCTTTTGGAAAATTTAGTTATTTCGGGTGAAGTATGGAGGCTATCGCGAAGACCTTTCGGGCCTCGTCGCCAGCGTCCCATCGGCGCAAGAAGGCCCGTTGCGAGCCCCGGGACTTGTCGCCCTCTCTCTCCTTCAGCTCGATGCGCCAGTCCGACTCCTCGCCTCGTCCACCGACACCGTCGACCTCTCCGTCCGAGAAGGCCTGTCTCGAGCCCGAGGATGGGAAGACGCGTGCCCTGCTAGCCCTGTCGCGCTACTGCCAGGAGCAGTGGGTGGCGTCGACGATCGACCTACACCTCCGCAGGGGCAACAAGCTGACTATGACCCTGCTGAGCGGCGACGCAGGTTGCGGCAAGAGCTACGCCATCTCGATGCTGCGGGAGCGGCTGACAGCGATGGGGGTTAGCTGCCAGGTGTGCGCCATGACCAACAAGGCTGCCACGACGCTGATGGAGTCGACTGGCTGCAAGTCAGTGATGACCTTCCACAGGATGATGGGCTACAAGAAGGGACTGCTCGCAGATGGCCTGTCGACAGAGGACTTTGTCAAGGCCTACCAGGTCATGTACCGGCCGCTCGTCGACCGGTTCCAGCGGCTGTGCGAGCGGGACCTGGAGTCGGACGGCTCGCGCCGCCAGAGGCACCCGACGTGCTCGCGTCTGACGCCGGAGTCGTGCGCTGTGTGCTGCAGGGAGTTTGAGAAGCTCAGGGCGAAGCTACCGATCCTAGCGAGCTCCATGAGTGACGCGCCGCCCTTCCTCGGTGTCAATGTGCTGGTGGTGGACGAGTATGGTATGTTGGCCGAAAGCGAAGTGGACAAGATGCTGAAGTGCCTTGCCCTGTTCTACGGGCCCGAGCGAGGCCCCCTGATAGTGCTCGCGGGCAGCGTGTCGCAGCTTCCGCCCGTGGGCAATGTCAGCCGCATCTGGGACCGCGGCCTGTTAGAAAGCAAGTTGGCCGCGACGACGCCACTGTTTGTAAACCGCAGGCAGTTCCGTGACCCAGGATACTCGGAGGCCATTACGTACCTGCAGTTCAACACGGTCACGGCAGAGTCGAAGCGCATCTTCGAGAGCCTCTGCGACGTGACCTCAGAGCAACTCATGGCCCCGGCCTACTGCCCCGACAGCTTGCGCATCTTCCACCAGAACAGGCAGCAGGCTGAGTACTCCACGGCGTTCATGAAAGACACCGAGGCTCGGCTGGGTACCACCGCAGTCGCACCCAAGCACCTGAGCCTGAGTAGACGCGGCTCCAAAAGCACGTGGTACGAGGCCCTTAAGAACGCGACAAAGTCCACCCCGAAGCTGTTCGCTCTGCCGCCCTACAACAACGAGTTCAAGCCCAAGCCAGAGGACTACCTGAGGGTGCGAAAGCTGTGGAGCGGCTGCCGCGTCGGGCTGCTGTGGTATGCGGGCGGCCGGGGCATCACGGTCAAGGATCCCGAACCCTACAGTGTGCCAGGCAGAGGTGGAGACGACCGCGCTGCGTCTGTCAGGGACACGGAGGGTACGGTGGTTGGCATCAGGCTCAACAATAGGAAAAACTACTACGAGTTCACGGTACGGGGGCTGCAGAGCGGCACCAAGTACCTGGTGTCACCCGTGGAGTTGGAGTACCTGGGCTGGTCCGTGTGCACCCACCCGCTGTCGTGTCTGGTGGCGATGAACACCTACGAGGTTCAGGGCTGCACAGTCAGAGGCGACGTGCTCTACCACCCTCCGATGAACTTCGACTACTCATTGATCAAGCCGTCTGTGTATGTGGTGCTGTCGCGCGTCGCAACCCGGGAGAACATCAGGATGACCAACTGCAAATTCGTCTCCTGCAACCTGTACCCCAAGGAACTGGTGGAGTACAGAAAGAGGGTCGAGATGGCCTACGTCTCCCGAGCCCACGTCGCCCGAGCCCACTTAGGAGGCCGACGAGGCCAAACGGGCATTGTGAGCTGAGGAGGCGGCGGCATCGGCGTCCTCGCTCTCCTTATTCTTCTTCAACTAGGGAGGAGCTGGGCTCTCAGTTCCGAGATGGAAATGGGGGAGACGAAGTGGCATGAGCTCAGGCTGGACCAACTGCTGTGCCTACCGTCGTCTGTATCCCTCGGCGAGCCGTCGCCCCACTCGCTCGACGCGGGGCCGCCGTCGGCAAAACAGCAACAAGGACTGATCGATTACGTGCTGACGACGTGGTGCCCCTGGTTCTCCCGCGAGTTTGGACCACTGGCGGACAGGGATACTCACATGCTGACGTACCAGATGATGACGATGCATACTCGGTGCGAATCCCCGGTCCGCTGGGAATCGGTGATGGCTGCAACAGCATTGCTTGTGACACCCAACCAGCCCCTGGGACCGCGTCGTCAGGACAGCGAGCTGGGGCGCCGGTTCCTGTTCTCTACTAACTGGGACCTCGACGCGAGGCCGTCGACCAGCCTCAGAAATGAGCGGAACCAGAACTCTGAAGCCTGTGAGGCTGTACGTCAGCCGTGTTTCCTCCGTGTCTGACGCCCAGTACACGTACGGCTGCTACAAACTGGCACCCAACCGCGTGGGCCTCCCCGGGGGGCTGTTCCACTTCACCTCGGGCCAGGAGAGCTACCTGCCCACGCTTCACGGCCAGACAGCCGACGAGCTCAAGCACTACAAGGAAGTGGCGGTGAGCGTAGACAGGAGCTCCCTCTACAGCAGACCCGTGCTCACCATGCCGCACTATCAGCCGGTGGAGCTCATCAACACGGGCCACGAGCCGCTAAGGCAGAGCGACCACTTCACCGTGCAGTTGCCCAACGCAGAGGACGTAAAGGCTCAGCAGCTCTACGTCACGAAAGGAGACTTTGCGCGCGTGTACAGCGACTCGATTAACGAAGGAGTGTGGGGAGGTCTGCTCGCCACCAGGAAGGTGGCGGGCGAGGGAGACCCGGTGGAGGAGGTGATACGGGAGCTTGAGTGTAACCCGGAGTTCGATACGATGAGCCTGCTCTCGCCATACCTGCCGGAGGGTCTGTACTCGCTGCTGGATCTTGTCGCCACAGGCGGCCGCTACGGGGACATAAGCGCACAAACTAGGAATGACGCCGCTAATGTAGCCAACGTACACACTGTCAACAACGGCCAAATGCTGACGGTGTTGCTCAATGATCAAGCCGTGAAGCGCTTTGTAAACTCAGTGCTGAGGTGTGCTGTGAAATTCCTAGAGGGCGTGCAGGGCTTCGCTCGAGGGCAGGTGCTGCGCAGCGCCAGCCGCTACAACGACAGCTGGATTAACACCGGAGAGCGGTTTTCGGCCATCATACTGTGCTCTAGGTGGCTCTCGTGATCGGGGCAATCGCGGTGCGGCCGCGTCTACCTGCCTGTGTTTTGTGCTTTGTCTAGATCCTACCATATCCGTTGTATCGTATATGTGTGTCTAAGCTGTGGGGTAATCGTAATAAAAATCTGAACAAAATTGCACAAACCGAGTGTTTCTTTTCTTGTGTGTTTCCTTTTATTATCAGCATGATTACGTGACACATACAACTGCAGACAGTTACACTATACAGTAGTCCCACGTCCGTAGGGGGGTATCCGGTACTTCTTTTTTTGGTTGGGCCTGAATGTGGAGGGGCTCTGGAGGTTTATGTCGCGTTTGAAGAAAGTGTCCTGCGGGACCGGCTTAGGCAAGTTTCCCTGGATTCTGTGGGGTAGCTGCGTGACTGAGGGTGAAGTTCTCACGCCGCCGCCGACAGCTCCGGACACCGAAGCTGTTGAAGCTCTCGCAGTAGTCAAGGTCCCGGAACCTCCAGACTCCAAAGGGGTTGTCGAGCCTGCGGCAGGCTCGGAGGCACTCTGAGAATCTGAGTATCCTTGTCCCTGGCCGAGCGCGTGCCACCAGTCCACCGGGGCGCTCTCCAATGCGGTCAGCCACGTCTCCGGGAGATGCCGTCTCTCGGACCACCCGTACTTTTCGCCTTGCATGTTAGCTGGAGAGCGCGACGCTGGTGTGAGAGTATAGCCTGGCAAACCAGATGACCGTGTTGACGAGCACGAGGAGTGTGACGACGACCGATATGCACAGATCCAGCAGTCTGTCCAGGTCCATGGGAGGTGGGGCGGGTGGGTTAGCTCCCGCTGAGGTACACAGAGCAGATCCTCATCATAGTCCAGTAAATAACATAAGCCGGGGCGCCCAACAGCAAAGGGGCGGTCTCCGACATGGGCGCTGCTAGGGAGTGAGCCGTGTTGAGCAGCAGCACGGCAAAGACGAAGGTTTGCCAGAAGACCGAGTCGGAGCCAGGTGCGCGGTACGTCCCTAAGACGTCCGTCCTGTCCGAGGCTGAAATGGCCGTCACTGCGGAAAGCCTCGCGCAGAGCTCCCTCTTCCTCTTGCGCTCCTCGCCGAGTGCCACCAGGTCGTCGGTGTTGTCCGTAGTCAGCAGGGCAGCGTAGCGCAGCCCCGATATCTCATTGCACAGGCTGTCGAGATTGGCGCAAGCAAATTCCAGCAGTGACTTGACACTGGCGGCAAGAAATAAGATCCTATAGCCGGTCAGCCAGTGCGATCCGCTCGACACCAGTGAGTAGAGAAGGCACAGGGAGACCGTCAGGATCAGGTACGCCTGGGAACCGCAGGGCAGCGACGTCATGTAGGGCGGTAAGTTACGGCGGTCCAGGCGCACCGCTAGCGATCATCCGCAGCAGGCCGATGACGTTAATCCAGGTGAACACGAACACGGTCCAGCACAGGAGAGCGTCGGTCTGTCGCTCTCGCTCCGAGTGCAGCGCCGTCAATACGTAACTTGCCGCGAGGCTCACGACCAGCGAGGTTCTGTGCGTCCGCGGCACACAGGCCAGGGGCGACGCGGGTGCAGCGCCGTCACAGACCTCGGCTGCGGTTGCCGACGCAGTGATGCCGATCAGCATGGCTAGGCACACGGACATGGACCAGCACGCCTCGAGGGCTCCGCGGTCCGGGCCAGTCATCAGCCTGGTGGTGTGCGCTAGCACGGTGAAGATGACTATGCCTGTTGACAGCGTGTCGCAGATGTGGGCCGATGCAGTCTTGACGGTCCTCAGCCACAGGCAGGTCTTGTTGATCCAGCACACCTCGGGCGGCAAGTATAGCGGGTGGATGTCGAGCGTCGCTGCCCTGTTGCCCGAGACGGCGATCGAGAGCAGCTCCTGGTCGTTCAGCCTTCGCCGTAGCAGACCCAGGTCACGCATCATTGTCTGTGTCTTGGTTTCGTCAGTTTAGTCGGTTAATCTCAACGTCGGTCAGTTTCACTTGGACAACTCCCGGGCAGAGTCGGCTGTGTCGCCGGCCAGCCTCGAGTAGGCTTTGCTCGACGTCCAGGTGGCGAGTATGTCCGCCAGGGAGCCGTGGACTTCGGGCCTGTGAACGTGCCAGTCGGCCGAGGCCCTGACCGCGAACCGCCCCGCGGTCTCGGTGCCCACATGTAAGTAGTGGACGCAAACGTAGTCGTTGAGCCGCTCGCACAGCTCGTGCTCCGTGGTGGCGTAGACCAGTTCGAGCTTCACCCCTGAAGCCTCACCCAGCGCTTCTTTGAGAGTCCGACTGCTCGACCAGGCGCTTGCGACGAGGTACACGCGGAATGTGTTTATAGTGGGCTTGTTCGGGAGCCTCGGGTTAGTCACCGTGCCGGTGTTGCAGGTGCCCGAGCTGCCCACCGAGGCCACGGAGCCGACGATGCGCACGGCGGTATTGACCAGCTCGGGCCTGTCGATCAAGGCGTGGACGACGTTCCACAGGTCCTCCGGCTGGGGCGGCACGTGCTTGGTCAGCCGGTTGACGACGGTAGCGCGCAGGTTCAACCTGGTCTGGATGGTCATGGGCCTATGGCGGTCGTTGTTCCTCGTCAGCTCGGTCTCCACCAGCGCGTGGTACCGTCCGACACTGCTGTTCCACTCGTTCACGAGGTCCTCCAGGGGGATGGTCGTCACTATGTTGTTCTTGGAGCCAATGATGCTGTCGATCACTTTCAGGGCCTCTACCGAGGTTCCCTCGGCTACGTACTGGTTGTAGGTTGAGACGATGCGGGTGAACTTTTCATGGCCGCTCTGGATCTTGGCAAACTCTGCGCACACGTCGCCGATGGCCAGCGGCCTTCGCGAGTCGACCGGTAGCAGGGCCGAGGTGGCGGCTTTGAACGATCCGCACGGCAGGCTCGGCGAGGTCTGGTGGCCGTGGTAGAGATTTAGCTTCTTCTCCGTCACGTCGTCTTGTATCAACGGCGGACTGGTGACTGCTCCGACGTATGCCGTTAGGGCCGGCATTTTCACCCTGGCAGCTAGTGAGTTCCCGTTCATCATCTTTTTGCACTTAGCAGAGTTGCTTTGAGCGCGATGGAACGGAGTCGCCGTTAGTGGGTCTAATGCGGAGACATCAGGCTAATTAAGTAATTATTTAGCCACGCTTGCGCATATAATGTGGAACACCAATAAGAAATAAAGACAGGTTATTTTTCTGTTTTTATTTGGCAAAAAGAGAAAAAAACACATCTCAGACCCACCGCTTCATTCCCAATGCAGTCGATTTTTATTTTGTATTTGTGCGGCCGTCACTTGCTGTCATCGCCGCTGATGTAGGCTGCGTAGTCCTCTAGTCTCATGTCAGGGCCCTGGTCGAACTGCATGCGTGTGCGCCGCAGTGTCACATCGCTGCCCACCTGTAGAGCCAGCCCGAGTGCGGCAGCATCGGGAGCCTCGTCCTTCTCGCCCTCCTGCTGGAGACGCTTGGACTCCTCCAGGATGAGGGCGCGGCGTATAGAGTTCAGTGACTCGCCGTAGATCAGCTTCACAGACATCTTTCCGTGCAGCGCCACAACCTTCGCTGGGCTCTCGAACATGAGCTTGACGTAGGGCTCTGCGGCGGGGAGCACGCAGAGGTTTTCAGCGTACTCCCCCACGCTTCGGTAGAGGTCGGCGACATACTTCAGCACGTAGCGCGGCACGGTCCAACGGTCGTGCTCGATCCTGACCTCCAGCGCAAGCGGGATCAGGCAGTCCGTGAAGGCCATAGCAATCAGCTCCGCCAGGGACTGCAGTGCTAGGTCGTTTCTTTGGCGCAGCGCCCCTTTCTTAGGAGTGCAGAGCCCCTGACTGTTGACTTCATATGTCCCTCTGTGTTCGCAGTGTCTGGCCGACAGTGCACACTCGTCGAGTATGTAAGACCTAGATTCTCGGCAGTACGCACACTCGAACTGGACTCTGTGACACTGCAGCCGCTCCACCACGGGCAGGACGCCACGAGCGTCCGCCTCAATGTACTTGGCATGGGACGTGATGAAGCCGAGAGCGTTGATAATGCTCATGTTGTTCTCCTCCTCATCCTGCGTGTAGCGGCGAGTGAACGGGTACGTGTTGGTCCCGGCGGCGTGTGTCGGGAGCTTGCGCGTCTCCATACCGTGCACCCACTCGCCGGGGTGCACGGAGGGCTCACTGGTGAGCACCCTTCGCGCCTTCGAGTCCATGAGGGTGAACTGGACGGGGACCTCCCTGTGGTCGCCCTCAGCGTAGGCTGTGAGCTCGAGTCTGTCGACCACGAACAGGGGAGTCGTACCGTTAATTCCCACCAGATGGGCCAGCCGAACGTTCACAAACATAGGCGTGTTGGGTTCACACTTGGTGGTGTTGTGGGTGATAAGCACCTCATTGATGCAGAAATTCATGATGTCGCGAGGTATGTCTCCCGTAGTCCAGTCCGCTCTACATGAATAGCCCAGAGTGGACCCGGACAGGCTTGCACCCAAGTCTCGCTTCTCGATTCAGAGACTTTACCTACTTACACCGAGGACAGCCCGGGCTGCCTACATCGGCATTACGTTCATACAAAGTAAGACGATTAAGACTAAGGAGGCGAAGCGACCTAGATGTAGACGCCGGGTTTCTGAGCTGCCTAGGCTAACATTTTGCTGTCTGTTTCAAACCCCCAGGGAGCTACGATTCCAGACCATGATACCGATGAACGGCACAGCGCTCTACGACCTCTTCGCTGAGATGAATTACGAAGACGCGGTCCGGTGCGGCATATTGACAGGCGCCGTCCTCACTGTGGCCCTCATCAGCTGTGTGATTACGGCTTGCTTCTTCAGAGCCAAACAATCCTGAACTTTGTTCTCATGGAGAATCTGTCTGTGCCATATATATATATAATAATAAGAGAATAATCTGTTTGTGCCATATGTATTAAGAATAAACAAACACTGAGACAATGAGATTCGGGTAAAGTGTTCTTTTATTTTCATTTCGGTGGTTAGGCTGGTTCACAGTGGGTCCCAAACACGGAGAGAGTAACAGTTTCCTTCTCATCACCATTCAGATAGGGCACAGGAGGTCTGCGTTGAGAGGGAAAGAAAATCTCCTTCACATTCACCACTGATGTCTCTCTGATTCTCTCGCTCTCACACACAGACTCACATTCACCACTGATGTCTCTCTGATTCTCTCGCTCTCACACACAGACTCACATTCACCACTGATGTCTCTTTGATTCTCCTATCCCTTCGTCCCGCATCCCATCCTCCCATTATTGGCGCACCGTGTCAAGGCCTGTTTTTTCGATGCTGGGGCCTACAGGTTCCACGCTTTTGACGATCCGGGTCTCGTTGCAATCACAGTCGCCCACCGGGAGGGAGCGTATGGTTAGCAGCTGAGCGTTGTCATACTCGCCGAGGCCGTAGCCGCTCGGGGTCCTGAAGTCAAAGCGACGATCTAGGCGGCCGCAGCTCTGGCTCTTGGCACGGTTGTCTTGGCCCAGGGTCTGTGAGACAGACGCTAGCCTGCGGGCCTGGTGGAATCTGCGGACTCCGATATCTGCGGCAGAGGCCTCACGTGTGCCCAGGTTTTCGAGGACCCACGCCTCTTGGTGTTTGCACTCACCCACTGGGCAGGAGCAGACCTCGAAAGGCTGAGCGTTGTCATACTGGCCGAAGCAGTAAGGCTGAGTGTCGGAGCTGCAGTGTTCGTCCTCTTCATCGCTGGAGCACCTCTTTCTCTTGGCTACTTTTGCGGTCATCTGTCGTTGTAAGCGTTCGGTGTCTGGGGGTGGACGGTGATTAGTAGTCATGCCAGCACTCGTCCCAGTACCCGTCTGGGTCAACATGTAGATTGTGTAGCATGCCAAGCATGTTGCTCTGTTGCTGATCCTCTCCGTAAGACCGATTGCTCCTGACAGCGGAAGCGTAGCCCTCCCTGCCGCCGGTGAAAACGGCCTCGGTAGATGTGACCCATGGGTCTTGATATGTAGAGTCGTTCTCGGGCATCTGGGTCGAAGCTGTCTGCCTCCCTGGAAAGCCGGTCTCCTCCGGAGCATTTAACTTATCGAAGTTTAAGGTGTTGGAGAGGGAGAAGGCGCATTCGCACAGCGCCAAAATCCTGCGATGCAGCTCGGCGTGCCGGGCAACAAACTTGTCCCCGTGGAGCTTGCACTGTTCCGCAGGCATGCGGATGAACTGGGTGAAGCTGAATCCCTCGAAGGATCTGGCTAGATAGGTTAGGCCCATGAACTTCAGACACTTGAGAACGAGCGTGTTGCACTCGTCCGTCACCTCTCGCTCACGCTGTGGATGTGGCTCAGGATAAAGAGCCATGGTTTCTGGTATGCAGAGGCTTCCGACATGCAAGTTAATAATCTTCCGGACTCAGGCGTCAGCCACTAACAGCGCCAGCGTTGTGAGCATTCTCGCCAAACAGCTGTTCCGCAGTCGCTGCGCGTACCCCAGTTCGTGGGAATCCTCCTCGACTAGCCACTCTGCCTCCAGGAGCCTCACCTTGGTGATGAGGTGGCTGTCGAGCCTCGTCTGGACGTAGTGGAAGTAGGCCCGGTACAGGGGCTTCAGCGCTGCTCGCAGCGCTGTGCCGTCGTATATGCCCGTACAGTTGATGGACGTCTCCGGCGGCAGCGCAATGTTTGTCTGATCGAGCTGTGCATCCCGGGGCTCCGGAGGAGCCCGGAGTGGGTGTTTAGCATACAGGTTGTGGAACGGCTCACTGCCACCGCCAGCGTGCTGAACGGCATGCGCGCACAGTCTCGCAAGGTTGGCTTCGGCCCTACTGCGGTGCAGGAACATGGCCGTGTAGCTGTCCCGGGTGCCGCGGACGATCTGCTTCGCCACCGTGGCGCGTCGCAGCCTCCTGAAAGCAACGTCCTGGTCGAAGGAGGACACGCGGACGAGGGTTCCGTCACTCCGCAGCCAGAAGGAATTGACGGCGGCGCCAGCCAGGTCGCTGTGAAGTTCACACGTGTCGACGTGCGTGTCGCCCATCAGCTTCCTACTTAGCTCCGCAGACTCTGCGCCAGGACACAGGGGGCCGGTGAAGGCCCAGCAGTACCTGAAGTAAATCTTGGCCGGCAGGGTCACCGCTTCGATGTCCGCTTCCGTCAGGCTGTCAGCAGATGAGGCTGGTGCGGCAAACCCGCCCGATAGTATGTCTCTGTGGGAGCACAGGATGGCGGCGACATCGACGCCACAAGTCTCGTCGTCGTCGTCCTCGCTCAACGGCAGGTGGTGCCCGCCGCTGCAGAACCCAGACGCCATGAGCTCGGACCTGTGCGAGATGAGGTGGCTGCTGACAGCGTCGGTGCCTGACATCCTCGGCGGTGACAGAACGGTGCCACCCTGCGTGGCGACTGACTGCATCAGGATCAGGGTGAACAAGTCGCTCAACGACAAGCGTGACAGACTGCGCGCCCGGCAGCAGCTACTCGAATACAACCGGATCAAGACGGACCGCAAGGTCCTGGCTCTGATGATACGCCAGTTTGGGAAGGGGGAGGCCAAGAAGCGCGTAGACGAGCTGAAGCTGTGCGGCGCAAACCGCGACGACAGGTCGAGCTCGGTGATGGTCCGCTTCGGGCGCGCGATAGACCGGGTCTTTGAATATTTCAGAGGCAAGCACATGCGCATGGAGCCCTTTCAGCTCGAGTTGTTGCGTGGTGTGATGCTGGGCATCACCAAGAAACAGTTCGGAGACTCGCTGTTCAAGTACAAGCACGCGCTGCTGGTCAAGATGCACCTGCACCCATTGGGGTCCGAGCGCTACGACTATACCCGGCCCGGCGTTACTCACGGCCGCGTTGTCGAAACTCTGTTTGCCCGCTACGCCAATCCGTACACGCTGTGCAAGGCCCCGCGGCAGGTCGGCAAGAGCCTGGTGATGACGCTCATATTCGCAGCCGTGCTGCTGCACCTGGAGATCAACGTCATGGTCCAGGCACAGAACAGAGCCATGTGCACCACGCTGAGGATGGGCATCGAGGGGATGATGGCCGAGATGCAGGCGCTCCCCTCCTTCACGGAGGTCGAGAGGCTCCTGGGGGGGCCGTGTGGCAACCCGGAAAACAGGATCTACAAGTTTGACGCCGGATACAGGGAGCCGTCCTATGCGCACTTTCTCTCCTCGGGCAACGACGTGAGTATGGACCGTCGCCTCCGCTTTGCATGCCTCTGCGTCGCTTCGCATGCCTCTTTGCATGCCTCTTTGCATGCCTCTCCGCATGCCTCTTTGTCCTGTGCCCCGCCCTGCTTTGTCACACCTTTACCAGAATGCACATAAGGCTCCCTGTATGGGCCAGGATTCCTCACAATGCTCAGGCGAGGACAGATTTTGACACCGCTTCTGAGCTCCAGCTGACAGGTCCTGAATGAAGAGATTCCAGACCAGGGAGGAGGGCGAGCCCATCGTCCACCTGACCAGAGCATGGGATGGTGTCTCCTGGGATGTGTGGAACACAGCGGCCCACCTGCTGGAAGTGCGCCAGGGCCAGGTCCTCAGGGGCAAGGTCCTCAGGGCCGACATGAGCGGCCTGATCCCTGTCAGGGTAGTCGCTGTGGCAGACTTCTCGATCTTGGGTGAGCAGACTGTCCTTTGCTCCGCTGGGGACCACATTGTTCTCGATGGCTACCCGCAAGCTGCCTCCACCGACGAGCTGACGGCGCTGGTGTCTGCCCAGGGCATAGCCGCGGTAGCGTACCTCGGACGGGGTTTCGCGGACCCAGAGGACCCAGGGCTGTCGCTGGGACAGCGGGCGCACGAGCTGTACGTCGCCGCCGTAACCGAAATGATGGCTACACAACGAGGTGCGGCCAGAGCGTGGCCGAACACCCAGTCACCTTACTATTCTATCGCTCATATGATGGCTGCGCCCTGCAGTCAGTCAGCTTCCAACACCTCATTTCTACCCATCAACTTCTACCTGACCAGCCCAGCTGCAGAAGAAGCAGCAATGATCTCCAAACTTTGTGGTGAGAACTTCCAGTTTCCAACCTACCAAGCCCTCCCTCTTGCCGCCGGACATCAAAGCTTCATGGACTTCCTAAACCCGCTACTTTGGGACACAGCCATGGGTGGGTTTCTCTCTCCAGGACCTCTCAGTTATGTGGAGAGTGATTTTGATGGCCGGGACACCACAGTGCCAGTGCTTCACACCTCACTTCTACCCAACAGTCTGGAGTGTACAGGAGAAGCAGCAAGGTTCTCCAAAGTTTTTCAAGACCTCCCTCTTCCCGCTGGAGACGAAGACCTGATGGACCTCCTCAACACAGCATTTCCAGAAAGTGTCATGGACGCCCTCATGAACGCGGTTTGCTCACTTTCAGACATTGTCATGGAGGCCAGCATGGAGGAGTTTCTCAGTTATATGGACAGTGGTTCTTCTGATGGCCAGGACACCACCACAGTGCCAGCGCTTCAAGAGGCTCAAGGGGGGTCATCGAGGGTGGGAAAGGAACCTGAGAGCCAAGGCCAGACAGTGGAGGCTTCCCTGGAGAGTCCCTGTGTCACAACCACCCAGCCATGGGCCGGTCCTGTAGGGACGGGAGCTGTCCGAGGTGCTGAACACAGCGGTGCCTCAGATCCTGGAGTCCCATCCGTTGCTATCGAAGGTACTCACCAGGATTCCCCAGCCACCCATCGTTTCTCTAGAAGATGTGCTGGCTTGCTGCCGGAAACAATAGGCTGGGAAACCATAAGACATTTTTGAAATGTAATAAAGATTTATTTAAAAAAGTAAATCGGACATTTTTGAAATGTAATAAAGATTTGATTAAAAAGTAAACAATACGGTGGCTCGTGTGAAGTGTGTGTTGGGCTGTCAACAAACCTGTCGCTCCAGCAATTGTGATGTAATCAATGATGTCACTCGAGCAATGATGATGTCATCACTCATGGCACTCGAGCAAGTCTGACGTCATCGGTGATGTCACTCGAGCAATTGTGATGTCATCAGTGATGTCACTCGAACAATTGCGATGTCATTACTGATATCATCAGTGATTGTCATCAGCTGTAATGTCATCAGTGCAGCTAGAAATGAGCATGTGAAGCTACATATTTCTAGTCCTCATAATTAATAGAAATCCAAACCAAAGCAAAATTATTAAATGTAATGAACTGACAACACTGTTCTCACTCCGAGCGCGTAGCATATTGACACTTTGTCCCGTCCCTTGTGCGTCGCTTGTTACTAACACGGTACCCTTGAGCAACCCATTAAACGACTTGGGCTTTCCGACTAAACTCCAATGTAAACCCATGGAAGTCATCTTTGACGCTCATGGCAACTGCTCCCCCTAGTCGTTTCATGGGTCGCTCAAGGGTACCGTATAGTAACAAGCAACGAGGGGATGATGGCCGAGATGCAGGCGCTCCCCTCCTTCACGGAGGTCGAGAGGCTCCTGGGGGGGCCGTGTGGCAACCCGGAAAACAGGATCTACAAGTTTGACGCCGGATACAGGGAGCCGTCCTATGCGCACTTTCCTCGGGCAATGACGTGAGTATGGACCGTCGCCTCCGCTTTGCATGCCTCTGCGTCGCTTCGCATGCCTCTTCGCATGCGTCTTTGCATGCCTCTTTGCATGCCTCTCCGCATGCCTCTTTGTCCTGTGCCCCGCCCTGCTTTGTCACACCTTTACCAGAATGGACATAAGGCTCCCTGTATGGGCCAGGATTCCTCACAATGCTCAGGCGAGGACAGATTTTGACACCGCTTCTGAGCTCCAGCTGACAGGTCCTGAATGAAGAGATTCCGGACCAGGGAGGAGGGCGAGCCCATCGTCCACCTGACCAGAGCATGGGATGGTGTCTCCTGGGATGTGTGGAACACAGCGGCCCACCTGCTGGATGTGCGCCAGGGCCAGGTCCTCAGGGGCAAGGTCCTCAGGGCCGACATGAGCGGCCTGATCCCTGTCAGGGTAGTCGCTGTGGCAGACTTCTCGATCTTGGGTGAGCAGACTGTCCTTTGCTCCGCTGGGGACCACATTGTGCTTGATGGCTACCCGCAAGCTGCCTCCACCGACGAGCTGACGGCGCTGGTGTCTGCCCAGGGCATAGCCGCGGTAGCGTACCTCGGACGGGGTTTCGCGGACCCCGAGGACCCAGGGCTGTCGCTGGGACAGCGGACGCACGAGCTGTACGTCGCCGCCGTAACCGAAATGATGCGTAGAGGCTACGAAATCATGCACCACTACCCCTTGTTCAGCCGCGCGCTGACGATCTACTCTGATGACCTCGGCGTCGCCGATCTCCCCAGCGAGCACGAGATGGTGGCGCCTGGTGGGCTCCTAGACCGCAGCGCCGAGCAACACCGTAGACTCCACGATGTGCAGCTCGTAGGGGACGACCGCCACCTCTACAGCGACTGGAAGTACTCGTGCCGGACAGCCCAGAGGGCCAATGAGAGTACCGGCGAAGTGTCCAGGGCTCGGGAGGACGCCGAGTACGCGGCCACCCCGGCAGATGTCGATGCGGAGGATTCGGGCTCAACCCGTGAAGATGACCCCACCGCGGACCCGCACTCCGATAGTAACTGGCACTCCAACGAGCCCGACCGGGCGCAGGAACCTGCGGTGCATAGGATGAAGCGGTTCAACAAAGCGTGGTCGGTGCTCACGGACGCTCAGCCCGGCCAGCTTTACAAGATAGGCCGGGCCGACGGCGTCGACTTCGACTACCTCGTGTCTTATTGCACGGGGCGCAAGGCTCTGGGCCTAGGGGGGCTGCCAGACCGCAGCTCCTGGGGCGACGTACAGCCGGTGCTGCTCATGGACGACTCGTTCAACCGGCGCCTCGGCAAAAGGTTGTTCAAGTATGTGGTGACTTCCCGCGGCACCCTCAGCCAACTGGGGCCGGACCAGAGGTGCTGCTACAACGAGGTGTTCCTGCCCGGCAGGCCTGTGAGCAGGCTGAACCTAGATATCGACCTCAAGTGCTGCTCCAGACACCACGAGAGGCTCTCGTTAGAGGGCGGGAAGGACACCAAGCTCAGCGTCTGCAGGTCCATGGCAAAAAGCCTGGTCTCGGCCATAATGGATACCCTAAGCTCGATGGGCTCATCGGCGCAGAGGCCGCTGCTGTGTGCGGATGTGGGGAAGGTCGCTGTCTACATGCGGGCGTCAAGCAAGTGCAAACTCAGCCAGAGGATGCTCTGGTACCTGCCGGTGGAGCTGTGCAGCTTCAGCGACATCAATGCGTACCGTGGCCTCATTGAAACGCTGGCCCGCAAGGCCTGCGGCTATGCGCTCCTGTCCACCCCCGAGCGATCGGACCAGTGTGGCCTGTGCGACATAGCCGCAGCTATGCGCGTCAAGTCCCCCGCCCTGTCCCTGCATGTATCACCGCGCAAAGGGCCCAGGCAGTCCGCTGTCGACGTCGGACCGTACACGATCAGGAAGAGCGTGAGGCTGCCCAACTGCCACAATAGCGACGCTGAGGGCAGTACCGCATTCGAGTATGTGGGCACGTTCAACTCCCGCTTCCGCGACCCGGGCTCCGAGAGGCCTGAATCCGTTTCGGTCGGTCTCTCGTCCAACCCCATCTTGTCCGACGTCACCTCGCTGGGCCCGGGGTTCGAGAATGTGGTCTGCTGTGGCAAGCCTGCCCTGTCCAGCTTGCCCTCGGAGGAGATCGATGACAAGCGGGTCAGAGACGCGATAAAAGCTGCGGAAAAGCTGTGGCGTGTCCAAGCCACTGTGGTTAGATCAAGCTCGGGCCTCACCATGGTGCAGGCCAGGCATCAGTCCAACTACCCGTGCCCGATACACGGCAGGGTACACGAACATTTTAGACTGAAGGCAGTGGTTCTGGCCGACGGCCTGAAACACATTTGCCATGTGAACTGATGCTATCGCTGACAATCACAAAAACACACACATCTTTTATTAAAAAGCAAACGTTTGTGCAAAACGGACCTTTTCACAATGGGGCCCAGAGCGCACACGAGGTAGCTCATTGGTTCAGGTCGCCGCTTGTCTAGAGTGTATGTTTTACTTTGTGTGTGAGGAAAAAATAAATGTTTATGGTATAACCAAACACATGTACTGTTGTAATCCCAGGCCTCCCGGTGTGACAATAAAAAAAAAACTATAATGGAATAAAGACATGAAAAATATCTGTGTTGTTGTATAATTGTTCTATTGGAAGGGGATGCTTTTGCACAAGGGGAGTGAAAAACAGAGATTTTTGTCAGACCGGCACATCGATGAGGATGGGATTCGAACCCACGTGTGCAGAGCACAATGAATTAGCAATCCATCGCCTTAACCACTCGGCCACCTCATCGTATAAATATAGGTACATCAGATCTAAATCATATATACACTATCTTGGTCTCTTGCTTTATTGTTCAGTTGCACACAACACAAACAGCAAGATAGGCTAGGCATAGAGTACAGAGTATACGGCCCCGGGTGGAGTACTCGATCGGTCGGAGCCACACAAGAAACCACGCAATAAACATATTCTCATGTCTTATTGTTTTATTGTGATGTGTTCCCTTTCTCAGTAATGTTGACAACATTCAAACAAATACATTCGAGATTTTAGACCAGCTGAACTTCTCCTCCTTTCTCGTCGGTCGCCATCGCCACAGAGCATGCGTCAAGGCGAACTTCTCTTTTTTCCTCCCCAAAATGGAATTGGTAGTGCAGGTCCTGGGAGAGGTCGACAAAACCATTTAACTCCCAAATGGTCATTGAACCGTCTTCTCGTTCCTCCTTCAGAAAACACCCGGGATGGTTCACTTGGTCGGTGAACCGGCCATCCCGAATCAATGCCTCTCGAAGCTCTTCTCCCTTTAGCGCATACACTCGCAGAATCAGCTTTCCCCGCAGGGACATCTTCCTCAGCACCTTGCTCTTTAGCAGATGGCACATCTGGTCTTTCCACGTTACAGTCACGCAGAATGTGACGTAGCGATCTATAGGCTCGTCGGGGTAAAGCAGCTTGTCAGAATGCTTTGTTATGTGACCGTACTTAATCAGCTTGAGCCAGAGCGTTTCGTCAGCATTGACTATGCGACAAGGAGCGTGTGGCGCTAGGATGCTTCCGTCCTCTCTGGTTATCAGAGGATACAACCCATGGGGATTGGTGCCGATTCCCAGCTGCTGTATCGCTTTCTCGATGGTGCAGGCTTTTGCGCACACACGTGCCCAGCTAATGAAGTTCTCCTTCCTAACGTAGAAGCCATGCAGGTGGCCTTCTTCATAGTCACATCGGTGTCCTTCCATGCTTAGCAACGTGCAGAAATCGTATAGGGGCACGGCTACTTATACACACTCAAGCTCCTCCTCCCTCAGACAACAGGCCTCTTCTGTCTCCACCAAGCAGCACTAGGTAGCCAGCCAAGCATGTGAATATCATCCTCTGACAAGTCTGTGTCGCTCTGACAGAACCAATGTCCTCTGACATAAATATAACCCTCTGACAAAGATGCAATCATCTGAAAACAAGATGCAATCCCCCATCCATCTTGCGAACGGTGCCGGGCGCGCAAGGTTTCAGGGGTGGGAGCTCGAGTGCTGGTGCCGTTCTCGCATGAGCGGTCGAGCTGGTGCTCGAGACACGGACACCGACAACTCGCGAACGGTGCCGGGCACGCAAGAGTGCTCGAGAGACCAATAACAAAAATAAAAAACAATATTGTACAAGAATGATCCGAGTATGCTGTGTGACCTGGTGCCGTTCTCGCACGAGTGGTGGAGCTCGTACTCGAGCTTGAGCGCATTGCCTCTCCGTAGAGAGAAGAAAAATCTCAGACACACCGTTTACACTTGATTTTTATTTTTCATTTGTACGTGTGTGAAACACGTACGTGTACGTGTGTGAAGTGAGTACGTACGTACACGTACGTGTACGTGTGTGAAACACTTTGAGCATGTGTCTCATTTTACTTGGTTCAGGATAACAGCCTCTTGAGTCCAAAGATTTCACTTCATCAACAAGGCTGCGGTCACACCAATGCCGGCAATTCCAAGAAGTGCCATCAGCAGTATCCTCACTGTGGACTCGGGGTCATATACCCGAAAGAAATCCACAAAACCGTCCTGAAAAGAAAACATATGTTAGATCGAGAGACAGGACTGAGCACCCATCACTTCTCTGTACAACCGTCGATTATACGATAGTCTCCTTTTCTTCCGCACAACATACAGGATCACGCAAAACGGTTTAGTGTCTCACCCATGAATTGTTTTTGATCAGCCATTCGCGGCAGTCAGAAAGTAGATATCTGGAGATCTCCTCGCCCACCAAGCCAACACACGGTGTCCTGTCTGTCGCCTTCAAGTGCTGAGACAAAACTGCACCAAAGCACACCAGGGTGGCGATGCGACCCCAGTTTATGTTACCATCCTTGAAGACACTGTTTGCTACAGATGTTATCATCGAACCCGTGATGGCGATCTCGTCATCAAATTTGTTGACCAAGCCTTTAAACACACACACACACACACACACACAAACTTAGATTAGCCACAAAAGGCCACAAAAGGTGACTCTGTGTAATGTTCTACAACTTTTTTAATCATTCATTGAACCTTGAGGCAGATTAAGACAAAGGTATTTTGAGAAAACGGGAGGCTGCAGTAGGAAATAGAAAAATGAGACAGCGAGTTTTGGAGACGAGTTTAAGCCAGTGGATACTCACCATTCCAGCAATATCTGTGTTCTTCAATTGTTTTCTCTACAACTCTTGTCATGGTTATATGAGCTTCGCTTTGCGTCCGGCGCGGTTCAGATATACCTACAAAGTCCCTTAGGAAATTCCCGATCAGTTCTCTTGTTTCACTCTCCAACACCTCGTCCCGTGGGTTAGTCAAAACAGCCGTAGTCATTGTCTCCGAGATGATTTCTAGAGACATGCAAGCAGTTGGAGCGGGAGAGAGAAACGTGTAAGAGCGAGTCACGCCCGTTCTACAAATGTGTCAGAAATGATTGTAGCCTAAATACTTGTTATACATACTTGTGTGTGTGCGTGTGTGAGAGAGAGAGAGAAAGAGAGAGAGAGAATAATACCATAAATGACATAATTCATAGCCCCAAACCGGTTTTTGTTGCTCACTTGCGCCCCCTTATGGTCAGAAATAGCCCGAACCTGTTTTTGTTGCTCACTTGCGCCCCCTTATGGTCAGAAATACCATGTGTTTCTGCTCAGTTAAGAGAGAGAGAAAATAATACCATAAATGACGTAATTCATAGCCGAACCTGTTTTTTGTTGCTCACTTGCGCCCCCTTATGGTCAGAAATAGCCCGAACCTGTTTTTGTTGCTCACTTGCGCCCCCTTATGGTCAGAAATACCATGTGTTTCTGCTCAGTTAAGAGAGAGAGAAAATAATACCATAAATGACGTAATTCATAGCCGAACCTGTTTTTTGTTGCTCACTTGCGCCCCCTTATGGTCAGAAATAGCCCGAACCTGTTTTTGTTGCTCCCTTGCGCCCCCTTATGGTCAGAAATACCATGTGTTTCTGCTCAGTTAAGAGAGAGAGAAAATAATACCATAAATGACATAATTCATAGCCCGAACCTGTTTTTGTTGCTCACTTGCGCCCCCTTATGGTCAGAAATAGCCGAACCTGTTTTTGTTGCTCACTTGCGCCCCCTTATGGTCAGAAATAGCCCAAACCTGTTTTTGTTGCTCACTTGCGCCCCCTTATGGTCAGAAATACCATGTGTTTCTGCTCAGTTAAGAGAGAGAGAAAATAATACCATAAATGACGTAATTCATAGCCGAACCTGTTTTTTGTTGCTCACTTGCGCCCCCTTATGGTCAGAAATAGCCCGAACCTGTTTTTGTTGCTCACTTGCGCCCCCTTATGGTCAGAAATACCATGTGTTTCTGCTCAGTTAAGAGAGAGAGAAAATAATACCATAAATGACGTAATTCATAGCCGAACCTGTTTTTTGTTGCTCACTTGCGCCCCCTTATGGTCAGAAATAGCCCGAACCTGTTTTTGTTGCTCCCTTGCGCCCCCTTATGGTCAGAAATACCATGTGTTTCTGCTCAGTTAAGAGAGAGAGAAAATAATACCATAAATGACATAATTCATAGCCCGAACCTGTTTTTGTTGCTCACTTGCGCCCCCTTATGGTCAGAAATAGCCGAACCTGTTTTTGTTGCTCACTTGCGCCCCCTTATGGTCAGAAATAGCCCAAACCTGTTTTTGTTGCTCACTTGCGCCCCCTTATGGTCAGAAATACCATGTGTTTCTGCTCAGTTAAGAGAGAGAGAAAATAATACCATAAATGACGTAATTCATAGCCGAACCTGTTTTTTGTTGCTCACTTGCGCCCCCTTATGGTCAGAAATAGCCCGAACCTGTTTTTGTTGCTCACTTGCGCCCCCTTATGGTCAGAAATACCATGTGTTTCTGCTCAGTTAAGAGAGAGAGAAAATAATACCATAAATGACGTAATTCATAGCCGAACCTGTTTTTTGTTGCTCACTTGCGCCCCCTTATGGTCAGAAATAGCCCGAACCTGTTTTTGTTGCTCCCTTGCGCCCCCTTATGGTCAGAAATACCATGTGTTTCTGCTCAGTTAAGAGAGAGAGAAAATAATACCATAAATGACATAATTCATAGCCCGAACCTGTTTTTGTTGCTCACTTGCGCCCCCTTATGGTCAGAAATAGCCGAACCTGTTTTTGTTGCTCACTTGCGCCCCCTTATGGTCAGAAATAGCCCAAACCTGTTTTTGTTGCTCACTTGCGCCCCCTTATGGTCAGAAATACCATGTGTTTCTGCTCAGTTAAGAGAGAGAGAAAATAATACCATAAATGACGTAATTCATAGCCGAACCTGTTTTTTGTTGCTCACTTGCGCCCCCTTATGGTCAGAAATAGCCCGAACCTGTTTTTGTTGCTCACTTGCGCCCCCTTATGGTCAGAAATACCATGTGTTTCTGCTCAGTTAAGAGAGAGAGAAAATAATACCATAAATGACGTAATTCATAGCCGAACCTGTTTTTTGTTGCTCACTTGCGCCCCCTTATGGTCAGAAATAGCCCAAACCTGTTTTTGTTGCTCCCTTGCGCCCCCTTATGGTCAGAAATACCATGTGTTTCTGCTCAGTTAAGAGAGAGAGAAAATAATACCATAAATGACATAATTCATAGCCCGAACCTGTTTTTGTTGCTCACTTGCGCCCCCTTATGGTCAGAAATAGCCGAACCTGTTTTTGTTGCTCACTTGCGCCCCCTTATGGTCAGAAATAGCCCGAACCTGTTTTTGTTGCTCACTTGCGCCCCCTTATGGTCAGAAATACCATGTGTTTCTGCTCAGTTAAGAGAGAGAGAAAATAATACCATAAATGACATAATTCATAGCCCGAACCTGTTTTTGTTGCTCACTTGCGCCCCCTTATGGTCAGAAATAGCCAAACCTGTTTTTGTTGCTCACTTGCGCCCCCTTATGGTCAGAAATACCATGTGTTTCTGCTCAGTTAAGAGAGAGAGAAAATAATACCATAAATGACGTAATTCATAGCCCGAACCTGTTTTTGTTGCTCATTTGCGCCCCCTTATGGTCAGAAATAGCATGTGTTTCTGCTCAGTTACGCCACCTGCAGGTGAGGAAGACCCCTAAAAAGACAGAAAAAAAAGGATCCTACGAATTACGTTATTCCTAGGAAATGCATGGGGAAATGACAGAAAGTAGCTCTGTGCGAAGGCCTCGTTCTGCATATGACTCGCAGACAGAATGGAAATGAATATAATTAATAGCATAAACCATGTAATTCATAGCTATTAGTTCAGAATTCATAGCCGTAGACCCTAACCCTAAACCTAACTTCTCCCACCCTCCACGCCTAAACCTAACCTCCCTCCAGGGGGAGCAGTTGCCATAAGCGTCAAAGATGACTTCCATGGGTTTGCATTGAGTTTAGTCGGAAAGCCCAAGTCGTTTCATGTGTCGCTCAAGGGTACCATGTTAGTATCAAGTGACGCACAAGGGCCGGGACAAAGCGTCAATATGCTACGTGCTCGGAGTGAGAACGTGTTGTAACTCCAGGTCATGTCCATCAAAGCTGTCGGGTTTGATCAGGAAAGAAAACAAGGTTCCATACTTCTGAAATTCCTGAAACCGTGTTTTGAACTCCGCCTCCAGCACATTGATATATTTGAATGTGTCAGCGGTGTTGATGTTGTGCTGTGCGGACAGCTGTCTGCAGTGTTTGAAGTGGCGGAGCGTTGAGGTAGCAGCGTCACTTGACAGAACAGCCAGCTTTGCAACAAAAGCCGCCCATGTGTCGTACAGGTCCAGTACAGTTTGCCCTGCACCTTGCAGTTTGAGATTGAGCTCGTTGAGGTGTCCAGTAATATCCGCGAGAAACATAAGTTTCATAACCCACTTCTCGTCCTCGAGTTCTGGATAGTCTTGCCCTTTTTCATCCAGGAAGGCTTTGATAGCATCAAAGCAGCCGACAAGCTGTTACACACGCCCACATTCATACCGTGAAAAGTGTTTGAAAAAAAAAAATTGTAACTTTGAGTCAAATGCTCACAGTTGAATAAGGTTCATTGAGTCATATTAGCAAGATGAGGACGTTCTTATTTGTGAATGCCAGTCGGGTTGAACTGATTTTGTTTTATGAAAATCGGAGGAAATTTTGCCTCCCCATTCCCGATGGTCTAGTGCCGCCTATGCATATTTTCAAGTTGCAGTGTTTGATGCAGGAAACTCGGAGAAATATGGACTTGAAAATCAATTTCGGAGTGGGGGGGTTTAAAAAAATGGGAAAATCCCTCCATTACGAAGAATGGAGGTCGATCTTCCCCATACGGAAATGTAATATATGGCATATATGCCCCTATATCAAGGCATATATGTTACATATAAAGGACATATATTATTATCTAATACAAACATTCACCATATATATGGAGATATATATTTTTAACATATATGGAATAATCGCATTAAGATTTGTATATGTACATATATCATATATGCATATATGATAGGTTTATATAAGGCGTATATATTTTTGCCAATACATGTTAACATATATGTTTGATCTTCATATGCAATATACATGTTATAAACATATGTGAAATACCAATATTAAGATATGCATATGTACATATATTACAAAACTATATACGGTTAATTTTTAAATGGATGCTATATGTTGCCGCCATATATGTAATCATATATAGTTAGGGTATATATGTAAGATATACGTGTTCTGCTTATATGACATACACATATTAGGATTTGTATATGTTCATACATTAAATGTACATATACGAATAATCTATACATGGCATCATATGTTTTGACCATATATGTTACAATATATATTTGATCTCCATATGCAATATACATGTTATAAACATATATGAAATACCAATATTAAGATATGCATATGTACATATATTACAAAACTTTATACGGTTAATTTTTAAATGGACGCTATATGTTGCCGCCATATATGTAATTATATATATTTAGTTTATATATGTAAGATATACGTGTTCTGCTTATATGACATAAACATATTAGGATTTGTATATGTTTATACATTAAATGTACATATACGAATAATTTATACATGGCATCATATGTTTTGACCATATATGTTACGATATATATTTGATCTTCATATGCAATATACATGTTATAAACATATATGAAATACCAATATTAAGATATGCATATGTACATATATTACAAAACTTTATACGGTTAATTTTTAAATGGACGCTATATGTTGCCGCCATATATGTAATTATATATATTTAGTTTATATATGTAAGATATACGTGTTCTGCTTATATGACATACACATATTAGGATTTGTATATGTTCATACATTAAATGTACATATACGAATAATCTATACATGGCATCATATGTTTTGACCATATATGTTACAATATATATTTGATCTCCATATGCAATATACATGTTATAAACATATATGAAATACCAATATTAAGATATGCATATGTACATATATTACAAAACTTTATGCGGTAAATTTTTAAATGGACGCTATATGTTGCCGCCATATATGTAATTATATATATTTAGTTTATATATGTAAGATATACGTGTTCTGCTTATATGACATACACATATTAGGATTTGTATATGTTTATACATTAAATGTACATATACGAATAATTTATACATGGCATCATATGTTTTGACCATATATGTTACGATATATATTTGATCTTCATATGCAATATACATGTTATAAACATATATGAAATACCAATATTAAGATATGCATATGTACATATATTACAAAACTTTATACGGTTAATTTTTAAATGGACGCAGGGGGCTCTATCGTTGCAGCCGCGCAGTTTCTAGGCCGAACGCCAGCCGCAGCGCAAAGCAGTGGGCGTGGAAAGGCGCACTTGATATCTTGGTATCGGCGCTAAACTCAGCCTCAACCATTATAACCACGCCTTTTAAGCGTAAAATTATGCATTGTCCGCTCATTGGAGAATTGCAGGGAAGAGACACACGCTTGCCTTTTAAGCTCCAATTCCTGGACAAATCCGGTAAAACCAGACAAAGCCAAGGGCTCCGCCGCCCCCCCCTCCCTTCATCCGGTCTGTCTATCTCCATATATAGGCTATTATTCCATATTATTATGCTTCTCAAACCAATAACTGCAGTTAAAATACTGCAAGCATGTAAATACGCTACACTATAGCAAGACCAAAGTGAAAATAATTTCTAAATGCATCTGATAGAAAAAAATATTGCCTATGGCTGGATGTCATGAGATTAGATGGCCAGAATGATATCGTTTTATCTCTCCTCCCCCACTGCACGATGCAACATCCTCTGAATGACACCTATCACTTTTACTGGATCTGATAACTTAATTCTATTTAATTTACAGGATTTTATTATTGAGTACGGTAATAGTATTTTATTTGGCCTATATATGCGTCCCCCCCACCCCCTGCCCACAGGCTCTGACAAATATGTTCATTCTCAATAAAATCTTCAGTAATCAATCAGAGGGGCTTTAAAAGCCAGATTGGCAGCAGCTGGCGCAGTGTGATCAATATGGCAGACGAAAACCGATCCACTAAATTCACAGCTGAGGAGAAGATGGTGCTGGCGAATCAGGTGATATATCTGTCCACCATTCATTTTGAATAGCTACAAAACAACTCTTTAAGTTGTTTATTCATCTATCCATTCAGGTTCAAATGTACCATCGCGCACTGTTTGGGGAGGAGAATTACCCCGCCGACGCCCCGCGCCCAGTCCTGGACCGCCTGAGTGAGCCGCCCCAGGTGGCCGTCTATGCGCTGCGCTTGTTCAGCACCTCGGACAGCTCCGCTGCCACAGACGGGGGAAACATTTGGAAATAATTATAACTTTCTATGCTTTGCACACAGAAAAAATAAATACAACAGACAATTCTGTAATGAATAGCTGTAATGAAGAGTGGGGTTTGAAGAAGCGCTACACAACAGTTGATCCAGTTTATCTCTTTCTCTCTTTTCTTTCTCTCTCCCTTTCTCTCACATTAAACGATATACATGCCTATAATGTCAATTATCTGAATGAAATAATAATACATATTAATTAGGAATATTAGTAATATTAGTAGCCTAGCTAATTTCGGGGGGGGGGGGGTAATAAAACGTAGAGCTATATTACACATAAATGGGGATTATTATGATAGCCTAAACTAAATTTATGAAACTGCATTACAGCTTCACCCAAAAAGCCTGAGAAGGGTTGCAATCTTATATTCTATTGTATTCTAAAGTATTTTTTTCTATATATTGTATTCTCCATTCACTTTCCTGTCCCCGGTGCACAGAATCCTGCTTTAGGCCAGCTTTTCAAAAGCGCAAAGCGCTAAAAGTCGGCCAGGTCGGAAGATGGCTGGAAGATAGTAGTACGCCGGTATTTAGCGCCGCCACGCCCACTTCGGCGCATTCAGGGACTCCGCCACGCCCATTCGGCCTAAAGCGCATTTGGCAGCCTAAAGCCTATTGCTATTTTCCCGAAACAGGCGCAAGGCACGTTTTTTTGCGTTTAAGGCCCGTTTTAGCGCCGAAGGCCTGTGGGAGAATAGGGACCTATATGTTGCCGCCATATATGTAATTATATATATTTAGTTTATATATGTAAGATATACGTGTTCTGCTTATATGACATACACATATTAGGATTTGTATATGTTCATACATTAAATGTACATATACGAATAATCTATACATGGCATCATATGTTTTGACCATATATGTTACAATATATATTTGATCTCCATATGCAATATACATGTTATAAACATATATGAAATACCAATATTAAGATATGCATATGTACATATATTACAAAACTTTATGCGGTAAATTTTTAAATGGACGCTATATGTTGCCGCCATATATGTAATTATATATATTTAGTTTATATATGTAAGATATACGTGTTCTGCTTATATGACATACACATATTAGGATTTGTATATGTTTATACATTAAATGTACATATACGAATAATTTATACATGGCATCATATGTTTTGACCATATATGTTACGATATATATTTGATCTTCATATGCAATATACATGTTATAAACATATATGAAATACCAATATTAAGATATGCATATGTACATATATTACAAAACTTTATACGGTTAATTTTTAAATGGACGCTATATGTTGCCGCCATATATGTAATTATATATATTTAGTTTATATATGTAAGATATACGTGTTCTGCTTATATGACATACACATATTACGATTTGTATATGTTCATACATTAAATGTACATATACGAATAATTTATACATGGCATCATATGTTTTGACCATATATGTTACAATATATATTTGATCTTCATATGCAATATACATGTTATAAACATATATGAAATACCAATATTAAGATATGCATATGTACATATATTACAAAACTTTATACGGTTAATTTTTAAATGGACGCTATATGTTGCCGCCATATATGTAATTATATATATTTAGTTTATATATGTAAGATATACGTGTTCTGCTTATATGACATACACATATTACGATTTGTATATGTTCATACATTAAATGTACATATACGAATAATTTATACATGGCATCATATGTTTTGACCATATATGTTACGATATATATTTGATCTTCATATGCAATATACATGTTATAAACATATATGAAATACCAATATTAAGATATGCATATGTACATATATTACAAAACTTTATACGGTTAATTTTTAAATGGACGCTATATGTTGCCACCATATATGTAATTATATATATTTACTTTATATATGTAAGATATACGTGTTCTGCTTATATGACATACACATATTACGATTTGTATATGTTCATACATTAAATGTACATATACGAATAATTTATACATGGCATCATATGTTTTGACGATATATGTTACGATATATATTTGATCTTCATATGCAATATACATGTTATAAACATATATGAAATACCAATATTAAGATATGCATATGTACATATATTACAAAACTTTATACGGTTAATTTTTAAATGGACGCTATATGTTGCCGCCATATATGTAATTATATATATTTAGTTTATATATGTAAGATATACGTGTTCTGCTTATATGACATACACATATTACGATTTGTATATGTTCATACATTAAATGTACATATACGAATAATTTATACATGGCATCATATGTTTTGACCATATATGTTACGATATATATTTGATCTTCATATGCAATATACATGTTATAAACATATATGAAATACCAATATTAAGAGATGCATATGTACATATATTACAAAACTATATACGGTTAATTTTTAAATTGTCGCTATATGTTGCCACCATATATGTAATCATATATATTTAGTTTATATATGTAGGGTATACGTGTTCTGCTTATATGACATACACATATTAAGATTTGCAAATGGCCATACATTGAATATACATTTACGGACCATTTATACATGGCATCATATGTTCTGACCATATATGTTGAGATATATATGTGATCTTCATATGCAATATAAATGTTATAAACATATATCAAATACCAATATTAAGATATACATATGTACATATATTATAAAACTTTATACTGTGAATTTTTAAATGGTGTTATATGTTGCCACCATTTATGAAATCATATATCTTTAATTTATATATGCAAGATATAGGTGTTCTGCTTATATGACATACACATATTAAGATTAGTAAATGGCCATACATTGAATATACATTTACGGATAATTTACACATGGCATCATATGTTTTAATATGTTTTAGACCATATATGATAAGATATATTTATTTATATATAGACGATAAACATTTTTAACATGGAATACACGTTATTAAGAAATATATAAAATATACATTTAAATTATGTATGCAAGATATGTTTTAAACATAATAAATACCCATTTTAAGATAATATGTATATACCTGTATCTATAAAGACAACAAACACTGAATAAGTCTGGGAAATATGTTTTAATACATTTTATACACATTTGATTATACATATTTCTCTTTATTACACACACAGGGTTGCCAGGTCAGTCCAATAAACTCTTAACAGCAGTGGGCGTGGACAGGCGCACTTGATATCGTCGTTCTGGCGCTAGATGCAGCCCAAAGCATTACAACCACGCCTTTTAGGCGTAAAATTATGCACCGTCATGCTCATTGGATAAGTGCAATAAACGAATGGCACGCTTGCCTTTTTAGCTCCAATTCCACTGGTCCCGCAAAACCAGACGAAACCCAAGCCTCTGATCCCCCCCCCCCCCCACCTCCCTTCATCCCGTCTGTCTCCATATATCGGCTATTATTCCATATTATGATGCTTCTCAAACCAATCTAACTGCAGTTTAAATAGCCTACTGCAAGCATGTAAATACGCTACACTATAGCAAGATCAAAGTGAAAATAATGTTCTATGCATCAGCTAGAAAAATATAGCCTATTAGATTGGTGAAAGTTTGTCCAGAAAGATATCATTTTCTCTCGCCTGCTGCAGGAAGGATGATGCACATAAATATACCCTACATTATGTCAAGTCATTGCATAAATGTGTTTTTATTGTAAATCTAAATGTGAAATAGGGCCAAGTTATTGGAGGGACATCACAGTATAGCAGATGCCATTAGAAGCGCGTTCCGAAGCGCGTTCCGCTGTTACTTCTCTAAATCACGTTAACTCGACAAGGGGTATATATAGGCCCAGGAGGACATATATGTTTCACATAGGGTGGTGTTTTCATTTCGATGTTTTATTTGGTCCAATATTGAAATGTTGACAATGGCAGGCTGTGTTACCATTACACATTAATTTAGAACTACCTTTTATATCTATTTTGGCTCATTTGGTGGCTATTTAGTAGCGAAATGAAGAAACACAATGCATGCTGGGAACTCAGAGAGAGAGAGAGAGAAGGGTGACAGAGAAGAAGCAGTGAAGGCACAGAATAGGCCTGCTTTTCAAAAGCGCAAAGCGCTAAATGTAGGCCAGGTCCCAAGATATCACTAGGCTGGTATTTAGCGCCGACACGCCCACTTTGGGACTGCGCCACGCCCATTCGGCCTAAAGCGCATTTGGCAGCCTAAAGCCTATTGCTATCTTGCCGAAACAGGCGCAAGGCACGTTTTTTTGCGGTTAAGGCCCGTAATAGCGCCGATGGCCTGTGGGAGAATAGAGCCCACTATATACTATATTATCATAAATAATATAGCTCTGTTGCAGTGGTTCCCAACCTTTTTGTCATTTCAGGGATCCTGTCTGATAAGATTTATTTATCCCATAACTGTCTCTACAGCAGATTAACCATGAAGAAGAGTGTGGAACCTATGAACTATACTGTACCTTCTCTCAACCGGCTAACTTAAAGGCCAGACCTGTCAACTCTCCCGTTTTTCCTGGGTTTCTCCCATATTTTCACCACCTGCCCCGTTTGTTTTGACATGATGTGACATTATGAAATCCACGTGTTCTATTTGGTCCGGTTCCTATACAGTTTTAAACCTACTGTACCTACATCACACAGTGGCCTTCGGTAATTTGCTTTTAACTGATAAATTCGCCCAAAAATTTAATTCTGAGATTATCTACGTACTCACCCCCAGGCAGAGGTGTGACTGTGAACCAGTCATTGTTTTGCAAAATCTCTCTTTGTCTCCATCTCTCTGTCTCTCTCCCTGTGTCTCTCTCATTTTCTCTCTTTCAATCTGGCTCTCCATCTCTGTGCGTCACTCCATCTTTCTCTTTGTCTGTCTATCCATCCCTGTGTCTTTCATTTTCTCTCCATTTCTCTCTCTGTCTCTCCATCTCTCTGTCTGCCTCTCCATCTCTGTGTGTCTGTCTCTCCATCTCTTTGTGTCTGTATCTCCATCTCTCTGTCTCTCTCTCCATCTGTGTGTTTCTTCATCTATCTGTCTCTCCATCTGTGTCTGTCCATCTCTCCCTGTCTCTCCATCTATCTGTGTCTCTCCATCTCTCTGTCTGTCCCTCCATCTCGCTGTGTCTGTCTCTCCATCTCTCCATCTCTCTGTGTGTCTGTCTCTCCATCTCTCCGTGTGTCTGTCTCTCCATCTCTGTGTTTCTGCATCTCTCCATCTCTCTCTCTATCTGTCTCTCCATCTCTCTGTGTCTGTCTCTCCATTTCTGTGTCTGTCTCTCCATCTCTGTGTCTGTCTCTCCATCTCTCTGTCTGTCTCTCCTTCCCTCTGTCGGTCTCTTTCCATCTCTCTGTGTCTGTCTCTCCATCTCTGTGTGTCTCTACATCTCTGTGTGTCTGTCTCTCCATCTCTCTGTGTCTGTCTCTCCATCTCTGTGTCTGTCTCCCTCCATCTCTCTGGGTCTCTCCATCTCTGGGTCTGTCTCTCCATCTCTCTATCTCCATCTCTCTCTGTGTCTGTCTCTCCATCTCCTTTTGTGTCTCTCCATCTCTCTGTGTGTCTGTCTCCCCATCTCCCTCTGTGTGTGTGTGTGTGTCTCTCACAAAGCTGCAGGGATGAAGCCACCAATGGGAGCAGCAGACTCAAAAGGGTTAAACAGTGACTTCATAGTAATTCAGAAAAGTCATGATATAATCAAATTTTTGCTTTTCCAAAGGTATGAACAAACATTTGTTTTCTATTTCTGAGGCAGGTATAGCAGTTAGATGACCTAACACCTTCTCGACTGGATAGAAATGTAGGGGATTTTGAACACTAGTGGAAAACGTGTGCTTCCCCTTTTCAAAGAAGCGACCAAAGGCATAACAAGTGCTGCCACTGCCTACATCTGCCACCATGAATGTTTTAACACAGAAGAATGTGTTGTCAGTTTTGAGACGAACTACACTTGAATTCCTCTTCTTTACACGGTGGTATGCCTGGGAGTGAATAATCACACCATTGACAAAAACTCTGTCGTAATAGTGTACGACCTGCTTCTCTACATGATGAGCAACATTGTGTAAAGCAATATAATGGTCATGCTCCATCATTTTTGTCTTGGGTGGTCCAAAGGCAGTAACTCCCTCACACGTCACTGCATGCTTCCGCATCTTTTTCCTGCTTAATAACTGACTCAAAACATGTCCACATTCTGAAGAGGAATTTGTCGCTCTTTCGCTGGTGTATAGTGGAAGGGCGTTTTCCATCCAGAAAAGTCGACATATTTGCATAGGCACAGACTGAGTGCTTTTGACCATATCTAGCAACTTCATGTTATAGGCCTCAAATTGAAAGGCAGAATGGGCCCATAATGGGCCCCAATTCTGGACACTTCTTGACAGATGGAGGCAGAGGTGAACATTGAAGGTGACATTGCTAACACCATAGAGGAGCTCCATCTCGTGCACAAACTGAATAAGAAATTCCTGTGCTTCTAGCAGCTGCTGTGATGTAATGGATGTGGTAAGCAGCAAAGCTATGCCACTTGCCAGTTTGAGCCAATGATTGAGGTACCTGTCAGGTAGAATGCCCTTGAGGACAGGAATGCTGTAGAAAAGTAGCCACATCAGCCATTCATGGGCTTTCCAGTACCGTCTTTCTTTTATGGATCGAGGTGTTCTGGAGACATTACATGGGGGTTTGATATTTAACAGTACTTCGTCAATTTTTTGAATGGACCTACCTATGTACCAAGGAGACTGATGGTTTTCAGAGTTACACCACAGCGAAGTGATAGATCTTGTAACTCCAAGGAGGGCACTGTGCATGTAGTCAGGGATACATCCGTCAATGATATCAAATCCAGGTAAAAGGGACAACACAGATGGACCTTTGACGCCCATTGAGGGTGTGCCTGTCTCAACAGCCGTTGTCACTAGCTCTAAAGTCTGCCTTGCACATCTAAGGGCTACATTCTCCTCATATGGGTAAGCCCTGGCCGTCCCCTGACCACGTTTGACCACTGTTCCTTTCTGAAAGCAATAAGGACATCCAAACTCCCCATTGAACTGTTTGAAATTCTGTAGGAGCGGACGGGCAACAGAATCACTCACAAGTATTAAAGCATATACTTTGCTGTTACCATGAACACCATCAGAAGTAACCCAATCCAAGCCACGCTCCTGGAGATCAATGCACTCCTTTACAAATGGGTCAAGATAGATGTTCATCTGGGGCTTTTTAGCTCCAAACCACAATGCTGCTAACATGATGTGGTCTGGTCTCAGATGGGGAGGCAGTTCGTTTAGAGTGCACAACAGGGGCCATATAGACTGTGAAGAGGATTTGAATAAAGGTACGCCATCACAGCTAAAGGTGATTGAAAAGTTGCGGCAATCATTTGGATGTGCAGTTTTCAAGGCCTTTTTGTAGAGCAGACCATCGCATATGTCATCAATTGTGTCAGGGTTTACTTTAACCTCGTTATCGCCTGTCAATTGTGACAACTTGTGTTGTTTAATGATGTTTCGTAGTTGTGCTTCAAGAGGCAGAACAATGAAAAAGTTTCCTGATTGTATGTGCTCCTTTGCATCAACTTGTTTACCGCAACTTCTGCAACTTACACTGTCACCTCTAGTTTCCATCAAGAAAGTACACTCTGAACAAAAATGCTTGACAAGAATATAGTCCTTGTAATCATTTATGTTTTTGTAAAAATTATATTTAGTGGTTGACACTGAGTGTTCCCCGGTGACAGCATTTATGACTTTAAGTATGTCCTCAAGTGCTTCATCAGTCAAACGATGTTTTGATTTTAAAGCTAGAAGGAGCAACTCATGCTCTTTCCTTTTTTGTTCATGTAGTGCTTTCTCACTGTATTGTGATTTCTCCGTTTCATTGTTTCTTATGTCTTTATCACGTTTGATGTCCTCACCGCCGTCATCACTCGATTCTTCTTGGTAGTCAGTTCTTTGCTGCATGACATGTTGAATGAAGTCTTAGACTATTTTCAATAATGAAGACTACTTAACAGCAACGCCCAATCTCGTCATATCACAGTGCACGCCCCCTTTCTTTGAGGTCGTATAACCTATTCATTGTTAGGCTCGCCCCCTTTCTCTGATGCTGTCCCCTCACCCATTCACAGTTTACCACACATGTGGCAATAACCAATCAGCCCAAGGTATTCCTCTCCAGCTGATCCCAATCACCTAATCAGCGTAGTATATCAGGGTCCATGTTTACTCTGTTTGCTATGTGCTGTGTATGTGTCATTCTCAGTTGCTGATCATCATCGCTGAAGCAGTTGTTTTGCTCTTACCGGCTTCGCTGTAGTCGCTGTCTGATCGTCCTCATGTTCTGGTTGTTTTGCTCGTCGTCAATCTTTTCCTTGCTAAGGAATATCTCTCCATTCATGGAGTAAATCGGTTCAAGCAAAGCGACCATTTCCCTCCAGCCAGGAGTCCGTCTCAAGTCAACAACAGACTTCAGACTGTCAATCAGTGACCAAACATTTTGTTCAGCAGCAGCAATGCATGGAGGCTCACTATTCTTCATCGGACGGGTGTTCAGGCGTCCAAGCATGGCTTCCGCACCATGATCATCGCGTCCCCAGGCTTCTCCAGGCAAGCAGGCAGCACCAGGCCGTCCCATTCCACTTCGCCTGTGGTCAATTGTACTACAGGCGCGGATCCCTCTGCTATCACCAGGCACATTACATTTCAGCTCTATAGGGTTGCCGCCAGAATGAACCGTTTGCCCCATGGATCTTTCGGTGTGTCCAGAGTGCCCGAGATGCTATGTACTTAAGCATCAGTGCTTCTCCAGGCCGGGTCCCGTCAATCACCGTGAATCTGCCCAGACTTCCCCATGGTCTGGCCTCAGCTGCACCAGCAGGGCTATGAGCAGTCCGTAGTAGCAAACGGGCGTTTGTTGGGGGAAAAAGATGGTCGTTATCTGATGACATCATCACCGGCCATCACCGTATCTTTTTCATTCAAATAGCTACTAATAAGGTTGCATTCCCATGAATTATCGGCTTGTTATTTTTGAAATAATTGTCCCTGAAAGGGCTGAAAGTGTTGAAGCTATTATCAATTCTGTCTGCCTCTCCAGCTAGCTATCCTGTCCTGTCCATGTGTCATTGTTTATTTTCAGCTCATCAATCTCATCATGTGATGACTGCTGACCCATACAGCATTGCTGGCTAAGCCCAAAATCATCATTGTTCTCATCACCAGTCATGGTTTGGCTAAGCTGGAAATCTTAAAAAAAAAAAAAAAAAAAAAAAAAAAAAAAAAAGCTTCTGATTTAAGCTGTATTCAGTCAGTTTGTTGATGTTGACTATGCCAAAATCAAGTCATTGTGTTGTCTAACTGAAAATCAAATTCATTGTGACCAATCAGCTGAATTCAAAGTCGTTGTTGATTATCCACTGCCATTCCTTTAAACCATTGCTGGCTATGCTCATGCAGGTCATTTGACCTTTTATCCACTGCCGTTCAAAGCCCTGCTAATGCAGGTCGTTGCTGATCTGGGTCAACTCAGTACTGACCTTAAATACAGGTATTTGCTGACCTTCTATCTATTGCTGTCCAAAGCCCCAACAGCTGTCTAAAAAATGGACCGGGGGTCGAACCCTGGACCTTTTGTCGTGAGGCGGCACGGCTCACCACTTATCCACTGTGCTGTCCGTGTTGTGCATTTTATTTCTGCCTACTTGTTCAGGTATATTTTCCTTGCTTTATGTGTCATTCTCAGTTGCTGATCATCATCGCTGAAGCAGTTGTTTTGCTCTTACCGGCTTCGCTGTAGTCGCTGTCTGATCGTCCTCATGTTCTGGTTGTTTTGCTCGTCGTCAATCTTTTCCTTGCTAAGGAATATCTCTCCATTCATGGAGTAAATCGGTTCAAGCAAAGCGACCATTTCCCTCCAGCCAGGAGTCCGTCTCAAGTCAACAACAGACTTCAGACTGTCAATCAGTGACCAAACATTTTGTTCAGCAGCAGCAATGCATGGAGGCTCACTATTCTTCATCGGACGGGTGTTCAGGCGTCCAAGCATGGCTTCCGCACCATGATCATCGCGTCCCCAGGCTTCTCCAGGCAAGCAGGCAGCACCAGGCCGTCCCATTCCACTTCGCCTGTGGTCAATTGTACTACAGGCGCGGATCCCTCTGCTATCACCAGGCACATTACATTTCAGCTCTATAGGGTTGCCGCCAGAATGAACCGTTTGCCCCATGGATCTTTCGGTGTGTCCAGAGTGCCCGAGATGCTATGTACTTAAGCATCAGTGCTTCTCCAGGCCGGGTCCCGTCAATCACCGTGAATCTGCCCAGACTTCCCCATGGTCTGGCCTCAGCTGCACCAGCAGGGCTATGAGCAGTCCGTAGTAGCAAACGGGCGTTTGTTGGGGGAAAAAGATGGTCGTTATCTGATGACATCATCACCGGCCATCACCGTATCTTTTTCATTCAAATAGCTACTAATAAGGTTGCATTCCCATGAATTATCGGCTTGTTATTTTTGAAATAATTGTCCCTGAAAGGGCTGAAAGTGTTGAAGCTATTATCAATTCTGTCTGCCTCTCCAGCTAGCTATCCTGTCCTGTCCATGTGTCATTGTTTATTTTCAGCTCATCAATCTCATCATGTGATGACTGCTGACCCATACAGCATTGCTGGCTAAGCCCAAAATCATCATTGTTCTCATCACCAGTCATGGTTTGGCTAAGCTGGAAATCTTAAAAAAAAAAAAAAAAAGCTTCTGATTTAAGCTGTATTCAGTCAGTTTGTTGATGTTGACTATGCCAAAATCAAGTCATTGTGTTGTCTAACTGAAAATCAAATTCATTGTGACCAATCAGCTGAATTCAAAGTCGTTGTTGATTATCCACTGCCATTCCTTTAAACCATTGCTGGCTATGCTCATGCAGGTCATTTGACCTTTTATCCACTGCCGTTCAAAGCCCTGCTAATGCAGGTCGTTGCTGATCTGGGTCAACTCAGTACTGACCTTAAATACAGGTATTTGCTGACCTTCTATCTATTGCTGTCCAAAGCCCCAACAGCTGTCTAAAAAATGGACCGGGGGTCGAACCCTGGACCTTTTGTCGTGAGGCGGCACGGCTCACCACTTATCCACTGTGCTGTCCGTGTTGTGCATTTTATTTCTGCCTACTTGTTCAGGTATATTTTCCTTGCTTTATGTGTCATTCTCAGTTGCTGATCATCATCGCTGAAGCAGTTGTTTTGCTCTTACCGGCTTCGCTGTAGTCGCTGTCTGATCGTCCTCATGTTCTGGTTGTTTTGCTCGTCGTCAATCTTTTCCTTGCTAAGGAATATCTCTCCATTCATGGAGTAAATCGGTTCAAGCAAAGCGACCATTTCCCTCCAGCCAGGAGTCCGTCTCAAGTCAACAACAGACTTCAGACTGTCAATCAGTGACCAAACATTTTGTTCAGCAGCAGCAATGCATGGAGGCTCACTATTCTTCATCGGACGGGTGTTCAGGCGTCCAAGCATGGCTTCCGCACCATGATCATCGCGTCCCCAGGCTTCTCCAGGCAAGCAGGCAGCACCAGGCCGTCCCATTCCACTTCGCCTGTGGTCAATTGTACTACAGGCGCGGATCCCTCTGCTATCACCAGGCACATTACATTTCAGCTCTATAGGGTTGCCGCCAGAATGAACCGTTTGCCCCATGGATCTTTCGGTGTGTCCAGAGTGCCCGAGATGCTATGTACTTAAGCATCAGTGCTTCTCCAGGCCGGGTCCCGTCAATCACCGTGAATCTGCCCAGACTTCCCCATGGTCTGGCCTCAGCTGCACCAGCAGGGCTATGAGCAGTCCGTAGTAGCAAACGGGCGTTTGTTGGGGGAAAAAGATGGTCGTTATCTGATGACATCATCACCGGCCATCACCGTATCTTTTTCATTCAAATAGCTACTAATAAGGTTGCATTCCCATGAATTATCGGCTTGTTATTTTTGAAATAATTGTCCCTGAAAGGGCTGAAAGTGTTGAAGCTATTATCAATTCTGTCTGCCTCTCCAGCTAGCTATCCTGTCCTGTCCATGTGTCATTGTTTATTTTCAGCTCATCAATCTCATCATGTGATGACTGCTGACCCATACAGCATTGCTGGCTAAGCCCAAAATCATCATTGTTCTCATCACCAGTCATGGTTTGGCTAAGCTGGAAATCTTAAAAAAAAAAAAAAAAAAGCTTCTGATTTAAGCTGTATTCAGTCAGTTTGTTGATGTTGACTATGCCAAAATCAAGTCATTGTGTTGTCTAACTGAAAATCAAATTCATTGTGACCAATCAGCTGAATTCAAAGTCGTTGTTGATTATCCACTGCCATTCCTTTAAACCATTGCTGGCTATGCTCATGCAGGTCATTTGACCTTTTATCCACTGCCGTTCAAAGCCCTGCTAATGCAGGTCGTTGCTGATCTGGGTCAACTCAGTACTGACCTTAAATACAGGTATTTGCTGACCTTCTATCTATTGCTGTCCAAAGCCCCAACAGCTGTCTAAAAAATGGACCGGGGGTCGAACCCTGGACCTTTTGTCGTGAGGCGGCACGGCTCACCACTTATCCACTGTGCTGTCCGTGTTGTGCATTTTATTTCTGCCTACTTGTTCAGGTATATTTTCCTTGCTTTATGTGTCATTCTCAGTTGCTGATCATCATCGCTGAAGCAGTTGTTTTGCTCTTACCGGCTTCGCTGTAGTCGCTGTCTGATCGTCCTCATGTTCTGGTTGTTTTGCTCGTCGTCAATCTTTTCCTTGCTAAGGAATATCTCTCCATTCATGGAGTAAATCGGTTCAAGCAAAGCGACCATTTCCCTCCAGCCAGGAGTCCGTCTCAAGTCAACAACAGACTTCAGACTGTCAATCAGTGACCAAACATTTTGTTCAGCAGCAGCAATGCATGGAGGCTCACTATTCTTCATCGGACGGGTGTTCAGGCGTCCAAGCATGGCTTCCGCACCATGATCATCGCGTCCCCAGGCTTCTCCAGGCAAGCAGGCAGCACCAGGCCGTCCCATTCCACTTCGCCTGTGGTCAATTGTACTACAGGCGCGGATCCCTCTGCTATCACCAGGCACATTACATTTCAGCTCTATAGGGTTGCCGCCAGAATGAACCGTTTGCCCCATGGATCTTTCGGTGTGTCCAGAGTGCCCGAGATGCTATGTACTTAAGCATCAGTGCTTCTCCAGGCCGGGTCCCGTCAATCACCGTGAATCTGCCCAGACTTCCCCATGGTCTGGCCTCAGCTGCACCAGCAGGGCTATGAGCAGTCCGTAGTAGCAAACGGGCGTTTGTTGGGGGAAAAAGATGGTCGTTATCTGATGACATCATCACCGGCCATCACCGTATCTTTTTCATTCAAATAGCTACTAATAAGGTTGCATTCCCATGAATTATCGGCTTGTTATTTTTGAAATAATTGTCCCTGAAAGGGCTGAAAGTGTTGAAGCTATTATCAATTCTGTCTGCCTCTCCAGCTAGCTATCCTGTCCTGTCCATGTGTCATTGTTTATTTTCAGCTCATCAATCTCATCATGTGATGACTGCTGACCCATACAGCATTGCTGGCTAAGCCCAAAATCATCATTGTTCTCATCACCAGTCATGGTTTGGCTAAGCTGGAAATCTTAAAAAAAAAAAAAAAAAAAAAAAAAGCTTCTGATTTAAGCTGTATTCAGTCAGTTTGTTGATGTTGACTATGCCAAAATCAAGTCATTGTGTTGTCTAACTGAAAATCAAATTCATTGTGACCAATCAGCTGAATTCAAAGTCGTTGTTGATTATCCACTGCCATTCCTTTAAACCATTGCTGGCTATGCTCATGCAGGTCATTTGACCTTTTATCCACTGCCGTTCAAAGCCCTGCTAATGCAGGTCGTTGCTGATCTGGGTCAACTCAGTACTGACCTTAAATACAGGTATTTGCTGACCTTCTATCTATTGCTGTCCAAAGCCCCAACAGCTGTCTAAAAAATGGACCGGGGGTCGAACCCTGGACCTTTTGTCGTGAGGCGGCACGGCTCACCACTTATCCACTGTGCTGTCCGTGTTGTGCATTTTATTTCTGCCTACTTGTTCAGGTATATTTTCCTTGCTTTATGAAGGTTCATTGCACTGGGTAATCTTGGCTGTCTCTCCTGACAGTCATAGTTGGTGGGCTAAGATGGAAATCATATAGCCATTGTTGGTGGCTAAACTGGGAATCAAATTATTCGTCACTGTTTAAGCTGAAATCATAGTCATTGTTGTTGACTAATCCGAAATCAAGTATCATGGTTTGGCTAAATCTGACAGTCTAGTTGGTGGGCTAAGATGGAAATCATATAGCCATTGTTGGTGGCTAAACTGGGAATCAAATTATTCGTCACTGTTTAAGCTGAAATCATAGTCATTGTTGTTGACTATGACTAATCCGAAATCAAGTATCCTCGTTCTAAGCAAAAAATCAAACATTGCAATCAAGATGAATTCAAAACCACTGTGACAGAATCCTTCAGAAGGAGGCGTCGGGATACACTCCCTGGGACCCTCATTCCTATGGGTTATTTCTTGTTTATTTTTAGTTTCAGTCGCATTTTTGTTTTTATTTTTGTGAATCATCTATTATAATTGTTCCATGTCTTAGATCTTATGGTAGGCGGCTTTACATTATGGCTACCCTACCCAGGTTAGACCCGGGTGCCAGCCAGGTGTGTTCATCTATACTATAATTATCATGGTCATTGCTTGAGGAACTGCCAAACTCGATGAAGAGGGTGTTTGGTGCAAATCGCAAACCGTGTCAATTTTAAAGTAATTGAGAGCACTGTCCTGATCTTTTTGTCTTAACACATTAAGTGCCAGAGACGGACTAATTCGTCTTACATAATCCAGCGCTTGAGTGCCAAGGACGGACTAACTCGTCTTACATAAAGATTTTTTTTTTTTGACGGTGGTACATCAATCAACCCCTTTTACATCTTCGAGATAATTATAGGAGCAAGAGCATGTGTGTAATCTATTTTACCGACCACTAAGTGGCGACAGAGACCGAGAGAAGTCACAGCCACGGGACCCAAAAGCAGCCGCCTCCGCGGAAATGGCTTGGATTTTACAGTCAGAAGCCCGAGACACACACACAGAACGGACAGAGATCCCTTCCCCCCAGAGCCGCGGATCAACGCGCGAACACACACACACACACACACACACACACACACACACACACACACACACACACACACACACACCGCGGGAGCAAGCTTGGCGATTTTACAGTAATCCAATCCATTTCAGGCAAGCAGGCAGGCAGGCACGCAGACAGACAGGCAGGCAGCACAACACGCTTCTGACACGCCCGCTGAAGCCAGGAGGAAGGAGGAGAAGACACACGGAGGGAGGAGTTTGAATGAGAGGGGTGTTTCCTGTTGTTATGGAGGAAATTACTGTTCAAAACTATTGTTTAGAATGTCTGACGGTCTTACTGATGCCAAAAATGAATGGTTAAAGTGACTGTTTCACAAAAAGCCATTTATCTCTGAATAAATTTCCAGACGCTGAAACCATGCTGTACTCAACGGCTAATATCTACATAACTACTAACTCTGCAAACTAACTCTTTTAGACAGAGAAAGCACACATTCTATTAGTTATTTTTAGATGATTGCTGTTCATGAATTCTTAACAGAAAAGAATCCTCGGCTGTTCTAAAATGAGCCAGAATCGTCAAAAACACCCCTGGCACAACTTACCTACAGGAATGAAAACATGGCTGGCACCCAATGTGTTAAGATCAAACTGATCCTGATCCTTCGCCCATTTATGGCAAGCCGATGCTGTCGGTCCCCTTGCCATAGCCATTGCTGGCTAAAACCCATTCATTGCAAGCAGGTCCTGCCCCCTCCCTTGCCATTGCTGGCTATCTCAAGTTTTAAATTCTCCAGTCATTGCCAACCATTGCGGGCTAAGCCCAAATATATCGGATTATTGCCCATTAAGCCCTGCAGACAAGTATTCTAGCCATTCTTTTAGGATTGGTGCAGCCACAACGGCTGCCACACAAGGGGTGTCTTCGGCCTCCCTACATCAACTAGGACGCTGGTCATCCTCAGCCTATGCTTCCTACGTCCGTCCAGAGCTAGATGCCATTCTGTCAGCTCAAAGGTCCCTCCTTCCCTAATTGGAGGTAAGTCATTAATGCATATCTTGGTGGTGTTCACACTCAGTCCCTTTGCAATGTCATGCCCCATTACCCCATTTACCCTGTTTGCTATTGTGCTACCGTTTGGCCGAGGTCAGGCCCGGGATAAGTCACAATATGAATAAAGTACAGTCAGATGGCTGAGGTCAAGCCCGGGATAAGTCACAGCATGAATGTAAAGTGCTTTCGGTTGGCTGTTGGTCAAGCCCGTCATAAGTCACAATATGAATATACAGTGCTTTCGGTTGGCAGGTCTAACCCGTTATAAGTCACAGTATGAATGTAAAGTGCTTTCGGATGGCTGTTGGTCAAGCCCGTTATAAGTCACAAGTGCTTTCGGTTGGCTGTTGGTCAAGCCCGTTATAAGTCACAGTAATCACAGTATGAATGTAAAGTGCGTTCGGATGGCTGTTGGTCAAGCCCGTCATAAGTCACAGTAAGAATATACAGTGCTTTCGGTTGGCAGGTCAAGCCCGTTATAAGTCACAGTATGAATGAAAAGTGCTTTCGGATGGCTGTTGGTCAAGCCCGTTATAAGTCACAGTAAGAATATACAGTGCTTTCGGTTGGCAGGTCAAGCCCGTTATGAGTCACATTATGAATGTAAATGTAAAGTGCAACCGGAGGCCGAAGTCGAGCCCAGAATAAGTCTCAGTATGAATGTAAAGTGCTTTCGGAAGACTGTTGGTCAAGCCCGTTATAAGTCACAGTATGAATGTAAAGTGCTTTCGGAAGACTGTTGGTCAAGCCCGTTATAAGTCACAGTATGAATGTAAAGTGCTTTCGGAAGACTGTTGGTCAAGCCCGTTATAAGTCACAGTATGAATGTAAAGTGCTTTCGGAAGACTGTTGGTCAAGCCCGTTATAAGTCACAGTATGAATGTAAAGTGCTTTCGGAAGACTGTTGGTCAAGCCCGTTATAAGTCACAGTATGAATGTAAAGTGCTTTCGGAAGACTGCTGGTCGAGCCCGTTATAAGTCACAGTATGAATGTAAAGTGCTTTCGGAAGACTGCTGGTCGAGCCCGTTATAAGTCACAGCATGAATATACATGTATCCCCATTGACAAACATCATTTTTCAATTAATCTAACCTGGCCCTTTTAGGCTTAATATTCTTTCATGTATGTGCTTGAATTTGGCGAGCTCCATGATCCCCTCCAGGCATCTCATTTGTCCCATTTTCTCCATATTCCTTTTGGGGTTCTCTATCCTATAAATCACTGACGTCCTCCTCTCGGCTCAGAGGAGCGTCATCATACCATGGAGTCATTCGCCAAATTTAAGTGTTTGTTCTATCATTAAAGTTTACTTCATCTACCAGTGTTATCTGATCCGATCAAGTGGCTTCACTATCGGCCCATGTTCTCTCCATTAATGAAATGTATTAACTGTAATTGTCCCGCAGAGTCTTGAGGTCCTCCAAAATGTTTACCCCTTGACCGTGAATCGGTAAGTCAATGCATATACGATGGTGGTGGTTCTTTATCTCGATCCCGCATTACAAATTAATGTCCCACGTTTAAGCTTCACCTGTTGAACATGTCTGTTGCTGGCTCGCTCTGTGCCTTATCAGTAGCCTGTCCATTCCTTCACCTGCATAGTTGGCCTACATCTCCCAGCATGCATGCATAGCTGGCCTACATCTTCCAGCATGCATTTTGTCCCTCATAGTAAATAACCCCGCATAGCTGGCCCATGTCCCAGCATGCATTTTGTCCCTCTTAGTAAATTTCCCCCTCATAGTAAATAACCCTGCATAGCTGGCCCGTGTCCCAGCATGCATTTTGCCCCTCATAGTGAATAACCCTGCATAGCTGGCCCATGTCCCAGCATGCATTCTGTCCCTCATAATAAATAACCCGCATAGCTGGCCCATGTCCCAGCATGCATTTTGCCCCTCATAGTGAATAACCCGCATAGCTGGCCTTCATCTACCAGCATGCATTTTGCCCTCATAGCCTACATTTATTTATATTTTGGTGAGCTCCATGATCCCCTGATAAAGTTAAATTGCCATTTATCCAATTTAACTTTATTTCCTTTTGGGGATTTCCTATCCTATTCTTCACTGACGACGCCCTCTCATCATCTCAGGAGAGCGTCATCATATCATGGAGTCATACGCCAAAATTAATATGTTGTCTCATTAAAGCTTGTTATACTTTCTACTAGTCTCTCATTATTGAAATGAAGTCTTAGACTATTTTCAATAATGAAGACTACTTAACAGCAACGCCCAATCTCGTCATATCACAGTGCACGCCCCCTTTCTTTGAGGTCGTATAACCTATTCATTGTTAGGCTCGCCCCCTTTCTCTGATGCTGTCCCCTCACCCATTCACAGTTTACCACACATGTGGCAATAACCAATCAGCCCAAGGTATTCCTCTCCAGCTGATCCCAATCACCTAATCAGCGTAGTATATCAGGGTCCATGTTTACTCTGTTTGCTATGTGCTGTGTATGTGTCATTCTCAGTTGCTGATCATCATCGCTGAAGCAGTTGTTTTGCCCCACCTCCTCCCCTGACACCACCATCGGTCATGACTCCTGATAGAAGAATTCCCTATGGGGGATTTCCTATCCTATTCTTCACTGACGACGCCCTCTCATCATCTCAGGAGAGCGTCATCATATCATGGAGTCATACGCCAAAATTAATATGTTGTCTCATTAAAGCTTGTTATACTTTCTACTAGTCTCTCATTATTGAAATGTCCTCACCCAGGGGCGGATTGGCCATCAGGTGCAGTGGCAGTCTTCCCGGTGGGCCGCCGGACAATTCGGCTAGTAGAGAATGAATGAATGAATAAATAAATACGACTTTATTAACAGTTAATTACTTCAAATTGTCGTTACATTGTGTCCAAATGACGGAAAATGGCAACAGGGGGAAAAGCACTCATAGGATGAGAGGCGATCTGTTTACATCATTTGGTGCATGACCGTCAGCCAGAATGTAAAAGTAGTAGGGATGGGCGCGAGTACTGGTACTCGAGCACTCGTTCATAACGTCAGTATTCGAGTAACGTTTCTGCTGTTCGGGTACTCGCCCCACTCCTCACCCCTTTAAAAATGGTAGAAGATCTACGCACGCATCGTCATGTGGATCTGGCAGCAACCAGCAGCAACTGCACGGGCGTCAAGTCAGCCAGAATGTACAAGTACGTCATCTGCTTTGTTGCTTTCAAAATAAAACGCTTATTGTAACCTTATTTATTTTGAGTAATGCGTTACAGCCACAGTTTCACGCCATATAACATCACAATGAGTATTTTGATACAAGGATGCTGCTTCATTCGTTGAAATACCTTTTCTCCTCCAACGTGCATCAATAAGCTATTTACTTTTGTTTAAGTAACATTATTTTGAAAGTTTTAACCGGAAGTTTTCAAGCTCTTCCCGAAAATGGTGGCTGGAGATGTTCTCCCGAATGAGAAGCACGCTTCTTCATAGCGCACGCCCGATAAAACCCATTGAAAACGTTGCACTAGTTTACTGACTACACTGTCGTTTCCCATAACGTTAGTCACAAGAAATGTGGAGAAAGAATCACTTTTTGGGAGACAATCGCATCATGGTATGTATGTATTGGAAATCAAATGCCTTCACTTGTTTCACAACTTGTCTGCTCCAAAGCGCTAATCCAACCATCGGAGATACTGTCTAAACTAAAGGTAGGCTTTAGATGTTAGCTTAGCGTCACCTAATATCACAGTCAGTCCCTCTCCGGACAAAAATGCTCCAGGTAGCGCTTTTTCCATGCAAAAATGCAAACGTTATGTGTGAACAGCCCGATACACAGCAGATTACCCCTGCTCAGTCATTACCATAGTAATCACACAGCCCACGCCCCTCGCGTGAGTACTCGTTCATAATAGAAGGAGAGTACTCGAGTATTTAAATTGCTTAAAATGCCCATCCCTAAAAAGTAGGTCTTCCGCTTTAGGGTTTTCAGACTAAAACCCTCATTGTAACGTTAACATGAATAGTAATTTTATTTGAGTAATTGTGTGTATTTATTTTACACCGGTGTAAAACAAATACACTCAACTTGGAGCCTTGTAGTGTGCAAGCTTTCTTTTTCTTTTGTGAGTTTTTGCCTCGAGCTCTGCACCTGACCTATTCAGGTTTGGATTTGCGTGTCTCTACTTTTTCTCACTACATCATATAACCTGTCATCTAAACATGTTTGTTTAGCTGGCCACAGCGCGTGTCTGATATTCTTAATACACAGCGGCATCGCCATTATAGCTGGTCGAGAACGCGGAACGTTATTACCAGACCAGAGTAATATATATATAATTATTATTATTACGCTACCGATAATTGATAATAGATCGTTAATTTTCCCGAATTTCGATTTTGGAAATTGATTCAAAATGACCATCACTAACCCAGACCCTGCCACAAATGCTTTGTCGTGTAAGCAGAGTGGGCTGACCAGCAACAAATTCCCTGGCTTTTTTTACCCCAGTCCACTCTAGTGCTTACCGCCATCATCACTTGATTCGTCTTGGTAGTCAGCGACATGTTGGATGTCCTCACTGCCATCATCACTTGATTCATCAACGACATGTTGGATGTTCTCACTGCCATCATCACTTTCCTCTTGGGAGAGTACCTGTACAAAAGAGTTGTTTAAAATAGAATGCTCATCGTGCATCTCAGATAAATCTATTTCCTTTCACTCATCAAGTGTCCCTTTCACTAAAGGTTTTCCCCTCAATGTCTTCAAAGGCAAGACATCAGGTGTGAGGTGGATGAAGTGATGTGGCCAGAGAATGGATGGTCATTGAGAGTCAAGTAGAACTTCACTGTATTTGTCCCCAGTGCAGCAGTGGACACATAAATAAATAAACTAAAACCACCACGGATATATGCCTCCACCAACAAGTGAGCAGTCGACATCCATGTCTGTCCAGACTTCGACGTTTGTGCCAAATGTGAAGCACCCCCCATTTTGCGCTGTGCTCTGCACTAAACACGCGCAAGTGCTAAATTCCCGCTTTTATGACGATAAGGTCCTTGGTGTCTTTTGATTCATGGTTATGGAGTGTTATACAGGGTTCGTACAGCTTTTTTAGAGTAAAATTCTAGCACTTTCAGAGCGCCGAGAGCAGATGGTCACCCTCATGACACGGAGTGGAGCAGAGCTGAATGGAAAAATTTTCCTTTTCCTTTCGGAGCCCATGTCAGTCAATCGTTTCATTTCAGCTATTAGATTTTTGGTTTACATGAGTGATTGTGTAGATGAAACCAGAGGTTGTGTTAGACTTTGTCATAAAGATTGTCATAATTTAATATTACCTGTGTTAAAATGACAGGCAGCTCAGATTTTTCTGTCATTGTTTTATTGTTTTAATGGAAAAGATGGAAATTATTCGGTTAACGCAACCCCTGGATATTATGTTGTCCTTGTTATTTTACAAGGAGTTTATTCAAATTCAAACATATTCATAAGCTTGAAAACATGTCGGTTAAAATCAAGCATTTTCCAAACTTTCAAGACTTTGTACAAATATAGTTTTGTTATGAGAAATTATTTTACTTTTTTGGGGATTGCACTTTGAGTTTTTGGAATGAGGTTAGACTTTCAAGAAATGCATCCAAACAAAAAACTGCAATAAACTTTGAACAAACAAGCAAACAGTGCTCTGTGCAGCAGCGGGGCGAACTGGCACAACACTAGTGGTACTGAATTCTGAACTGTGTCTAGAGTTTCCAGAAACACAATGAACAGTGGAAACCTCACTGAAAATAAGTTATTTCCAGTGAGGTTTCTACTGTATTGGAGATGTTATTATAGCATCTACAATACTTGCATAGCATTTTATCCTCACCTGCAAATCTGCCTTCACTTTATTGGACTGGATACTTGCAATATGAGGTTCCATTGATTTCTTTCCAGTTTGTTGCTGAAAGACAATATGACAATTATCAAGCAGTGCAATACAAGAAGCCATGCCATGCTACTACAAGAATATGTAGGTACTTATATACCTAGATCGGGGGTGTCAAACATGTGGCCAGGATCCAATCCAGCCCAAAGGATGACTTTGCAAATTGTGAAAATTGCACTGAGGAGTCCTTCAATCCAATGTGATGCAGTTGTGAAGGATAAGAGGTTCCCGGGGTTCAAGAGCAAGTTAAATCTAATTCTTATGATTTTCCCCCATTATTTTCTCCCCAATTATACTTGGCCAATTGATCCTCATGCTGCCCTAATGGCTGCCTCGGTCGTTGCCGATCTGGGGAGAGCTGTAGACTAGCACCATGCTTCCTCCGACACATGCGCAGTTGCACGCCGTTTCTTTTCACCTGACAGGGGGAGCTTCACCGGCAGGACGTAGCATGTGGGAGGATCACGCTATTCCCACCAGTTCCTTTGCAGGAGCAAGTTCAATCTTAAGTAGCGTATTCATCACTAAATGGTCATCTATTTATATTACCTTTGCTTGACTATAGAGCACACAGTTGCCATCAATTGTAATCAGGGGTGTGTAGTGGTAAATACAGAGGTGGGTAAACTATCCAAGCTGAGTAGTTTACCACCTTATTTGCCCTCATTGATTTATACAGTTGATCAGAAAATAGCTGAGTGAATTATCTGCCTCATTTCAAAGGGGTGGGTAAACTGTGTTTACCCTCCACTACACCCCTGACTGTAATGCAACTTACAGTAGATTTTCCAATGTGCTTGATAACCTGAGATAGCTGGGATAACCCTATGTGAGAATGTCTTCTTAAATGTACCTGTAATTCTTTACACGAAAAGAAACTGAAAAATGGAGAGGTTTTGTCATTTATAGGTTATTATTGATTTTCTTTGTTCTTGTCCACTTGACACCAGATTGGGTCGCATGTGGCCTGTGGACTAAAATGAGTTTGACACCTCTGAAAATAACACAATCACATAGCTGTTGTGGTAACTTCTGTGAAGGATATACATGGAGTTTCAGTTCTGTTTCTGTTACGGAGAATGTGCACTCAGCCAGAGTTCAAGGAATGACACAGGGATGAAAAGTTATGGATAGTGAACTAGAACGACCGCACCACAGATATATGCCTCTGTCAACAAGTGAGCAGTTGACATCCATGTCTGTCCAGACTTTGACATTCGAGCCAAATGTTAAGAAATTCCATGTTCCTGAAATATTGCATTAAAGAGCTTGTAAATGGGGTTCATGCATTTAACCACCAAAATCTAATCACTTCTTTCTTGAGTCCAAGTGGCCGTTTGAGGCCAATTTGATGAGATTCCGTCAAAGCGTTCTTGAGATATCGCGTTAACAAGCATGAAACAAGCGGTCGTGAGGTCACAGTGACCTTGAACTTTGACTACCAAAATCTAATCTGTTCATCATTGAGTCCAGGTGGCCGTTTGAGGCAAATTCAAAGAAATTCCATCAATGTGTTTCTGAGATATCGAGCTTGTAAATGGTGTTTGAGAGGTCACAGTGACCTTGACCTTTGATGACCAAAATCTAATAAGTTCATCCTTGCATGCAAGTTGATGTTTGATCCAAATTGGAAGACATTTCATCAAGACGTTCCTGAGATATCGCGTTAACGAACTTGGGAATGGCGTTCGTGAGGTCACAGTGACCTTTGACCTTTGACCACCAAAATCTAATCAGTTCATCCTTGAGTCCAAGTCAATGTTGTTGTTTTTTTTCAAACTTATTTTGTTTGTTTTCTGTATATCATACAAAATACAGATTTAAATTTAAATACACTTGACACTTTTAAACAAAAACCCATCCCAAGAGAACCCCTAGCCTATTACACCACATACATCATGTCATACATCGCAGTATATCAGTACACAAAGACACATAAAAAATAAAAAAATAAAAAGAGAAAAAAAAACACCACCAACAACAACAAAAACAGATTCCAAGTCAATGTTTGAGGCAAATTTGATGAAATTCCGTCAAGGCGCTCAGATATTGCGCTAATGAACATCGGACGGACGGACAGATGGACGGACAACCCAAATCCATAATGCCTCGGGCCTGCATGGCTGTCGCCGGCGGAGGCATAAAAACGTGACAGATACCAGTGGGCTGTACCACGAATGTTGTATAAGAAGATCCAGGATCTGTCCCTTGATCTGGTTTGGCTAAACCAGATAATTGCTATCTAGCTGGATTCTAGTTAACTGGTACTAGAAGGTAGATCGCCACTCGTTAAGTGGAACCAGGTTTTTCTAATCAAGCTGAGAGCTCGTGCACATGAAAACGCCCGTGCACTGGAGCTCATGCCCGCAAAAGAGGCGTGGTTTTTAACAACTGCCAATCACAATGCAATATGGTTAGCTCATTTATTAGCTGACCAACCATAAAGTAAAATCTCAATTGCATTTGCATCTTAAAGCCACAAGGTGGTAAACTAGACCACTCTATTACAGTAAATAATTACATATTTTCATTGTGTCAATGATTTTTCATTTGTTGAGGTGTCACAGTTAAGAAGGCTGTGTTAAGTTCTGTTAAAGTGTAACTAACCCTTAAAACACTTTTCAGCGTTTAACCAATACACATGGCTTTTGGGGTGGTATGTGAAGGATTATGGTCTAAAGGCATTGTGGGTAGTCGGATACTGTGGCTAATGTTAGCGTCTAGTTAGTTATGTTACATGGCAGTAAAACGCCACTGAATGACCAAATTGACCAAATTTAACCATTTCGGGGAAAACAGTTTCCATACGGACCTATCAGCGTTGGCTAGTTGTTTATAACGTGGCTAGATTTATAAAGTGCTCTATCTCTGATACATTGTCATACAAAAAAAAGAAAAGGGGTTTGGGAGGCGGGCCATAGCGTCGATGATTTGATTTGACAGTTCTGGGCGTTGGCGTTGGCCAATCCTGGCGTGTTCCACCCCAAATCCAGTGTTTTCAGGCGCAAAGCGAGTGGGTTCCGGGACGAACAGGCTCCCTGAGGCACGAGCCAGTTACGTTATCTTTAGAGCAGTGAGTTAAATACAATATTCCTGGAATGCGTGTTTAACGAACCAGTTACATGTCCTCTGCATTCTATATCAAATGACATTACTGTTCATTTTATATGTTACATACTTATTGGCCAAAATATTAGTTAGTTTATGGGCTAGACATTCTCCCAGGGTACAAGGGACTATAGGCGGCCATCTTACCTGCAGAACTTTCAAATCAAGTAGAATACCGTTTTGCCAGAAATCCGGGGGGCTAAGTGCCGATTTAAATTGCCTGTTCTGTATTGTTTTTATTGCATAAGTTTACATTTGGGCCACCAAAGATTTACTTTAGCCACTAAATGTCTGGGCTTCATGGCCCTTGGGGCCAGTGTTTGATAGTATAAGCATCTATTCCTGTCAGAAAAGAAAGTACGAATAAAGCTAGAACAATTCATTTTTTTTTTTTATTCTGGATCAAGCTAACGGCGATGTTGATTGAACAGAATCAGTTACAAGCCTTTGTGTCTCTTGCTCACCTGACAGGATGTCCCAGCAGGGCTGTCAGTCACAATTGCATCCTGGTCATCTTCTAAGTCATCTGAAGTTTGGTTCTGCTGGGTTACAATGTGATAATTTCCATTTAGAGAAAATGTATTTCAAGTTTGCAGGTAGCTAAATAATAGATTTTCAGTTCAAACTATAGTTTTACATTACATACGTTACATTTAGCAGCAATAACAGGGACATTACATAGTATTCTGTTCTGAAGATTCCCCATACCTGCAAGGTGTCACTCGTGTCCTCAATATGCATGTCTGATTCAGAAACAGCTGGGTCTTGCTGAAAGACACATGAATAAAAGAATGTGGTTAATGATGTAAAAAATAACTCACAAATATGACATATGAACGACATAACGACAATTCACAGAGAAAAACAAAGTGTTGAAATTCACAAATTTGGACAGCAACAGAGTTATTCATTACAAGGCTATGGGCCCCATCTACCCAAAAGCACCTATTTTGCGTGCGCAATGCAAATTGGGGGCGGACACAAGTGCATGCCTGTGATAATTGTACTGGGCATAGTCTGCCACATGCCAAAGCAGGCATTTCAGCGCTAAAATGTGGGGATAGATGGCATTATGCTATCATCAGCAGTGCGCAATTACTTTGCGCTAAGAGCTTAGAAAAGGACCTCTTACGTGCAAATACAGTACATCGCTGCACTGGGAGCGCACCGTAATTTCCGTGCAGTGCAGCGCAGCGTAAAGTACAATTCCATTTGGATATGTCATTACACACAGCCTTGCCACGCCAATACATCAAATTCTGCTGCTAAAATAGGTATTAGCAGATAATTCAGTGAGGCAATCAACTCTAACTCACTGAGAAACTTTTACCACATTGCAAAGAGGGGAAATAAATTGAGAAAACTTGTTGGACAATGGACGAAGGCTATTTATCTTCATAACCCGGAGGGTCGTTGGCACCACAGACAATATGTCAATAAGCTCTCTCTGTCTTCGCACGAGTGAGTACACTATTGCATGGAGATAATTACAGCGTAATGCATGCCTCACGTAAACAGTCATTGCTATACGGGAATCTGATTGGTTTTGATTGACGTAATACCCAGGATTGCCTGGCCACACCCGTGAATAATTCTGGTAGTTAAGAGCACCCAAATCCTGTTTGCACAGGCATTTTGGGGCGCAAATGATTTTGGCACGGCTCTAATTTGCGTCTGCGACACGTGCCGTGAACGTTCCCGCATCCCCGTCGAGAATTGCATCCCCAACATATTTCGGGGCTGTTTTAACTTCGAAATCAGGGAGGTCACATCTACCAGACAATTATATCACTTTTAAACAGTTATGTTTCTGTATAAATCATTACAATATGCTCCCGGGAGGTGGGGATGCTGCCGGAGCTGGGGTGCAAATCTCAGCGTAACACCTGGACACTGGCGCAAGGCGGACTGCTATCTTCCCTGCCTTAAGGCAGGCGCAAACAGGTGCGCAAGCGCTAATAGGGGATAGCGCCTGTCAGCAGATAGGGAACTACATTTCAAAATTAAAAACAAAAGATTTAAAAGTAATCTCTAGTTCTTTGAATTTTATTTAGCAGAAAACACTGTTGCAGCTGCCTGCAGCAGCACCTAGCTAGCCAGTCACATAACGCCTTCAGGACTCTGGACGCCGAAGTGGCGCTGTGAGTGCCGCTGCTGTAGCTGGCGCTGCTAAGCTGTCGCCAGGTGACAGCCCGATGGAGGCTCTAGCCGGGTGGATGGCCGACGGCCGCGGGGGCCTAGCCCGCGCCCATGTTGAAATGGCCGTGTGCACCGCCGAAAGCCGCAGGGGTCCGGCCCGCGCCGTAGATGTCAGATGGTCAGGCGAAGGCCGCGGGGGCCCGGTAGGCCTGCCAAGCGGCCTAGCTAGGCATCACAGGATGTTGTGCAGAGTACATGGCTATATCATTTGTAAAGATTTTTTAAAACAGATTACTATTTCTGGCACCGACTAGAGGTAACAGATGTTTAAGTGACTTGTCATGCACATCCGCATTTAAAAGTTGTGAAACAGCTCCCAGAATCTTTCAGCTGTCATGTATACAGAGGTAAATCATTTTTGTGCATCCCATGACTCCCAGTGCATTTTCCAAATGTGTTTGACTACTTCATTATTTCTAGCTGAATGGTGTGAATTTCTTCAACAGTGAGATGCGAATCGACGTATATGCCTTTCATTTTGGCTTATGCAAGCCATGGGAAAGTGGTTCCCTTTTTCTTAACCGACGAGCTTCAAAAACATTCATTTTTGCTACCAATAATGTACAGGTATATGCAGTTAATGAAAAAAGGAGCGGTGTTCTCCTTCAATACATGGCAAGTCATGCTGTGGCTTTGCAGTAACGCAGGGCCTTGAAAATCAAATTTGACTACCTCTAATTTGAACTAAATGCATATCTTCCCAGTGTGGCTTAACATGACAGAACAAAAATATGATGTACCAAATGCAACAAAGTTTCAATTTGATGGCCTTCAATCCTCACCTGTAACATATCAACCACAGCATTTGGTTGTCCTTGCACTCCATCTCCAACACGTCTGAAAAGAATAAAACAGTGAAATGAAGGAAAATGTAAGAGCCTGAACAGTTCCGGGGATCTGGAAAATGTTACTTAGGCTACCTAAAATGAATTATGTCTACATGCATGCATGGTGCCGTGCTAATGTGGCAATCACTCATCTTGCACAAGATTCATTGTTTTTCATCAAAAAAAGAAAAAAAGAAAAGAAAAGTGGTTTAGGTCGTTTCTTTGTTTTTATCCACACTGACAACAGCTACATCTATCTACTAATTCTAATGTAACAACTGATCTAACATTCAGCTATTACTGTTTTTCTATAGCCTAGAGGCAGTAAGCAATCAACGTTAAGCAGTGAAACGTTGGACTTACTATCCATTCATTTTTTGCCAAATGATTCAGTTTTTATATCTATAGAATTATGTATGACGATGTAAATTTACGATTCTGCCTGTCTGGCACAGACACGTCTATCGACATCTAGACCAATCCGGTTGCAGCAGTCAGCAGATCTTTCTTAAATTTTCAATACAGTCTGGACCACTGGACTCGCTAGGATAGCTGGGTGCTGCTTCTCCGGTACACTCATTAGTTGCTAGCTGTTACCTAGTCTCTCCCCAGACTCAAATATTACGTTGAATCGCTGCGCTCCTCTGCAGCATGCAGTAACGTAGTGTATCAGCGTAAGAACTCTCATGGGTCTGGCGCATTGAGATTATGGCTGCTCGATTATGGCAAAAATCATAATCACGATTATTTTGATTGATATTGAGATCACGATTATTTAACACGATTATTCATTGACATTGAGAACATCATGAATTTATTGAACATTGACACTGGCTTTTCTTTTTAACATTGGATGTCTTTGGATTTTACATATAATTGAAAATAAATAAATAAATAAGTGAAAATAAATAATAAAAGTGCAAAGATTTAGAAATAAAATAAAAACTAAAAAAAATATACAGTATATGTAGGCCTACTATGTTGCAGTGAACTGCCACAACTAACTGCCACTATTAATCTACATTCAATATGTTGGTAAACATCTGAACTAGTAGTCCTTAAACCTCAAATCTAACCAAATGAGAACGCTATTGAGTAACGTTTGTTTACATTACATTAAATTACTCATTTGGCAGATGGTTTTAGCCAAAGCGACTTACGTTTAGGTTCATAATAGGCTATTGTTAATGTTTATCTGTGAGCTCGTTAGCTGTTGAATATGCGGTCGCATTGTAAAGAGTGTCCTGAATCGATGACATTTTGCGGTGGCAGGAGTGACTAGATGGGGCTTTGTCTTGTTCGTTTAGCGTTATTTCTTGGTCATAGACCACTTCGTGAGTGGATTTCAAGTGATTAAACGAAAGAGGGAGAGGTCGTGTTGCGGGGTGCTGCCTAGGGTTGCCAGCAGTCCCGTATTAGCCGGGACATCCCGTATTTGGGTCAAAAGAGACGTGTCCCATACGGGACGCCACTTGTCCCGGGTTTAAGGGAAGAGGCATATATATTGTGACCTGTCTGTCTGCTTGCCTGACTGTGTGTTTGTGTGCTGTATGAGATAACACAAGGGCGCTAGGACCCTGGGGGTGTCGGCGTGCCGCAGCACACGAGAGCACAGAGCGTGTGTGTGTGTGTGAGACTCTCAGGTGGGCGCGGCTATATTCTCTGACAGCATGTGGTGTGCCACAATCACTCATGTGGAAAAATTAGCGCACGACGTGAGCATGAAAGAGATGGAGACGCAATGCGGGCGTGATGAACTCATTTTTGTCCATGGACCACATAATAACACACCCAAAGTATTATCTTATCAAATCTGTCTGTACAGACAAAGATCAGATATACTAGACAAAACAAGGCAGATACATTTATTTCTCTCTGGAACCCATTTATTTCTCTTTTTTCCTCTCTCCCTGCTAGTGACCTCACTCCCGTAGTGGCTTCCCTAGTTTAAGTTCCTAGTCAATAGTCATAGTAAATATTCTTACAAATCTTCTATCGTACTACCAGAGATAACTTCTTTGTTTGTTGTTGTGTTTTTTTTGTTCTGGTCTTAGATGTATGTATGAATCCATCGAATCCATGCATGTTATTTTTCTTCTTTTTTTCTTCTCCTTGGTTAATTGCTGTCAGGTCGTGGGTGGGGGGTAGGGATTCTGTTACATAATTTTTTTTATGTCTTTTAGGTATAACCTGTTATCTACTGTTGTCTGAGATCTCTTGTTTTGTCTGGTTGAAAAAATAATAAAAATTGATTTAAACAGAAATCTGTCTGTACACTATAATTTAAGCAGTTATGCCATCTTCTTTGGTGTGTGATTATTTTCAAAGTCACATTTGAAAGACCACATTCAAATCACGCATTTTCAAACCTTTCAATATTATGTGAAATGTTTCTCTATCAAGGGAAATGGCAATAACAGCTAGTAATGATAACAGAAAATAAACACTGTAAAGGGAATAACATAACACATTTTTTAGAGTTGAATGTAAAAAATAATAATATCATGGGGGTGGGGGGGTTGGTCCGACAGTCCCGTATTGCTGGGATGGAATGTTGGCAACCCTAGTGCTGCCATGACCGCATGGCTACTATTATGCCCTAGTGCCATATAGGCCTAAATGTTTTTGACTGACATATTATGTACAGCACTCTGTACATTCGTGCTGGGAGGGGTGCTTTAGAAATAAACTTTTACTTACTTACTTACTTACTTAATACCAAAAATAAAACCTGTTTGTATGTGACGCTAGGGCTAGGCTAACCCGTTAGCAATTAGCTAATGGCTGGTGGTTACTAGGCCTCATCCTCCCCGGGACGGGAGTTAACGTTATAAAACACATTTCCTGGCAGTTGGACAACCTGGTAAGTTCTGAAAATATGTGGATAGTATTGTGTTATTCCAGCTATCGTTATCGGTTGTTAAATTATAGTAATCTTAAGCCGAAAAACAGCGACTAGCGAAAGCGGCTATTGCTAACGTAGCTGTGTGTCTTGTCTATGACATCTATCATTAGTTGCTAGCTGCTAGTAGCTGTTACCCATCGGTAAAGATCAGAATTACATACCGTTTCCAGCGACGCAGTGTTCTTTGGGGGACGTCATCATCATCCTCAACGAGATATCTTTTGTAGATCATCTCAGCGCACGTACACTACAGTCTGTGGAGACTGGTCGGCCAGCTAGGCGGAACTTCTTCTTCTTCTTCTTCTTTAGATTTCCGGCAGACTAGGCACGGGTTGGTGCATTGCTGCCTCACACTGTTAAACTACGTCACTGCACATTGACCTATATCCTCTGATACAGGTCTGTAGCGACAAGGAAGCGAACTACTTCCCTAACACTATTTATTTGTGCCACAGTGGTGTTGTCTACGTGCTACGCAGGTATACGCAGTATACACACTGCGAACTGACTCAGATTTGCGCTATGATACCTATCGTTTTCAATTTCCATTCATAAAATTCACCCTGTGCGCTCTGTGTGTTACCCTACGTTCAGCACAGCACCCAAGCCTGTCCTTTACCCACGCTTTTAAATAGGCGTCCTTTTTAGTCAATGAGGCTGTGTACACAGGGCGCCTCAATGTGAACCTTCCGTGTACCCACGCCTCGCCTGCTGCTCCGATTTTTACGTGAGTTCTATTTTCAAGCCGACTAGGCAGACTTTTTCTGTCAAGCCAGGAAAGAAAAACGTGACAATATCCGTGGGAAATGGCAAAGTCAACTGAATTTCAAAATAAAATTGTGTTACAGCGTTGAGCAGAGAGAGAGAGAGAGATTGACGGGTGGCTATCACGTGGGGCTTTCTCCCCGTCGGCAAACAAATTTTCAGGAGACAGAATAGCGACCGAAGAAGCAAGATGAAGCTGATAGCTGAAGCTATTCTGTAAATTTGGGGATGAACAACAACAAAAAATGGGTCCACTCCACAATGCTCACACTTGACACCCCATAATCATCAGCCCACTTGCCAGCCCACTCACCAAGTTTTGGAGCGGGGAGGGGATTGTCTTCTGACAACTGACAACTCCTGCTTTGATTGGCCGGTCGTTTGTTGACATAAACTCTCACCCAACCAAAATCCTCCACTTTTTTTTTCTTTGATCTTTGTTTGCATGAAACAGGCAGCGGCAGACTCGATTGGGAGCACAGTGAGCAAAGAAGCTCCTTCCCCACTTTTAGTCTCACAATGACACACACACACACACACACACACACACACACACACACACACACACAAACCAACAAAACAAAAAAAATAAGGTACAGATATATCGGTATTCGACATTACAACGTAGCTACCAGCCGCATAATGTGCTTATGTGCTTGTGAGAAATGTGCCTGAGATCCCATGCAAGGGGTCAATCATGAGAGAGCAGTCAGGCGATCAAGTCATCCCCGTCACCCCTAACCTCATCAAGGTAGGCTAAGAACGGGTCCCAAATGGTAGAAAACCTTTTAAGTGTATTGGTCCTCAGGAACATAAGTCTCTCCATCCGTATAACAGAGGTCATGTCCGCCAACCACAGTTGGAAGAAGGTGAAGAGGGGGACTTCCATTCCTTCAAAATAAGTTGTTTGGCAACAGTCCCCTGTGTCAGAGACAGCTGCACAGCTGTAGGGAAGCTCATCTTGGCAAAATTGTTGAGTGTCTGGATCAAATAACACTATCATCATAGGAATTGAGCGAAGGGGCCTCCTTTTTGCAATGTTTGTCTGGGGGGAAGCCCACACTCAGAGACATTGAAAACGACAGACTATGTAACTTTTTAGGGTCCTTCAGACGTAAACAAAGGTTTTTTTTTTACATCCTAAAGTCTGAAGATTGAGACTTTTATAGGCCATATACAATGTGTTCTTTTAATTGCTATATTATTGCACCATAACTCAAAACATAAACCTGTTTTGCTCCAATGTAATACAATGTAAACAAAGGCCCTTTCCTGGTACAAAACCGTAGTGTTGCTCACTTATCACCTCTCCTCTTAACCTGGCTTCCACCACTCTTTCCCACAACTTCATGCTGTGGCTGATCAACTTTATACCTCTGTAGATACTACAGCTCTGCACATCACCCTTATCTTTGAAGATTGGCACTAGTACACTTCTCCATTCTTCAGGCATCCTCTCATTTACCAAGATTGTGTTAAGTAATGTGGGTAAGAACCCCACTGCCATATCTCCTATAAACTCCATGGCTCCACAGGTATGTCATCTGGCCCAACCGCCTTTCCAGCCTTTCCTCCTCATAGCTGCCCTTACTTCATCCTTGCTAATCCGCTGCCCTCCTGATCCCCCCATCATCCGACCTTCTATCTTTTTCAGTTTCTTCTTTCATCAGCCCATCAGTTTGGGACACAGTTGCCCACAACAGATGGAGTTGCCCGAATCGGAGTGGGCGGGGCCCAGGGGCATCACCCAACCTCATTCCCCCCACTGTAAATCTGAATAGATATCCATAATATATGAATAGAAAGGGGGTGTCATGTCAAGTTTCAAGTCTTTCGTCCAGTTTCGGCCAGATTGCGCCCCTTTTAGATTATCGTAATTGTGTATGTTCCCGCGTCCACCATCTTGAAACTGTAACTGTGAAACTGTAACTGTTCGATTGGCACCAACCTATTATCTGGGGCCCATGTACAAACATATTAAAAGATTGGAGCGCTGCCATGTTCAGAATTTTTTTTGCTCACATTGGACCAACTCTGTCAGATGGTCTTATGGGCTATGGGCATAACATCATCTTGAGATGGATCAAAGGAAATGCTTTTTTGGGATAAAATGGCTTTGTGAAGGCCAAAAGACCCCATATTTTGAACACGTGATGGGTAGGCACCTCTAAATGAGGCTGGCAAATCTTGGCCCATTCCGTCAAGCAGAGGCCGTATGAGGCTGAAAAAGCAGATTTGTGTATTATCGGTGTGTGTCAAAATCAAAGCTTTTTGGGGATAAAATGGCTTTGTGAAGGCCGAAAGACACCAGACTTTGCACACATGATGGGTAGGGACCTCTAAATGAGGCTGGCAAATCTTAACCCATTCCGTCCAGCGCAAGTAGTTTAATTGGAAAAAAGGGTGTTTTTCGACCAGTTTTGAGCAAGTTGACCACATTCAATGGGCGTGCGGAACAACTTGCTGTAGGCCCACCCTTACCAAATTTGGCCCACAGCTAGCAGACCTTCTAAAGCCTACTGTTAGCAAATTCTAGCCAAATTGAAGCTACGCTCAGAGAGATAGACCCCGTGACAGCTGGACAGAGTAACATAACATTGAGAAATTCTCAGCTTTGCCAAACTGCTGGGTGCCGGGCAAGCCTTTGGACCCCATCCACAGCATCTATTCTTGCTACAGGCTAACTACACCACCTGGCCTAGACTCTCAAACAGTGTTTTGGGCTGTCGCTTCAACAAGGGATTTTCCCAGAATTGTCTGATATGACACATGCTAATTTGAGTGCACAAATGTAATATTTATGGGCGTGCGGACCCGACTTCCTGTAAGCCCAACTCCAGCAACTTTGTCTCACAGCTGGGGGGCCTTCCAAAGACTACTGTCAGCAAATTCGAGCAAAAACCAAGTTACGCTGAATGAGCTAGACCCCGCCACAGTTGATAAAGTACCACAAACTTTCAGAAATCTTGATTTTCTGCAAAATTTCACACTCCTGGGGGCCTGGGAAGCCTTTGGACCCACCCAAAACATCCATTCTCGCTAGGGGCTAACTAGACCACCCACACTATACTCTGAAACAGTGGTTTTGGCCGTCGCTCAAACGATTGATTTTTCCAGAATTGTTTTATGCGACACATAATGTTTCAAGTGGGCCCACTCTCTTATGACATCACTGATGATGTCACAATGCGGTGATATCACTTCCAGGACAGAAACAAACAGAGATTGCCCTAAGCCCCTTTTATAATAACTAGGAATCTCGATTCCTAGGCTCGCCCGCTCCCTGGCCTTGCCCGTCCTGCAGCTTGCTGAGCTGCCCCTGCAACTCGCATTCGCAGCGCTGTCGCTGCGTGGCCTTGCCCACAACTCGGCTGCTGTGTGGCCAATGCGCTCAATTCCTAGGCTCGGCTGCTTCGTGGCCTGAGCTCGCCCGTCCTGCAGCTCGCCAAGCTGGCCCTGCAGCTCACATTTGCAGCTCGGCCGATCTGCGGCCTTGCCCACAGCTCGGCTGCTGTGTGGCTTTGCCTGCCCTATTGGCGACGCACAATGGCTCTCTCTCTCCCTCCTCTCCCTCTCCTCTCTCTTCCTCCTCTCCCTCCCTCTCTGCCGCTCTCTCTCCCTCAGTCTGAGCCTCAGACTGATGACACCATCACTGTGTGTGTGTGTGCATGTGTGTGCCTGTCTGTCGCTTGTGTGTATCCTGTGTGTGAGTGTCTGTGTGTGTGTGTGTGTGTGTGTGTGCGTGTGTGTGTGTGTGTGTGTGTGTGTGTGTGTGTTTGTGTGCATCACTGATGATGTCACAATTCCTCTGACATAACTGATGATATCACATTTGTGAAGGCCGAACGACCCCAGATCTTGCACACATGATGGGTAGGGACCTCTAAATGAGGCTGGCAAATCTTGGCCCATTCCGTCTAGCAGAGGCCGTATGAGGCTGAAAAAGCAGATTTGTGTATTATCGGTTTGTGACCAAATCAATGCTTTTGGGGGATAAAATAGCTTCCTGAAGGCCGAAAGACACCAGACTTTGCACATGTAATGGGTAGGCAGCTGTAAATGAGTGTGCTAAATATTGGCCCATTCCGTCCAGCTGAGGCCGTATTAGGCTGGAAAAGCAGATTTGTGTATTATCGGTGTGTGTCAAAATCAAAGCTTTTTGGGGATAAAATGGCTTTGTGAAGGCCGAAAGACTCCAGATCTTGCACACATAATGGGTAGGGACCTCTAAATGAGGCTGGCAAATCTTAACCCATTCCGTCAAGCAGAGGCCGTATGAGGCTGAAAAAGCAGATTTGTGTATTATCGGTGTGTGTCAAAATCAAAGCTTTTTGGGGATAAAATGGCTTTGTGAAGGCCGAACGACCCCAGATCTTGCACACATGATGGGTAGGGACCTCTAAATGAGGCTGGCAAATCTTAACCCATTCCGTCAAGCAGAGGCCGTATGAGGCTGAAAAAGCAGATTTGTGTATTATCGGTGTGTGTCAAAATCAAAGCTTTTTGGGGATAAAATGGCTTTGTGAAGGCCGAAAGACACCAGACTTTGCACACATGATGGGTAGGGACCTCTAAATGAGGCTGGCAAATCTTAACCCATTCCGTCCAGCGCAAGTAGTTTACAGTAATTGGAAAAAAGGGTGTTTTTCAACCAGTTTTGAGCACTTGACCACATTCAATGGGCGTGCGGAACAACTTGCTGTAGGCCCACCCTTACCAAATTTGGCCCACAGCTAGCAGACCTTCTAAAGCCTACTGTTAGCAAATTCTAGCCAAATTAAAGCTACGCTCAGAGAGATAGACCCCGTGACAGCTGGACAGAGTAACATAACATCGAGAAATTCTCAGCTTTGCCAAACTGCTGGGTGCCGGGCAAGCCTTTGGACCCCATCCACAGCATCTATTCTTGCTACAGGCTAACTACACCACCTGGCCTAGACTCTCAAACAGTGTTTTGGGCTGTCGCTTCAACAAGGGATTTTCCCAGAATTGTCTGATATGACACATGCTAATTTGAGTGCACAAATGTAATATTTATGGGCGTGCGGACCCGACTTCCTGTAAGCCCAACTCCAGCAACTTTGTCTCACAGCTGGGGGGCCTTCCAAAGACTACTGTCAGCAAATTCGAGCAAAAACCAAGTTACGCTGAATGAGCTAGACCCCGCCACAGTTGATAAAGTACCACAAACTTTCAGAAATCTTGATTTTCTGCAAAATTTCACACTCCTGGGGGCCTGGGAAGCCTTTGGACCCACCCAAAACATCCATTCTCGCTAACTAGACCACCCACACTATACTCTGAAACAGTGGTTTTGGCCGTCGCTCAAACGATTGATTTTTCCAGAATTGTTTTATGCGACACATAATGTTTCAAGTGGGCCCACTCTCTTATGACATCACTGATGATGTCACAATGCGGTGATATCACTTCCAGGACAGAAACAAACAGAGATTGCCCTAAGCCCCTTTTATAATAACTAGGAATCTCGATTCCTAGGCTCGCCCGCTCCCTGGCCTTGCCCGTCCTGCAGCTTGCTGAGCTGCCCCTGCAACTCGCATTCGCAGCGCTGTCGCTGCGTGGCCTTGCCCACAACTCGGCTGTTGTGTGGCCAATGCGCTCAATTCCTAGGCTCGGCTGCTTCGTGGCCTGAGCTCGCCCGTCCTGCAGCTCGCCAAGCTGGCCCTGCAGCTCACATTTGCAGCTCGGCCGATCTGCGGCCTTGCCCACAGCTCGGCTGCTGTGTGGCTTTGCCTGCCCTATTGGCGACGCACAATGGCTCTCTCTCTCCCTCTCCTCTCTCTTCCTCCTCTCCCTCCCTCTCTGCCGCTCTCTCTCCCTCAGTCTGAGCCTCAGACTGATGACACCATCACTGTGTGTGTGTGTGTGTGCATGTGTGTGCCTGTCTGTCGCTTGTGTGTATCCTGTGTGTGAGTGTCTGTGTGTGTGTGTGTGCGTGTGTGTGTGTGTGTGTGTGTGTGTGTGTTTGTGTGCATCACTGATGATGTCACAATTCCTCTGACATAACTGATGATATCACATTTGTGAAGGCCGAACGACCCCAGATCTTGCACACATGATGGGTAGGGACCTCTAAATGAGGCTGGCAAATCTTGGCCCATTCCGTCTAGCAGAGGCCGTATGAGGCTGAAAAAGCAGATTTGTGTATTATCGGTTTGTGACCAAATCAATGCTTTTGGGGGATAAAATAGCTTCCTGAAGGCCGAAAGACACCAGACTTTGCACATGTGATGGGTAGGCAGCTGTAAATGAGTGTGCTAAATATTGGCCCATTCCGTCCAGCAGAGGCCGTATGAGGCTGAAAAAGCAGATTTGTGTATTATCGGTGTGTGTCAAAATCAAAGCTTTTTGGGGGTAAAATGGCTTTGTGAAGGCCGAAAGACACCAGCCTTTGCACACATGATGGGTAGGGACCTCTAAATGAGGCTGGCAAATCTTAACCCATTCCGTCCAGCGCAAGTAGTTTAATTGGAAAAAAGGGTGTTTTTCGACCAGTTTTGAGCACTTGACCACATTCAATGGGCGTGCGGAACAACTTGCTGTAGGCCCACCCTTACCAAATTTGGCCCACAGCTAGCAGACCTTCTAAAGCCTACTGTTAGCAAATTCTAGCCAAATTAAAGCTACGCTCAGAGAGATAGACCCCGTGACAGCTGGACAGAGTAACATAACATCGAGAAATTCTCAGCTTTGCCAAACTGCTGGGTGCCGGGCAAGCCTTTGGACCCCATCCACAGCATCTATTCTTGCTACAGGCTAACTACACCACCTGGCCTAGACTCTCAAACAGTGTTTTGGGCTGTTGCTTCAACAAGGGATTTTCCCAGAATTGTCTGATATGACACATGCTAATTTGAGTGCACAAATGTAATATTTATGGGCGTGCGGACCCGACTTCCTGTAAGCCCAACTCCAGCAACTTTGTCTCACAGCTGGGGGGCCTTCCAAAGACTACTGTCAGCAAATTCGAGCAAAAACCAAGTTACGCTGAATGAGCTAGACCCCGCCACAGTTGATAAAGTACCACAAACTTTCAGAAATCTTGATTTTCTGCAAAATTTCACACTCCTGGGGGCCTGGGAAGCCTTTGGACCCCACCCAAAACATCCATTCTCGCTAGGGGCTAACTAGACCACCCACACTATACTCTGAAACAGTGGTTTTGGCCGTCGCTCAAACGATTGATTTTTCCAGAATTGTTTTATGCGACACATAATGTTTCAAGTGGGCCCACTCTCTTATGACATCACTGATGATGTCACAATGCGGTGATATCACTTCCAGGACAGAAACAAACAGAGATTGCCCTAAGCCCCTTTTATAATAACTAGGAATCTCGATTCCTAGGCTCGCCCGCTCCCTGGCCTCGCCCGTCCTGCAGCTTGCTGAGCTGCCCCTGCAACTCGCATTCGCAGCGCTGTCGCTGCGTGGCCTTGCCCACAACTCGGCTGCTGTGTGGCCAATGCGCTCAATTCCTAGGCTCAGCTGCTTCGTGGCCTGAGCTCGCCCGTCCTGCAGCTCGCCAAGCTGGCCCTGCAGCTCACATTTGCAGCTCGGCCGATCTGCGGCCTTGCCCACAGCTCGGCTGCTGTGTGGCTTTGCCTGCCCTATTGGCGACGCACAATGGCTCTCTCTCTCCCTCCTCTCCCTCTCCTCTCTCTTCCTCCTCTCCCTCCCTCTCTGCCGCTCTCTCTTCCTCAGTCTGAGCCTCAGACTGATGACACCATCACTGTGTGTGTGTGTGTGTGTGTGTGCCTGTCTGTCGCTTGTGTGTATCCTGTGTGTGAGTGTCTGTGTGTGTGTGTGTGTGTGTGTGTGTGTGTGTGTGTGTCTCTTGTGTGTGTATGTGTGCATCACTGATGATGTCACAATGCCTCTGCTGTATATAGCCTATGCTGTGCTCTGTAGCCTATGCTGTATATTACACAGCCTAGTGTGCTATTTGTATGCCTGATTGCTTTCTCTCTCTATGTATATATTTCTGTTTTTGACGTAGTTCATACGTCACAGTAACACTTCCGCACGCCACGTCAGCTCACCTTGTGCCACGTATTTGCTTTTATACAGGAGCGGCCACCAACTGTTCTGCCTACAGCCTGACGAAGACCAGAGGTTGAAACGCGTTGCGTCTCTTGTGCCCTTGTCCTGTGAAGATGTATTGTGTATTAACTATTTAGTATACCTGTACATTACTTCTTTATTAATTAAATTATTTATAAGCATCAAGAAGCTCCCTTTTCTCTATTCACAATGCCTCTGACATAACTGATGATATCACAATTTATGACTTCACTGATGACATCATCACTGTGAGTGCTTGACTACAATTGAGAAAGACTCATGTTTTCGAAATTGTTGTTGTTTTTTATTATTTTTTATATTCTTCTTCTTCTTCTTCTTCTTCTTCTTCTTCTTCTTCTTCTTCTTCTTCTTCTTCTTCTAGTAGTAGTAGTAGTAGTAGTATCATTCATACATTCATTCAAACCCATAAGTGTTTATTGCATTGCAATCATTGACTGTTGCAATGGAACAACCTCGGTTCTTATCAACGTCCGAGTTGTCTTGAACGCAACAAGTCTGCTGATCTCGCGAGATCCTTCGGGTGTGCGCCCAAATTGAAACTTGAAAGATACCGCAACACGCCACTTCAAAGAGACCGCACTACGCCGGTGGAACTAGTGGACAGAGGGAACAGAGGACCAGCTGCCGACTGAAAATTAAAATATCGTTCGCTTCGCCACAATGTTTGCGCTCGTGGAGTGGAAAGACCCTAGCAAAGGAGTGTACAGTATTATTCTGACTGAACAAATCAAAAACTTTGATGAGGATGAATACTTGAACGGCACGGACTGCAAGACGCTCCACATAATTGAGTGGAGGCTCCCAGGCAAGAGACCACCACCTGGAGGATGGCCCTTGCATGAAGGCAAGGTACTGAAAATAGCAGGTAAGGTTAATTTCCTCTTATTGTAATGAATGAATTGCACACAGTACGTGGGATATAAATATGGAGAGAGCCAATTCCTCTAAGTTAGCGTTAGCTAGCTAGCTAGCGACGGCCAAACCACTGTTTCAGAGTATAGTGTGGGTGGTCTAGAACGTATTGTATTGTTTATTGCTTATTTCTAGCAATATGTTGATATTGCTGTTTTAGCTCTGCACCTTACCTAGGGGAATTTGTGGACATGTTTATTGTTGAATTAGTTGTTGCTGTCATTGATGCTACTGCTGTAATGCCAGAATTTCCCTACGGGGATGAATATAGTCTATCTATCTATCTATCTATCTATCTATCTATCTATCTATCTATCTATCTATCTATCTATCTATCTATCTAATGTTACCACACAAGTTGTGCTATGTGACTCCGTCGCGGTGTAACGTTAACGTGACTCTATTAGACACATTACGTTAGACAAAAAGTCAAGGACAAAACCACGGGGAGGTGGGGTGGGCAAATTGTGATGATATGTCAAATGTGAATTTTTCTGTGATAATGTGGAAGTACTAACGTTAATGGATGCCATTTTCAAACAGTGACCTGCAAGAATGACAGTAATAATTGTTTTATTGAAGTTCATAATTATTTTTATAAATCTTACTGTAAAAGCTGCAAAAAATAATTTAATAGGCTCTGAGTCCATAGTCTCACTTCTGGGTTGTTTCTAACATTTTATCATAGATAGGATAGTGTGATGTGCATTATGCCAACAGGAAAATCTTATTTTGTTTTCTTTGCCTGGTGGAGTTGAACCGAAATAATTGATTGAGAAGTAGCCGACATTTTCAGTCTGCCTAACATGTCAGTCATTTAAAACCTCTGTCACGTCTGTTGGGTTCCGATATCTATGAGGCCATTTACACCTGGCGCTAATATGCGTTTTCTGTGATCAGATTGCCATCAGATTGTGTTTTATCACTTGAAAGTACAGGTGTAAACACCCCCAAAACGCATTGAAGAAGGATTGCAATCTGATCGGCCAAACCACCTCCGGAGGTGGTCAGGGATGCATTGTGTACTTATGGAACACAAGTGTAAATGCAATGTGTCCTCTCAATCTGGATACACCAACTTTAAGCGGGTTGAGAGGACAACCATTTCTGCAATCTGGTTGCAATCAGATTGCAGAAAATGCATGGGAACGCCAGGTGTAAATGGAATCAGGCTGAAGTGATAAAATACAATCTGATTGCAATCTGATGGCAGAAACCACATGTTAACACCAGGTGTAAATGGCCTCTTAGTGTAGCCTTTCAATCCAATTCCTCGCTACTTTTTCGTGCCATAAAAACCTTGTCAATGATCACTGACAGTGATCTCTGTCCAACGTTTTCTGTACATTTTATTTTGTTGACTATTGTGAACAACATGTCAGTAGTGTCTTAACAGTCAAGCTTGTATTGTAAAACAATAAAAAAGGATTTTCCTTTGTTTTATATCTTATGATCTATTCCTGTGTATGTGTCCCAACAGAGAAGCAGGCTACTCTGAACGAAATTCTGAAGGAGAAACAGAGGAAACCTGAAGAAGAGATCGGCCTCAGGCGCAAAGTGAGACCAAACCCGAGATACAAAGCGCCTCCCTCAGACACTGAGGATGAACCAACCTCCCCTAAGGTTAATCCATTTAAATTTTTCTATTTTAATTCAAACCAAAACTAACATACAATACAAATGGGCTGCCCACTACTAATTAACATTTAAAATTATGCTCCACAACATGGATTAATTAGTTAAATAAAGTATATAGAAATGTTATATACTGGACAAAAATATAAACTCTACACTTTTGTTTTTGCTCACATTTTTCAAGCGCAGAACACAAAATTGTAATAGTCTTCTAGGCACACAAAGGGCTTACTTTTGTCAGATTTTGTTCATTACCTGGTAGAAATTCAAAAATCACATTAACCTTTAAAAAATTAATCAAACTTAAGGTTTTTCCCCCTGGATAGAGATTTTGGCACACATCCCAAGTTGTTCGCAGGGGTCATATTAGTCTATAATTGTTAGACTATCACAAATTTGTTTAAATCCCTGTATGAGCAGTTATCCCTCGCCAAGATAATCCATCCACCTGACAGGTGTATCATAAAATGCAGATTAAACAGGAAGCTTATTTCTCCAATCATCAGGTGTGTTTTTTGCAGTTTGATCACACCACACTGTTAAAGATGTCACAAGTTGTGAGGGAGCGTGGGATTGGCAGCTGACTACAGGAATGTCCACCAGAGCTCGTGTTATGCTCCCTTCAAATGGAACTCGTGAGCCCGTGGTGACGACGTGTTAACAAAGTGGGAAGTTGTGTATCATGATTTCTCGATATGTGTACACAACTTCCATGTAGTACCATAACACATTGGAGATGGGTTATGGTAGTGAAATTAACATTCAATTCATGGACAACAGCTCTGCTGGACATTCCAGCAGTCAGCAGTAGAGTTCTCAACGGTCCTAAAAAAATCTAACCTGACTCAACTTGAGACGCGGACCAAGCTCAACCCGCCCGCCATTGTCCCATAGAACACTCAGCCCGACACAAAAAATGCAGTTATTAGACCTAGGAGTCTAGGACATTATAAAAAGTGTGCAATTAATGTCGGCAAAGCTCAAATACAATGTGTGTGTCGGTGTCGGGCAGCCGGGCTCTCTCTCTCCTGCATCTCCGCAGGTCCGCTGCGGCCTGCTGCTGCATGCGTAATTAAAGTAAATTCCACTTGAGGAAGGCCAGCATTCATAATTTTCCCTGTTCTTCCATGCAGCAGCCTCCAGTCCAGTCCAGGCAGCTTATGCTATAGCCAGCTAATACTAATAACAATACTAATTATAGCTGCTGCGCAGCAATGGGTCGTGGCCGGGCAAATCTGAAGGCTTTGAGCTAGAGGTCTTCGGGTATGCCCGACCCCCCGAATAGCCGAGGGTACACAAGTTGCAAAGCCGTAGCACGTATGCCTGATTTTTTATGAATTTTCAAAGTTTGAAAGTTTAGACGGTCGCTGGAGTGCCACCGTTAGGACTATTGGCCCCAAATTTGTGTCAAAGACGTTTGGCATGGGACTGGACCTTTGTGCAAAGTTTGGTTAGTTTTCATCCATGGGAAGTCGAACTTCGAAGTCGAAGACTGTATTTATTTTCCTTCTATCAAATCAAACATTTTCAGTTAAATAACAAATTAATTATTAAAAAAAACAACACACAAGATAAAGAGTTAGCCATACAGTCTGAAAAAAAAAGATTGCCTAAAAACTTAAATAAAATAGGCTGCTGTGTTGGCTCCTCTCTTCTTTATAATGCTACACATTAACAATTAAATATCAAATTAATTATTTTCCAGAATAACAAACAAGATAGAAACTTGGCCATACATTCTGAACAAAAATAAATAATCTAGCCTTAACTTCAATAAAATAGGCTACTATTTTATTCCGGGTCCCCGTGCTGCCCGTGACACGTGAGTGTCCCTACGTATGCTATCCACCTTATTTCTCCCCCCCCCCCCCCCCGTTACGTTGCTGACACACCGGTCTGTAAAGGATGTTTCGAAGCTGTAGGCGAATGGAGCGAATCAGGTCCAGCTTGGCAAAAATCGGGTCGATAAATATCTCGAGTTGAGCAACAGAAATAGCGGATGTGATAGATAAAATTATTACATTCCCTCAAGTAAGTCGTCAAACGAGTGTTATTTATTGTGACATGCAACTCCCCCCCCCCTGCAGCGTCAGAGTTTAAACGAGGAAATGCACCAGCTGCAACAATCAGTCACGTTAGACCGGACCTTGCACCCATAATTATTTTACAGCAGGGCAATCAAAAATAAGGTGGATACTTTAATCATTAAATAACAAATGAATAATTTTCCAGAATAAAGTAAAGTAGTAAACACAAGATAAAGACAATTAGCCTATACATTCTGGTTTGGATCTTTTCAGTTTAAGCCAGGAGGATGGGTCAGGCCGGGGACAGCAGCTGAGCAACGGGACAGAGGGAGACTGTTGGAAAATAAATGTATGCTGATTTCGTAGCTAATAAATATCATAAGAAGAATTGCACTAAACCAGAATAGCCTACACTAAATTGAACTCATTTGTTTGTTTATATGAAGTAGCAGGCAGCAGTGACAGATACACAGCTCACCTTCACAAGCTTGTTCAGAGAGCAGTATATAAACTGGGAGAAGTCCGCCACATTCCAAGGTGATGAGCCCACCTCAATACATATGGAGTTGTCACAAGTTTATTAACAGGTGGGGAAGTGTCCATACCGTGGCATCCCTAGTAGTACATAGAAGTAGTCTTAGATATTTTAGTTCAAAGCATGAAAAGTGGGAGCAAAATCAGTAGAGCTGTGTTTATATTTTTGGTAAGTATATATATACAATAAATTATAAATTCATATAACACATATTAGTGAAATATTTGTCACATAAGTGGACATAATATGCTACCAATTTGATTGGATCCCACCAGCTTTAGCGCTGCTCATAGATCTACTTATCCATTATGCATGTTGCTACATGACTTGCTCAGTTTCAGTTGACTCTTTCTGTTGACTCATGCTGCAGCATCTATTATTTACCCCTGATTACAACTTATAATGATTACAATCGAAAGCAGATGTACGAACACAAGGTTTTAATAACTAATACTCTAAAGATATTTTTGTTGTTGTAAAGAAGCAGAGTTTGGATTGCAATAAGGAGCTGTTGGAGCAGATTAAGAGCCATGTAGCTGCCTCCTCACCTCCTTCATCACCTGAAGACTCACCTTCTACCTCTGCACCACCTGCACCTGAAAGCCAACTCAGGGCAGAAAATGAGGCCCTGAAAAAGGAACTCCACCATCTGCAAACTGATATAGTCAACAGTAAGTGTTTAATAGTACCAGTGTTTCCGGTGCCGGTCAACGTGTCTGGCAGATTTCAGTCTCCCGGACAATTAGAATAAATTCTGGTCAAATATTAGATCGGTGTTTATTGATCTTAAAAACAATTGATAGCATGCCTATAATCTCGATATTGCCGTAAATTCCCTGCACCAACCATACTTGTATGACCGGTCAATCCTCCTCCGCTACATGGGCTGAAAAGTCGCTCATCCTGGTCGCGACTCTTCTCGTCCCTGGCATCTCAATGGTGGAACGAGCTCCCCCCTTCGGTCAGAACGTCCAAATCGCTGCCAATCTTTCGGGAAAGACTAAAAACACACCTTTTCAGGCTCCATATGGGCCCTTCTTGAACTAACATCTTTCTCTCTCTCTCTCTCTCTCTCTCTCTCTCTCTCTCTCTCTCTCTCTCTCTCTCTCTCTCTAAAAAACAAAACAAAAACACTTTACCACTCTATTCCTTCAGAAGTTGTGGCTGTCATAGATTGTGCTGCATAGTTGATTTTTCTATTGTTGACAAAACATGTGTTATTGTAAGTCTCTTTGGATAAAAGCGTCAAATGATGTAATGTAATGTAACCCCAACCCCCCGCTGTCCTCTATCTCTCTCCTCTAGTCCTGCTTGCAGGGCGGATGTATCTCCGCAACCGTAACTTGTAGAGACTCAGCGATGGCAGCGTTGGATTGGCGTCCGCTCACTATGCCGACCACCCGCAGTGCCGACAGCCCAACACATTTCTCACTCCCAACCCGTCAAGCGTCTGACGTTAGGTTTCGACGTGGGGGGTGGGAGAGGTTAGGTTTAGGATTAGGGTCTTGGGGAGGTTAGGTTTAGGCATGAGGGCTGGGAGAGGTTAGGTTTAGGCATGAGGGGTGGGTTAGGTTTAGGCGTGGGGGCTGGGAGAGGTTAGCTCCAGGCTCCAGCCAGTCCACCGACACGCTGCACGCCGCCTCGCTCAGCTGGTTCTGCTTGTGGGCTATCGGCATTGCAGGCTGTCGGCACTGCCTCCCCTCTCCCACATCCCCCCGCTCTCCCTCCCTCCTCCCCTCTCCTGCTCTCTCCTCTTCCCGCCTTCCCCCACTATTCTAAAGCATAGTACCCATTCTACTCCAAAGCATGGCACCCATTCTATCCCCTCCCACTATTCCGCCACTATTTAAAGCATGGCACCCATTCTCCCCTAAAGCGAGGCACCCATAAGCTCTATATGTGAACATGTGTTTATTTGGCAAAGGGACTCACTACTAAAGGCTTGCAGCCAATTAAATTAAGCATAGTTTGGTTGCTAAGAAATCGACATATGTCCGTTTGCAAAATGTGTGTCTATATTTCTCTATCATATAATTGTTCGATGTGTTATTATTACTACTGTAATTTGTTACTGTTGTGTCAGCTAGCCCTCCTTTCCCTGTTTTCTCCATATAGTCTCCCATACTCTCTATACTCCCATACTCTTCCATACGCTCACATTTCCCATTCTCTCCCCACCTCCTCCCTCCCCCTGCTCTCTTCTCCCCCACACCCCCCAGCTCCCCCCCCTTCCCCTCTCCTGCTCTCTCCTCTTGCTCCTTCCCCACCTCCTATACTCTCCAACATTTGCCATTCCCTCCCCACCCCATCACCTCTCTCACATTCCCCCTGCTCTCCTCCCTTCTCCTGCTCTCTCCTCTGCTCTCTCCTATATTTCTATATTTTCTATATTTCTCTATCAATTGTTCAATGTGTTTTCTTTATTCTGTAATTTGCTACTGTTGTGTCAGCTAGAATTAGCTAGACATATTCTCTGTGCGGATACTTAATGTCCAAGAGAACACTTGGTAAACTGAAGTCTCGATAACTAGGAACGCTGTAGCACTTGATAGCTGAGTCTGCAAGTTCGAAGATGGAAACTGTGCAGAAAGTTGTCGCGAGGTTAGTCTATGAACAACTACAGAGGACTTGCAGAGCAAACCTTTATAGGTCCCGAATATGACATCACCTTGTGTTATGACATCATCAGTGAGACCATCCGAGAGGCATGATTTAAGACACTTATGAATCATGACATCATCACCGTCTGTGACATCAGTGATCTATGACATAGTAGGAATGATGACATCATCCTAACAACCGGGAAATGACCAGAAAGCGGTGTAATACCTTCATGTGTGAAAGTTGTTTTCCGGTATAAGCGCGCCCCCGTCTTCGCGGACATTTGACCATCTAACCTTGTGATAAGAGCGGTATGTCTGTGGGCGTGCCGATTTCCCCCCCTCCCCTCTCTGCTCGCTCTCTGGCCAGTCCTTCAGTCCTCCTCAGTCAGAGTCAGTCAGAAGATTTTTTTTTTATATATATTTTTTTTTGTGAGTGAAATGTTGCATTGTCTCCCCTGATTCTAAGTATAGTCGAATCGCTTGGTTTGAGCAAGTAAAACAATTTTTATAAGCATTTAAAGCAAGGTTTATGGAAAAATGAATGGTGGATGAAATCCCATGAAGAGGGAGAGGGGGTGACTTTGGCACCCCTTTGGCACTCAGACCTGAGCCTACTAAATATTTAATGAACCACTCATGATTGTCAAAACTGTTTTTTATTTTTGAAAATGTCAATGTCATGTAACATGTTATTTACTTCAGTGGTGCAATGCTTGTTTGAGCTAAAAATCCACAGCAGAAGCTTTTTCTATTAATTAATAAAGCCTTAGACTTAGAATCAGGGGAGACAATGCAACATTTCACTCACAATTGTTTTTATTTTACATTTTTTTTTTTTTTACATTTTCTTTTTCGAATTTCGATTAAAAGTCGACTTTGGCCAGCGAATTTCGAATAGTGTTTTTGCTAGAAATGCCCATCCCTAGTTCTGAGAGTCTTGCAAGCCGCCCAACGCTTGTAGAGAAAGCAGATGCACGAAGCGAAATGTGGATGTATTTTGCTTACGTTGCCGACAGCGAAGGCAAGCCCCTGGACACATCAAATGAAGCCAGTCTGTAAAAAGTGCTTCAATGCGACGCAGGTGAACGGATAAACATCGAACCAGGCTATTTCTCTCCGACAGGGATCCCAACTTCTTCAAAGATTTCAGTTCAAAGACTGGTTAGTGAATGTAAAGGATACAACATACATGCCCTCTTAAGTCAAACGAGTGTGATTTATTGTGTGACAAGCAAACTTATTTCACCATCTTTCACCCCCCCCGCCACCCAAAATACAGCTTCTTTCACGGCTATTTTTACACATGTGATCCGTCAGGTGTGAAGGGAAATTCCGGGAAATAGCCGTTACAACATTTCTCTGATTGGATACAAATTTGGCATCACCCTCCCGCTATCCAATCTTATATAGGGTATATTATATCTAATCTTATATACGGTATATTATATCTAATCTTATATACGGTATATTATATCTAATATTATATACGGTATATTATATCTAGTCTTATATATATATATATATATATATACTGTATATATATATATATTTGGATTATTTTTTCCCAGCCCGAGCACGTGCTGTGGTAAAATCTCAGCCCGTGCCACTGCCGACTGCCGACCCAAACCTGAGCGGGACACGACGGTACCCGTCAGGTTCGGACTGACATTGAAAACTCTACTAAGATTAGAGAACTCTACTAACATTAATTTTTATCTTTCATTTTGTTTTTCACTTTCTTTAGAAATGCCTGAATTGTTTGAAAGGATGGAGAGGATGGAAAAACGGATGGAGAGCTCATCACAGAGCCCACTCAACAGCCCACAGCCATCACCTTCTACACTGGACCACGTGCGTATGATGTTTGCTGTGTTTGTCAACAATAGGTGGACACTTTCAAGTTAGGGAGATATGTGACCAACACAACACCAACACTTCCAACATAGAAAGTGAACACCAGTGCAGTGCTGGCTTAGCCTGATATTCGGACTGCATCGTCAATTCATAAACTAATTTCCTCTTTGTCTGAGATTTGCACTCACTTCAGAGCATTTCTATGAGGGGGCGGGCTTCGATCTTCCTTAACCAATCACTAGAGACCAAGGTCTGCAGTGGCGTATTGAGTCCAGAGAAGCTTAATAATGTAGCCTATGTGTGGGGCAAAAACAAAACATAACTAAAAAACATGGCATGTTTTACTTCCGGTGAGGTCAAGGAAAAGGTAGGAAAAGGAGTTAGACAATATCTCGAAATATCGCAATATTCAATATATCGCAATACTAGCATATCGCAATACTATCGTATCGTGACTCAAGTATCGTTTTAGTATCGTATCGTGGGCATCTGGTGATTCCCACCCCTACTAAAGCCCAATAAATGTTGACTCGCACGACACTTTAAAACTGTCTATCAACAGATATGGGGCCCGATCGTTGCATCGGCGTAGAAACTGCGTTTAGGGCCTGGCGCAGCCCAGATTAGTGGGTGTGGACCAGCGCACTCGATATCTTGGTGTCGGCGCTACACGCGGCCTCAAGCATTATAACCACGCCTTTTAAGCGTAAGATTATGCACCATCTGCTCATTGGAGAAGTGCAGTAAAGAGTCACACGCTTGCCTTTTAACACGTTCACTGCCGTCGACCGAGTCAACTCGTCAAAAAAAATCCAACGGTTGACTGCCGTGGACGAGTTATCTCGTCGATTTTTTTTTTTTTTTTTTTTTTGACGGTGGGACGTGGATCAAACCCTTTTACATCTCCTATAAAAATATGGGAGCCACCGAACGTGTACAACCCATTCCACTGACCCACTAAGTGGCGACAGTGCTCTCCAGACTAGAGAAAGCCGAGCCAAAACTGCAGGGAAAAGCGTGAGGAAACCATTCTCATACTGTAGAATGGTTTGGCGAAAACGCTTTCGCGCTGGCGCACAACGGTGGCGCACAACGGTGGGGGGTTCCAAAAATAGACTGGGTGCAACACACTTTGAAACACGCAGCATAAAGCCCAGAATCGCACAAAGCTTCATCAAAGCTCTCAACCGAAACCCCAAGCACGGCCACATTCCCGTGCTGCTGTGTACTTTCAGGTGAAATCCCCTGCTCCCGGATTGAAAGGCGAGCGGAGGGATTTCCAGCTCCTCCTAGCCCAAATGAATATTTTCATAGGTTAGTGTAGCCTAGGCTACTGTATGATGAACGAATTCATTCAACAACAATACTTCCCTCCTTCTCCTAGTCCGCTGAGCTGGGAGGATAGGTGCACTCGCATGGTGGGCGGACTCGCCAAAACGGGCTCCGCCGCCACACTCGCATGGTGGGCGGGCAGATCGATATGGTGTCCTACTAAAATTGAAACGATACACGACCGCCCGCATATCAAACAGCTGCAGTCTGCATAATGTTCGTCGGGGGAATAGTATAGGCTATAAATGCACATGACTACTTAACGTTAGTAGTTTTTGTAAGGGAATGCACAGAGCTGATTTCGAGGGGGAATATCATCAGACCAACTCGCCACAGACAGCTATAGCCCTCTGAAGCTTATTATTATATCCGTTAATTTTACCTAATGTCAACATCGTTTGAGCATAAAGCCTAACCGCACGGAGCATTCCTCCTGGCGTCCCTGCAGTCATGATTGTATAGGCTACTTTTTTTTACTTTCACTCCTGCACTTTCTTGATACATGAGGTGATTTCCCCTGTAATTTTTTTATGAATGAGCTGACCATTCACACCTTTTCCGGCTTGCTGCGACAACCTTTCAAATGGAGGCGGGTTGCCAGGTAACCCGGCGCTGTTACTACCTACCATCGCGGGACAAAAGGCGTAAAACAATTATCCACCAAAGCGCGTTCACGACTTTCACATCGGATGCGCGAATCCTATTTACCGTGCATTTTTCGGCTTTCAAGGCCGGTGTGAAAGAGCCTTTAGGCTCTTCTGTCCTTTGTTGATCCAATGTATTTCTTTCTTTCATATTGTTCTTATTTATAATTTATATATTATATTTATTATTGTATTGTATGTTCTGCCACCCAAATAACAGGAACTTCACCCAGGGGTATTTATCCCCCGAAATGTGTGGTGGTCGGCAGTCCGGGCCAACACTGCCACCACCATGGCGAGGACGCTGCTGGTCGGAGTGTTCTCTATGGAGACACTCTTGAAGAGCAATCTGAGAGGTATGTAATTTGTCATAGAAATGTGTGTATGTGTCTGTGTTACTTTACTTTTTTTTATTGCCTTAATTTGGAAGTTTACCTGGATTTCGGAATGTTTTCTTCAGATTGCAGATCGGTTTCGGTCGGATATGTGTCAGAATGGTGTTCACTTCAGTAATCAGCTAACTTGTAATCTGCTGCCATAGAAACATTAATGGTACTGTAGCATCATTACCTTGTGGTTAGTCTCATGTGGTCAGACCCAACGTCTTACGTCAGCACGCTTGCAGCGACGGAGGGTCTGAATCACAAGTTAGCATTTGCGGGTTTTGCCATCAAAAATCCTGTGGTGAAATCTGATTAGCTGGGCTGTTAACATAAGTTCAGCTCGTTAACATAAGTTCAGCTGTCCGTAGTTGGACAATTCAATGTCTGTCGTGCATTTTGTTTTGGTCTTAGGGGGCTTAACCACTTTTCAAGAGTTGTGCACCAGGCGTAGACATCTATCTACGACTGGCTACTACTGCGGAACTACCTTGTGGGTAGCCTATTTAAAGCGCAAATTATGCTCAAGCGAAATCGCCAGCGCTGACTGCGCCGAGGGGGTCGCCGCAGCTGGCCGTCCTATTGGCGCAGCTCGGCGGAGGGTGCGTGCAGCTCCTCAAAAATGTGACTCCGCGGCGCCAATGCGGACGTGACGTGACCATCACGAGAGCTGTGATTGGCCGTTGCCTTGGGCCGCGCACATATCCGCTGATGTACTTATTGTGAGGAATGAGGAAATGCCATTTCCTCATTTAACAGTGCTTGACCCTAATCTAGCAAAGCCTTCTGCAGGCTCACCGAAATGGGTTTGGAAATAGAGGGACAATAAAATGTCCCCCCACCGACATGATTGCAAGTTCTTGGTAAACGACATGATAGCGTCATATGTAATGGACAGAAGTGTACCACAAGCCACCTAGTATTTTGGACGTGTACCGCAGCCAAAGTGCCGAGTTACGTTCGAGTATGCACAGTCTCGCTGTCGCCGCTCGGCGGCGGCAAGGCTCCAAGTCGAGGCTGCACAGAACCTTGTCAGTGCCTTAATTAACGTTAATGGAATTGGGTAGTTTAATAGATAACCGACAATGCATTGAATTGCGTTCAAAACACCTGCTGTTGGCCTGTTTTTCTACATACAAAATAGCTTAATTAATCAAATTCATGATGACTGCATTTTCAATAGGCACCTTTACATGGACCATAGAACTGAGCTTGAAATAGGTGTAAAAGCCCAAACTGATTTAAAAATGTTCCATATAAACACCTGAATCAATGTAAACAAGCCCATACCGATTGAGATTTCAATCGGATGCAGAGGGGTAGTTTAAACCTTTTCATAAACCGATCAAAGGAAAAATCGGATCATGTAAACGATGGAACTGATTACTCTCTGGCTGTGTTGTTTCCACGCATGCCCATGATGCCCTCTGTCTTTACATAAAGAAGCCTCCTGCTGCTGCAGCAGGGCAGGAGAGGAGATTTTTTGACTACCGTATGTACGCGGACAAAGTGGAGATTTTCAACACTCCGGCGACGAGAAACCCGCACAGAGTAACGTTAGGTTATTAAAGCTCCAAACGTTTTCTCGTCAGGATTCCGTATCTCTCATTTTCGTGTGACACAAAAATTAGCCACAGACGATCTGTCAATAAGCTCTCTCTGTCCTCGCACGAGTGAGTACACTATTACGCATGGAGAGAATTACAGCATATTGCATGCCTCGGCGAGGCAACCTCGCGCAAACAGCCATTGCGAGACGGGAATCTGATTGGTTTTGATTGAGTAATGCCCAGCCTTGCCTGGCCACGCCTGTGAATAATTGTGGTAGTTAAGACCGCCCAACTCCCGTTTGCGCAGGCATTTTGGGGCACAGATGAATTCGGCACGGCTCTAATTTGCGTCTGAGACAGGTGCCGTGTACGTTTCCGCATCCCGGCCGAGAATTGCATCCCCAACATATTCTGGGGATGTTTTAACTTAGAAATCAGGGAGGTCACGTCTACCAGACGATTATATCACTTTTAAACAGTTACATTTCTGTATAAATGATTACAAGTATGCTCCCGTGAGGTGGGGATGCTTTTTTCTGCTGATTGGCAGGGGAGCAAAACTCGGTAGAACACCTGGCGGACGGCGCAAGGCGGAGTGCTATCTTCCGTGCCTTAAAGCACGCGCAAACAGGTGCGCAAACTAGTGATGTCGAAAATCATAATTTTTCTTGACCGACAACCGACCCTCATTAGCCGACAATTGGTCGGTTAACCGAGAAGATTAAAATGCGCTATTTGACTGTCTGTGCCCCATTAAACCATTACAACAACAACATGCAATATCATGATTTGAGTGGCTGAGGACTGCATTGTATTCAGACGTGTGTGAGAGGACGCTGGCGTTGCATGTTCGCCGCTTCTCCGCATGATCTAAACATTTTTATGTGATTTTAAATTGTATAAGACGCAGGTCTAATTCCTAGACTTTCTTTTTATTCTACTTTTTAACTCGTGGGCCTTTTTTCTTTGCATGGTTTGTGCTGTTTTTTGGCTGTCATCTCCTACCTGCTGCCTCTGCCGTCAACACCGGCCTGCTGCTGGAATCGTCTCCTCCGCTGCCTCCGCCGTCAACACCGGCCTGCTGCTGGAATCGTCTCCTCCGCTGCCTCCGCCGTCAACACCGGCCTGCTGCTGGAATCGTCTCTGCCAAGGACCGCCGCAGTCCGGTGGACCCAACCCAGGGCAAACTACAACTCGCCTCGGGGCTAACAACAATTAGCACCCTGCTAACACTGCTGGTGTCTGCCATGATGTTGAAGTACTCCATCTCGCAATTACTGCGCTTCAAAACTTGCACTACTCCAAGTCCAACGTGCATCTCGACTATTAAACAACTTGGATTGCTTCGCCGACCTCGGTACATCCACAGAGGTTCGCAGAGAAAGTTTGTTCTCTCCCAGCCTGGCCTTGCTCCCATTCACACCATCTACACCGCTGAACGGTCCGTCGCAGCTCTGACGCGTCATCAGAGCACTGGCGCACATAGCATTTGTCGCCACCTCCGTCCCCTGAGGAGACACGCCCCCCCTCACCAGCAGAAGTGTATGAAACTTGCCTCACTTAATACTCAGTCCCTTACCAACAAAACTCTTATTGTAAATGAATTTATATGTGATGAGGACATTGATGTTTTATGTGTTTGTGAAACCTGGCACCACAGTAATGACTATTACACCCTAAATGAGGCCACTCCACCAGGCTATTCATATATTGAAAAAGCTCGCTCTTCCGGTCGAGGTGGAGGGCTGGCTGTGTTCTATCGGGACTCTCTCACTCTGACTGAGTTGCAGGTTCCAAACTCCCCCTCATTTGAATGCCTTGCTGTACGGTGCCAAACCCCCGAACCCCTCCTAATCATCTCCATTTATAGACCACCCAAAGCTAAATCTACCTTCATATCTGACTTCTCAAATCTTCTCTCAACCTTGTGCCCCACCTTTTCCAAGCTGGTGGTCCTTGGTGACTTTAATATCCATGTTGATGCGCCCAGGTCCACACTGGCTGCTGACTTCCTCAACCTCCTGGATTGCCTTCCACTCACCCAGCATGTTAATGAACCGACACATAAGCACGGACACACTCTTGATCTTGCCATCACAGGAGATGTCTCTATTGCCAGCACCCAGGTTCTCGACCTTGGCATTTCTGACCACCGGGCAGTGCTAGTGGACGCTATTATCACACCGCCGGCCACTATAACCAAGCGATCCATAACTTTCCGCAAGACTAAGGACATAGACTGTGACCTGCTCTCAACAGCCCTTCATTCTACCTTGCCTGAGGCAGATACTGCCCTTTCACTAGAGGAGCTGGTCTGCCACTACAACAACACCTTGCAGGCTGGCCTAGACAGGTTTGCACCCCAAAAAACGCGGCTGGTGTCTTTCCGCCGCTCAGCTCCCTGGTATACAGCCCAGCTCAGAGCCCAAAAATCTGAAGGCCGAAAGATTGAGCGCAGACTCAGGAGCACTGGACTAACTGTCCATCAGCTGGCGTACCGCCAACATCAGTCCACATATTCATCTGCTCTGAGAGCCGCTAAGGCATCATATTACACAACCCTCATTGAGTCTGGCCACTCAAACCCAAGGCAGCTGTTCTCGACCATCAACACAATGCTCAAGCCCAGGGTCTCTTCTACCACTGACCCCTCCTCTGATGACTGCAACCACTTTTTGGACTTCTTCAAAACAAAGATTGACACGATCAGGAACAATATTGCTTTGCGTAAACTGGCCCCTCTGCCCGGCATTGTCCCCTATGCAGGCCAAACCCTTTCCTCCTTTGCTCAGCTTACCCAAGCTGAGCTATCCACCATTGTCCACAAACTGAACTCTTCCACTGGCTCACTGGACCCCCTCCCAACACCACTTTTGAAGAAGTGCCTCCCAGCTACTGCCCACATCATGACCCAGATTGTAAACCGCTCACTGTCCACCGGTGAAGTACCACCCTCCCTCAAACTTGCAATCATCAAACCTGTTCTTAAGAAGCACAGCCTGGATCCAGAGGTTTCTCTCAAATTACCGACCCATCTCAAACCTCCCCTTCCTGGCAAAGGTCCTGGAAAAGGCCGTCACCCTACAGCTGCATGAACACCTCCAAACCCATGAACTCTATGAGACGTTTCAGTCTGGCTTCAGACCCTCTCACAGTACAGAGACTGCCCTGGTCAGGGTTCTAAATGACCTTCTTATGGCGGCTGACTCTGGCTCCCCTAGCCTACTGATCCTGCTCGACCTAAGTGCCGCCTTCGACACAGTGGACCATCACACACTGTGTCAGCGCCTTCAGGAGGTGGGAGTCACAGGGACAGCCCTCGACTTCTTTCACTCGTATCTCTCAGGGAGACGGGAGTATGTTAAGTTGGGTAGCCACACCTCCAACATCGGTTGTGTCACCTGTGGTGTCCCCCAGGGGTCAGTCCTGGGGCCCCTGCTGTTCCTAACTTACATGCTCCCCCTTGGCAACATACTACGCAGCCATGGCATCAGTTTTCACTCGTATGCTGATGACACTCAAATGTACCTTCAAACCTCCCCCGACGCACACCTGGCCCTCACCCGTGCTACCAGATGCCTTGATGACATTCATCTCTGGATGGCCAGCAACTCCCTCCAGCTAAATGGCAGTAAGACCGAAGCCATTCTCATCGGCACACCCCATCAAACCACACAGGCCGGTATCACCCACATCACCGTTGACAACCATTCCATCCCGCTCTCCTCACTTGTCACCAGCCTCGGTGTTAAATTTGACACATCACTGTCTTTTGATGCCCACATAAAATCGGTCTGCCAAACATCATTCTACCACCTGAGGAACATCTCCAAACTCAGGCCCTCACTCTCCAAATCTGATGCCGAAAGACTGGTCCATGCATTCATCACCTCACGCATCGACTACTGTAACTCACTGCTGGCAGGCCTCCCCGCCAAAAACATCCAGAGACTACAATATGTGCAAAACAGTGCCGCCCGTGTCCTCACAAAAACCCGGAAAAGTCACCACATCACCCCAGTCCTCCACTCCCTCCATTGGTTACCAGTAAACCAGCGCATCACCTACAAAACCCTCCTGCTCGTCTACAAGGCCACCAACCACCTCGGGCCGACCTACCTCCGGGACCTCCTCTCCCCCCAAACCTCATCCCGGACTCTCAGATCTGGCAGCCAAAACCTGCTTGCAATCCCACGCACAAGGCTCTCAACCATGGGAAATCGTGCCTTTTGTGCACTGGGGCCACGCCTGTGGAATCTGCTCCCAGGATCCATCCGGGCCTCGGACTCCCTTGCAGCCTTCAAAAGCAGCCTAAAGACCCACCTTTTTCACGCTGCGTTCGACTAGGGCCTGTTTTTAAATTCCTCTATTTAAGTGTTTTTATTTTATTTATTTTTTATTGTTATTTTTATTCTGTGTATTTTCTCTTGTGAAGCACCTTGGGATGTCAGTTTTGACTTGAAAGTGTGCTATACAAATACAATTCATTATTAACAACAAATGCTTGATTTTTTTTCAGTATAAAGCGTTTATTTTTACATCTACAAGCAGAAAAAAACACATTAACAAAACGAGAAGACAAGTTGAATCCTCCAGCCATCTAAACAAAAACATTCCTCGGATAGGCTATGATAGGAGCTGCACGCATTGCAGAAGGGAGAAATACGGAGGGAAAAAACCCATACTCACGCTCACAATTCTTAAATGAATTATCTTACTGCAGGTGTCGGAAATAGTCTAATAAAACCATCAGAAACTAATTTTAAAAGCTCAGAACGAAACGTGTCGCTAATTGAACGAATTTCCACTTTGAAGAGCACATCACGACCAGTGTTCGAATTGGGGGGGAGCTAAGGGGAGCTGAGCTCCCCTAAGAAGGACATTGGCTCCCCTGAAAGACTGCTTTGTGAAATGTAGGGGGAGCTCTAAAATATTGGCTGTTTCTTTCTCACCAACTCCGTAAGACAGGCCTATGATGTGTTTTTTGCGATTTCCGAACAAGAAAAAGGATAATCTTTTCCGCGTTGCTCTCCGAGACACAGCTGCTGCACTGCCAGCCAAGACGAGAGGAGTAGGACTGAGAGAGGAGAGGGGAGGGGCTGGGGGCGTGCTTGAGAGCACCCACCACACACATACACAGCACAGGGAACAGGGAACCGGCGGAGGAGCAGGCAGATAGACTAGACATGCAACTGAGCAGAGCACACGTTAAGAATGGCTGAAAGAACGAAGCGATCAGATTCTAAAGTGTGGTTGTACTTCACTCGAGTCGATGGTGACAATTCACGTTGTCACAAGTGCAATAAAACCTTCGCTAGTAAAAGGTGGAAACACGAGCAATTTGTCTAAACACTTAGCCAAAGTGCATCACATTCAAACGGAGAAATGCACAGTTTTTTTTCTCTCTAGCTGTTTTGTTCTCTTTCTACTAAAAACAGCAAATATTGCCAATAGCCTATAATAAGATGTCAATGGATATGTCATGCACATAATTGTAATTGACATTGTTATGGAATGTCTGTTGTTTTTAACATTTCAGTTCTAGTTAGGCTACAAGTTACCTAATATATTGGCCTACTGAAAAAGCTTTATTTTTGACTCAGGGTATTTATTTTAGAAACATTATTCGAGAAATATTTTTTGTTAATTAATATTTAATTTTACAGCATATTGATTGTATAGGTTATACAGGATTCTTGAAGGGGTGTTTTGAGCAGAAAAAACGTTGCCTGTGTGTCCCCTTGCTGCTTTTCTTTACTCTGATTAATAAATGAGTTCGATCATCCAATACGGCTAGTAGAATGTTTTTCACATGGTCTTTAACCCAGCAAGCACCGTTCTAAAAGAGGAGCAAATGATACATTTGTTTATTTATATTGAGACCCGTTATGTTGCCAAATTGCATCAATTAATTTGCTTCAAAGTGAAAATTTGGCTCCCCCAGGACCCATGGTCCAATTCGAACCCTGACGACACCGCCTCCACGCTGCAGGGCACACTGACGAAGCTCTCATTGCTCTCTCCTCCTTCTGACATTCTCACTAATTCAACAGTGGTTTACCTGCTTTTGAGATCTGCAAAAAATAGTTTGCTTCTCTCTCCACGCTTCTCCCTCTCTCTCTTTATCTGCGACAAGGGCTGTAGGTGGCTATTATGCTCTCTGTGTGTCCATCTGCACGACATGACGAGTGCAGCAAGTCCACACGCTGACAGCTGTCAGCACTGTGGGACTCAGGAGGATGAACAAATGAAGCAGTCTGTCCAAACTTTTTACCGATCTAATATGAGATGCAGAGAAATAATTATATATTAAAAGCCGATGTGTTTAGAAGAGCATTCTCACTCAGACAGTCTTGCTATAGTGTAGTGTAGCGTTATCTTTTACATGCTTAAAGTGCCGTGATATTTTTTGGGAGCACATGGTGGCGGGGATGAAAGTAGCTGCGTGGAGAGAGGGAGGAGGGGGGGGCTCGAGCACCTTGCTCCCCGCTGCCCTCATGTTGACACTCCAAAATGGAAACAGCCGTAATCGTTGTGTGATTATTACACCTGAGAGACAGACAGACCCGGAGAGAACTCAATTTACGGTAAAAGTGTGGATTCCTCAGTGAATCGATGTGGAAGACGCAGCTTGTTTTGAAACAAGTCATTGAAAGTAACCTCATGGTTTCATGACAGCGGCTGGAACACAGAAGGAGCATGACTGACTGGCTCGCTGTAGTCTGCACAGGGCAGGGGGTCTTCTCCCGTCTGGTCAAAGCAGAGGGGGGGCGGGGGTGTGGCGCATGTGTGGAGCTGAGTTTATCACAGAGCACATCTCGCACGTGGGGGGAGAGGCGGACAGTGAGAGAGACAGAGAGAAGTCAGTGCTGACAATGCACACTGCTTTTGCATTTGGAAAAGCCTTTCTCTAAATGAATGTTGTTCTGGCAGTGGCAGGAGCTTTTAATTCCTATATAATGCTGCTACAGTAACTACTTAGGCTACGTTAACAGTGTTGCTTACCGCAAAGGAGGAAAAAAAAACCTTATTGGCAACACATTGTATGCCAATTTAATATGCAAATTAACCGTTTGACCAACATGCTTAACCGACCAATGACGTTGTCGGCGGTTAAACGGTTAATGGTTAACCATCGACATCCCTAGCGCAAACGCTATTAGGGGATAGCGCCTGTCGGAAGATAGAGGCCTCATTGTTTTAGGTCAGCCTTTGACTCCGTCCCCCTTTCAGCTTACAACTTTATCATATGTTTAAATGACAAGGAGTGTTTTATTCTACCGATCATTAGGGCTGCTTGATTAATCGAATTTTAATCTAGATTACGATTTGGGCTGTCCACGATTATGAAAACAAGATAATTGACATCAAACGATTTTGCGGCTCTTGTCTCTCTCGTTCTGTCTTGTATTGTAAATCAAGCGCACCCCTTCCTTTGCTCGGCCCCTCCCCCAAAGCCCAAAGAAGCACACCAGCTCGAGTTGTGACTGTCGTGTGAAGAGCCACATTTCACAGAAAGAGAGCCGCTGGTCGAGAAGAGAGGTGAAACAACGTATGTGGGGTGGAAACACTATGGTTTCGCCGAGTTTAAAGGTCCTTACACTGCGCATATCTTGCACTGTTTGTTCCAAGTCTGTGCCTGTGATTGACAGGTGGGTCAAAACTCGCATCGCAATTCCGTGCCGTATATTCCCATCGCTCCCGATGTAAGGACCTTAACTGATGTGTAACTTACACATCAAGAGTGATGCGAATATACAGCATGGAATTGCGATGCGAGTTTTGACCCACCTGTCAAGATATGCGCGGTCGTGGCATCACCCCGCAACACGACCTCTCCCTCTGTTTAATCACTTAAAAACCACTCACAAAGTGGTCTATGACCAAGAAATAACGCTAAATGAACAAAAAGACAAAGTCCCATCTAGTTACTCCTGCCACAACACAGTCATCGATTCAGGACACTCTTTACAATGCGACCGCATTGATATGATGCATGAATATGCATTCAACAGCTAACGATCTCACAGATAAACATTAACAATAGCCTATTATGAACCTAAACGTAAGTCGCTTTGGATAAAACCATCTGCCAAATGAGTAATTTAATGTAGCCTAATGTAAACAAACGTTACTCAATAGCGTTCTCATTTGGTTAGATTTGAGGTTTAAGGACTACTAGTTCAGATGTTTACCAACATATTGAATGTAGATTAATAGTTGCAGTTGGTTGTGGCAGTTCACTGCAACATAGTAGGCCTACATATACTGTCTATTTATTTTAGTTTTTATTTTATTTCTAAATCTTTGCACTTTTATTATTTATTTATTTATTTATTTATTTATTTATTTATTTATTTATTTATTTTCAATTATATCTAAAATCCAAAGACATCCAATGTTAAAAAGAAAAGCCAGTGTCAATGTTCAATAAATGCATGATGTTCTCAATGTAAATGATGTCAATAATCGTGTTAAATAATCGTGATCTCAATATCAATCAAAATAATCGTGATTAGGATTTTTGCCATAATCGAGCAGCCCTACCGATCATGTACTCTGAGTGCATTTATATTTATTAATTAAATGAACTTAGTTTAATTGCATTTTCTCATTGGTCAACATCTGTTGCTTTAAATGTGCTCTGTAAATAATTTTATTTCAGTTGATTTGGCTATTTACATGATCACCATTTTACTCAAACTACATGGATTTTTACTCCAGTTGGTTTTCTCAAAGTTTAGGTTGTAAAAGAGAAGTGCGTGATTGTGTAATTTTGATTTACCGGTAGTTAGAATAAGATTTTGCTGCTTCTCAGGTGGACAATCGAAACATAAGAGGGCGGATGGAGAGGCAAAGGAGGCCCTGGATAAAGAAAAGGTGGACGCAATAATGGGTAAGTTTATGTTACTTTGTGTATGTCTTGTTCTTGTATTCCCAAGCACAGATAAGGTGCCTGTATAGTTGCAAGAATCTAACAATATATTATGTATCATGGCACAAGTCTCATCAACGGGGCTCATTTGTTAAACTTGTGTTAAATCAAATGTGAATGTAAATCAAGCGATTTACAGTCAGTATCACAAAATGCTATTAATCGCCAGATGAATTGGACAACCTCAATATTTATAATTTAATGACAATAACTCAGTCTAAAAATAACACTGCCATTTCTGCCAAAACAAATCCTAATCCTTGTTGCAGGTGAGGAAATTCAACTACCCTTCTGGGTTCTGCCATTAGGGCTGTCCCAAACGATTATTTTCTTATCGATTAACCTAACGATTATTTTTCCGATTAGTCGATTAATCTAACGATTATTTTTTATTTAATTTTTTGATTATATAACAATAAATTTATAAATAACCAAAAACTTCTCAATTTCAGTATTTTATTTAACCATCTCATTCTCTTTTAACCATCTCATTCTCTTTAACAGTCCAACATAAAATCTCTCAAATAAAATTAAAGCAAGAGCTTGTCCTCAAATAAACTGAATATAGTGCAATTCAAAATAAAATAGTAGAATAAATTAAATTCAAGTCACTTTCAGGAGGAATACCAAAAACCTTGTGCAATGTCAACTGAGTTTAGCAGCAGTCCAACATAAAATCATCATCTTACAGTACAATGGTGTGCAATTTTCAGTAACAGTGCTCTTAATTTTGGAGAAAGACAAAATGCTCCATGTAAGATGGTCACACATCATCCAGACACAAGACTGTGTCTGTAGCATCCACACCCAACATCTGGGGCTTGCACCAACTGGTCTTAACTATGCCTGGTCGTAACTCCTACGTCGGTTAAGACCAGTCTTTAGAGTGGACTACTGCACCAACAGGGCTATTACTTCTGGTCTTAACTACGCTGGTCGTAGCGATGCGCGTCCATGTGAAAGCATGGGAATGCCCACTGGAATGCGGCACATGACCTGTTTAGAAGAGTGTGCTGACGTCAAATGACGCTGCGCTGATGGGTAAGCACTAATGTTAGCGGCTAACTGTTACTTGTCGTTACTTTAATGGCAGTAAAACGCCACTGAATGACCAAATTGATTGAACTTTTAACCATTTCGATTTCCACTTTCCATACGGACCCCCAGTATTGGTTAGTTGTTTATAACGTGACTATATTTATAATGTTTATAACGTACTCCGGTTTCCAGTTTATAACTCGGGTCTACAGCCAGAGTGCTGAGGGGTTGTAGCTATTGCGCAACACACAGATTCAGCCCTCCGCAAACCGGAGTACGTTATAACGTTATGAATATAGTCACAACGTTAACAACTAACCAATGCTGGGGGTCCGTATTGAAAGTGGAAATCGAAATGGTTAAAAGTTAAATCAATTTGGTCATTCAGTGGCATTTTACTGCCACGTAAAGTAACGACAAGTAACAGTTAGCTGCTAACATTAGCCAAACTATTTTTGTTGCGTGACGATTATGACACGTCGAGGCACGTAGCGTGCGTCGACGTAATTACGTAGTCAACGTCATCGATTACGTCGACTCGCTGGGACAGCCCTATCTGCCATCTAGTGGTTTTTCTTTTAACTGCAATGGGCACTCTTCACATCAAACAACAGCAGGTGCCAAGCTAGCTAGAAAAGAAAAAAGTAGAGATACTGGCAAAGTTAACAAACACACAATGATCCAACAGCGTGAATGTAATTTCCAAATGTACTTTGATAGAATGATGTGATTTGAGAACTATAATATTTTTAAATTTGTTTGAACAATTAAGAGCTAATGTTTGAATAATTGGGGTCGTGTTGGGCCGGAATTTCCCTTCTATTCCTAAGGCTGGGTTGGGCTTGTGACTAGCAGCCTGTTGCACCAGCTGAACGTAAGTTCTGTCTTAAGTTAGGGTGTAAAGTCCACACTAACTGCTACGTTCAAACAAGTTAGTTTGGCACTAAAGTTGTGTCTTTGTTTAGTTGCACCACGGAGACGTAGGGCTCTATCGTTGCATCGGCCTATAAACTGCGCCCGGTGCAGCGCAGTTTAGTGGGCGTGGATCGGCCCACTCGATATTTTGGTGTCGGCGCTACACGCGGCCTCAAGCATTATAACCACGCCGTTTAAGTGTAAAATTATGCACTACCTGCTCATTGGAGCATCACAAGCTTCCCTTTTAAGCTCCAATTACACGGAGCGATCCAGTCCGGTCAGAAAAGCCGACCGAAGCGCTCTGAGCTCCCCCCCTCCCTGTTTAACGCCAGTTTTGGCGCCTAAGGCCATGTAAGGTACATCTTAACTAGTAGTCCTTAAACCTCACATTAGCCAAAATAGTGTCGCAGTGTCGCAGTATCTGTGACCAATCAGTGAAAAGCACGGTGGAAACGGTGTTTATTGTTGTTTAATTAAGTGGGGTGAAAACAGTCGGGACATGTTGCCCACCGCAAATTAGTGCTTTCATATTTCATCAACACTAACCAAATGAGAACGTTATTGAGTAACGTTCGTTTAGGTTCATATTACTGTTAACGTTTATATGTGAGCTCTTCATCAGTATTGTAGGCTAATTTACCCCCATCCTGCCTCGCTAAATTGTTGCGGTTATTTTAATTTGTATGCAGTGCTGCAGCTTGTGGGAAACAAAAGCGTGAGTCATAAATATCAAAGGGTGTAATAATTGATCACGGAGAGCGCGTTGCGGACGCAAAACAACGATGCGTCACGGTGCCAAGTTGCAATCCGTGCCAACTGCTATTTTACGGAGGACTTTACACCTAGTAAGACGTAGGTGTAAAATTTAAGTTCCAACTTACGCCTACGTTGTAACTATTTCACTTGGTGCAACCCAAATATTTTTAGTAGTGCGTAAACTCGGACTTAGTGAGACTTTACGTTCAAACTAGCTTAGGTTTCAACTTATGCACAGCTGGTGCAACCCACTGCAGATATTTATATAATGGGTAATATTTGGTGCAATAAAATGAATGTTAGAACATTGTAACCTTAAAACCTTATGTATCATAAGACTGAACAGACAACACGGATATAGTTTAGATCAGAGGTTCCCTAACTTAAAGGAGAATTCATTTTTTTACACCCCGGACCTTATGTCCAGCTTAAAATATGTTTTACTCACCCAGATAACTTTGGTTTCATTCTGATCGCCATAGAAGATATTCAGGTCTGAGTAGAGTCCTTGAACTGGCCAAAACGGGCGAAAACAGGGCATACGTAGTACACACTGTAAATAACGTATTTTCTGCAATGTAGTGGTTCATATCCTCATAATATCTCGCCCATAAATGAACGTGAATCCGTCTAGTCTCCTCCGGGCTGCCTCGTGCAGCCTCGGTTTCCTCATCCGGGGGCTGTGAATCCAAGAGGCATTCCTCCTCTGTTCTCGGCCGTGCAGCGCTTGTTCGTCCCTGGCCTGTTGTTCCTCTCTCTCTCCTGATCTGCTCTTCAATTTTGATTAGCTCTTCATCCGTTGTCGTAAACAAGTCGATAGTCGCAGGAAAAGGACCCCGGTGATTCCTGGTAGACAATAGCCAGGTAGACAAAAGAGTCAGCAGGTAACTCATGAGACTTCAGCAGGACTTGAGCGAGGATTGGATTCACAGACCCCGGATGAGGAAACCGAGGCTGCCTGAGGCAGCCCGGAGGAGACTAGACGGATTCACGTTCATTTATGGACGAGATATTAGAGGATATGAACCGCTACATTGCAGAAAATACATTATGTACAGTGTGTACTACGTATGCCCCGTTCTCACCTGTTTTTGCCAGTTTAAGGACTCTGAAATCTGAAAATCTTCCGGGGCCATGCACCCTACCCTTTAATCACAACTCTGATCAGCACACAAGACTAAGATGATCTATTTCCCTATAGATTTTTAATATTATATATTTTTTTTTAATTAACAGAGCATGTGAATTTGGGCACAAGGGAAATTAAAAATCCATGTACAAAAATGGAGGCAAAATACTCAAAGCCAGATCGCACACATTTTCATTCAAATAAATTGAACTGAAATGTCAAGGGACCCCTTTGAAATAGTTTGCCCTCGCCCAAATTTAACCTATGTTTCCAGTATCATTTAGCCCCTTCTTCACAAGCTAGCGTATTATTTAGGGGTGGGACAAAATATCGATACTCACGGTATCGCAATATTTCCACTTGCGATACGTTATCGATACACTGGCACCAAGTATCGATATGTTTATTTAAAAAAAAAAAAAAAAAAAAAAATTACAGGCTAAAATATTATGCTGTGTGTGGTAGTTGAAACATAGTTTCAAGTTGACGTTTATTTATGTTTGTACTGTAGTTGAAACAAAAACATAAATACTGTCGGCTACATGAATGGAAATGTTTGATCATTAATATCTACTTTTAGAAATTATATTTTGGGGCAGTGGTGGCCCAATGGTTAGAGAAGCGAGCTTGTGACCGGAAGGTCGTCGGTTCAATCCCCGGGACCGGCAGGATAAATCTGGGTGGGGAAAGTGAAAAAGGCAGCGCTTGCCCCTCCCTCATTACCACCACTGAGGTGCCCTTGAGCAAGGCCCTTAACCCCAACTGCTCCAGTGGAGCTGATCAGTGGCCATCAGGTCAGACTGTGGTTGTACTGGTCAGCTTCCAGGTATGAATGTGTGTGAGAATGTGAACAGGGCACTCCTGAAAAAGAGAGCATTGCTTTCAGTGAGACTCCCCCTGTATAAATAAAGGTTAAAAAATATATATATATTAGGTAGGTTATATAGGTTTTCTTGTTTTAATAATAATAATAAAAAGACTTAATGTGTAACTCTTCCTCCGTGGTATCGAAAATGGTATGAGTGAGTGAGTGAACTCTGAGAGAGTTCATGTCAATTCTGCTAATAAATACATAATACCTGCTTCTTGTCTTTTAGGGGTATTTTTTTCTCTTCAGTTACACAGATATCGGGATGTATCGTAGGTTAAACTTCTTCCAATATATCGATTATCGCAGAATCGCTGTATCGTGATAATATCGTTATCGAGGGCCAAGTATCGTGACCATATCGTATCGTGAGTTACTCCACGATTCCCACCCCTAGTATTATTCTAGGTACCAGTGGATGCCTTAGGTCTTCTAGTTTCTTCAGATAAAAGGATCTCCACTGTAGCTTTAATCATAACCCTGCTACAGCCGGGCAGACCACTGCTGGAAAAAAGTGAGTTGACGTGGGACATGGCTTGCCTTCACTGAGGACTTGATTTGAATTAACCTCTGACTTGATTTGACTTGCACTAAGAAAAAAGGACATGGAACTTGCTTGAGACTTCGATAAAATGACTTGGGAGTTGCTTGAGATTGGGACCAAAATGACTTAGTTCCATATTTACCTTATACTGTAGTTACATATCATTGTTAAAACCGAATTGCAATCTTTCTTATTCATTACAGATGCCGTCATAACCAGGTTTCCTGGAACCACCACGGGCCTGTTGGGGGTGGCGTTAAACCAGAAGCTGACAGAACTGCGGAAAGAAAGAAAGAAGACTTAATTTTTTTAATATTTTTTCCTGTTTTTTGTTCTACGGTTTGTTGCATGTTTAAAAATATGGACCGTGACATCATTCATTGGTTTGTGAACTCCCGTTTTGAAGCCTGAAGTTTGGCATTTTGATCATCTTTATCATTTTGATTTGATGTTATTTTTTCTTTCTTTCTTTATTTTTTGTGCCAGAAGCAGCTAGAGCAGCGGTTCCCAACCTTAAGGCCTAAACATGGTCGTCCGTCAGAGCCTCGCCAGGCCTTTCGGGTCGCGACCTAAGACCTAACCTTAAGCCTGTAATTCAAATAGGGTCGCCTGGTATTTTTTTTTTTTCTTTTTTACACCAGACCCAATTTAATACTACCGAAGATGATTAGGGTCACTTGCAAATGGTTAATTCTTCTTCTTTAAATAAAGACAGTTTAAATAAAGATTTATTGCTTTTTTTCTTCTTCTCAGCATTAAGGTATATGTACTGACATTTTACACACACACACACAAATTACACATGCATGAATATCATATTATGTCTACATATGCGAGATTTATATATCCATCATAGACGTGTTAAATTGATTATTTTATATGTATAAAATAAATACCAATGTATATGACACATGCATGTTAGTGACATATATGTCATATACAAGGAGAGAACATGTGCATATATGTGTAATTTGCATATGCCACATTTACAAAAAAGACATATATGTTATATGTACAAATAATTATGTATGTGACATATATCCATATGTATGTATTTTCCATACATATTTATATGAATTTGACATATATGTCATATATGAAATAGGTCCAATTTCTAATAGGTTTTATATATTTCTTACACATATATGACATATATGGGTTTATATCGTATGTACATATGTTGAGATCTCATATATCCTAAATAAATGTTAGATAATATGACACATATATGTTAGTGACATATATGTCATATACAAGGAAAGAACATGTTGCGCATATATGTGTAATTTGCATATGCCACATTTACAAAAAAGACATATGTGTTATATGTACAAATAATTATGTATGTGACATATATCCATATGTATGTATTTCCCATACATATTTATATGAATTTGACATATATGTCATATATGAAATAGGTCCAATTTCTAATAGGTTTTATATATTTCTTACACATATATGACATATATGGTTTCATAGCGTATGTACATATGTTGAGATCTCATATATCCTAAATAAATGTTAGATAATATTACACATATATGTTAGTGACATATATGACATATACAAAAAGAGAACATGTTGCGCATATATGTGTAATTTGCATATGCCACATTTACAAAAAACACGTATATGTTATATGTGCAAATAATTATGTATGTGACATATATCCATATGTATGTATTTTCCATACATATTTATATGGATTTGACATATATGTCATATATGAAATTCGGCCAATTTCTAATAGGTTTCATACATGCTTTACACATATATGACATATATGGTTTTATATCGTATGTACATATGTTGAGATCTCATATATCCTAAATAAATGTTAGATAATATGACACATATATGTTTGTGACATATATGACATATACAAAAAGAGAACATGTTGCGCATATATGTGTAATTTGCATATGCCACATTTACAAAAAACACGTATATGTTATATGTACAAATAATTATGTATGTGACATATATCCATATGTATGTGTTTTCCATACATATTTATATGAATTAGACATATATGTCATATATGAAAAGCGGCCAATTTCTAATAGGTTTCATACATGCTTTACACATATATGACATATATGGTTTTATATCGTATGTACATATGTTGAGATCTCATATATCCTAAATAAATGTTAGATAATATGACACATATATGTTTGTGATATATATGACATATACAAAAAGAGAACATGTTGCGCATATATGTGTAATTTGCATATGCCACATTTACAAAAAACACGTATATGTTATATGTACAAATAATTATGTATGTGACATATATCCATATGTATGTATTTTCCATACATATTTATATGAATTTGACATATATGTCATATATGAAAAGCGGCCAATTCCTAATAGGTTTCATACATGCTTTACACATATATGACATATATGTTTTTGCAACATATGTACATATATCCAATATATGTCAATCCCATATATGTACATATATTACATTTCTGTATGGGTCGGAGTGGGGGTCTTTCGAAAAGGCAGGGTGTAACCCTGGGTGTGTATGGCCCGGAGAGAGGCACTTAGCCTGGGTAATGGCAGCAAAATCATATTTTTCCAAACTTAGGGGTGTAGTATAACCAGCAGGAGGTCATTGATGTGTGACATGATTTTGGTGAAGCTACACTGTACAACAGTGAATTTATTGAATATTTTTGTAATCTGTGTTGCACTTTGTAGACGGTCCCTAAGCACCCGCCTCACCGCCCGCAGCACATAGAGACCAATGTTATTTGTCCAGCTCGGAGGATCGCTCATTTAGGTGAAAATGAGGTTGTAGCTCGTTGTCTACCTTACTAAGATGGGAAAGAGGCGTTGTGTGTGCAGTACAAACGCTTCAATTTATGAGCTATTGATCCGGGAAGTGCGAATCTGTCAATATATTTCCAACTTTACCGAACTAGAACACCGGACCTTGTAATCCGTGGATTTACGTTAGGGTAACAGTGATCATAAAGTAAAATGGATGATACTGGACAATGGACATGTATTGGAAATGAGCCTTCATTTGTTTCACAACACTATTGTCTGCTCCGAAGCGCTAATGCCATCCATCCAACCATTGGAGATACTGTCTGAGGTAGGCTTTTAGACGTTAGCTTCACCTAATATCACAGTCAGTCCCTCTCCTCACAAAAAATGCTCCAGGTAGCGCTTTTTCCATGCAAAAATGCAAACGTTATGTGTGGACAGCCCCATACACAGCAGATTACCCCTGCTCCGTCATTACCATAGTAATCACACAGACACACACAAAGGCCCCTATCGTTGCATCGGCGCAGTTTCTAGGCCGAGCGGCAGGCGCAGATCAAAGCAGTGGGCGTGGAAAGGCGCACTTGATATCGTCGTGCTGGCGCTAGATGCAGCCCAAAGCATTACAACCACGCCTTTTAGGCGTAAAATTATGCACCGTCATGCTCATTGGATAAGTGCAATAAACGAATCGCACGCTTGCCTTTTTAGCTCCAATTCCAGTGATCCCGCAAAACCAGACGAAAGCCAAACGCTCTGCCCCCCCCCCCCCCTCCCTTCATCCAGCCTGTCTGTCTGCATTATAGGCTATTATTCCATATTATTATGCTTCTCAAACCAATCTAACTGCAGTTTCAATACTGCAAGCATGTAAATACGCTACACTATAGCAAGATCAAAGTGAAAATAATGTACTAAACGCATCAGCTAGAAAAATATAGCCTATTAGATTGGTGAAAGTTTGTCCAGAAAGATATCGTTTTCTCTCCCCTGCTGCAGGTAGAATGATGCACATAAATATACCCTACATTATGTAAAGTCATTGCATAAATGTGTTTTTATTGTAAAACTAAATGTGGAGTAGGGCGAAGTTATTGGAGCGCACATCACAGTATAGCAGATGACAGTAGAAGCTTCCGAAGCGCGTTCCGCTGTCACTTACCTAAATCACGTTAAATCCACACAGGGTATATATAGGCTCAAGAGGACATATATGTTTCACATAGGGTGGTGTTTCATTTCATGTTTTATTTGGTCCAATATTGAAATGTTCGACAATTGCAGGTTGTCTTACCATTACACATTATTTTAGATCTACCTTTTATATCTATTTCGGCTCTATTTAGTAGCGAAATGGAGGACCCAATTGCATGCTGGGAGTGGACATTCACAGGCAGTAAACTTACAACTGCTATTTCCTATGGGAAGCTGGGTGCTGCGTGGCTGCTATGTGTTGTGTCTGTTTGAGCGAGGGAGTCAGAGAGAGAGAGAGAAGGGTGACTCAGAGGCAGAAGAGCACTGGCGCACTGAATACGCCTGGTTTCAGAGAGAGACAGAGAAGGGTGACAGGGGAGAGGCACAAGTGCACTGGCGCAGTGAATAGGCCTGGTTTTCAAAGGCGCAAAGCGCTAAATTTAAGGCAGGTGCCAAGATATCAGTACGCCGAGATTTAAGGCCGACACGCCCACTTTGGCCCATTCTGGGACTGCGCCACGCCCATTCGGCCTAAAGCGCATTTGGCAGCGTAAAGCCATATTGATATCGTCCCAAAACAGGCGCAAGGCACGTTTTTTTGCGGTTAAGGCCCGTTTTAGTGCCGAAGGCCTGTGGGAGAATAGGGCCCAAAATATGCAGATTTGCAGATTTTCATAAAACAAAATCATTTCAACCTCAATTTCATTACTGGCATTCACAAATAAGAACGTCCTCATCTTGCTAATATGACTCAATGAACCTTATTCAACTGTGAGCATTTGACTCAAAGTTACAATACATTTTTTTCAAACACTTGTCACGGTATGAATGTGGGCATGTGTAACAGCTCACCTTTAGATGTGTAGAAAACATGTTTAGTGATTGTAGATAGATATCTCTGTGCACCTGCAGAAAACTGCGAGGCAGGAATGCACAAGACCACACCTGGTAGGCTATTTAGACCAGCAGAGTGGAAAGTCTGTGTGCCAAAAAATAAAAATAAAAACACTGCTCCGGGCCCGATACGCGCTTAACTAGAGTGTGCGTTGTCAAGGTGTAGCCTATTTCTTTGCGGAGTGGGGGAGAAAGCAAGCGGGACAGCTGTGCCCAGTCCCTGAGCAGCGGCTCGCGCAATTCTGAACAACACAGAGGGCAAACATGTTGTCTGTGATCCACAGGTGATTTTAGGATGTATCCAACGTTCACATTCCTGTATCTATCTGAATGCAGCAGGCTCGTGTTTACAGCTATAGCGAAATTATATGAAGACAGTGACATATAAAAAAAAAAAAAAAATGAGTTGAAACGTTTATTTCAAGCTGCAGGAATGCAGGAAACTGGGAGAAATATGAAACTTGAAAATCAATTTCTGAGTGGGGGGGTTTCGGAATGGGGGGGTTTGTGAGTGGGGGTGTGTCGGAACGGTGGTGTTTCGGAATGGAAGGCGGTCCCCCACCAGCTCACCTCATCCAGCCACTTTGATCTCTGTTACAGCCCCCGATTCGTACGCTACAAGCTGAGAATATGAACTTATATTGCTACAATTAACTCATTAACAGTGTGTAACAGAATATATTCAGTGTGCAACAGAATAGCCTACATTCTGACTGTGTGTTATGGAACATATCTACCAGTGGCCACAATGATAACTGGGCCAAGTTAGAGAAAGCTGTTAAACCAGAATACGGGACTATCTGGAGAAAACAAAACAAATTAAAAATCTGAGCTGGCGATGTTGTTTTGTAGAGCTGCACTGGCTGCCTTGACCGAATAGAGGTGAGCATTGCTTCTTTGTGAAGAAGGAATGGAAAATTATCTAAATTTGGACGAGCGATAATTATAATAATTTTGAGCATATTATGCATCATAATTAAATATTATATTTCATGGCCAAGCTGCTTCTCGTAGCGAAGCCACTTGATATTTTCTTTTTTTTATGTACTACTGGGTTTGGCTCTCCCCAATGTCAGGTTGTACAATCTCTCTTTTGAAATGTTTGATTGGTTAAACACTGGAAGCCGACGGACCAAGAGCTGAGTTGGATTAAAATTGAAAAGGAGTTGGTAAGCCCTTTTAAACCTCCAGATGTTCTTACACATGGAACGACAACCAATGGACAGGATTCCTCTTCAAATCCAGTACTGGCTCATTCCAAGGCAGCCTGGAGGGAAGTACACAGGATGTGTGGTGTGTCTCACTTAAGACAATCATATGCCTCTCTGTGGCATGACCCTGCCATCCGTATTGGTAAAAAGTTGGTTTACAGGAGTCAATGGCTTGTAAAAGGGCAAGATAAGTGATATACTGTATATTCCAACCCGTTCTCACTCCGAGCGCGTAGCATATTGACGCTTTGTCCCGTCCCTTGTGCGTCGCTTGTTACTAACATGGTACCCTTGAGCGACCCATGAAACGACTTGGGCTTTCCGACTAAACTCAATGCAAACCCATGGAAGTAATCTTTGACGCTTATGGCAACTGCTCCCCCATTAGCCTAACTGCTCCCCCATTAGCCTAACTGCTCCCCCATTAGTCAACTGCTCCCCCATTAGGGTCTGGAGGAGCTAACCTCTCCCAGACCCTAACCCTAAACCTAACCTCTCCCACCCCCCATGCCTAAACCTAACCTCCCCCAGACCCTAACCCTAACCTCTCCCACCCCCATGCCTAAACCTATCCTCCCCCAGACCCTAAACCTAACCTCTCCCACCCCCCACGCCTAAACCTAACCTCCCCCCAGACGCTAATGGGGGAGCAGTTGACTAATGGGGGAGCAGTTAGGCTAATGGGGGAGCAGTTGCCATAAGCATCAAAGATGACTTCTATGGGTTTGCATTGAGTTTAGTCGGAAAGCCCAAGTCGTTTCATGGGTCGCTCAAGGGTACCATGTTAGTAACAAGTGGCGCATAAGGGATGGGACAAAGCGTCAATATGCTACGTGCTCGGAGTGAGAACGTGTTGTATATTCGGATGGAGTGATCATGTCTTTTTCTGAGTTTATGCAAAAATATGGATTGGAAAGGAAAAATATTTTTTTGAAGTATTTGCAAATGAGAGACTGTGGGCTATATCTTCCGACAAGCGCTATCCCCTAATAGCGCTTGCGCACCAGTTTGCGCGTTCCTTAAGGCATGGGAAGATAGCAGTCTGCCTTGCGCCGTCCGCCAGGTGTTCTGCCGAGTTTTGCTCCCCCGCCCAGCAGCAAAAAAAAGCATCCCCACCTCACGGGAGCTTACTTGTAATCATTTATACAGAAATGTAACTATTTAAAAGTCATATAGTTGTCTGGTAGACGTGACTTCCCTGATTGCTAAGTTAAAACAGCCCCAAATTATGTTGGGGAAGAAAATCTCGGCGGGGTGCGCAAACGTTTACGCCACGTGTCGCAAGCGCAAATTAGAGCCGCGCCAAAATCATCTGCGCCCCAAAATGCCTGCGCAAATGGGATTTGGGCGGTCTTAACTACCAGAATTATTCACAGGCGTGGCCAGGCAAGGCTGGGCATTACGTCAATCAAAACCAATCAGATTCACGTCTTGCAATTGCACGAGGCATGCAATATGCTGTAATTCTCTCCATGCGTAATAGAGTGTACTCACTCGTGTGAGGACAGAGGGAGCTTATTGGCAGATCGTCTGTGGTGCCAACGACCCTTCGGGTTATGAAGGTAAATAGCCTATCTCCATTGTCCAACATGTTTTCTCAATTCATTTCCCTCTTTGCGATGTGATAAAGGTTTCTCAGTGAGTTATAGTTGATTGCCTCACTGAATTACATAATTTGATGTCTTGGTGTGGCAAGGCTGTGCGTAATGACATATCCAAAAGGAATTCCACTTTCCACTGCGCAAATACCTCTCTGCGCTGGGAGCGCAGCCGTAATCTCCGTGCAGTGCACCCAGCGCAGAGGGGTATTTCCGCGTAAGAGGTGCTATTCAAAGCTCTTAGCGCAAAGTAATTGCGCACTGCTGACAATAACATAATGCCATCTATCACCAAATTTTAGCGCTGAAACGCCTGCTTTGGCTTGTGGCAGCCAATGCCCAGTACAATTATCACAGGCGCACGGTGTTAAACGAGCGCAAATGCTAAAGTAGCGCTTTTGTGAAGATAGAGCCCTGTATCACTAAGGGCCAATTTGTGCTGGGCAGCAATCCAGTGATGGAGTTTTTGGAGTTGCCTTGTATAGCGCACAGGACTAAAAAGATATTTGTAAAAATCTGAGAATCGTCTGGCAGAGGGACCTAGGGTGTGATATGAGTGAGGAAGAGTGCTTACAAATACTAGCTAACGCGGGGAAATATATAAAGGTGGTGAGGGGGTTATTCACTCAATATAAGTTAATACATAGGTTTTATTACACTCCTTCTAAGCTCCACAGGATGGGTTTGATTACCAATCATTTATGTTGGAATTGTCAGACAGAAACAGGAACATTTTTACATGCACTCTGGGAGTGTCAACTGGTTTACCCGTTCTGGGAAAAAGTACTAGAATACATAGGGAAATGGTTGGGCTCGGAGGTGCCTGTATCACCAGGGGACCACCCAGAATTGCCCAATATATCGAAGTATGACTTTGCAGTGATTAATGTAGGAGTGGTCACGGCTGCCAGAATGATTCTCAGACTATGAAAAAGTACATCATCTCCAGATGTTAAAAAAATGGGTAGAATTCATGTTAGAAATAGTATCATATGAACACATGTCAGCTAGAGTCAATGATAAAGGTGAGGATTTCAAGAGGGCATGGGACCGCTTTTTTGCATATAGCACAGCTGGGACACTGATGTGGCTTTATTATTATTACCCTTTCTTTTGTTTAGCTATCAGAGGCCTGGGGATGTTTTATAAGTGAAAGTGATTATACTGTCTGTGTGTGTAAATAAATAAAAAACTTTATTTACAAGAAAAAATTGAAGGCGTTTGACTTTGGCTATGACGCAGCCACCCGCTCTGCCCCCGTGACTGGAGTCACGTCCGCGCCAATAGCCAACATGTATCACTCACAAGCATCCAGCAACCCTGCTGCTCCGTAATGAAGGCAGCAAGGCTGGGTGTGTGAGAATCCTCGTTCTCACTCGTAAAACCTGGGTTGTAGAACAACCCCTTTACTTCGTTTCGAACTTCGGATTCTCACACTATGTCGATATACAACCAACCTAAGGCTGGCAACGGGGCACATGGCTCTCCCCCATGGCAACCCGACGGCATAACGAGTGACTAAGGCACTACTGCCTGGCGGCTGACAAAACAGCGTGCCCAAAGGCGCGCTGGCCACATCAAGGCTATAGAACCTAACAAAAGTGTGGTGGGTAGACAATGAGCTGCACACGTCTTCCACTGACAGACTACGCAATAACGCCCAGGATGTCGCGACACCTCGCGTAGAGTGGGCCTTAATTCACTCTGGGGGAGCCTTCCCCATGGCAGAGTAGGCCAAAGCAATGGCCTCCACTATCCAGTGCGACAAGCGCTCCTTGGACAGTGCCCCACCCCGGGCCTGTGGGCCAAAGCAAACCAACAACTGGTTACAGGTGCGCAGCATGCGTGTCCTGCCCACATAGCACGTTTAAACGCCGCTCCTCCTCTGAGCTGAAAGGAGGGGGACAGAAAGCTGCCAGGTCTACAACCATAGACCTGAAGCTGGCATTGATATTCTTAGGCTGGTACGCAGGGTTGGGCTGAAGCGCAACCCTCCGCTTGTCATCAGCGAACACCATGCATGGCTGTTGGACCGACAGGGCAACCAAGTCGCCAACCCTTTTACTTGAAGACAAAGCTAACAGCAGCGCAGTCTTCAAGGACAGGAACTTTAAGTCCAGGGTTTGTAAGGGCTCGAACGGGGGACCAAGAGACCCTGTGACCAAGTCCCACTTAGGAAAGACGTTCCATACCCACGGCCGCAACCTTCGAGCGCCCTTCATGAAACCGGAGACCAGCAGGAAGCTCCCCACTGGTTTCCCCTCAATATCCATGTGGCAGGCAGAGATCGTGGCCACTTACACCTTAAGGGACTGAGGGGACTGACCCGCCTCGTAAAGGCTCTGCAGGAAACAGAGAATGGGCTGAACGCCACAAGACAGCGGGTCCACGTCTCGCTCCGCGCACCAGCGTGAGAAGGCTCACCACTTGTCGGCATACTGAGAGCGTGTAGAGGTAGCCCTAGTGTTCTGTAAGTACCACATTCATTGGCAGGCCTTGAGCTAACAGGTGCTCCCGTTAAGGGACCAAGCTGCCAGCTTCCACCTGTAAGGGAAGGGGTGGAGTATCTCGCTCCTCACCTGCGACAAGAGGCCCGCCCGCAGCAGCAGCAGGATGAGGTCCGTGAACCAAATCTGCTTCGGCCATCAGGGGGGCCACCAGGGTAAGCTGCAGACCCTTCTCCCTCACCCTGTCCAGCACAGACTGGATCAGGGAAATGGGGGGAACCACATAAAGGCTCTCCTTGGGCCATACATGCGCCAGAGCGTCGTGGCCCAGAGGGGGGTCGTCATCTTGGACAGAGAACCACAGGGGACAATGCTTTGCGTCCCGCCATGCAAAGAGATTGACGCTGGCACGGCCGAATCTGGCCCAAATCTGCTCCACCACTTGGGGGTGCAGCCGCCACTCTGTCTGCTCGGGATTGCCCCGCGACAATAAGTCCACCCCGAAGTTCAGCCCGCCCGGCAAGTGTGTGCGCCGACCGGTGTATCTCTGCCGCCAACTGGTTCAAGGCCCTCGACCGTAGATCGCCCTGCTTGTTTAAGTAGGCGATTGTGGCCATGTTGTCCAAACAAATCAGAACGTGGTGACAGCGTATCTGACGTCGGAAGTGGCGAAGAGCCAGTCGAACCACCTCCAACTCTAGCACGTTTATGTGCTAGAAGAAGAAGAAGAAGCTCCTGGGCTTTCCACTGGCCGTTTGCCGAGAGGCCGTCGCACACTACGCCCCACCCCCAGTGTGAGGCGTCGGTGCAGATGACACGCCTGAGCGGAACGGACCCCACCCACATGCCCTTGGAGAGCCAACGGAGGTCCACCCAAATAGCCAGTGCCCGGCGGGCTAGACTCATCAGAGCCACTCTGCCGTGGCGGCTCCTGGCCGGGTCCAGGCGGTGATTGAGGAACCAGATCTGGAATGGGCACCCCAGGGAAAGCACGGCAACCGCCGCGGCCATATGCCCCAACAGCACCATGCACTGATGCACCGATGCTGTGCCCGCCTCGCATAGGGCCAAGCTCCTCTCTTAGCTGTTGTAAGGATGCATACAGAGAAAAGACCAGGCAGCCTGGCGAAGTAATCCCCAAACTCACCAGCATTTGGCTGCCCTACCAATTGACCATTGACCAATTGACTATACCAATAAACAATGTAGCCTAAAGTGTCAAGGTTAGATTTAATCTGTTAAACCAACATTTATGGAGGGTGGATCGTGCCTAAATCAAATACAATACACACAACTAAATACAATACACACATTGAAATACAATACACACATTGAAATACAATACACATATTGGAAATACAATACATATATTGAAAATACAATACACATCTGAAGAATACAATACATGTGTAACAATAAATACAATACCAAAATGCTTAAATACAATACACATATTGAAAATACAATACACATCTCGAAAATCCAACAACTGTATTGTATTTTCGATATGTGTATTGTATTTTGATATGTGTATTGCCTTTTCAATATGTGTATTGTATTTCAATGTGTGTATTGTATTGAATTTTGGCATGGGTGATTCGTGCCATAATCAAATACATACATGTATCGAAATACAATACACATATCGAAAATACAATACAGTTGTTGGATTTTCGAGATGTGTATTGTATTTTCAATATGTGTATTGTATTTAAGCATTTCGGTATTGTATTTATTGTTACACATGTATTGTATTCTTCAGATGTGTATTGTATTTTCAATATATGTATTGTATTTCCAATATGTCTATTGTATTTTCAATATATGTATTGTAATTCCAATATGTGTATTGTATTTTCAATGTCAGTCAGGAATGTTTCCCGTTTTTTTTAGTTGTGACGTAATCACTCCGTTCCCGCTCCACTCAGCTGGCTCGAGTGCACCACCCAGGAACGCGCGTCAGCGCTATCGTGCTGTGTTTCAGCGAATCATATCACCAGAAATAGCCAAACCCCCCTTTTCCCTTTAGTGATTGGTTACTGGCACGTAAAGAGACAAAGTGTAGACAAAGTGATGTCTAGCTAGGCTGTGGTGCGATTTCCAGCATGGACCCACTCGAGATCGTCCGCGAAGGTATCCGTGGTCTCCTACTTCAAGTGGAGCAAAACACTGTTTCTGATGATTTTGTGTTGTACCGGGTAGAGTGGCTGTTGGGTCGAATGGGGCAAATCTCTGCTGCTACCGGAGAGGAATTTCCTCAAGCAACGGTGACTGCATTGGAGACCATTAGACAGCAAACCTTTACGCCAAACGCATCAGCACATGAAACAGCGATCACTGCAACTGGCCAACCAGGCGGTCCCAAAATGGACATCCCGGTGAGTGTGATTGAGCGCTACCTCGAGTTGGGCATATCAGCAACAGCGGTTGCAGGTGCACTATATGTTTCGTTGAGGACTATCAGGGGAAGAATGGAGCAAAACAATATAAGGTCAGTCAGACTTCCCTAACTGGCTAGCATGACACCTCTTACATCTGTAGGCCTAAGCCAGACTGACCAGGGTGCATTCAGATTCAGCCAACAGGAGCAAACTATGTTCGTGGCACACACTCTCCATCCCGTTTGCTTCAGTTCGTTCCAAAGTTACTGACGTCTTACACTTAGCAACAGTAGCTGAATCTGAACCCACTCAATGATCTGAACGCACCCCAGGTGTCATTTGATAACAATAACCTGACCCTGTAACTGAGGCTGTTACAATGGAGCAGAACCATAATGTAGGCTACACCTGTGTCAGGCTGGCTCACTCACAGGATGTAAGATGACAGGAAAACACAAAAGGGCACATTTATGAATGTTTCACGATGAACGTATGAATGTAAGATAATACCCCCCCCCCCTCCCACAATTAGGGTATCTGATTTCTTCTCTGATGTGGAAGATGAGCACCTGGACACCATCATCGCTGATATCCAGCAAATGTTTCCAAACTGTGGATACAAGATGATGAGAGGACATCTTCAAGGGAGAGGCATCAGAGTTCAGAGTATGCAGTCAGATTCAGTTTAGCTATGGACATCATAGCCTACCTACTCATTTACCACCACTGATGTAAAAACAACATTCTGCAATTTGGTTATTTGGCCATTAGAGTAGCCTGAATAAAGTAACTATTCCACCACAACATCCATTTCATGCATGAATATTTGTGAACTGGGTGATGGGGTGGGTTACATTGTAATAACCCACTGCCTCTTGTGGTAAATTGCTTAAGTAATGATCGCTGTTATTTTATGTTATGATCATAGGTGTCCGAGTCCAACAATCAATGAGACGCATTGACCCAGAGGGCGTATTGGAGCGTACACTACAGCTGAACACAATAAGAAGAAGAGTCTACAGTGTCCCCGCGCCAAACTGCCTGTGGCACATTGATGGGAATCATAAGCTCATCAGGTATCCAAGTTGCACGCAAGAATGAAAAGCACTACATAAATATGCATTATTGCTATGAATCATCATTATAAGTTGAGAAAAAAACATTCATCAAAGATTTGTCTTAAGAAAATGTCGAAAATGTTTTCTGAAGGTGGCACATCATCATCCATGGAGGCATAGATGGTTTCAGCAGAATGGTTGTGTTTCTGAGAGCATCCAACAACAACCGTGCTGAGACGGTCTGTTCCCATTTTCTTGAGGCTGTCCATGCACACGGCTTGCCATCCAGGGTTCGCAGCGATAAAGGGGGCGAGAACAGGGACATAGCAAGCTACATGGTGGCCAACAGAGGTACCGACACACTCTCACATTGCCGGGAGAAGTGTTCATAACCAGAGGTATTTCAATCATGAGAGGCCAGTTGGTAGGATTTGACAAACTTTATTTAGCAATCGGCGTGCATGGCAAATACTTTGGCGCATGACTCCATTGGCCGGTGGCGCTGCTCTTGAGGCAAGAGGAGGGCACCTGCATAGGCTAGGAGATCCCCCAAAAGGAAGATCTGATTACCGGAGGTTAATTGAGATCTGCAGGCGCCGGTAGTTGATTGTACTTTTCTGGCCTTCGACCTTTTTAGCGACTTACAGCTATTTGCGGCTGACGCTCCCAACTCGGTCGGGCACCTCGCGATAGCGCTTCCCAGCTTGGCTCACCTGGCCGCCTTGGCGCTTCGCGATTGTACTTTTCCAGCCTTCGACCTTTTTAGCGACTTACAAGCTATTTGCGGCTGGCGCTCCCAACTCGGTCGGGCCTTCGATCTTGGTACGTACTTTTCCTGCCTTCGACCTTTTTAGCGACTTACAAGCTATTTGCGGCTGGCGCTCCCAACTCGGTCGGGCCTTCGATCTTGGTACGTACTTTTCCTGCCTTCGACCTTTTTAGCGACTTACAAGCTATTTGCGGCTGGCGTCCCAACTCGGTCGGGCCTTCGATCTTGGTACGTACTTTTCCTGCCTTCGACCTTTTTAGCGACTTACAAGCTATTTGCGGCTGGCGCTCCCAACTTGGTCGGGCCTTCGATCTTGGTACGTACTTTTCCTGCCTTCGACCTTTTTAGCGACTTACAAGCTATTTGCGGCTGGCGCTCCCAACTCGGTCGGCACCTCGCGATAGCGCTTCCCAGCTTGGCTCACCTGGCCGCCTTGGCGCTTCGCGATTGTACTTTTCCGGCCTTCGACCTTTTTAGCGACTTACAAGCTATTTGCGGCTGGCGCTCCCAACTCGGTCGGGCCTTTGATCTTGGTACATTAATGTTTGACTTGGCGCTTCCCGGCTTGGCCTACTTGGCTGCCTTGGCGCAACTACCCTGACTTTCTCCGACTCTCTCTTTCTCTATCCCCCCCCAAAAATGAGCCGGGGAATTTACTGCGCCTTACTGGGCGCCATGCTTACGGGGAGCCACCACCAACGAGACATTTTAAAGTCCGGGACACTGTTCGTTGCCATGCTCACCGATTAAGGGAGGAGGGTTCTTTGGGCCGACAGTATGGCCGCCTGCTCCGGGCGGATGTAGCTGGAGAATGCCGATGAGGACCAGCAGCCCATTTGCTGGAGGGAGGCGGAGGACACTCCTTGCTCGGCGGCCGAGGTGGCCGCTCCGATCCTGAAGGAGTGGCTGGAGTAGTTCTTCGTCGGGAGGTTGCATTGCTGGAGCGTCTGCTTGAGGTGCAGGGTGAACCAGGATCTTGTCATGTGGTGACAAGGTGCGATGAGGAACAGGGGAGCCGAGGGGCCGGTCCGGGGCGGTGACGGCCGGTGATGATGTCATCAGATAGCGACCATCTTTTCCCCCTGGGCAAACGCCCGTTTGCTACGGACTGCTCATAGCCCTGCTGGCGCAGCTGGGGCCAGACCATGGGGAAGTCTGGGCAGATTCACGGTGATTGACGGGAACCGGCTTGGAGAAGCGCTGAAGCTGGAGTGCCACTCACAATTAAGTGGCACTCTCGGGAACGAACGACTGAAAGGTCCATGGGCGAACGGTTCATTCTGGCGGCAACAGCTGAAATGTAGTGCTTAATGCATGAGATATAAAGTGAGAGAAAGCGATGGTTTCACCGCCTTGCAAGTGCACCATGGACTGCTAGTTGCAACTCGCAGTGATATGTTATGGTTGGCCACATATAGCGATGGGGTTCGCAGCCTCTTGTTACCTGACTAGCGTGACACTGTATCAATTATTTTAGCTTTGGTATTGTTTATGGTTAAGAAGGGGCAAAGCCGTCTCTACTTTCTGAGACGGCTGAGGCCCTTCAACGTCTGCCGGACCATGCTGAGGATGTTCTATGAGTCGTAGTGGCTAGTGCCTTCCTGTATGCTATTGTGTGCTGGGGCAGCAGGCTGAAGGCAGCGGATGCCAACGACTCAACAACTGATCCGTAAGGCCAGGGACATTGTGGGGCTGGATCTGGGCTCTCTGACTGCGGTGTCAGAGAAGAGAACGTTGTCCAGGCTACGTTCCACCATGAACAATGACTCGCACCCACTCCACGGCGTGCTAGTCGAACACAGGAGTACGTTCAGTGAGAGACTGATTCCACCTAGATGCAGTACGGAGAGGCACGGGAAATCATTCCTGCCTGTGGCCATTGGTCTATTTAATGCCTCTCTTAAAAGAGCACCTCGGAGACGCTCAGTCTCCCTGAGACTGAGCCACGTGTAACGTATAGGGCAAGCCGACTTAATATAGTCCAGGGTGCAATAATGATAATTGACACGGAATGTATACTTGCCTGACGTATTTTGTATTTTGCTACTTAGACATTCCACTTATTTTTGCTTCTAGCGCATTTACTAGTTATTCTATGCTATGTTGTGTTTTTTCTGCTTATTGCTTAATACTAGGGGTGTCACAATATATCGTCCCACGAAATTTCGCGATAGTAAAACGTCACGATATGTATCGTTGAGATGAAATCTCATATCGTGAAAAAAAAAAAAAAAAAAAAAAAAAATTTTTTTTTTCAAAAGTAGACAAAGAAACGTCTTTGTTTGTTGAAGTTCAATGTGTGGAAAGTAGTTCAGTTGAACAAGTCTCTGAAGAGACACATGAGAAGTTATACAGGAGAGAAACCATTCAATTGAGTTTCTGGCAAAACTGTTTACTTGACAGGAAAAACTGAAGATGCATAATGAGAATTTATACTGCTGAGAAACCTTTTAGTTCAAAGTAAATCTAAGTGACGGTGTAACTCATTCTATTTCAAGATAAGCCTTATCTCCAATCTCATGTTTTTTCTAGTTGTTATTGTAATAACAATTTCCCACAACAGCATGTTTTGTATTTGTGCATTTCAAATAAAATACTACTTTTCCAGTCATATATTGTCATTATTCAAGTAAAAAAAAATATTGTTAAAATCGTATCGTATCGTATCGTTATCGTGAACCCAGTATCGTGATACGTATCGTATCGTGAACTGAGTGTATCGTGACACCCCTACTTAATACTGCATTTGCATTGCATTTACTACTGTTTATTTTATTTTAAGCTATGTGTGTTCTGTTCTGTGAGCGAGCTACTGTAACTTGTCCCAATTTCCCCTCGGGGATCATTAAAGTCGTTCTGATTCTGCTTCTGAAGAAATGCCAGAGGCATTTTACTTTGAAATTCGTTGAGCACAGGAAGTGGTGTATTAAGACCGGGTAGCTTGACACGGAAAAGACGTCAGCATTCCCTGGGCCGTCTGGCTTCGGTCTCAGCGTTGCCAGACGTACGATAATTATCTTATTTGTACGATAATTTCGACCTCTGTACGATGTACGATCAATAATCCCCAAATCCCCCAAATGTACGATAATTTCATCATTTTGTGACACTCAGTTGAATCCTACGTCTATCACTCGATCTGTTTATACAAAGTAAGCACAGAAAACAAATGTACCCTGACTGAATGGGAAAGCAACGCTTTATTCACTGGCTGGCTCAAAGCTGTTGCAGGGTGTTTTGTTGTTGTTGCAACGCAGGCTGAGATCACAGTGTTGAAAAATCATGCCAAGTCCAAAAAGTAGCCTGTGATCAGCCGCAGCCCCCCGGACATACGGCGCGCCGCGCTGGGGAGGGGGCGTACGATAATTTCACTCAAAAAACGATAATTTTGACCCTCTGGTACGATAATTCAACATTTGCCATCTGGCAACACTGTTCGGTCTGAAAGTTGTGCAGTAACACTCATTCTAGCTGATGCTCAGACAAGCTCCATGGGCCAGGGGTGTTAGAATGGCCCCTTGCGTGGTTATTATTATTATTGTTATTATTATTATTATTATTATTAAATTGTGACTCCCGCTGGCCATTTGCCAGAAAGCGATTTCCGCTTAGGCGTCGGAAATAGGCAGGCTGAGATGCCCACTGGATAGAATGGTCAGATCACAGGCCGAATAACTAGTCAGTCAGCCTCGCTTTATTTAGTCAAAGCACGAGGGACACCTACGGTACATGTGGTGTTTTCAGAGCAATGTAAGACAGTATTTCTGTTTGGTGGGGCGGGCCGTTGCGGGCAGACGGAGTATTAAAGAGATGAATACGTCTGAATTTTACTGGACTGGTAGATTGCCCGTTTAAATACTGAAGTAATGATACTTTCCTCATGGGTCCTTTCGCATCCACGGGTGACTGGTCCTCCGGGGTATGCTCGGTGTGCTGTGGTCGTCAACCCCGTCCTTGGTAGAGCCTGGGGACGTGATGATCGCGGTGCGGAAGCCTGAATGCTTGGACGCCTGGACACCCATCCGATGAAGAATAGTGGGGCTGCATGCATGCTGCTTGCTGAACGAAAATGTTAGTCACTGATTGTCAGTCTGAAAGTCTGTTGTTGACTTGGGGCGGACTCCTGGCTGGAGGGAAATGGCCGCTTTGCTTGAGCCGATTTGCTCCGTGAATGGAGATAGCAAGGAAAAGATTGACGACGCGCAAGACAACGTAGAACATGGCGTCTCACGGCGGCCCCTCGCAGTGGAGCGCCCCGCGTTGGCAGCCTGCGGCCCGGCCGTCTCGGAAGGCCAATGCGCTCCGTGCCGATCCGGAACAGGGTATCGTTGTTTGAGCTGTCGTCGCTGCCCATGGACTGTTCTGGCTCGGGATCCGACATACCAGGAGTGGGGAGCGTTGAGAGATCCGCGGGGATTGTCCACGGGTAGAGAGGACTTGGGGGTGCTGATTCGGTCTGCAGATATGGTGCAGCTTCGGAGGACGGCTTCAAGGGAAATGGACTGCTGAGAGCTAGCTGCTGCTATGATCGGCCAGAGAGAGAGAGGTGACGTAGAACCCTTGCTATATATATGAGGATTATCTGACGTCATATTTGACGTCATAGCAGGCGTCATGCTAGGGCTTTGAATGACCACGTTATGCTAGAACTTGACTTGTCAGGGGATGATCGGATTATGCATGAGTGGCCTTCTGCTTGAAATATGGTCTGGAGACCTCACTTCTTTCACAAGTAGTCGTATTTCTGTTACAATATTCTACAACACCTTACACCAATTAGAATAGGCTACTTGCATCAGTTCCACCACTTCCTGAAGTTTTGGTGGGCAATGCATCTTTATTTCCTGTGCCATACTGTTGGATGAAGTGATTAGTCAGGTGTCAGTCGCTTTGTATAAAAGCATCTGGTTAATGACTGTAATGCAATGTCATGTAATATTACTAGCATGCCTCCTTGTGATTTACATCATATGTATATTTTACCCCCCAACAGAATAGAGAGACTCTGGAGGGATGTCTTCACCTGTGTGACAGAGCTCTTCCACTCTCTCTTTTGGCACTTGGAGTGTGAAGGACTCTTCAGTCCAGATGATGAGACACACCTCTTTGCTCTTCATTGGGTGTTCCTGCCCAGGATTCAGATGCACCTGGATTTCTTTGTCCAGGGGTGGAACCACCATGGAATCCGGACTGCCCGCAACCAGTCACCCATCCAGCTCTGGCACAGGTTCTGAAACAGCCCAGAATTTCCAGATCTACAACAGGTTTCTATACTTTTACAATCATACCAAAATACAGTTGTTGTTGTTGTTGTTGTCATTGGATTTTATTGGACACACTAGGTAACGAATGCAAGACCTTTCAACTTAAGTCTTGCTGAAATATGTTGACATTCCTATATTATTCTCATGAGATTGTAATGTGTGCATACACAGCAAAGCTGATATTATGACAAGCTGCAACAATAATGTGTCTAACAAGGGATAATTGAAAATGAACATGGTATGAACTAACTAACATGTTCTTTCCTCTCCCACGTGGGACATCTAACAAGAGCTCCTCCCACTAAAGGCTCTTATCTCTGGGGGACAGATGGTGGTGCGGATGCTCGAGATACACCATCAGATCTTTCTCCTCCCCTCTCCTCACCTCCTCCCCTGTCATATAGATACCTCTCAAAACCAATAACCCTATTCTTTCTGTTTAACCTGATATTCAGGTGGATGAGAACTACGGCATCGACTGGATTGGACGCAGTGACCCGGGACATGCTTCTGTTATTCAAGTGCCTGAGATTCAACTGTCACGCCAACTTACTCAGGCAGAGCTAGACCAGCTTCCTCATCCTGACAACACAGAGAATGATTATGGGGTGCGCTTGTATTTGCGCACAGTGGATGTCTTGACTAGATTGTTATAACATTGCTGAATCGATTCATAACAGTTAAGAGACAAAATGAAGCCCCCCCCCCAACAATCCATTTTGAAATACAAGTTATAATAAATAAAAAAACTCTTGCGTATACTGTTCAAGTGTGCACATTCTTTTGTTAAAAAATAAAATAAAATAAACACCAAAAAGAGGCAACAGGCATACAGCTATAAGATTCCGAACCCTGTGTCACAGGTGTTCACAGCAGCTGTAAGATCATCAGAAAAATCCTTGAAGGATGTGTAGTGGCCAGGGACTTTCAGGAGTTCGGTCAGGTGGCTGAAGTCGGCATCTTGACCCAGGAGCAAATTTTGATGTTGAGGGCTTCAGGCAGGACACACCACCCTACCCAGAACCTGACCAGTTTGGTGAGTTGTTCAGATGTTGCTGCAGGGAAAAAGACACATCAGAATCAGAATCAGAATCAGAAAGACTTTAATGATCCCCGGGGGGAAATTGGGACAAGTTACAGTAGCTCGCTCACAGAACACACATAGCATAAAATAAACAGTAGTAAATGCCATATTAAGCAAAATAAGCAGAAGAACACAACATAGCATAGAATAACAGTAGTAAATGCGATAGAAGCAAAAATAAGTAGAATGTCTAAGTAAGCAAAATACGTAGAGTAAGTATACATTCCGTGCCAATTATCATTATTGCACCCTGGACTTACATGTATATTAAGTCGGCTTGCCCTATACGTTACACGTGGCTCAGCCAGGCACAGTTAACCTATAGGCTGTCTCCGAGGTGCTCTTTTAAGAGAGGCATTAAATAGACCAATGGCCACAGGCAGGAATGATTTCCTGTGCCTCTCCGTATTGCATCTAGGTGGAATCAGTCTCTCACTGAACGTACTCCTGTGTTTGACTAGCATGCCGTGGAGTGGGTGTGAGTCATTGCTCATGATGGAGCGTGTCTTAGAAAATAACTGTTTGCACCCCTATAGAATCGGTTCCATGTCGCTGTTCCGACCTCCCGCTGGTTCGACCTCTCTCTATTCCGACCTCTCTCTATTCCGACCTCCCGCTAGTCCGACCTATACCCTCGACCACCCAATATTCCACAGACAGCCCCCATCTCTCCTCCACTCGAGAACATCCTTTCCCAGCTGTCGCTGTCCATCAGCAGGAGTGCTGAAATGTAGATCAATCATTTTCGGCTGCGTGCATCCAAGCACCAATAGCCGCTAATGGTGACATGAACAGATTCATTGAGAATTCACGGTAAATGTAGAAGAGCTAGAGAGAGAACTATGTACAGGACTGAAAGACTGCCTCATCCTGCACACATACCCCCGAGCAGGGTTTCCACTAGCATTTTTTCTGGCCGGCCAATTGAGCTGGCGACATTCCAGAATTCTGGCTTTATAGAATATTTATCGGCCCAGTCAAAATGTAGCCTATTGAAAAAGATAGATTAATCATTTCTTAAATACATAACATATTATTGTATAATTTTTTAGCAAACGAAATCTTAATTTTAAATCATTTTTTGATTTCCAAATAATTTTCTAACTATTCACTGCGGTCTAAAGGGAGCGAGCTGCAGGCACACTGCTCCTTCTTTAATTAATTAATTCAGTTCGGGTTTGCAGACCCATTAAGATTAAACAATAAAACACAAAAAACAAAAGCTATTATCCAATCGTCCAACAAACGTATTTTATTATAATGAATGAACTCCTCACAAACTTTGAGAACTGAGTTTGTCATATATTCCCGTTTAATGATGCCTAAAGAAAGACACTGGCGGGCCTACATTAAATGTCTCTGCCTCCAATAACGTGAAATTAAATAACTTGAAAGATAATCTAAATGAAGAAGTTGCCTACCTGCAACAAGCCAGAGATGAGACGTGCAGTCAGTCAAACTTTATAGCCTGCAGTGTTATGTATTGTCTATTCATTCATCTTCCTTTTACAATGCTTTTATTTTCTTGTCATTTAGTTAATTAGTTAACACATTCACTGCCAGCCGTTTTTTCAATACTGTAGTTAGCTTCTGCCAAGGTTTTTTTTTGAGGATTCTGGCTCATCTTTCAAGAGCCGAGGATTCTTTTCTGTTAGGATTTTGTGAACACAAAATATCTCAAAAGAACTAATAGAATGTGTGCTTTCTCTGTCTAAAAGAGTTAGTTTGTAGAGTTAGTAGTTATGTAAGCATTAGCAGTTGAATACAGCATGGTTTCAGCGTCTGAAAATTTAAGCTGAGATAAACGGCTTTTTGTGAAATTCGATAGAACAGTCACTTTAACCATTCATTTTTGGCATCAGTAAGACGTCAGACATCTAAACAATAGTTTTGAACAGTAATTTCCTCCATAACAGCAGGAAACCCCCCTCTCCTTCAAACTCCTCCCTCCGTGTGTGTTCTTCTTGGCTGCAGCGGGCGTGTCACAAGCTCGTTTCTGCTGCTGCTGCTGCTGCTCCTGTCTGCTGGCGGCCGCTGGGCGAGTCTGGATGGGGCTTGCTCGTTTCTTGGGGTTTCGGTTGAGAGCTTTGATGAATCTTTTGCGATTCTGGGCTTTATGCTGCTTGTTTCAAAGTGTGTTCCACCCAGTCTATTTTTGGAACCCCCCACCGTTGTGCGCCACCAGTTGTGCTCCAGCGCGAAAGCGTTTTCGCCTACAGTATGAGAATGGCTTCCTCAAGCTTTTCCCTGCAGTTTTGGCTCGGATTTCAATAGTCTGGAGAGCACTGTCGCCACTTAGTGGGTCGGTGGAATGGGTTGTACACGTTCGGTGGCTCCAATATTTATATAGGAGATGTAAAAGGGTTAGATCCACGTCCCACCGTCAATTTTTTTTTTTTTTTTTTTTTTTAACACATTCACTGCCAGCCGTTTTTTCAATACTGTAGGTAGGTTCTGCCAAGGTTTTTTTTTGAGGATTCTGGCTCATCTTTCAAGAGCCGAGGATTCTTTTCTGCTAAGATTTTGTGAACACAAATGATCTCAAAAGAACTAATAGAATGTGTGCTTTCTCTGTCTAAAAGAGTTAGTTTGTAGAGTTAGTAGTTATGTAGGGATTAGCAGTAGAATACAGCATGGTTTCAGCGTCTGAAAATTTATTCTGAGATAAATGGCTTTTTGTGAAATTCGATAGAACAGTCACTTTAACCATTTATTTTTGGCGTAAGACGTCAGACATCTAAACAATAGTTTTGAACAGTAATTTCCTCCATAGCAGCAGGAAACCCCCTCTCCTTCAAACTCCTCCCTCCATGGGTGTGTCTCTAGTGGCTTTGCAGCGTTTGTCACAAGCGAGGCTCTGCCTGTCTGTGCTGCCTGGCTGCTGGCGGCTGCTCTTTGGGCGAGTCTGCATGAGTCGTTTCGGTAGTGAGCTCAGCTGCAATGAAGCTGCGTGCGATTGTGGGCTTTCTGCCGTGTTTCAAAGTGTGTTGCACGCATAATCTATTATGCAAATTTGCAATCCCCCACCGCCAGCTCCCAGCGCGATAATGCGCGAAAGCGAAAGCGTTTTCGCCAATCCATTTTACAGTATGATAATGGTTTCCTCACGCGTTCCCCTGCAGTTTTGGCTGGGCTTTTTCTAGTCTGGAGAGCACTGTCGCCACTTAGTGGGTCGGTGGAATGGGTTGTACACGTTCGGTGGCTCCAATATTTTTATAGGAGACGTGGGGGGCGTTGATCCACGTCCCACCGTCAAATTTTTTTTTTTTTTTTTTGACGTATCAACACGTCATTGGCAGTCAACCGTTGGATTTTTTTTGACGTATCAACACGTCATTGGCAGTGAACGTGTTAAGACGAGATATCTCGTCAACGGCAGTCAACCGTTGGATTTTTTAAGACGAGATATCTCGTCAACGGCAGTGAACGTGTTAATTTTGTTTAATTTCTATTCATTTATTATTTTATTTCGATCCCCATGTCAGTTTCATCATCACCTCCATAATATTGCTAAAATCAGACACGGCCTCTCCCCCTGCTGCTGAGTCCCTCAAACAACAACATGAAAAGCAACGTGACTTCAGCATAAACAAAATGACAAAGTTGCATGGCACCGGCTGTATCAAACATCCCCATAGTCCCTGAAAAGTTGTAACACAAGAAAGACTATTGCATGGTTCAAAGCTAAATTATGTATTTATTTCACATTTTCACTGGAACTTTGCAAGACATGAAATGTAATGTAAATTAAAGTAAATGATGTGCTTTGGCCAGTTACACAATGTAGTCACCTTCGACCCAGAAGTATACCGTAATCATTTTTAGACTTGCCAAAAAGCTGTTTTTATTAAGCAAAGACACAAAAAAAATGTTTTAAAGTTTTAATATAGAGTAACATTCCAAATATGTGACCAGTATATCAGAATAACGCCTATTTGGAAATATTTAACAAGCAGCGAGCTGAGATAGGCTCCTCGCAGCAGTAACGTGAGCCTGAGAACAGGTCACTGGGGGCTGGGTTTACCCAGGCTAACTGAAGTTGGCTGTGTAGCGTCTGAATATTGTCAAACGTCATTCGTGACGTTTTGTTTTGAAATTGGCCGCCAACTAGCGCTGAACCCGAAGAACAAATACAATGGCATGCCTCTAATGCTGAAAAAAAAAGTTGGCGTGATGAATAAGGTGAATAAACCACACTAACAAACTAAACTAGCAAAAACAAATTCAGAAAAACAAGCACTAATATGAATTAAATGAACCCTTTTGTGGCAGCATAACAAATACAAAATATAGCCGCCAGCGGCAATAGGAGGGTTTCAAGCACAAATTTCCAAACTGCAATGACAACACAATAATGTGGCAGTGGTGGCTGGTATCGTTTTTGGAGAGAAATTCCACCAAAATCGATATTAGAATATGCCCCACGATATGCCCACAATCAGTTAAGATATCAGTAAAAAAAAGTGATTTAAATATAATTTGACAATTTTATTGTTGGACTCACACATTTAAATGAAAAACAATCTATTTTTTCTAATAAGAATAAAAAAAGATTTGTTTTCCTTCTTTTATGGTGGGTCATAGCGATTAATCACAATGTTATCGTCGATGCATCTTCTCTTGCCCCCCTAATCACTGATGACATCACAATTCACCCTTCCAACAAGCTTTTTTAAAAGCGTTTATAACTGTCTGTCGTCGGACCTATTGCAAATAGTTAATAGATCCCTTGTGACCGGCACTTTTCCGGAGTCCCTGAAAACTGCAGTTATTAAACCCCTACTAAAAAAGCGTAGCCTTGATGCATCGGTAATCAGTAACTACAGACCAATATCTAATCTCCCCTTTATAGCCAAAATAATTGAAAAGGTTGTTTACCTACAACTCAATAGATTCCTAACCTCAAATGATCTCCTAGATAAACTCCAATCAGGCTTTCGCCCCCATCACAGCACTGAAACCGTGCTTACTAAAGTCATAAATGACATCAGAATGAACACAGACTCAGGCAAAAATTCGATTCTAGTGCTACTGGATCTTAGCGCTGCATTTGACACTGTTGACCACTCAATTTTATTGGACAGACTGGAAAACTGGGTTGGGCTATCGGGTACGGTCCTCCAGTGGTTCAAGTCCTATCTTCAAGACAGGAAGTACTTCGTCTCCATTGGCAATTATGTCACACTTCTATACCAATTTACAGGGCGACTGACCCTCTTCAATGGACACCACCTCTCACAATCCCCAAGACACACACACAGACGGATTAAGCTAAATACAAACAATTTTATTAACATTCAAGGTAGCAAATAAAACACATGAGTGCCCCACAGTTCACTGTAGATAAATGTCAATCCCCACTCCTCCTTATCAGCTCGTCCCACCTAGATCAAACGATATCACCAGTAATACTTATTAGGCCGAAGTTATACTACACTCCATTCCAGGACACTGCAAGTTATCACACTACATGCGAAAAATCAAGCTCATGAACAATGTGTAAAATCAAGCCACATAATACCCAACACGTTCTCACTCCGACCACGTAGCATATTGACGCTTTGTCCCGTCCCTTATGCGCCACTTGTTACTAACATGGTACCCTTGAGCGACCCATGAAACGACTTGGGCTTCCCGACTAAACTCAATGCAAACCCATAGAAGTCAACTTTGACGCTTATGGCAACTGCGCCCCCATCATCCTAACTGCTCGCCCATTAGTCAACTGCTCGCCCATTAGCGTCTGGGGGAGGTTAGGTTTAGGCGTGGGAGGTGGGAGAGGTTAGGTTTAGGGTCTGGGGGAGGTTAGGTTTAGGCATGGGGTGGGAGAGGTTAGGGTTAGGGTTAGGGTCTGGGAGAGGTTAGGTTTAGGCATGGGGTGGGGTGGGAGAGGTTAGGTTTAGGGTTAGGGTCTGGGAGAGGTTAGCTCCTCCAGACGTTAATGGGGGAGCAGTTAGGCTAACGGGGGAGCAGTTAGGCTAATGGGGGAGCAGTTGCCATAAGCGTCAAAGATTACTTCCATGGGTTTGCATTGAGTTTAGTTGGAAAGCCCAAGTCGTTTCATGTGTCGCTCAAGGGTACCATGTTAGTAACAAGCGACGCACAAGGGACGGGACAAAGCGTCAATATGCTACGCGCTCGGAGTGAGAACGGGTTGTAATACCAAACCATTAGGTTTAAGAGATGAAGCACATACTGAAACAGCTAAATCATTTCACACCACTTTTTCATCAGAGGAATAAAACAGCACACTACTTGGGCCTTTAGAGTAAGATCTGGGGTAAAATTAATCACATAGGGGGTCCCACTGCAGTAAGGGCTGTGATTGTGATGTAGGCTATTTATCACAGGAAGAGGGGACACGACAACAGACCGGACAAAAACATGAAAGGAATGAAAAAAAAGTAAAAATTCCAATTTGGCCAGCGCTGACCCAAATTGGAATACGCTAACTCAGTCCCGTACTGTGGCGTCTTCTTATGGCCTAATTGAGGATTAAAAAGTCTCTCCAAAGCTGCCGCTTACCGACCCCAGAGCTGAGGCGCTGCGGCGCGGATAGCCAGTGAGAGAGCGGGCGAGTAGCCCCCGTCCCAGTCCAGGCAGCTGACTGCGTGCGTGCGTGCGGGCGCGCTCTGTCGTCCCCGTCGGACCAGCGGAGCTAGACTTCGACCAATGATGTGGACTTGAGGGAGAAGGCAGCGGCGATACCGGTCGGGTGGAGTCAGTGGCGTTGATTTCCCCGTTTGCAGCTATGAGGACACAGAGAGAGCAGCACGGGATGAGAAGACTTGTTAACCATAGTGACACAACCTTGAAAGCCTATAGGCTTGTCTGGAAGCGACCGTCCCTTTTCGGTGGACTAGCGTGCGTAGATCAAATGAGCCGTTGTTCTCCTCCCGGCACGTCTGCTGCTCCTCCCGGCACGTCTGCTGCTTGTCCCGCTGCCCAGTTTCTGTCGTCTCCCGTCCTGCCGCCGCCTCTTCACCCAGGTGCGCCGCTCCCCTCCAGGTGCGCCGGATCAGCCTAATTAGGATAGAAAAAACACACCGGGCACAACACAACCAAATATCCTCCCCTCTACGCCCACCTGTCAATCATCCAGTCTTTCCACCCAAAGTCATCTTATACCCTACATCAAGATAGCTGTATAATTGCAGAGTTCACTTTGACCCGCGACAATTACACATCTGACCTAACTAGGATGACTTGTGGGGTGCCTCAAGGATCCATTATGGGGCCCGTTCTCTTCAACCTTTATATGCTCCCTCTAGGCCTAATTATGCAAAAAAACAAAGTAGCCTATCATAATGCAGATGACACTCAGTTGTATATAACTCTTTCCTCAGCTGACTATGCCCCCATAGAATCATTGTGCCAGTGCATTGATCAAATAAATAACTGGATGTAAACTTGAAAGAAAACACTTTAGGTCCAAAAAAAAAACCCAAAGTAGGCCACTGGAGCACACGGATCCTTTTTGAAAAACTTTATTGAAAAACTAACGTTTCGACGCCATGCCATGAAGACGCATGGCGTCGAAACGTTAGTTTTTCATTAAAGTTTTTCAAAAAGGATCCGTGTGCTCCAGTGGCCTACTTTGTTTTTTTGGACCTAAAGTGTTTTCTTTCAAGTTTATACTTGCCCATTCTCTGAGAGCACCGGACCAGCCTGTTGGGCTGTCTCGGGTGGAAGCGCGCCTAACCTCATCCCTGCAAATAACTTGATGTGCCAGAATTTCCTACAGCTAAACAAAGACAGCTAAACAAAGACAAAACTGAGGTGATCGTGTTTGGCCCCAAAGAACAAAGGCTTAAAATCACTGTACGCCTTGAGTCTCTATCCCTGAAGCCTAAGGATCAAGTAAAAAATCTTGGAGTTATTATTGATTCCGATCTCAACTTTAACTCCCACATTAAGTCAATTAGAAAATCTGCTTTTTATCATCTTAAAAATATAGCAAGAATTAGGGGATACATGTCCAGACAGGATCTAGAAAAACTAATTCACGCCTTCATTTATAGTAGGTTAGACTACTGCAATAGCCTTTTTTCTGGTCTCTCCAAAAAAGAACTTAGGCAACTTCAACTCATTCAGAATGCTGCTGCTAGAGTTCTAACGAAGACTAAAGCTGATCATATCACTCCAGTTCTTAAGTCCTTACACTGGTTGCCAGTGTGTCAGAGAATAGATTTTAAAATACTGTTATTAGTCTATAAATCACTTAATGGCCTAGGCCCAAAATACATAGCTGAATTGCTCCCACGCTACGAACCGTCTAGAACTCTTAGGTCAACAGAGTCCAGCTTATTAACTGTCCCTAGGATCAAATCAAATCACGGGAAGGCTGCATTTACCCACTATGCTTCTGCTAGCTGGAACAAATTGCCTGAAGACCTCAGATCTGCCCCAACCTTACTTACTTTTAAAAATAGACTAAAGACTTTTATGTTTACCGTCGCTTTTAACTGCTGACAGCTACTATGCAAACCCAATGAGTCCTCTATAAGTTTTAGCTCTTTCTGCAACTGCTGCGCCTGTTGCTTATTGCACTTTTTATACTCTTTTTTTAAAGTTTTGTTGTGATGCTTTTAAATGTCCATTTTATTTCTTCTTTTCGTTTATTTTCCTGTCAACCATTTTATGTGAAGCACTTTGAATTGCCTCTGTGTATGAAATGTGCTATACAAATAAACTTGACTTGACTTGACTTCACTGATTCACTGCTGATGTCACAAATCGTTAAATCAACAGTAAAACCTGCATCTTTTACAAAAAAGTGTGCACTGAATGCAGCACCGCATCCCAATACTCCACCAGTGTGCGGACACCCTGATTGTAATCACGCTTCAGACATGAAATCCTCTCCTCCTGCTGCCGCCATTTCCTCTTTTGGGGTGTAGAAGGTTCCCCTCGCTCTGCAGCTGCTGTGGCGCCCTCCACAAGACGCTGTTCGTCCTTCATCTGCCTCAGGAAAATCCAGAGTGAGGGATGTTGCCTCTGAGCCCTGTACTACGAAGCTAGTTTAACAGATCCGCGATAAGTCCCTTTGATCTGGTTTGACTGAACAGGATCAAAGCTATCTAGTTTAAGGATACTATGACGCTGGTTTGCTAGTCGATAACTGAAGCTGGGAACTGCCTGTGCACGCGCACGTTTTTCGCTCGTGCACAGGCGCGCGTCCACGCGAAAGAGGTGCGCTAGCCAATCACATTATGAACAGCTGAGTTGATCCACGCCCACACCCATTTCCACACCCATTTCCTCGTTCCATGAAAGCGCAGTGCATGATCAGAGTTTTAGCGGATATTTAATGTATCCGCGATTTAATGTCAGAATGAAAATCCGCGTTGGATAGTCTGCTGAAGGGCTGTCTAAAGCAGCAGCTTGTATTCACATCGGTCATTTGATTTACTTTGATCAGCGATTTCTGTCTGATACAGCTGCATACAGCAGCAACAAATGTAAATGTGTAATCTCAGTCTATACATTTCCACAATCTGTAAGCCTATTTAGACCATAGATTTAGAAACGCATGCTCAATGAATAATGATCTCTATCACTCATGTGTGTGGTTGCACTGATCGAATAATTCATATATAAAATAGCCTAGTATAAAGCCTAATAGCCTACTATAAAAGAGAAAACTGCTGAACTGAATTGAGACGATGCGGGCATAGTTATCATTGATAAAAACTAGCCTATTTTTGCTCATATATTGGCATACAGCCTACAGGACACAGTTCCAGCTGAAAGATGCAAGAATAGCCTGCATATTTAGTATTGGGGCTATCCCATATTTATATTATATGTATAGGCTTTTCTGGCATGTAGGAGAATATCACCCTCACTCCATTTGAGGGTCCGTTCATGATATGCGCCGCGGTGATTAATAGTGATCATATTTCTCCACACATCGTTGAGCTGTTAAGACATAAAGTGGTAAGTAGGCTTAATTTAATTATGTAGCCTACAGAGCCACGAATGTTTTGCTTGTTCTATTCTCAGTTGACTGCAATCTAGCCTGTACTACGAAGCTAGTTTAATGCCTTATCCGAGTAAGTTTGAGTTTAAACCTGGTTTAGCCGTACTACAAAGCAAGTTAACTTTCAATCACCATGGCAACTGACGCTGCAAAGCTAACCTGGTCGCGACCAGGTTAGCTTCAGAGGATAAGATCAAAATCCATGACAGACCCATATAAACGGCTCTCTGGAGTCACTCACCGTTCATATAAGATCGCCATATGAAAAATAGATTGCAGTCAACTGAGAATATAACAAGAAAAACATTTGTGGCTCTGTAGGCTACATAATTAAATTAAGCCTACTTACCACTTTATGTCTTAACAGCTCAACTATGCGTGGAGAAATATGATCACTATTAATCACCGCAGCGCATATCATAGGCTAAACGGAGCCTCAAATGGAGGGAGGGTGATATTCTCCTACATGCCAGAAAAGCCTATAGATGGGATACATATGGGATAGCCCCAATACTAAATATGCAGGCTTCTTGCATGTTTCAGCTGGAACTGTGTCCTGTAGGCTGTATGCCAATATATGAGCAAAAATAGGCTAGTTTTTATCAATGAAAAGTATGCCCGCATCGTCTCAATTCAGTCCAGCAGTTTTCTCTTTTATATTAGGATATCATTATTATAGCCTATATATGAATTATTCGATCAGTGCAACCACACACACATAATGAGTGATAGAGATCATTATTCATTGAGCATGCTTTCTAAATCTATGGTCTAAATAGGCTTACAGATTGTGGAAATTTATAGACTGAGATTACACATTTAATGTACATTTACACTCGCACAAAGCTGTAGGAGACAGAAATCGCTGATCAAAATAAATCAAATGACTGATGTGAATACAAGCGGCAGCTTTAGACAGTCCTTCCCCCAACTATATCCAACGCGGATTTTCATTCTGCCATAGGTTACATTAAATATCCGCTAAAATCTCTGATCCCACTGTGGCTGCGCTTTTTCATTCAATGAGGAAATGGGTGTGGGCGTGGATCAACTCAGCTGTTCATATGTGATTGGCTAGCGCACCTCTTTCGCGTGGACGCGCGCCTGTGCACGAGCGAAAAACGTGCGCGTGCACAGGCAGATCCCAGGTCCACTTACACAGTAGAAAACCAGCGTCGTAGTATCAGTTAACTAGATAGCTTTGATCCTGTTCAGTCAAACCAGATCAAAGGGACTTATCGCGGATCTGTTAAACTAGTTTCGTAGTACAGGGCTCTGGAGTGCCGAGTTCCACTTGTGATGAAAAGCTAAAACAATCAATAAAAACATGGTGAGTTAAACTATAAGTACAGTCTTGTTACCCTGTAGTTATAGTATAATATCTTGTTATCCTGGAGTTATACTATAAGTACATCTTGTTACCCTGTAGTTATAGCCTACTATAAGTACAGTCTTTTTACGCTGTATAGTTATACTATAAGTATACAGTCTTTTTACCCTGTAGTTATACAGTCTTGTTACCCTGTAGTTATACTATAAGTACAGTCTTGTTACCCTGCAGTTACACTATAAGTAGAGTCTACCCGACATGGTTATTTGCGGGCTGTATTCTAAAGCGTCCTCATGACATTCAGTTACCTTCTTTTAATGAGATAATCTTGTTATGAGATCATTTGAGATAATCTTCTAACAAAAATGTTTTATTATATATTTACCGCCCAGTCAAAATGTAGCCTATTGAAAAAAGATAGATGTAGCCCAATCATTTCTTAAATACATAACATATTATTGCATAATTTTTAGCAAATTAAATCTGAATTTTAAATCATTTTTTGATTTCAAAATAATTATCTAACTATTCACTGCGGTCTGGCTTGCAACTGCAAAGGGAGCAAGCTGCACACCGCTCCTTATTTAATTCAACAAATACCGGCTAAAAGCCATAGGATAGGCTACGGCAAAAAAATGGAATCCCTGGTAGAGGCCACAGGCCACTATTGATAAAATGGCAAATGTTTCAAAAACTAACTTCATTACCTTCAACAAAGTTGTTGGTTCTGTTGTCAGACGTCCTGGTGAAGACATTCCACATTCGGGGAGGGAACTGGCTGCCATCACGGATGTAGTTTCGCTCGATGTACTGGAAAAATTCTGCCAGCCTGGGGTAGCGCCGTCTTACACGAGCAGTAGCTGCACTGGTTCAAGTTCAAGTTCAAGTTCAAGTTTATTAGTGTCCCAAAGGGCAAATTGAGTTGCAGCATATAGACATACAAATAAGAACATTGACAAGAAACAACACAAGTAGCATGTTAAACATGTTACATGCATATAGTTAAAATAAATAAAAGGCTAAATAAAACATCAAGGACCTTGTTTGTGGCACACAATGACCGATAATGTGCAAGGTAGCATTAAAGTGCACAGCAATCGGTAAAGTGCACAGCGATCTGGTTGCATGCAGACGAAAGTTTTGACGCACCAAAGGCAATGGCAGGTACCCAATTGCCATTACTTTCTGGATGCATCTCCGCACCCTGCCATGTCACCGGTATGGGCCAGCCAGGCCCAGCTCCTGAACCCTCCTCCACAGGCTTTGGCAAAAATGGAAATAGCATCCAGATGGCCGAGTGGCGGGTAGTTCAGTTTGGATTGCCAGCAGCAGGGAACTTTCAAAGTCGGTCACCAGCCGCCTTGGTCTCCACGGGTGCCCTGTGGCGCGCCGCACCTTGCGCTTCATGTGCATCAAAATCTCCCTGTACTGGCCAACAGTTTTGCCGGTCACCAGGCACATCACCAGTGGCACCACTCTGCCCAGGTACCTCCCATGGATGGTGACAAACTGCTGGTAGGGACTGGGGCAACTCTTGAATGTGCCGTCCATGTACACATCCTGGCACCTGCTGAGTTTGACAAAATTTCTTGTTGTTGCAAACACAAGCACCCCCCAGCCATTGTCCTGGTGGGACAGAAAGCGCCTTCCCCGCCATGTCTTGGCCCACTCATCTTCAATCCGGACATCATCCACATAATCTGGAATCGGAGGGAGAAGGGATGCCCGGGTCCTGGTCAGTGTCGAGCGGACAGTGTTGAATCCCGGGACCACCTCATCATCCTCATCAGCATCTCTAACAACCCTATCATAGACCCTTTTCACTGGAATTGAGGGGTCTGCCTTTATCGCCTCAACCATTTCCTGCTTAAGTGCATTGGAGGCAATGAGATTCATATCAGTGGGTTGATCGTGCTCTGGCACTTGTAGGATGGGGATATTAGCATTGGCTACATCCATGTCAAACATGCCTGTTTGCAGGTATGCATTGCACGCCTTCCTCCAACAGCGCCAGTAGATCTTGACACCTTTTGCCTTGTTTTTTTGGTAACGGTACCCATCAAGGATTAAAACCTTGCCTCCGCAATTTCCTGGCTGTAACTTTGCCATTGCCATTGTCAAACTCACCGAAATGACAGCTGCTTATCTGACGGCCACGAGGTTAATGGCGCAGGTACACAATTAACCTAAACTGGAAGTGGGGTCATGTGCCCAAAGGTGAGAGAAAGGTTTAACCCCCTAGTGGCTGCAGCCGTAGGGATTGAAAAACGAATATTTTATTGTGCTTTAGGATACTTTAACTGACATGCACGCAGAAGCAGGGCCTAGCGGCGCTGGAAGGGGCTACGGGAGTGGAGCTGGCCGTGGTGCGACCCGCGCGGAGGCTGTCCCGTCGCTGTCCGAGGTGCTGATCTGCCTTCTCTCTCTCCACTCCACAGCCGTCCACGTAATCTAACGTTATGCCTCCACTCGTAGGCTATAAAGGCACATTCAACTCGAGCACATTTTGCGCACAGAATGCCCCGCAATTTGAAGATCAATACACATAACATGTAGACATTAGGTTGAATCCAAATGCAACATGCAGACAAGAACATGCAGCAATATACAGATTTTAGCTATCTACACAAAGGAAAACGTGCAATCTTGTCTGGATTTGCTGCCATTTAGTATGATTGATGTAAACTGAACGTGTGCGTAATAAGATCTCCGTGCCATGGAGAGGTGCATACACACTTGCGCTGTGTATGAGTTCGGCAGGGTGCTGTCTAGTGACTGTTGTCAACATAAACAACATCGGGTTTGGGGATGCAGGCAAAGGCATTGCAAGTATAATTGGACCATTCTAACATTCTTGGATGATTATATATTGCTCCACTATGGTCAAATCTGTTGTAGGCTATTGCATCCAACACAATGTCACGGTCATGGCGAGCAATGTACATACAGATTGTTATTAACTACACACACACACACACACACACACACACACACGTGGACCCGCAACATAATAAACAATAATAAGAATCATAATAACAATAAAAACATAATAATAATAATAATAATAATAATAACGTAAAAATAATACCAATAACAATGTTAATAATAATGATAACGATAATACTAATAATAGCACAATAATAAAAATAATATTAATATTAATAATAATATTATTAACGTACAAATAATAACCATATAACAATACCAATAATATAATAAGAACAACAATAAAGATAATAGTAATAATAATAACAACTTACAATAATGATACTAATAATAATAATAATAATAATAATAATAATAATAATAATAATAATAATAATAATAATAATAATAATAATAGAACATGGGGGTGGCTTTCTTTTATTGTTTTTTATTTTTCGGGACAGAGTTCACTCAAAAGGTACATGTCAGCTGGGCTGAGTTGAGTTGGGCTGAGTTCTGTGTGTGCGTGTGTTTGTGCGCACGCGCGCGTGTGTGCGTGCGCGTGTGTGGGTGCACACACACGTGTGTGCATGCTGTGGGTGTTGTGCGAAACAGCGCCTATTGTCTGCGGCTGTTTGTGTGCGCTTCCCATGGCATTGATTTAGGCCTACATGTGATTAAAGCTTGGTTGACAGAGCCGAATTCATGGCAGTGTAGGTCGGACTAGTGGGAGTTTGGACTAGTGGGAGTTCGGACTAGCGGGAGGTCGGACTAGCGCCCGGACCCCATAGAATCCCAGTGGCCAACACTAGATGGCACTGTGAAACCGGCTCTAAAACTTACCTACAATAAACTTGAGGCCAAGGGGGCACATGGATATCTACGTATTTTTGTAAGTCGCTTTGGACGAAAGCATCAGCTAAATAACTGTATTGTATTTAAGCAATAGAGCACGAGATGTCGTGTGTGAGACGATTTACATCATGCCTAGGGGTTGTTAGCCCCGACGTGCAGCGGAGGGGTGTTAGACCACTAGACATTATCTAAATCGTCTCACACACAGACATCTCATGCTCTATTGCTTTTCTACAATGGCCAACGCTATTGGAATGAAATAAACACACATAATGTGGGCTAATTTGCTCTCAAACTATCGAAAATGCGGTCACAGAAGTCCCGTGTGCAAAAATCTGTGGTGTAGGATTTAGAGAGACAAGGGCCACGTGACGGGTTTCAGCCAATCAGAATCAAGAAGCACCACTTGCCATTGTAGAATGTTTTGTATTGTATGTAGCTTCCAATGTGTATGCAATTGTATGTTTTTAATGTTTGTGAGGGCATCTCTATTTTTTATGTATGCACAACAGTCAAGAATAAATAGCAGTACACATTAATTACCATTCTGAATGTACTCGCGGATGTAACCAGCCATGCGACATTGGCTTTCAATGTCTTCCCCATCGCTGTCATCACTGTCTGGGCCACCAGATGGCCAGACAATTCACTCTAGAAGCATCTAAGAAAATAAGAGGAAGTTAATCAAAATAAAACTCATGTTTACTTCCAAAACATGGGTAACATGGGACATGTACAGTGCGTGTACTCTTGGACATATACATGTAAGTAGTGACAAGGCCAGGGTATTCACTGGTGTGAGACATCACATGCTCATTGTGAATTGCCTGTATGCACTGTATTGCAAGTTAATACCTCTGGGACCACATTTATGCTTGTTGCTCTTGGGAAAAGGACCTCCACCGCATCTGGTCTCTCCTTCAGAAGCTGAAGAACTCCACTCTCCTTCAGCCCCTTCCTCAAGTGTTTAATCTGCTCTCTTCTCCGGCCAAGTACCTACGACAATAGTCATTAGAAGAATCAATTTCAATGGCCAATAGGCCTACCTTGGTCAAGGCAGGTGTCCCCTCCGATTAACAACAGAAATCCTCAAAACCAAGGGCAATAGAGTCAACACTATTGCTGAAACCTACTGCGTGTATGAGAATCTTCTCAGCCAGCCATTTGCGGTTTTCTGAAGTTAGTTGGGGCAGGTCCCAGTTCAGGCACAGGTCATGGAGTGTTTGTTGCTCCTCATCAGTGAGGCTTCTTTGACTATCAAGCTGTAAATTTCAAAACAAACAAAGCGGCATAAATCATGTTAGAAGGTTACATGTTACAAAATCAGTTAATCTTTTATTTCAATTACCAGCAGGCATTTATCCCAAACTAAATTAATTTGGCCACCATTACAGTATTGTAGTCAAATGATGAGCAAGAATATGCGGATGGGGGAGCTTTTAATAAACATGTAACTCACAGTCTCGACCATTTCTCGCAGGTCCATATCGGGGCAGTCCAGACAGGAGAGGAGACTATCATCAAAAAGAGCCAGACTCAATCCAGTCAGCCTGGGACCCCCATGAATGAAGGAGTGCCCCATCATTTTGCCCGCAACCACGAAAAGCCCACTATCCAGCAAAACTTTTGAAGTGGATGGGACCAAATGATCCTCTTGCCCTTGAAAAACAATAGGGTCTTCCCTGATCCATCTAGAAAGTGGAGTGAAATAAGAAAAAGTTTTATTATCCACACAATAATATTTTCATGACTAAGGTCCCAACTACACGAGTATGGATATAATTCTAAACGCACATATTCCTGTTCAATTGGGCCTCCCAACCACACTAACCCGAGTTTTACCCACAATTGACCAATCACAATCAAGTATTTCAGAGTGCCATGTAATAAAAATAAATATCTATATACGTGTAGTCCAGGCCTAAGAATACAATGTGATTTTTATTTATTATGTAAGTGAAAGAGGTACCAAGGCCGATGTTAAATCCAAATTGGAGTTTGGAGATCGTGAGGTCAAAGAAGAATCTCGAGACTCCAATCCCAACAGCGACATCACCTACAAATTGACACACTTATTGTAACTGAAACAAGACATATCGCAAACTAGTAAATTAGATATTTACAAAACTATAAACTATAAACAAATATAGCTATACATTACCCATCAGGTGAACCGACAGGTGACTTGCCCACTTCACATTTTGCTGCTTGTACAAGCCCAAAATAGTTCTCTCTTGGTCTGCAGGACTCTCCTGCATGTCCAGTCTGACCCTGACGTCCGGGCTGTCTTCAGCACTTTGGACTAGGTGCCTTGTGTACAACAGTGCTGCCCGCTGAATATTCGGCTCCGTTTTCCATTCTGTGAAGAAAACAAAATGACATTCAAAACCACACAGCTATTCAAAGGTAAAAAGTCATGCTTTGCAACAGTAATGTTAAAGGCTATGGCAAGTCAAAATGAAACAGGAAAATGCATATAATATCCAAGTGTCTTTTTAAGCATCCTCAACCATCTTTGTAAGGGATAATGTATTGGGTACGCGGTCATTATCGTAAAATTTGTAAGGCAGCGATAATGACCAAGTACCCATACGTTATCCCGCTTATAACATGGTTAACTTACCAACAACAAAAGTTTTCTAAGCAACAAACTTCAACAGCCAAGTAAAAACGTTTAAGAATCTATTTCCAAGCAACAGAGAAATGCGTTTGGAACACTCACACAAAACTATCTCCTGAAACAAACTTCAGTGTATAGAATGTTCACTCCCATTGATTTCAATGGGTTGCCATTGGTAGAAATGTAATGGGTTACAAAATTATTGCATAATTAAGCAATAACACACAAGAAGCAGTGCTATATCATGAATATTGGCACGGCTGTGATGCGCCCGCAGGCACGAGAGCGAAGCTTGAGAGCCGTAGGCAGCACAGCCGTGCCAATATTCATGATATAGCACTGGCTTCAAGTGTGTTATTGCTTTTATACAACAGGTTACACCGCCCGGAAAAAATAGTGTTCTAGTGTTCTAGTGTCTTTTATATTGATTTTAGTGAACTTTGTGTAGAGAAATAGTTCCCAAACATGCCTTGTTACTATGGAGTTAGATTGTTGTCGTGGGCCTAACTCTAACGAAACATTGCTGAAGGAAGGTGCCCACTTGAGAACCCCAATGACATGCTGCATACTGCTGTTGGCTAGTGTAGATAACTGGTGATTTGTCCATCTGAGGAATGACTCTGTAGATCTATGACGGTGTAGCCTGATGTCTCCTATGGTGTTGCATCTGATGGTGGTTACTGTATATCACTTGTTTGTTTTAATCTGGATTGGCTTCTAATGTGTTTTACCTTGGATTTTGGCACAAGGGAGAGTAAAATTTTGTCCTGTGTATTAATGAATGTTGCTATTTTAAAAGTTACATTCTAAAGCCATTGTTTCTACATTCTAAAGCCAGCTGCGCATTGATGTGATTTGACCATTCCAAACCGTAAGGTTAGACTGAATATATGAACGGTTTAGAATGCCCTCGACCAATCACAATGCACGGTCGGAACTACCTGTTGTATAATATGAAATAACAAGAATGTCAAACTTACACACAACTGTCGACATGGTTTTGAATGGTGGAGTGTGCAAACGGCTGACCACAGTAGAGACACTCCACCTGGGGTCCAACTGTAATGTTTTCCATAGGCATCTGGAATTAGACAAACACAACACAGATCAAATCAGATACATGCAACAATAACAGACAATATAGTACATTGTTGTATCCATACATTTCAATTTGTCCCAATACTACTGCAGGTACTACTGTACATGTCTGAAATAATATGTATCTCACTCATTTAAATAATAAACAGTATGTGATAATAATAAGTGTCCGGCTCTCATGTCAAGCACAAATACATGGGAATCATTATTATTTTTATACATGTAAGTTGCTTTGGACAAAAGCGTCAGCTAAGTAAATATGTTATATGTAGTAATAATAATAATAATAAAAAATTCCATAACAGGAATATGTGTTAAGAAAGCTGTGCTTCGCTTCACTTACAGGATCCAGATCTAGATCTCGTTGCAGTGGTCTTATATAAATAGTGGAGGCTCCTATTGCCGCCTCTGCTCCATAAAGGAAGAGTGGTGTGTATCCCGTAGTAGGACATGGGATGGCAACCAATTGTTTTGATCTTGTTTGGCCTAGTGTCCTGAGGAGCTGAATTCCTCCACCGCCTTCAAGCTTCGGATAGTTCACCTTTAAGTGTGCAATGAACTCCTGGGCACTGCAAGATTTGTCTGAAAAGTATGAAATTACGTTTAGGATGAGTCCAAAAAACAAGTTATGAAATAGCCCCCTTAAAACAAGCTACTAGTTTTTGGCAATGCTTTATTTGAATGGGGTGTACATACAGTAAGAATGAATTACATGACACTGTCATGAACCTGTCAATAACCATAATATGGCACACGATGGAGCTTTATGAATGTGTTTGACTGTCATTAAGTGTCATTATTCAACTTAATTTCTAAATGCTTGATTCTGATTGGCTGGGAGGAGGTCACGAGTGTTGTATTAATCCAGCGTATTGCCCGCACGAAATAGGCAGAGCTGTCTATTGTACATTGTCCCTGCTTTAAAAATAAAAGTCATTCATTCATTCATGTCACGGTTATATGACAGGTTCATGACAGTGTCATGTTAGTCTTATGTACACCCCTTCAAATAGTGTCATTCAGTTTCATGAATGACTATCAATTACCTGGGAACATTATCCTTTTGTGGCCCAGACCAGCTACCAATAACTCCTCCTTCTCGTAGATCGAAGGGACACTGTTGTCCTTCCTACTGCCCAGGCAGCAGAAGTTGTGTGTGTAGGGCAGCAGTTTGGTTTTCTTTGCTGGGACAGCAGGGCTCCTGAATGGCGTTGATCGACGGTGGCTGTAAGGCTGAAACAGCCTGGACACCTCACCTACATCAATATTGAATCAAATAAACATTATAATGATTAAAATACAATCTCTGTTGTGTCATTTCGGCAAGATTTACTTGTTTTTTATTCAGCAGCAGTAGAGGACATTAATAAAGTGCACGGTCGGTAACCAAGCTCAAATCTGTATTTTGGGTTTCTCATAGCCTAGCTAGCTAATGTTGTTAGCTAGCTAGCACTATCCTTTCATTCCAACAGCTAGCGTTTACTGTGGATTCACAAAGGGACCGTCACGAGCAGCGAGAGCAGCCGGCCCGGCTGCCATTCATTCTCAATGCATGCTGGCGTCTTGGCAGCAGCGAGCAGCGCGATGCTAGCTAGCGATCTGAGCTAGCTAGCTAGATATTTTCCAGTGGTTTTGACGTTAACGTTACCTTGCACAGCACCACGAACTCTCGATTCCATGGAAGTTGATCCATGTGAGGGTAATGTTACAGACATTGGGGGCACAGGATGAGCTGCTGGAGGAGGGGTACTGGGGGGAGGAATTCGATCCATGGCATTAGCTGCCTCCTGCAGCAGATCGGCCACCATCTTCATCGACATTTTGCCAGCAAGGTAGCCAAGGTAGCCAACTTAAGCTTAATTTATACTCTTTAGAAAA